>NW_027271002.1:708415-1381831 GCF_040938485.1 Diadema antillarum | reverse complement strand
GGGCATAATTATGTTTGAATGAAAAACTGAAAATTTCAAAAGTTTATGTGCAAACATTATGGCAAGTTGTGAGGGAATGACAAGCTCAATTTGCCATTAGCATATTCGTAATGACCGTTCAAAAACTGTTTCCTGAAAAGTTAACGAATCTTCAAAACGTCATTCCGTCGACTTCATTATTTTTTTCTTGAGCCCGTAAGATTTTATTCTTTCTTATCAGCAGCTAGCTCATATTTGGGCTGAATATCCCCTGTAATGACTCCTTTTCTCTTAGAAGTAAGGTGAGATGTTCTAGTGGTATTATTTTTGAGGTTTGTAAGCCAAATACATGAGAAAAGGAAAAATACTTACATCTGAAACAAGAAAATGTCTATTAAGAATGTCCCTTTACTTAGTTTCCTCTGCAACACTATACTTATGTATCGCCTTCGAGTAGAAAGGACTGATAATCCCCTACCGATGTGACAGGTAAAATATGATATTGTAATGTTATCATTGTCAACCTCTTGAAAGAGGTTTTCAGTTCATTTTGGTCAAACGTTTGCTGTACCACACCGTTGATATTCTTTTGAGTTTGGCGTTTACAATTTATATCTGCCATAGTATACAAAAAAAGCACAGCGGAATTTGATGCTTCTAGGATGAGTATAGGTTAATTACAGCTTTCTGAGACGACATCATAACAGTGGCCCAGGTACGGTCCCTAATAAAAATCCGAACTGGCCGGACATACACATACAATCATATTTTAGGTATAGTGGTCAAATTAGAATAGTATTAGTAAATTCGTGTTTGCCTTTGTTATAGACTTGAACTACATTTGAAAGAAAACATATACGATATTGATAGCATGTGGGCACACCTTCGCATACACCGGAAGGTGAAATACAAAGTAGTGGTCATCATAAACAAAAACAATTCTTGACATATGCCTCGGTAAATGATTTCTCAATGAATGTGGAATGTTGAGTTACGAGCATCTTTTAAAATAGGGAGTTTGATGATTAAATGCTAGTGATAACTTACAGCCGAAACGTCCCTGATGGAAAAGCAAATGTCTCTGATATAAACAAATAATTTAGGTAAGGTAGTCAAAATTGCAAGTATGTCATGTAATTTTTATTTGTCTGTCATTTAAAAGTGTTGTAAGATATGAATAATATAACAAGGACAGGTTTGTTGTTGATTTTTGGTGTAGAAATCGAAATTCCTTTTACAATTTGGAGGTTTGTAGTTACAATCGGTCATCATGAAAAATAATTCAAGTTTAAATTACCATTCTGAATTGTTAACAAAAGATAAACATGTGTTTAATAAAAGAAAAATGTTGTTTGTTCACAAACCTCGTAATTATGGATCAAAGGACATCGTTTTTATTGTCTATGTCTGAGGAACGTCTATGAGTGAAACCAGAACGTCTCTGATCAAAACATGGCTTACTTTCAGCATCTGTAAAGGGCTTTTATGGGGATTTGACCAAACGAAATGCACTAAATTCATTATTAGTATCTAGTGAACATTAACATTTAAACAAATGAGACCCCTGCTATATGTTTTGTTCAAATGAGATGAAAGTGAAGATAAGAATATAAAAATCTCTGCTTAAATGACAAAAACTCCACTTTTACTTTAACTTCCGTGTGTATTAGCTTTTGTAAACTTCACAGGAGGTAAACAATATTTTAGGAACAAATTAACACAGTCTTCAAAAGCATGAAAAAGATGAAAATATATTCATTTGAATGTTTTTCTACCCTTCATTTGAATTTTCACTAAAACAGTGTTTATTTTAGTCAGAGACGTTCGCCAATATGTCACAGTTCTATCTAATCTTGAATAAAAACAACACCCTTGGAGATATCCCAGTATAATCGGGTTTCCAAGAAAGCTGATATCAATGACATTTGACTGAGATATATTTATATCAGTGAGTGACGTTTTTTAATTTTGACCCCTGATTTGCCCAATTGTACATCGTTCAACGTTTTCACCCATATATATATATATATATATATATCGTCGCTGGGGCGACAAGACCTCATATCTACGAAATGTCAAATGTTCAGGAGAGCCAAAAAACATGGCGGCCAAAGCATTGTGGCGAATGGGATAGCCTTTCCTTTGACACTCCATGGTGGCTTCATTTTTGGAGTAAGGCAGTTGGGATTTGGACAGGACATCACTTAACCCATTATTTAACCATTAATCCAAAAAAGTCATTTTCACCAAATTTGCAGATACAAGGTCTTGTCACCCCAGCGACGATATATATATATATATATATATATATATATATATATATATATAATGATACAGAAAGAAAAGAGTGAAAAAATGGGATTTGCTCACCCAGTGGGCTCAATTAAGCTTCCGTCGAGGTTCTTCCAACCGACCTGCGCAAACAGCAGCGTGGAGAACCCCGCGGCCACCATGCACCGGACCGGCAGCTGGAGGCGTGTGACAGAGTGAAGCATCATGGATCCCCCTAAGCAGGAGCTCGTTACGCCGATACGGTCTGCATCCAATCTGGGATGTTCTCGGGCAAAATTTATTACATCCTACACAAGAAGGTAAAACAAAGACAGAGAAACACACACACACACACACGCGCGCGCGTGCACACACACACACACACACACACACACACAAAGGGAGAAAGAGAGAGAGAAAAAAAATATGTTTCAAACTCATGTTGTATTTTTATATCGTCTGAAATTATATATTTAGTCTTAAAAATCCCATCAAAATAAAAACGCTTTTGAGTTCAATATCGATTAAGCTTATGCGTGAAACGCGGAGGCTTATAACTGTCAAACCTAAGCACTCTGTGAACATAACAAGAAAAGCGCAATAATATATTTTAGGCACACTACGTCTATAGTCCTGTACAAGTTTATGGCATTCAAACTTTATGCATTCTCCGTTATTTGTAAAAGTAGATTTATTTAAGATAGTTTACAGTGAATAATTGACATTTCTTGAAAGTAACATTGGGTAACTGGACACAAGCAGACAGTCTTTATAGTCGAGGAATATAATGATATAATTTGGAGACTGTTACGACGATTTTTATGCCTGAGTGCATGACAATAAATGACTTGAATCTTGAAATGAGTGATATATGAAATATGAAAACTCATCACTCAACCATTCTGTTGAAGTAGAGCCACTCAGAAGACAACAGACAGATAAAAAGACTTTGGACACCTTGGATCAATGGCTCTGCTCGATCCTGAGTCCCAACTCGGACGGCCTCGTGAACAGCCTTGTCTCAACTTCCCCAAAGATAATTCCCGCCAAATTCGGTAAGTTTATAGAGAGCAGGTGATTGATAATGCAGAATATTTAGGTGAATATGCTGCAGAACCGTGGGATCTCCAACCAAAGGCTTAGAGGGGCATTCCAGACGATTTTCATAATATCACATCATAGGCCTAGTACATAAGTGACCTATGAACCAAAGTTGAGTGTTGCTGTACCAGGGCTGATCAACGTACACCATCAAGATCAAGATCAAGATCATAAGTCGACAGCTCAATGTATAGATTTGTGGAATTTATTGTGGTCCTTGAGCAGAGAAGCAATACTCTGAAAAATCTTAAACAAATTGCACTGAACAGAGTTGATGACATAGGAGCCTCACATATTTCAGAAATGTACACTATAGCAGTGTAATTCCATTACAATACCACTTGCTTAACAAGTTCACCTGTGTAGAATGTAGGCCTATGCATGCCATCTTCTTTTGTTCTGCTTCCTTGAGCCCCAACTCATGCATTCTTATGGTGAGGCTGCCATGTGATCGTCATCCTTGTTCATTGCAATTTGTTGTAAATTTTCCAAACGCTCTTATTCCTCAACACAATCACTATAAATTCTGAAACTCTGTACTCGGTATAACTGATTTATAGTTGTTTAACTGTAAAAGTCTAAAAATTATCCGGAGGTCTCCTTTAAAACTCACCAAGAATGCTTGGCTGTCCACGTAAACATTCTCCCCGTTGGTCTTGAGGCGGCGCGGCCGAAAGTAATCGAAGACAAACACCGCGAAGCCATGCGAAGCAAGGAGCGCTGCGCGGTCGACGACCAGTTGCGTTAGGAGTCCCCTCATGTCCACGATGAAAGGCAAAGGATCTGATCCCTCTAAACACGAGAGAGGCAAAATGGACTATAAAACAGCCCCCACTGAGTGGAAATTGAGAATAGTGATATACAAAACGTACGACATTTTAATTGTAATATTCGCGTTTGTTTTGTCTGTTTGCACTTTTGGTTCAGTGATCTCATTGTGAAATAGTTAAAAATATAAGCCTGATTTTTTTTTTTGTGGCTAATATACATGTATGTATTTTTTTATTTCTTTTTTTTTTGTAGGTTGTATCTTGTGTGTATTTTTAATGTATTCATGGTCCTTTGTTAACAATGTCTGTAATTCAGCCTGCGGGCTGCGATAGATAATGATCAATAAAACACCATCTCAATTGAATTGAATTGAATTGAATTGAATTGAATTCAATTCAATTCAATTCAATTCAATTCAATTCAATTCAATTCAAAAAGAGGTATCAAAATATTAGCACAGTGCCTGAGGCTCATTAAGGCCTCAGACAATGTGCATGACACCATTAGCATGATTAGTGTCTCACGGGGCCTATCGTGTAGATTAGTATGTATTCGAGCATCCAGATGCCCTAAATACGGGTGTGGTGGAAATTTCACCGTGAAATTTCAACAATTGTGAAAATTTGGCCCGAATGTGCCCCGGAGGCACCCTCGGATCCTCCATGAACAAACTTGTAGCGACAGTTATCAACGTAATTTACACCAAATGTATATATATATATATATATATATATATATCCTAGCTCTTTTATTGCTTCGACCTGCATGAAGATTTGTAGAGATTTCAGTATTTCGGGGAAATAGGGCCTAGAAGTTATAAGGGTGCACATGGTGTTAATTTGAAGATATTTAGATCGTATTACCCAAGGGGAGTTACTTGCAAAGTTAGGGATATGGCGTGGTCAAGAAGAAGCCGAAAATATAAAGTTTTCACGAACAACGGAAGACGCAAGACGGACCCTAGACGATGATGGCCGCAACGGCTTACTATACTCAAGAATTCCGCTCTGGCGCAGAGGTTTACAGCAAAACTTGCCTATAGGCGCTTGGGTAAAGAATCGATGGTTTGAATACAATATTTCTGTTTTGATATTTGCCTGATGGTTAGTTTTAGTTACATTGGGGAAGCCGGCTTGTGGGTTTACATGGCCCGGCCTGCCGATATCTGGCTTTTTACAGCAACATTTTGTAGTCATATTTCACTTGAAAATACGATACGCTAACATAATCCGTATACAGACACACCTCTCTTCTCTGGTAGGAATAGTACGCCTTCTGCCTCGCCAGTCGACACAGGAATTCTTTCCACATAGTCTGCTACATACGTCCTCTCCACCATCTTGGACGCTAGGACGCCTCTTTGTCCATCATGGAGCTCAAAGGTGTATGTAAATGGTCTGGTCACATCGAACTTGACCAGACGAGGACGCTTGTGTGCCACCTCTGGGACTGGCTGTTGGCTCCAGAGGAGACCCATGGGTTCCACGCCCTGGTAGCTACCCCCAAGCGATGGGTCTCTGTGCACTGTTACACAGCAAACAAAAATCAACTTACAACAATATTATGTGACTTCCCTCGCAGGTTAATTATAGACATCCTAGCTGTATTGCAGATGATTGGCCAATGTTTCCCCTCCTATCATAGGATCCAAAATGTCCTTTTTTATTCATATTTTTTTTTTTTTTTTTTTGGGGGGGGAGAATATGTGATTATTATAGACTGATGTTCACGATGTGAGTCCTTTAAGACTTACTGTGTACTCATGCGTTAAGACTTAAGTTATTGGGTTAACTGACGTCACAATCTTAGTCTTAACCCGTTGAGGACGGATTGATTTTGCTACAACACGCATTTCCCATATACCTCCCAGAGTACACTTGGGACTCGTCCTTAGGCTTTTAAACCTCCGCCTTGTCTGTTCCAAAGAGCTTTCAGTTTAATCTCAAAACATGTATAAAGATTATGTTATAATTCTAATTTGCTATCTCTTAACTGATAATTATGTACATGTACATGTTCGTGACAGTCCAAATAATGATATTTTTCAAAGTACAGTGTATACAAATTCTTAATGTGCGTTCGCGAAGTGAACTTCTTCCTTTTGTTAACTGCAGGAGGATCAACTGTGTGTACATGTGGTTTGCCTTTAGATGGATCCACTTCTTCTACTTCTTCTTTTCATTATATTCTGTCTACATTTTTATTTCTTTTTATCAGTATTTTCCCAAACTCTGTGCGAAATAACTGTCAATCTGAATGACGTGTCTTCTATAGGAAGGTGTGATTTTGCCAAATCGATGGTCATTATCATCACACGGAAGGGCACTGAGCAGGCTTCTTCACTTAACAACCGTCACCCAGTCCCTGACGGATTGCAATGCTTGATGCTATACTCCCTTACTACCATACTATAAATTGTTGTAATCTGCAAATCTAAATATTCGACAATAACTTCAAAACATATAGATATAAATAGCAAGGAACACATTTTTGGGCCTGAAGCCTATACGTGTAAAGTGCAGGTGCTGTCATACGCTTTTCGTATGTACGTGTTACTATACAATAATATAGAGTACATACCCTTCAAGCACGAAACGAAATGAAACTGAATCTGAACTTTTTTTTTTTATACAGTCCCGTATCTGACAGTACCAATGCCCTCAAGATAAAGTATAAGGTGATGGTCAATTACATAAAAAAGTGGTTGATTATAGTCTTTATTTGTCCCTTGCAGTTCGGACAAAAAAACAACAACATAAAAAACCCATAATTATCTCTCTCTTTTTTTCCGGTCCATGCAATTTTACATCGATATGATGGGTTATCCATTTTAGTTTTATCTTTTTTATTATCATTATCATTAATACTATGGCCTAAGTCAAGGTCATGAGTAGAGTTTTTTTTTAAAAAACCAATTATTCGCAGTGGAAGGGTTTATTGTGTGTATTATTTCTTTTTTTTTTCTTCCTCAAACCTCCAAGGATCGTTGTCTATGCTCCATAGTCCCTGTCTATTTGGTTACCTCTATGTCACGCTAATCTTGTTTCCTGTCATGTCGTGTCGTCAAGTCAAATTTTTTTCTACAAGTATAGATAGTCGTATTGCTGTCCCAGTCTTGTCTCATTTTAAAAAGTTTGCTTGATTTTGCTGTTTTGGTCAATCTTTGCACCAGATCTTTTTATCCAAGAGGGACCAACACTCTACAAGCTCTGTGTCTTTTCAGTGGGTCCGTCCGTTTTTTAACACGATGCATATTGACAATTATTTCATTTTCGTTACTTCAGCAACTATTGTAATATAATGTTCTTATTGTAAGTTATCAATTATTGTTTTCTTTGTATAAATTTACATGCATCATTTTTGTTACTGAAGAAAGTGAGATTTATGTTAATATGTTATTTCATCGTGAAAAAAAGAAGTAAATTTGAACTGACCTGAATTTGAACCATAAATTCGATCGTCACTATCAAGGGACCTTTAAATGCTACTATGTTATCTAATAATGAAGACCATTTTTATAGGTTCAATAAGTTTGATTTTTGTCCAAATGCCGACCTTGAATAATTTCCAAACTTAAATCCAAGATGACATCTCCAAGCTTCATTGACGTATAATGCATAATGTGTCTAAAATCGATGCGCCGCATACAAAAAGAGTTTGATGTAAAATGGAATTTAAAATGTTTTTAATATCGGTTTCTGCCGAAGTATATGCATAGTCTACAATGACAAAATCAAGGACTTGTAAATACAGTATGACAAGTTTTTTTTTTTTTTTTTTTTTTTGCATCTCCGCTGGATTATGCGTGTGCAAAATTCTTTATGACATCGAATTTACTTTTACAGCGTTTCTCCATTCTGACTGAGTGGGAGGTCGCCAAGAAAGTATTTTATCAAATATTACCCAGTAATATCTTTGTTGCTTCTGAGGAAACTTTTACTGTCCTTGCAAACCTAAGTTGGTTTTGACGTATTTCAGATTATTGCAGACAAGGACAGGATTTTTTTTTTCCCATAGGACATAACTAGGTCCACAAGAAGGACACCATAAATCTAAGTCGTTTATCAACTTTAAGTTGAAATCAATGTCGTATCCGGACTTCCATATTACAAGATTACCCGCACAAATCAAATTGTGGATATTTGGTAAACTGAGGATGTCCTTCAACATAATATCCTGAAAAAACGTAAGGGGCTAAAAAGAAAAGAAAAGAACAAAACAAAACAACACAAATATCGACTGCTTTATTTCGGGTCATGGAAAACTATAATTTGCCCTCGGTGATTTCTCAACAGTATCATGCCCCTCGACTTCGTCTCGGGGCATAGCACTGTTTAGAAATCACCTCGGTGCAAATAGGCTTACCACCCCTCTCTGAAGCAGTCGATATTTGCATACTATCTTGTGGTAGACCATTTTGCGAATGCTCAGTACTAGATAATAACATTCTCTGTCTAGTCATGATTTAACAAATGATTTCTATAAGGAAAAAACAAATCATTAGTTTTATATAGTTTGATATTTCTCGACAAATTTCTTTTTTTTACCCTCTATAATTTTCTATGAAACAAGACAATAAAATCAGTTGGCAGGACAATTATGTGTTTTTGGCATCCTTATTTTCTTTTAATATCAGAATTGAAATCATTTTGCTAGCATTTGCGTCTTCAACGCAAAAACAAACGCCTTACACACAAGATTTCATGCTTTCTTTTTCTCGTGCCACTTCCGGGATAAAAAAGTGTGTGTGTGTGTGTGTGTGGGGGGGGGGGGGGGGGGGGGGGGGGAGTGGTGACACCCTATGTATATATTCATATGTGGAGGGAGGGGGCCCGAGCCCCCCCCCCCCCCCCCCCCCCCCGTTCCGCCGGCCCTTGCTCCTTGAAAAGCTTGAATGTAGGTTCTATCAGGGAGGTGAGACCTCCCTGGTTCTATCAACATGATCAAGATTATTGTGGATAGATTTTACCTATATCATGTTTTGTGATGACGTATATTACCGACCAATAAATACCTTTCACAGTGCCGTCACCTGCAGCCCTGTATTGGCCACTCGCCTGATACTCGTATTTCCCATTTTCTGTGCGGACCTTTGCGGTCAGCGTGACCAGCTGTCCCGGCTGCAAGCCCCAGCACCTGATGTCCATCAATTCATCTGCGAGGCCCGACTCCGGCGTGATGCTGAGAATGGGACCAGCATTCGTACATTCTCTGGTGATGCTGGATGAAGTAGTCTCACGCCTTGTCATGGCGGAAACAACGGCCTGAAGAGATGGTACCTCACGCAAGAGCATCCTAAGTCTTGCAATGCTCATCATAATTATGATTATGTCCCACCCTAAATCCACAGAAAACAAATCATGTGAAAGTTTAATAACTTCGAATTTCCTTGCAAGGATTTATCAGATAATTTCATACATTAAAGCCCCTATAATGACAACAGTCTGTATTGATTTAGATATGGCACAGCAATCTTGAAATCTAGGACAAGTTTATCTGTCCACTGCCCTTATAGGAAACCCAAACCCAAAGAACGCAGCAACATTAGTGAAACACATAAGTGAAAGTTTGAAGAAAATCGGACCATCGATGCAAAAGTTATGCATTTTTAAAGTTTTGGTGTTGGAACTGCTGGATGAGGAGAGCACTTGAGGTTATGACGTATTTGTGGACAATTTAAAGAAAATATCAGGGCAATTCCACAGAAATGCACTTTTCTAGCATAATGAAAGAGCACTTGACTAACCGCTTTCAGAAAGCAGGGGTGATGGAATGTCTTATTTTCATGAAAAGGGAATTTTTGTGGAATTCCCTTTGTCTATTTCTTTATATTGTTCATATTGTTGTCTACACACACACACGTCATAATCTAGTAGCCTCCTCATCAAGCGGTTCTAATACCAAAACTTAAAAAATTGATAACTTTTGCATCGATTGTCCAATTTTCCTCAAACTTTCACTGATGTGTTCCTCTAATGTTGCTGCTTTCACTCCAGCAATCCACATTTCTCTTTGGGTTTAGATTTCCTTTAACGCGGAACAGGTGTGTTAAGTCTATGAGGGAAATAGCATACCGAATAAGCATATTTTACTTAATTGTGGAAACAGTAAAAATTGCCCTATTTTTTTTTTTTTTGCTCCATGTTCGCTTGTGTTTTTTTATTGTTGTTTTAGTCACTCCTAAATCTATTTCTTTGTTAGGTATTTTCTTTGTCTACTTTTCGTGGGGAGATATGAGAAACCTCTGAAAATAAACTGTATGCATGAGCATGTAATTTCATGAGGAATTCAACGTTTATTTGATGAAAATCGTTGTTGAATGGCTTAGATATCCAAAAAGACGGATCCTAACAAAAGGTGAGAACCCCTTTTATTACGGTTGCTTTATTTTTATGTTTTTGGATGTTTCAGCCATTCCAAAACCTCTTTCCGTCAAATAAACCCCTCAGAATACTCTGTTCTATACTATTTCATGAGTGGTTTCTTGGTATCTCTCAAAAAGTTAAAGCCCAATCCTCATCTCAACCAATACTACACCATGCAGCATCCCTTTATCTTTCATCTGTAACGTCTTTCTTTAAGTATTTTTTTTTTCCTTGAGCACGATGTTGACTTTCTTCTCTGGTTTGTTCCATATCATATTCATGAAATAATGACTGGTATGACTTGCTTGTGTCGACTAGACAATCATTCCATAAGTCAGTCATGAAAATAAATAACGTTACTTACCGATGAATCTTGATGTACAGTATTCTAAACGATATGTGTATGAAATTTGACCCGCACATTTTGTCATATTTTAAACAAAAAAGGGATTTTTTAGTTAACACTGGTATTATAATTTTTAATTGTGATATACAAATTCGTAACAGGATCTTCAAACAAGATTATAGGCCTAGTGGGCATATCAAACCTGACCCCATTAAAATACACACACACACACACACACACACACTGCGGTAATGTCCTGAACATCCGCCACGAATACCTGACTTCACAACCTCTCATGAAACTAGTGGCTTCTTGAACTATGAAATTTATCTTAATCTTCGGAAGGAGGAATCGGTATGCCAAACTGGGCTAACAGAATTACCAACATTGCCAAGATGGGCATGATTAACGAAAGCTAAATAATAATAATAATAATAATAATAATAATAATAATAATAATAATAATAATGATAATAATAATAATAATAATAATAATAATAATAATGAACAGCTTGGTAGTTTGTAATAAAGTACCGATTATGTGGCAATAGTCAGTTTACTTCAGTCCAGTTCATATCAATCATAAATTAACTTTAAAGACACCAATTAAAGTAACATGTGTCGATCATTACTATCCATGTAAATAATATATAAGATAATGGAAAAGGAAACTAGACGAAAGTACGGTGGTTATAATAATTGTAAGACATTCGTCCGTGAATGTTACAACGTATATTTTTTACATGATACTGAAATAAAAACAAACTAGATTAGCTCAGAAAACACAACTAATCATATAGAACCCTTACATGCACAAACACGCACACTCACGTTTCATAGTATCAAACATGGCAATACTGGGCATTTGAAGAGTAACGAGGAATGTGAGAAAACAAACAATTTTTCAATTGTGCTTTCAATCTGTAATGGATGTTTCATCAGGCAGGGTGAAAGAATCTTGATTTATGGCAGAGACCTAGCTTGAGAACCATACTTAAATAGCAATTAGTTTTGGGGAAATTTTGAGAATCAATTTTTGTTGTTGTTGCAACATTAGAAAGATAAGAATTGAATTAATCTACAAACATTTGATCATCAATTAACTTATTATCACCTTTTGAAAAAAAAAAGTAGTAAGGGTGGTGACATTTAATTCTTTTCCATTGTAAATCAGTAATAACTTCCATGCTTAAGAACTGTCACTTATGTTCCTCTACAAACCACACTCTTCTCTTTTTCTTGCTGTCTGTATTATTGAATTCAGTCTATTTCCATCATGTCCATATTTATTGTGTTCACTTTCATTTTTGTTCGTTCTCTTTTGGTATTAAGTCTTGTTCATTTTATCATATTAATATATCTTAATGGGGAGCATGCATTCACGCAGGGTTTTGAGGAAATTCTTTTATTAAATTTAGGAGGGAAATACTGGAATCATAATTATCTTTACGTTTACGAACAACTATGATTCATCCACAACTCTTGAGCTATGATTGAAGTGATTTTAAACTTGGAGTATTTTTCTGTGTTTCAAATATCAATGTATAGAATATAATGTATATTATAATCATAAAGTGTTTATAATGTGTGTCTATATGTGTGTATTTGTGTTATGTATTGATTATATATATATATATATATATATATATATATATATATATATATATATAATGTATGTATATGTGTGTGAGAATGTCTTATAATGAGGGCTAACAAAGGTTGACTATTTTAAAATACAGACAGATGGTTGGTGTTACCACTGAAAAAAAAAATACTCGAATAGATATCTGTAGTAAGAATGTTAGTTAATAAAATCAGTGGGGTAAATTTCTCAGCTATTCGTGTGGTCTTATAAATAATATTTATAAAGACTTTAATTAACACATTCAATTGAATTATACACTGTACTTAAGAAAAATTAAACTATAAATTTTCCCATTATGAAAATGGATTCATGTTCAGTGCTTCAAATCATTCATTTATATTATTACTGAATTCATTAAAGTCTGATATTATTCCAACAATTTTATAGCATTATTCAGTATAAGTCAGTAAATTAAGAATTACATTCTTGCGCATTATAACATATTTGCGGCACATCTCGAACATAAACAGTACTCAGCCCTTGGATAATGTCATAATAATATGATCTATATGTATGATAAAAAATATATCGCAATAGTTAGTATACGCCTATTGTACAATTGGCTTTTAAGAGCTCGAAAAGCAAAACAGAAAAGAAAACCAAACATGCGTCTATTTTTTTTTCCTACCAGATAACTTAGATAAGCGTTTATCATCCAATGAACATTAATTTTGAGTACAACTTGAACAAAACGGTAATGTGGTACTTACTGTTTGTCGTGCACTGTTAGTCTGCAGAGCCGAGGTTGCACGGAGCACTAATGATATTGACCTGCCAGCCAAGCGCAATCAGCATCCGATCAGATCATCCGTCAGAGATTGAATGCACAAGTCTTGAAGAGCTTTGTATCTTGTATGGACACTTGATGGACGCCAGACTAAACCCTGACCTCTCTATAAACCTTCGATATATACATAAATTTGATATGTCCTAGTTACTAAGACTGTTTAGAAAAAAATACCATTTCTCGGGGAGGGGGAGGTACGAGTTGCACGTGCATACTGAAAAATTGATGATATCGATATGGCAAATACAATTTCCCTGAAATATTCGAAGGATGGTTTAAGAGTGGAAAATTGCAGCAACAAGTAGCAGAGCTTAAACACGCCATTGCATTCGGGTCTCCAATCAGTCATATCAATCTGTATGATAGGATGCTGTTTGCTGAACATCTCAAAATGCAGAAAGCATTCATGTCCATATTGGGCCTAACGTTATTTTCATAATTATAATCTATGTAAGAACTTATCGTTGTAACAAGCAGATGGGCCTATTGTACAGTTGACTTCTACAAGTTAAGTGCTAAACAATGATCAGAAAGTGCATCTTTTTTTACATCAATTGAATTTTCATCGTTTTCCAGATATCGAAAAAACAAACAAAGCAATTCCGATTGCAACTTCATCAAAATGCTATAAAGTAGTAACCTACATAATACTGTATGTCACGCACTTTGAGCGTGCAGAGCCGAGGTTGTAAGAAAATGTATAAATATAATGTATATTGATGCATATATTCATAATGATTACACCGACACTTTGTTAAAATCGGTTATACTGTACTGAAATCGGAACGAAGAAATGAAATTAAACTCAAATGACAATTAACATGAAGCAGGAACTAAAAAAAGAAGAAGAAAAAGATTACGAAAAAGGGGAAAAGGAGAAGAAAAACAGGAAAAAGTAGATGACTTTAAATACGATGAGAAGAAAAGTAGGCCCTTTGAAAGAAGACGATTTGAATGAAAGGAAGAGACAGGAGAGGGAGAAAAGGGGCAAGAACAGAAGCAGAAAAAAAATGAATAGGGAGCTTTAGATTTTCGCGACGCGGACGTTCAGAGGGAAAAGAAATGTTCTGCGCGTGCGCACATTTGCCTATGAAAATTGACCTCACGTCTTCTGACTTTGCACGGTCGGTTCTGGGCCATTTTTGCGTCCGCTAAATTCACGACGCAGAGAGCTTCTAGTACTTGATGCAATGATCATATGGGTCACGGGGCGCCATTTCACTTTGTATAGGCTGCGTCCTTGGGTAATCTTAAGCTTCTCTGCAACACAACGCAGGGAGAAAGGAGAACGGTCAAGGCAATCGTCGATCGTCTTAAACGTCCGCGTCGAAAATCTGAAACTCCCTCGTGATGAAGAAGAAGAAGCCGAGATGAAAGTCCATCTGCTCAAAATGAAGAATCATTTTAAAAAAATCCTTGTTCTTCCTCTCGTCTTGTCTGTGGGCCATTCTCAGATTAAGTGTTCAATTCCATGTGAGTAAAACCGAAAAATCAACCACAAAGTAATACATTCAAAGATGTGTTTTCGGTAGCTGAAAAACCGGTCAAATACGAAACAAAAAGTGGAACATTCTAAATGATGGCCATTCGTTGAGTAAAAATGAATTGAAATAGAGCATCATATATGTTTTTTGATCACCAATCAGATACGTTACCGCAAATTTACATGTTGTAATGGACTCCTAACTTTGAATTGAATTTATTGTTTTGATCCAATTTCTGTTCAGGAAAAGACATCTGTCCCCTCCTAAAGATATTGGGGTTTTTCAAGAGAAAAAGATGTTATAATCCCTTGCTAATTGGTAGAAATTATTTCTGCGTGGTAGGTTGAAATATGTCTTCTGCTGAAATGAAATATAACCTTAAGATTCACTTTGTTCTTTTTTTAACAGATTCGCTTACAAATAAAGTTTCGAATCCCAGAAATCATGCAAAGGGAACGATCCGGTCTGGAATTTGCACAGGAAACGAATATGAATTATTGCTTTCGTGGGGAAATAACTATTGAAAAACATCGAATCGCCTTTGGTATGGTATCTGGTAAAATATAACTAATAATTTTAGTTGTGTATGAATTAATAAATATCACCTGTTTAATCATTAAAAATGAATGATGTAAGCCCAAATTAACCATTTTAGACATTGTACGTAATATTTAAACTACGAAATGTTGTGGAAAAGAGCCCTAAATGTGAAAGCTGAGTCCTTCATTCACAGAATATTCTTATCTTACGTCTGAATGTATTTATCCATCTGACTATAAATATTCATTAAGTTATGATGGATAATGCAAACAAGGATTAAAAATATATCTTTGCAGGCACTTAGAAGGAAGTAGGTACAGTCTCTATGAACTTGATGTTTGTTCGACGTATGGTAACGTATCTGGCTCACCCCTTTTAATGAAAATGAATAAATAATTGTTCAACTCAATGAATCTTTAGTAGTTCTTCATATGTTGAAAAACACTAAATATGCAACAGAACACTGAAACTTTTCTCGGAAGCTTTTCATAAACTACTTTTTACTCTTTCAAATTTAGGTAACGTATCTGCATGGCGTACCGTAAATGAATCTGTCGGTGAAGTTACAGAGCAATTTCTACTGAATATTCTTCATTTGAACATAACTTTAATTTTTTATGGAAGCGTCATTCTAAGCAGAATTGTTTTATGAACACTTTGTTTTACATAACATTATTTGTCACCGTGGGTGCCCTGAATTATACGTAACGTATCTGCTAAATCTGAAAAGCAAAAAACTGATATGCTGAATCATAGCTTCGTCTTGTAAAATAAACGTTAAAAGTTGTTGAATAGAATATGAAAGTGGCTGGGTTTTATAGAATAGAACTTTGGAGTTTGTGAGCACACAACGATTTGTTTGTCAAAACATTTACAATTTTTTTTCAGCATTTTGATTATGTGGTAACGTATCTGTCGGAAAACTTGGCATTAAGTTATGAGACACTGACGCAGAAAGAAAAATCATGTGGAAGTGTTGCTCTTTTTCACCTCCCTGTCCTTTTGGTGTAAGAATATAATCCTGAGGTCCAACAAAACGAAGCATGTAATATGTAGGGACGAATTTTGACCAGATTTGATCCCCTGAAAGCACAAGACCAATGAGCAAAATTCGGTCACGTATCTGTGGTAACGTATATGGTCGATCATGACTAGTGTTATAATGAGAGCGATATCTCCCGAATATTTCTCACTTGTACTAAACTTTAATGTTGAATCGATGCGTCATTCCGAGGAGTAATGTATAATATACAATTTGTCTGACATTGCAATATCTGTCACAGTGGGTGGCGTGAAATGTATGTAACGTATCTGTCCAAATAGAAATGCAGAAAACAGATATTTCAAACATTGTACCGTATTCTCAATAAAAAGCTATTGCACAAAAAATCTAAGTACTTGCAATGTATGAAGTATATCTTCACGGTCTCATTATTATACACAGGGTCATTGCATAGTCTTGTTATTTTTGCAATGCTGTAACACTAAAGAAACTGGTAACGTATCTGGCGGTGAACTTGGCGACAGGTTTCAAAAGGCTATAAAAATGAAGTCAATAAAATATTGTGGAACTTTTTGAGTATTGTGATTAGCACATATGATATGCTCATCGTCCATGCAAATGAAATTTGGAAAGTGTGTTTGTGGACGGAGAGGAGCAATGAAACATGATTCTGAAATAGCCGGCGACACTGCGTTTTGGGGGTCTTAACGAAGTTTAACAGCAAAATTTTATACAAAAAGGCAGACCACCGCATTTGATCGTGTTTGTTTTTAACAAATAAAGTCCTCGTGATATATCATAAACATTTAAATAGTATCTAACAGGTTTCAGGGAACCGCAAACTGTCATGGAATGTCGGCGACACCAAAATTCCGTATTTGAACACTTTTTCTGAGAATGGGCCATATGCGATTTTTTTTCTGCTTCTGGACACATTTTATGTTCGCCTTATTGTCTTTTTCAATGTTTTAGTCATTTATTTACATGTGTATGTGTGTGTGTATGTGTGAGCGCGCGCGTGGGTATGTTTGTGTGGGCATGTGATTTTTTGTTTCCCTTTTTCAGCGCACACCAGAGTGGCGATACCAAAAGAGCAGAAAGGCTAACTCGGCGAAGATAGGTCATGTATCACACAATGTTAGAGAGTACCGCCTTTAATCACGAGGGGGGGGGGGGGGAGGACCGTGATGGGGAACGTGATCACCGTGGATGTCATGTCAGATTAAGCTGTCATACAATAATTGCTCTGGCTGTCACAGTGCACTGCAAAAAGTCCGGTGTTAAATAGTGAACACCGAGCTGGTGTTAAATTTTCGGTGCTCATTTATGGTGTTAAATTAACACCTCCGGGTGTCATTTCGAAATTTTAAACTGTTTTTTGAAGAGTTTCTTAGTAACTGCACTTCTTGTTGATTTTTAATTTAAACAAGACGATCAAGAATTTTACATTAAAATACTAGATTTTTGAAAAAATGTTAAAATAAATTTACACCAAAGTAACACCAGCTGGTGTGGTCTCTTATTGAAGCTGGACGGGTGTTAAACCATTGATATTAACACCAACAAATATCAAATCAACACCATGTGGTGTCATTTTTTAATTAACACCAGTACAGTGTCAAAATAACACCAGGTACAGTGTCAAATTAACACCACGAAGTGTCAGGTGAACACTTTTCAACACCATCACAGTGCATTTTTAACACCTGTGGGTGTGGTCCTTTATTGAAGTTTGATCGGTGTTAGATTTAACACCCATGGTGTTAAATCTAACACCGATGTTTTTACAGTGTGCTGATGAGAAACCTAATGGGCCGTAGTAAGAGGGGGTGAACGCAACGAAACGTTACGTGACTTGACATGACGTGACAAAAAAAAAAAAAAAAAAATGAACTGCGAAACACAGCCCGAACGCCGAATGCGAAGTTCCCACAGTACAACTGTGTACAAGGAGCGCCCAGGGGTTAAGGCCGTCCTTAGTTAGTGTGACGCGACTAGAGCATGTGTACCAGTAGTCTAGCTATACATGTTCACTAGTCTGGGACAAGGATACCCTTGTAACAAACTAAGATACGGAGACCTAAAGAGAGAAAGAGGGAAACTATCCCACCTGCCCATGGCGTACTACATTTCGGGAAAACAGGGCTGACGTGGTCACGGGGAACATGGTGAAAACGTATAAAGCATTAAAGTGATGGTATAGTATTGATGGGGATGAGGATCGGGCTCTTAACATTTTGCGAGATACCAAGAAACCACTTGTGAAATACGTAATACAGAACATACCATTCTCAGAGGAATTCAAAGTTTATTTGATGAAAATCGGTTTTGGAATGGCCAAGACATCCGAAACAAACAAAACACAACAAAGCGATCATAATAAAAGGCGAGTCCCAGCTTTTATTAGGATTGCTCTGTTTTGTATATCTTAGCAATTTCAAAATCAATTTTCATCAACTAAACGTTGAATTCCTCTTATTACATACTCCTTCATATTTCATAGGTTTCTCGTTATCTCATTCAAAAATGTTAGAAACCTGAAGTTAAGTCTCAACCAAAACTATACTATATCCTTGTAATTTTCTGTGCGCCATTATTATGATTCATCTCGCTTCAACATAACATTCAGAGTGAAAAGACACACACACACACACACACACACACACACACACACACACACACACAAGCATTTGAGCATCTCTGCAAAAAATTAAAAAAAAATTAAAAAAATTAAAAATATCAAGCTGGTTCAAATCAAATCCATGGTCCACACTTAGCCCAGAGACTATCAAAAACAAGTGCAAAATAGGTGGCACATTTTTGTGTGCCATCACGCATTTGTATAGTCACGTCTGCTGACACAAACCATAATGTGACCATGCGTCACAAAACCAACAAAAAGTCGCACCCCTTGATTTTACGTGAGGACTCAAAAAAAAGGTGAAAGGGGTCAACAGAGTCAATCTGTTGAGTTTTCATATTTTCTGAAAGAGATATACTTCTTCTACAGTATGCTTTGGTTTGGGATCATAACATGAATGGGAAAGTGTGTTTTCAGCAGTTTTTCTACAACCCTTAATTTTCTGGGGGGAGAGTATAGAATGATCAGGTATGACTTGGAGGTCCCTTTTTCATTTCACTGTCAAGTCTAATAACTTTTGAAAGGATCACGCTACTGCTTTGAAAGTTGGCATTAGTCATGGACAGAATGTGTTATTAGAACATCCTCAATTTCAGCTCAATCTGATAATCCCTTCACTTTTGTTCTTCGATTGGTTTACATCTTGTGTTTTGTCCCTTTCATCACACAGCTGGCACGGCTTGGTAAAGATTAAGGCATGGCTCGACACTAACTTTTTTGTTTGGTGGCCCGATGGGGCCACCAAAATCCTAAATTTCAAATTTTTGGTGGCCCGAGAGAAAAATTTGGTGTCCCGAAAAAAAAGAACCCACAATAAAAAACATTAAAAGTCCTTTTTTTTAAGGAGTCAAATATTTAAGTTTTATGATAGTAAGAATTAGAAGTTGGACATATCTACTCATAAATTAAACTTCAACAAACTTGCAACACTCACTCTCAGGCACTCATTCAGTCCTTTTCATCCATCCTTTAAACAAATTTAACTGCTAATTTCCGGCGCAAAAAGTTACGAATTTATTGACATACTTTTCAAAAAATTGTGGTGGCCCGAGGCGGGCCACCAAATTTGCCCTTTTTTGAAATTTGGTGGCCCGACTTTCATTTTTGGTGGCCCCGGGCCACCGGGCCACCGTTAGTGTCGAGCCCTGATTAAGGGCTTGAATAGACCTTGTACTTCAGAGCCTCTTTTCTCAGTTCATGCTTTTCCAGAGTGTGTGCTTTCTTTCCAGTATTTAGATAGGTTAGGGGAGTCCGTGTGAATCGAGTTATACATTATTTTAAAGCTTAGAGTCTGCTCTTTCAGAATCTGCCCATAACTAAAAATCCATATCTGGCGACTTTTTGTTGGTTTTGTAATGCAGGGCCACATATGTACATTGTACTTCTGCATTTGAAATTTGCAGAGTCCATGGATTAGTTTCAAACTACATTGTACCTTCGTGAATTCCGTCGTCAATGTAAGGCGTGTAAACTGAACAGACAAATAAAGCCATCATCAAACAGCAGCAATTTAATCAGGTTCAGAAAACTTAACATATGAATGTACCAGGTATGCAATTTATTATGTACTTGTCAAGTTCACGCAGCAATGAATATACATGTACATATAGTACAGGACATGTACTTGCAACTTCTGACAGATAATACGCCTTGGCAAAATATTGGCTTTCAAAGTCATGAATATGTTTCATTATAATATATGCTACATTTATGTCATGTATAATTGTATATAGATATATTCCATTTTTGTGACAAGTGTCACATAATATGCAGTGGAAAGACAAACCATGATAACATAACCATTTATTTCATCAGTCGAGAACCAGCACAAGAATGTAACTTGCCAAAGACAGAGTGGAAGATTTTAATATGCAATTGATGCACAGGACAGAGTGGATCGGTGAGAATTGGATGCATGAGTTTAACATTGGAATTGTTTAAACCCACAAGCACAGCAAGTGGGTTTTAGACTGTTCCAAAGTCAAACGAGAGCATCCAATTCTCACTGATCCACGACATTGGCTTGTGTATCATTTGTGTTATAAAATGGGCCCGTTAATTCATAAAATACCACCATTTTCCCCATCATGCATCCAGTACACCTACAACTCTACACAAGACTAGAGCCATGCGTCTGAATTTTACTGGACGCATGGCTCAGTGTGGATCAGTACAAATCAATGCATGACAATTGACCAATCAGATTGTAGAGATTCTAATGCCCATTTCATAACACTTTCTTACAATAATATGGACATTGCTGGTGTTCCTGGAAATTGTTCTGTTTGAAATCTTTATTGTTCATACACTGTATGTGACTATTTGTTTTAGTTCATAGAGTTTTCATAAGCCTCTTACATGTAGGTGAAATTCATAAATGAATTTCAAACTGGCAACACATTTCAAAGTTGGCAAATTCGTGCAAATTACCTTCTGAATCTTTGGGGATATTACTAACGTTAACCAATTCCTAAACAGGGGCAGATCCAGAGGGGGGCGCACTGAGCGCGCGCCCCTCTTATTTGTTGTTAAAACAAAAGAAATAAAAGGGAAAATGAGATGAAACCCGCAAGCAGCACCTGAAATATTGTTTGCACCCCCCCCCCCCCCCCCCCCCTTTTACGTAATTCCTGGATCCGGCCATGGTTAAGGTATATTTCAGAAACAAGTTGAAGCACTGATTATTTCTCACTCATTTGATATCTATAGATAAAAATAAATGAATCTACATGCAATATATGCAATGAATTTTCCCTATTTCGTATACACAAACAAATCACACAGTAGAGCTGCTGGTTAGAATGTCCACTTGCTTGACATTATTGCAGCCTAGAAATAAGCAGAGTTGTAACTTTGTTACCTCCAGTGTACATTCAATGACAAAATCATTCTGTGAAAATTACAAAATAGAGTTGTTATAGCCTCTAATTCAATAAAACAAAAGAACACACAACACACACAAACATTTCACTTGTTTTGATCTATTCCCATCATAAATCAAGCACCAATTTACTTAACATTCTTCAAAAGAGTTGTAACAAAATGATTATACTAAAGATCAGCTGCAGTGTATAATGATTAATACTACCCCAAACTTGATCCATTTACCAAAGTGATATCTCATACTATGCCAAACTTAATCTATTTACCAAAGTCGTATCCCATACAAGTACTACGCCAAACTTAATCCATTTACCAAAGTCGTATCCCATACAAGTACTACGCCAAACTTAATCCATTTACCAAAGTGATATCTCATACCAGGTACTCTGCCAAACTTAATCCATTTACCAAAGTCGTATCCCATACAAGTACTACGCCAAACTTAATCCATTTACCAAAGTGATATCTCATACCAGGTACTCTGCCAAACTTTATAATCCATTTACCAAAGTCGTATCCCATACAAGTACTACGCCAAACTTAATCCATTTACCAAAGTGATATCTCATACCAGGTACTCTGCCAAACTAGATCCATTTACCAAAGTGATATCCTACACGTGGTATTCGTGGGTTGTTGGTGTTTTTTTCTTCATATAATTCTTTTTCTTTTCGCAGGTTTCAAAGATTGGCAACACAAAGCAAAGTTGGCGCACTGTTTCTCTAAATATTGATTCAGTGTATCATGATCAATGCTATACCCAAGACTTCATCCATTCACTAAAATTCAATTCTTACACTGAGTACAAGCTATTATCTTTTTTGTTTTCTTCATTCTTTTGATCAACACTGGTGCAAAAGATCGGCAATACGAAGCAAAATTGGCACACCACCTCCCTGGATTTTGCTTGTAACCAAGGACACATCCTCGGGAGCTGCCGAGTTCATACATGGCAGGTGTGTTCTTCTCCTCCTCCTTGATATCTCTTGTCATTCTCACTGGCAGCTAGACTGAAATGATGTCAACAGTATATCAATTACATGTACCGTATATGACCATCCGGCTCAAAATCCACAAAAGTCACATACATGGGATTTTCTGTAATGGACCAGAAATAGTCATTCGGGTTGACCGACACAATTTAAAAAAAAGAAAAAAGGTTTATCTTACATGGGAGAGTAATCTCTTCTCTACCTAATATCAAAATTTGGTGGCTTATAACAGAACAAAACTTGAGAAAAAGCAGTTTTTTCAAGACCGTACATGTATCTTTTTTTTCGGACAGGTGCTTCTTTCATTGTGATTTTCATCGATACTTCTGCATAACACACTTGAGTGACCCTAATCTTTAAATCCTTTCTTCTCCCTTTTCTCCCATTACAAGGAAGTCCTCAGGACGGGCAGTTTTCTTTCGTTATATCAAAATTTCATTATAACTGAACAAATAAACAATAAAAATTGGTAGAGCAGATACTGTTGCAGTCTGAATTTTAACTTTGTTGTAAGCATGTTCGTTATAACGGGAGTGTACTGTATTTCAATTCACTTTTTGAATAGATTAGGATGGTGAAATTTGAACAAGTACACATTGTAATATATCATTTTACAGATTTGGGACTACTCTTTCATACCATGAAGAAAAGTGAAAATTCATTTTCTGGCCTACTGTTTGTGGGTTTTGAGCCCGGCAGTCACAAGTGGCAGTTCTGAGAGGTCCTAAAGCTAAAACGTAGTTGTCAGATGGGCTTAAAATTTGTTTGCCATTATTTGGAATTTGCTTGTAATACATTCAAATACTTTACCAAGAAACTTGTCTGCCTGATGCGATTTGCCAGGATAATGAGTTGTATTAGGAGTATTCCGGGATCAAATTTAAAATGATAAAAATCGTACCCAGCTTATATCCCTGAAGAGCCCTCCCTGTCCAGGAGTGGGCACATAGAACATGACTAGTACATTATGATCGAAATGTGCCTTATTAGGAGTGGTACTGAATAAGCTGTTATTTTCACTCCTGGATCGTGAATTTAACAACCAGCAAAAATGTTGCCATATGCTAGGCTAATAGTGCACTTACGTTGTATGACAAGCCCCAGTGTCAAATCGCAAAAACAACATCTCGCGAAAATGTCAGTGACCTTCCCATTTGCAACAATACCTTTACGCAAAAACAAAGGCTTATACAGTATCGCACTGCAGGCAGCTAACAAGTTGTGGAGCAATTCAATCTCATGCAATGGATACTGTTACGACCCAATATATTGTATTCAAGGTACAGCAATAGACTATAAACATCTCACAGCAACCACGATCAGGAATGTTCTGCAATTGTAGTAAGTGCAGCTTACACTCTTTGGCAATATTTCACATTATTCTTTTTTTTGTTTCCCAATGAAAATCCTGCTGTCATAGCAGCATTTTACACATTTAGTCTCTATGCGGTTGGGGAACACACATAGAGACTATCCTATTGTATTATGCATTCTAACAACTGATTATCATTATTACTTCTTATGAATACAGAAATATCTCTATTTCAGAGCAGAAATCAACAGATTATGCAGTCAAATGGAAACTACATTTTTCTTTGACACTCAGGACAAGATGCAAAATCTATTGCCAATGTGATCATCCCTCTGGCAAGATTTACTTCAGAGAAATGACAATGATTTCCTCATCACCATCGACATTTCTTTCCCTGGTATAATCAGCCAATGAGACAGAAAGAGAGAAAGATAAAGGGAGGGAGGGAAAGAGATCGAGGGAGAGAGAGAGGTAAAACAGCCTTGAGATTGTAAAACAAGGTACACGTATGTTGAAAATTGATTTAGTCACATATTTCTGGTTATTTTAGTATAATCTAATTATTGACCAAATTTTGAAATCAGAACCCATTTCGTTACTGCGATATGACGCTCCCTCCCATCTGAAATTGTCCCAACTTTTATTGGCAAAGCAATGTGAGCGGTGATACGCTTGCCCCAGCTCAACACACGACGGTCATGGACTTGGCAAAACAATGTACAAATGTATCTACAGAGACACATTGTTTTGCCATCTCAATGTTACCACAGTCATAGTCTGCGTGCCGCACGCGGCTGCAGAAGGGCACGCATATTGACATTGTAATACATTATACACACGCCAGTGATCAAGACTTACATTGTTTTGCTACATCAATGGCGATACTGTGGTTATGTTGAAACGGCAAAAAAAAATGTATGTTTTGATTAACCCGTTCCTTCCGTAATTCTCCGAGTGCCCTTAATGCCCCCAAACGAGATTCTTTTCGCCTGTCGACAGTGCTAAGAGGCACACAGGTTGGTAATCCAGCTGTGTGAAGGCAGTCAAGCGGTTCATTGTGTCCCCCTTTCTATGGTCGACTACATGTGCCAATGAACAATGGAAATATCGATCGGATGCGAGGTATGAACAGAGCGTGCGCTGATGAGCTCTCAGAATCTTTTGTTCTACAGAAAACCAGGTACCTGAATGAGGTGACTGGGGTCAGCGAACCCCCATTTCTAACTGATCTCAGCCTTGATAATTATGTACATGTTCGTATGAGTTTACAGCAGAACAAGCAAAAAACTAAATCAGGAAAAGGTACATAATACTGTAAAACCCCCTTTTTTTAGATAGCAGGAGAACAAATCCTGATAGAATAAACTCCATGAAGATAGCTTGAACCATTTCCAAGATATGGAGAAAAAGTGAAATTTTAACATTTTCACTTGACCTCTGACCTTTGACCTCATGACTCGAAACTCTCTCAGGAGAATTTTTATTTGGTATTACATGTGTACACCAAGTTTCAGAAAAAACCTCCAGGCATTGCATAGATATGGGGGAAATAGTGAAATTTTGAGCATTTGACCTCGACCTTTCGATCTTTGACCTTGAGCATGTGTGCCCCAAAGTTGATAGGCACAACTTGGCCTACTTATGCATATACATACCAAGTCTCATTATGATACCTTCAATGGTTTTTTAGTTATGCTGTCCACAAAATTTATTACGGACGGACGGAGGACGGACGGAAGGACGGACGGACAACCCGAAAACATAATGCCTCCGGCACCACTTTGTGGTGGAGGCATAAAAAGTTTAAGTTCACTATAAAGAAGTCTAAATATCAAAGCCCTCTTACAAACAAAATGAATTCTTTTTTTTTTTTAATTAAACATATTCCAATTCCATATATTTGATTGATTTTGTACCCACAGTGACATACAACTTGTATGGTGCAAAACCTGATAATGAGGCAATGTAGTTATTTTTAATAGGCCCTCATGTGAAACCTGATAACGAAGCAGTGTTGTGTATTTTTAGGCCCTCATCATAATGAGGTTCCCCTCTAACCACTATTTGTACATCGGCACATGCTTCCTTCAACAGCATAATTATAACGTACGCCGCAACAGAATGTGGCATGCCCACGGAAGACACTTCTGAATGGAGAACTTTGCAAAGACGAATATTTCCTTAGTCTGATATCCAGTCGTTGCGGTACATTTTTTCCACTTTCAGGTGCTTCCTGAAGAAGTTGATGATCTTCCTCCAAGCAAACTCCTGGTCTTTGGCGACTTGCTGGATGTCCTCGCCACCGTAGTCTGTGTAGTACACTGCAAGGAAAAAAAAAATTACAATTGGATTTCTGCATTGATAACTTTCAATATGATTAAACTGTCTGAATGTTACATGTACTTCAGGGCCTAAAAATATAACATCTTACCTATATTTTGCAAAAAACTGCATTCAATCTGGTTACGTGGCCACAGAGAAATGTGGATCGTTGTAAAGCATGTCATGGGTCTGTTTCTTCCAAGTTCAGCACTTGGATGCTCTTGGAACTGCATGCATATTAATATGTGAACACAGTGGACAAAACTTCGAGGGAAGGGATTCCTGACATGCTCTACAAAGATCCTCATTTCTCCTGGACTACTGAAGCAAATCAGATGGGATTTTCTGTACAACATGTGCAACAAGGAAAAGTAGAAATTACGCGGTGCGTAATATATGTCCCCGCCGGAAGTAGCATTTTGTAACAAAATGTGCAATATAGGTAAAAAATCAAGGTCAAAGGTCAAAGAAGTCAAAGGTCAAAATTCTGTGTAGAAGTTTTGAAGCCCTCACCTAGTGCCATCACATAAAGCAAATGGAATCAAAATTGGGTTAGAAATGGCGAAGGAGTAGCATTTTGTAGCCAATGTACAATATAGGTCAAAAATCAAGGTCAAAGGTCAAAGAAGACAAAGGTCAAAATTCTGTGTAGAAGTTTTGAAGCCCTCACCTAGTGCTATCACATAAAGCAAACAGAATCGAAATCGGGTTAGAAATGGCGAAGGAGTAGCATTTTGTAGCAAAATGCAGAATATAGGTCAAAAATCAAGGTCAAAGGTCAAAGAAGTCAAAGGTCAAAATTCTGTGTAGAAGTTTTGAAGCCCTCAACTAGTGCCATCATATAAAGCAAACGAAATCGAAATCGGGTTAGAAATGGCGAAGGAGTAGCATTTTGTAGCAAAATGTACAATATAGGTCAAAAATCAAGGTCAAAGGTCAAAGAAGTCAAAGGTCAAAATTCTGTGTAGAAGTTTTGAAGCCCTCACCTAGTGCCATCACTTAAAGCAAACGGAATCGAAATCGGGTTAGAAATGGCGAAGGAGTAGCATTTTGTAGCAAATGTACAATATAGGTCAAAGGTCAAGGTCAAAGGTCACAACTGAAATTGTGTGTAGAAGTTTTAAAGCTCCCACGTAGTGCTATCATATAAAGCAAACAGAATCAAAATTGGCTCATAAATGACAGAGAAGTAGCAAATTGAACATTTTGATCACACACGGACGCACACACGGACGGACGCACGGACGGACGGACGGACGGACGGACGGACGGACGGACGCACAGACACACACACGTACGGAGCCCGTTTCATAGTCCCCTGCTCGAACTCGTTCGGCGGGGACAATAAGTTTCTGTTTCATTCCCTGAAACTGTATTTGGATTGATTCACTATTTTTATTTTTATTTTTTTTTTTTTTTGTGGGGGGGGGGGGACATATGGTACAACAAAGTTACAACTCTTTGGCTTGAATTCACGAAGGTGGTACAATCTTATGAAATCAGTCATTTTGTCGACGAAATGATTATTTTGTAACAAAATGACTGATTTCGTAACGAAATATTCCATGCGACACTTGGCACCCCATGGTTTTTGTCCATGGTTTAAATCATGGACAAGATTGTACCACCTTTGTAAATTCGGGCCCATATATGCCATGTCATTATTAGTAGAGTGTAAATGAAGCTTTTCAAAGTATAGTCACTCTGACCAGGTTTTGATGCATAGGCATAAACATAAACAGAGGAAGAAATGGGGACAAAAATAATGATCGACAGGAATGGATACTAAACAATGCTGCTCCCTAATCCCACATTGACTCACTCGTCATCTGGCCAGTGGTGATTTGACCCGGGTCGTAGAGGCTGGACACGGTGTTGATTGCTTGGTATGGACACTCCAGGAAGTGACCAGTCCCTGGCAGGGATTGCAACTCCACCAGATGACCCTTGCCCGCCTCCTTCATCTGCTTCACAAGCTAAAAACAAGTGACAATTTACAGAATATCACATCATGAGAAGGCAACTGCACACTTGTAAAAATACAGTTGAACCTCTCGTATGCGGACAAGTCGGGACCGGTGCTCATCCGGATAAGGGATTTGGCCGGATACGGGAGACTCAATGCTTTATATATACATGTACATACACATACACATGTACTGATGTAGCCCATTGTAGTACCACATGTAGTAATGTGTATACTGCAACCTTTTCATTGTTACACTCAGTAACAGACCCCAAAATAGAGGTTCGTGTTTGCAAGAATGAAATCATTTTCTTTTATAAATTCTTGGGATGATTTACCTAAATAATGATTAAGAAATGTATCAAGTAGATCTTGAAAATAAACAGTACGAGTCGACGAAACTTCAATCATCACGGCTCGGCAAAGTCGACTGTAGGTCGCCATTGTTAGATGGTCTCCCTCTCTCTCTTTGTGTATGTACTATGTGTGAACAATTTTTGAGTGTTCAATATCATTCGTTGCTCAGCCAATGACTCGAAACAATGCATGTTTATCTAGTCATGTCGATGGCTGTGTATGGACCTATATGTGGCATTGCGATATGAGAGGACTCGAGTGCATAATCTGTCCATATTCTTGCGATGATTTGGGGATGTTTGGGGGTGTTAAAATGTCTGAAGGTAAGCAATTTGAAAGGAAATTTGATGTAATGTATGTTAATCATGTTGGAAGTAATATGTAATTCATGTGTGTTTGTATAGGAGTTCTCAAGGAGTTGGGAATCCCCCTTTCCTCCCGTAATTATCATTTTTTTTTTTTAAAAATCACGGCGAGATTGCGTCCGTATAATAGAGAGATCCGGATAAAGGGAGGCCGGATAAGAGAGGTTCAACTGTATACATAAAATATCATACAACAGCTAGAATGAATGTAGCTTTTCGATTGGTCGATTGCCCATCACATGACATTTAGTTAAAAGTTCCATCGCACGCTGTGGCTGTCACCCGTGCAATTTTGTTTGAGCAAAAATGGAGAGCGCATGGCTGAAACAGAGAAGATAGCTTCTTCTTATCATTTTTCTATTCTTTATTTTTTGGTAAGACTGCTACCAATAACAAGAAAAGTTCAGCTGATAATAAATAGAGAAGTTTTTTTTTTTTTGGACAAACCAGGTTGACACACACTCACACACACACAAAAGTGATGCCTCTTATAGAAATACTTTTGTGACAATATCTAATGGAAGTTAACAAATCACCAAATACAAATGTAATGAAAATTTGAACTTCCTTTGAATTCTCAAAGAAATTTTGTTGGAAGAGTTTGGATCCAATGATGCTTTTGTAATATTAAGTGGAGACATGGCAGCACTATACACTGCTGCTTTTATTACAAGATAGACAGTAGAATACTTACTTCAGTTGTCATAGGTATAGAAGGTATGTGCTTGTCATCTTCATGACGGAACGCCAGGAGTGGACAATTTATATTCTCCACCTGAAGGAGTGAGAAAAGATTTATCATTTTCTAATAAGTATTGTCATTTTCATTTGTGAATAAATATAAATTTCCATAATTTAGTAACATTATGTTTTGTCATATTGGGGGTGTGTAATATCTGTATCATATCAGGGTAAAATATTATGTTACCTTGTTCGTTGCTCCCCCATCCCCATGCCCATTTCAACAAATGAGGATCCCAACACCCTAGGAATGCTTCTATCTGCCAAGTTTCAGATGAAAATGTAAGAAGTTTTCGAATCACGTATTAAGCCACATTACAGATGACGGACAGCAAGGAACAATAGCTGAATACAAAAATGACCTAGCTCTGACATATCTTTTACAATTATTTTAGAAGTGATTATAGTTATTTAAGCTGAATACATACATATCAGGGTCCACATGCTAAATTGCATTAACTTCATAAAATATTACCATTTAAAATTGTACAGTGAAACAGACTGCAAACAGAATGACAAATAATCATGCATGAGATCGAAAGTCCGTGTTGTAAGAAAACGTAAGTAAATCCAAAACAATAATCTACAAACTGATCACGGAGAGACCAATTGGGGACACTAATAGCATTAAAACAAGTGAGAAAAAATCAAGATAAACTTAGTTCTTACATCCTTGTATAATTTCAAGTGTCTCTCTCTGGTAAAACATGTTTGAATTCAGGAGAAAAAAAAAAGCACATGAAAGATGCAGATTGAGCGATATGACAGAAACAGATCTTGTACAAAACTATAGATCAAAAAATTTTCATGGTATGAAATTTTCACGAACTGGAGCCAGTGACCTTTATCGCTGCACGAAATTTTTGCTAATTGCCATCAACATTGAATACATAACAGTGTAGACAAGCACTTCAGCATTTTAATTCCAAGACTCCTTAACTGCCTCACACAAAAGTCATAAAATTGAAAAATGCATGCGAAAATCTCTGGTTTCAGAATAAGTAACAACACGTAACTCAGTATGATACTATCTTTAATCATCTCCCCCTCTCAGTCTGTATTTCTTTTTATCACAAAGTTTGTTTACAGAGCGAAAAGCAAGTGAGAAGACACCTGTTAGACGCCTAGGTACTGTACTTTATTGAAGAACAAAGACGATAATCTCATGCTTAACGCACACAAATACAATATTGTACTACCTCGTACACATACTCACAATTGGCAGGGCTTTAGTGTAACCCTCAATCGAGTCAGAGAAGGAGTGATTATTGAAAGTGAGCCACCACTTGTCGTTCTTGTCTTTCCATCTTGAGACCATCGTTGACATCGGTCTGCGAACAATAGCAGATCAAGAGCAAGGAGGTAAGAGACGCATACGCAAAAAAAAAAAAAAATGTCATACTGTAAAAGTGGAAATTTTGCTGTGTTGAAATTTTTGCGCACTTCACACAACCAGAAATAGCGTGAGAATAAAATCATGTGAATATATTTTGGCAATCTTACCAGGCCAAGCCGAAAAAATATCCTCTTTTACAGTAGTGTAATAATTGGGCATACCCAGGTTGTTGTTGGTTTTCTGGTTTTTTTTTGTTTTTTTTTCTAAGGTGGGTGCTCAAGTTTGATGTATGAAAGTAGCGGGGCAGTAACCATATTTGTCCAACACACAATAAATGGTGTCTCTGTACATATTATGAATAGACACATTCAAAGCCTCTCAAGGGAAAGTCTCGAATGTTTAGTTTTCTTACTCTCTTTGGCGAATAAAGAACATCCAGTTTTTGTGAGTCATATATAATTTTTAGACTGAGAATCTTGCTTTCATATAAAAGCAATCAGCCTTAACTCATCGAAACATGTCTGGAATATATAAGTTCACATACACATAAAAATATATTCACATATTATACACACGTAATATACACATAATATGTACGTGTACAGTCAGACCTATCCTAGTGGACACCAATCTGCAGTGACTACCTGCCATACAACGCCATTAAAAATCATTCCTCCCAAATGAAATATCATGTTCACTCTTTATGTGCTACGTTCGCACACCTGACTCAGTTGATGGCATGCCAAGTTCGCATGCACATAGCACACAAACCTGAACAAACCAATTGGAAAATCGCCAAATACCACAGTACAATGAAAGCGTTTCTTGCAATTCCATTCATGCAACATGTTCTGTGCATTTCATGAGGTGATTGAATATTAAAGGGTGTTCCCTACTGGATTTGCAAGTAAATTCCAATTTTCCGTCACTGTTTTGTGTGCAAAAGCCATGCCTCTAAAATAACGTAGTTATGGTCATTTGAAAGAAAAATAATCATATACAATGTACATTTGCCATACAATTTTCATCACAGCAAAGCTTGGCATTTTCTCTACAACTTCACTCACTACACGTCCAGGGTAACAAAAATCTGGAAAAGTTACACAGACTTGAAAAACAGAATGTTTTCCCCAAAGAACGACTACGTTGCAGTCTCAGAATAATGTCACACACAGGTGGTTTACACCATGGCACATAAAGAGTTAAAGGCCCTGTCTATCACGTCCACCTGTATATAATGATCATTTCTTTGTCTCCACTGGGTGGCTGCTACAGACAGGTTTGACCGCAGATCACGAAAATATCCATGAAAGACGAGAGTGGAGACTCGGGATCTTCCTTACCCTATGGGGTCTATGAGGCTTCCATCAAGGTTCTTCCAGCCCACCTGGACCGACAGCAGCGTGGAGAACCCCGCGGCCACCATGCACCGGACCGGCAGCTGGAGGCGTGTGACGGAGTGGAGCATCATGGATCCCCCGTAGCAGGAGCTCGTTATGCCAATCCGCTCTGCATCCAACCTGGGATGCTCTTGGGCAAATTTGATTACATCCTGGAGGGAGGTCGAGAGATAGAGAAGAGAGAGCAAAAGAGAGAGAAAGAGAGAGAAAGAAGAGACATGGGTGAAGAGCGCTATGTCTTGACATTGCATTGATGCTGTCCAAAATCATGGCATGACTATTAAACATACTATCAGAAAATTCTGAAGTCCAAAATGGCATGAACTTGCCCCTAACCCTACAATCCCTACTCATTCTCTAAACAAAGCAAGACAGAAATGCCCACATCTATCTTGGCACACTGCATATGAAAACAAGTTTATAGCATTCAAAGTCTATGCTTTCCCCTTCTCTTTTGTAAAGGTAGGTAATTATCCAAGAAATTTGAAAAAGAACATTTAGTATTTTGTACTAGGCTTTTCTGACCACGCAACAGCTGGTGACCTGGAAACATATTCAATATCAGGTTTATCCAAAGGATGGATTGATGTGCAAAAGAGAGGGAAAAAAAATCATCACTTGGCCATTCCACAGGCATACATCGTAGCCTCAAATCTAAATGAATACAAGATAGCAGTTGAAATAAATTTGGACACTTATGTACCACTGGTACTGCTCCCTGGCCCCAATTGGGGCTCTCTGCCCCAACTTGCCCCTGAGAATGAATCTTTCTATAAAGTACATTGAAAATCACACCTTGGGTTTTAAAGACCTGATAGATGATATCAATTATCATGATATGTGGTTGCCCAAATCATTTACTTCCCATCGAGGTACGTACATTCAGAAACCATGAATAGCACCCGTCACCGAGTATGTGCTTCGAAACATACACACATTGGTAATGCAACACTGCACACACACACTGGTCGCATGGTCGCTGACCGGTAAAAATCATTGTCGGACCAGTAACTTTTTCAGGAATGGACCAATAAAGCATGGAAAAACTGGGTACCTACTGGTCCGACAGACAGGTTGGACCAGTAGAAAAAATGGGTTAGTGTGCAGCCCTGGGTAATGGCCAACTAGTACTGCAGTTGAGATTTGATCTGCTATGCATATATACTTTAATACACAGATATCAGAGATAAAGCTGTCTACAATTTACTACAGGGATTCTCAAATTTATCCAAGCTAAGCCAGCCTTCCACCTCCATGGGGATTCCAACACCACCAAGTCTTTAAAGAAGAAGAGGGAAAAATGTTTGGACAATCAGCTGATTGATGATGCACAATATCTAGGTGAAGTACAATGCCATGGAAATGTGTGATCTTTAACAAGAAGCTAGAAACTCACCAGGAATGCTTGGCTGTCCATGTACACATTTTCCTCCTTTGTCTTGAGGCGGCGTGGCAGGAAATAGTCAAAGGCAAAAACCGCAAAGCCATGTGAAGCGAGAAGTGCTGCGCGGTCCACGACCAGTCGCGTCAGGAGTCCCCTCATGTCCACGACAAAAGGCAAAGGATCTGATCCCTCTTCGAGAGTGGCAAAATGGGACAAAAAAAAAAATCAGACCGAGTGGAAAAGGAGTGCATCTAATATAAACACAGTGTAGATTGGTTTGCTAGAAACCCTGCATCATACCTGACACTTATGTATAATGCTTCAGGCAATGTTCATGTCATGGAAAGTTAATTCTGATCTTCAACAGTGTAAATGTGCAGAAAGTGCTTTTTACACTGTATCTGCTCATTTCTCTGATGTCGAATCACCAATGGATAATTTATCATCATTGAATTCCAATCATTATTTCAATGCAAAATAACAAAGGAAACGATATATATCATGTCATCACAGTTTCTGTATTTCGGAAGCAATGATTAAAAAAAGAAAGAACAAAAAAAAAGAGCAACAAGAGACAGAATTTACTATTGCGACTGTGTGTACAATGTATGTTCAGACATGAAATCCGGACACTGTCAGAACTTTCACTTTGTAAAAACATAATTTTGCTTGGAAAAGTCCTGTTTGGGATTGCTGTGATTCATAAGTTTTTTCTGCAAAGTACATCAAAAAGAAGTAATCTACAAGATCCACAATTATTCATATATTATCCATATTATAGGGATATCAATCCTGAAAGTAAATACTGTAAACATTGACTTAAATGTATCCCTCTCATATTGTACTTTATAAAGTGGCAAGCATCAGGGCCCCTTAAAATTTGCTCAATTTTCTGCTGGTATGTATTGTACATCAGAAGGCAATCCCATGTGCATATCAATAATATGTCACTTGGAACTTAGTTTCAGCACAGAGAATACCCGCCTTTCCTTTTTCTCACTTTCCACTCAAATACTCTGGTTTGCTTTGAACGAATACCATCTGGTGTTTAAAATGCATTCACAAACTCTATACCTAAAAAAAAAAAATCACATGTCAGCCTAACATATCAAACAGTCGCACAATTTACTGAGTGACTGCTATTGAAAAGTCATTACACTTTACTTACCGTATGACCGGTCATATGGAACGTTACATGTCAGGCAAAATAAATGCCTAGTCATGTGGAGGCTCTCAAGCAATCATTATAGGATGTTCATCATTAGCTTTTCAATAGCTGCCATGGCATAGTGAGTTTATATTCAAGACCCTGCTAACAGCTGGCTTGTTACAGGAGCATTTTCTAGCCATGTTTCAATTGAAAGTAACATGTATGTAATATGTTACTGTATACGCTGTTATTTTCGTGTACAGATATTTTCGCGAATGATGAGGCCATAGACATTTTCACGAGATGTTTTCGCGAATCGACGCCGACGCTTATGTTAATGCACTTTTAACAGGGCGCATGAAGACATTTTCGCATTGTTGAATTCGCGATCCAACTGTGATTTGCGAAATTCACGAAAATTGAACCCTTGCGAAAATAACAGCTGATACAGTAGTATCTATCAATATGGACATACCTCTCTTCTCTGGTAGGAATAGTACGCCTTCTGCCTCGCCAGTCGAAACAGGAATTCTTTCAACATAGTCTGCTACATACGTCCTCTCCACCACCTTGGACGCTAGGACGCCTCCTTGTCCATCATGGAGCTCAAAAGTATATGTAAACGGTCTGGTCACATCGAACTTGACCAGCCGAGGATGCTTGTGTGCCACCTCCGGGACTGGCTGTTGGCTCCAGAGGAGACCCATGGGTTCCACGCCCTGGTAGCTGCCCCCCAGTGATGGGTCTGTTTGAACTGGACAGCAAGCGACAAACAACACACAATACTAACCAGAAATCCTCCATTTCACAGTCCTGATTGTCCAAATGCCTTGGCAATTTGTTGGTGTCCCATGTTTGCCCTTCTTGGGATGCAATATAATATCCATTTTTTTTCCACAAAATTACAATGACATGATAGAATAGATTATTGCACTGTAATGGAATATCACGTTTTCATATTACTTGTGCAATTTATGTTGGTACATATGTAATTCATATACGATGTACACTTCATAAATTATCACGTTATTGTAACTGTATGGAAATCTATAATTGTGATATCATGCATGTCCATTCTCCAAAGGAAAACAGACAAAAATGATAAAGGTTTTCTAGAAAGGACATTAAATATCAACTCATGCGAACAACTGTATGAGGACAATTACCCCCCCCCCCCCCCCCCCCTGCTAAATACCAGCTACTGATAGGATTAGTGTAAAAATTATAAAAAGGTAAGGGTAAGGGTTAGGGATAGAATTTGGGTTAGGGTCAAGTTCAAGTTGATTTATTTCAGGGTCAGGAGCATGTCCTCATCAGATCTCTGTTTAGATTGTATTGCATATGAAATGTAAATTATGTATCCTTGCGATGATATGATCTGAATGAATAAAAGTATTTGAACCAACCTAATTAACAATGATCGAGTTTTACTCAAATCTACCATGGCTTGAAACGTTGAAAGCATGTGCTACGTTCTCGCTCCCATCTCGCAATGGTTCTCACATCAGGTTACATACAATGTACGTACATTCTGTGTCTTCAATGACGATTAAATGGTTTTAATACATGTTCATGTTTACCAGACTGATCTGGTTCATTTCACTTGCTTGATGGATTCACTCATTTGATATTTGACCGTGCACCACAAAACAAACAAAAAGTCCCACCCCTTGATTTAAAGTGAGGTCTCAAAAAGGTGACATTTTTCAACCAAGTCAATCCTGAGTTTTTCATATTTTCTGAAAGAGCTTTCCTTCTACATTATTCTTCAGTTTGATATCATAACATGAATGGAAAAGTGTTTTTTTTTTTTGCCATTTTTCTACAACCCTTTTGGGGGGAAGAGTAGGATGATCAGGTTTTTCTTACAGGCTGCTTTTCATGTCTTGAAATCCTGTGCACACTCTTCACTTTCAAGTCTTATAACTTTTGAAAAGATGACGCTACTGCTTTGAAAGTTAGTGTTAATCATGAGCAGAATGTGTTAATAGAACATGCTGAATTTCAGCTTAATCTGATAATTCCTTCATTGTTGCTGCTCTGGTGGTTTACATCCTGTGGTTTGTCCCTTTCATGGCACAGCTTGCATGGCTTGGTAAAGATTAAGCACTTGAATAGACCGTGAACTTCAGAGACTCTTTTCTCAATTCACACTTTTCCAGAGTGTTTGCTTTCTTTCCAGTATTGAGTAGGTACGTTAGGGGAGTCCATTTGAATTGAGTTATAAATTATATTAAAGCTTAAAGTCTGCTCTTTCAGAATCCGCCCTTAACTGAAAATCCATGCCTGGCGACTTTTTGTTGGTTTTATGGTGCAGGGTCACATAACGTTTACATCTGTATGCTTCATGATGTGATATGCTGATATTACAAATTTACTTGTGACTCAATCAGCATCACATAAGTTTGTAAATGACCAAATTAAGGTCACCTGTCTTGATTTTCCATTAGGCTTGAAAATAATGATTTTGGTAAAAACTAAGCTTGGGGTTTCAGTGTTTTCTAAGAAACTTTAAAATACCATGTCTACTTAACTTGCAACTGTGCAAAGCTTGCCAATCAGAAACATTCTTTAGTACAGGGGAATGAAAATCCAAAATATGTGCAGAAAAAACAAATGCAGCAATATTAGAACACATTAGACGATCTGTGAAAGTTTGAAGAAAGTCGAACAGTCCGTTGACACCAAATTTGCGATGTCTGGGCACGGGTTCCGAAGTTGCGCATAGATATGCACGTGCATGTCAGGCCAAAAATTGCTCGAAAATGTAAATTCGTGTACAATTTCAATGCAAACTGTGTTTACAGGCAAATTTCATAAAAGCATGATTATTTGGGGGTTTTATTGATTAAAATCAATTAATAACATATTTTCTTGTTCGGAACAATGTCGCTGACAAATTTCATCGAAAAAACAATGAAAAACATAAAGTCGAAAAAACAAGGAAGTACATAAGAAATTCAAAAAACAATAAAATATTGAGGAAATTTTTTATGATTGTGCAATTTTTTTCTCTTACATTTGCTAAGGACACTAAAAAGAATATTTACACAAAAAATGTGCCTGTTTTGAGCTTTATACCAAATTGTTTGATTTCATGCATCATTATGCATAAATTAGCATAATTTAGTGTAAATGATAATTTTTGAAAAAATTAACTTCATGGTACTTTAGATTACATCATAGGCAATGTGTGTGCCAATTTTCGTCGCGATCGCGCAGTAGACGGCCGAGATCTGGAGGGGGGGTCTGGGAGCCCCCCCGGCTCTATCATCTACCTAAATAGCCCGGCCTAGTTACGGTTAAAATGAAAAACAACGTAACAAAGAAAATATCTTATAAACAAAGAAACTTCCACAAAATGTAATTTCTCATGAAAAGTACATATTCCCTTAACCCTAAAAGGGCCAGGGGGGTGGGGTGGGGGGGCGAATCCGCCCCCCCCCCCAACGTTTTGCGCTACAATTCTGTAACGCGAGAAGGCCTCGTCGCGAGGCTTCTTGACTTTGTTTGTTCAAGTCACGCGCAACTTTTGAGACCAAATTTGCAACGTCCGCGCATACTTTTGCCAAGCCACGCCCATTTTTGTAATGGAATGTCGCCCCAAACTGGGCACAATTTTGTGATTTTGTGTACATTTCCTATGGAAAACAGTGCTCTGTCATGAAAGTCATAAAAACTTGATTATTTTTACAGCTATTCACTTTCATTGATTACTCAAGTGCTAATTATGGTAGAAAAGTTGTCAGTGACAATTTCAAATGAAAAAACAAATAAAAAAACGAAAGTTGAAAAACAGGGAAATACATAAGAAATTCTGAAAATATCAAAAAATACATAAGACCTGAAATGAGTTTTGGAAGTTTCTGTGATGTAACATTGTTGAATAGGCTAAAACAGATACAGATCAAAAATTAAACTCTCAATGCTTTTTATTAGGCTAAAATATGATCTTGAGCTTAATTTGCATAATTAATTAATTAGAATTAGAAATTGTTTCAAAAAGTCTTATGACACAATCTTGTAAATTATGACTTGGGTCTCACGCATGCAAAATTTCACCGCGATCGCACCACCGATGGCTAAGATCTCGGGGGACGGAATCCATATGTGCAGAAAATCCCACACCACTCTACACATTATCCAAAGTCTTCTACCACACAAAGGGTGACATAAAAAGTGTAACCTACACACTTTGAACCTTTTGTATTCATTTCATATCCCACTCAAAGGACAGGGTGTTTTATCGTTCTATAATGTAAACACTGGAAGAGATGGCATAATAACACACAATAAACAACACTGTACACCTCAGCTGAACTCAAACACAAGTGTTCAACTGCAAGGCAAACATACATTTTGTACTATTGCTGCGTAAGCCATATCTCACTACAGATCAAAGTTTCCTGATAACAAAGCTGCTTTTAATAAAATAACAGCTTCAAAACAAAATAACTTGAATGTTTGGTATGAATGTACCATAGAAAATACAGATTTTGAAATTAGGCAATGTATTTTACTGCACATGTAACAATTGAAAAAAGATGATTGGATCATATTTTGTAATGGGGTACAAAACCAGAAACATTCGCGAATTGGATCAGGGAGAACAGCCTTTTTGCAGCAAGAAACTTTCACGGACTGCAGACCATGATGGTGTGCTGTACAGCATAGCACTGGTATTTAAATACATTCTGTAGACAAAAATGTTCGCATGCATTTTACTTTCACGAATTTTGGTTCCTCGTGAAATTCACGAAAGTTTCATGCATCATGCGAAACTTTCTAATTTTACATCACATTAGAGAAGAGGACATACCTTTCACGGTACCATCATCTGCAGCCCTGTACTGGCCACTCGCCTGATACTCGTATTTCCCGTTTTCTGTGCGCACCTTTGCGGTTAGCGTGACCAGCTGTCCCGGCTGCAAGCCCAAGCACCTGATGTCCATCAACTCATCTGCGAGGCCCGACTCCGGCGTGATGCTGAGAACGGGACCAGTATCCGTACATTCCTTGGTGACGCTGGATGAAGCAGTCTCACGCCTTGACATGACGGAAACACCGGCCTGAAGCGATGGTACCTGACGCAAGAGAATCCTAAGTCTTGCGATGCTCATCATGCCCCACCCTAAATCCATAGGAGTCAAATCATGTGAAAAGCTAAATAGTTTCTACTTTTCATGTGAGGATTTATCACACAATTCCATGCATCTGAGCACATACATCTGAGATGACCTTTCAGTTATGGCACAGCAACTCAAAACTACTAGGACACAGTTTTATGTCTGCTGAACTGCAGGAACAGGTGTTGCAAGTATGAAGTCTACAGGGAATATTAAAGGGAGGTCATGGTTAGTGCATGTCTCATTTGACCCCTACACCACAGACTTTGAAATAACATGGACATGTGTTGTGATCAATAATTCCTACTTGAAGCATGGCATCTTGTATTATTACAATCAATGTTGATGAATGACTTACACCTTTACGTTCTAATTTAGTCTCAAACACATACATTGTACTGACATAATTCAGATTCTCATAGTTGCTCGAGACTTCTTTACGTTTTAAAGTCAGTGGTAAATACACAGACATTCTCATTTGACCTTTGTTCTGCACATGCGCAAATCACAACCGTGAACTCCCTTATTGCCATACAGCTTAAGTTGGTATGAAATATCAATTTGGAGACAATAGAAAGTGATCTTCTTTTTGAATCTAAATGTATTTTTTTGGAGTCATCTCCAAGGTCCTGTATTTCTTTGACAAGCACAGAAGAGGGGGTTTATGTCCACCTCTCATAATCATAATAGATTTTGAAACAATATGTTAAAATCAACAAGTAATAATTTGCTAATGAGTGCTTGCAGTACAATAGGGCAAGACTATTTGCTGAATTATTTCTTTGTGATGCACTTTTTGAAAACAAGTATCACAATGTACAATGTAGGTTAGCTATCCAAAATGACAAAAAGAAACGCCCAAAGGAAACTTAAATAAAAACCATTTCTTTACAGGTGCACACAATAGTGAGGATCTGCTTATTCACAGCTTTGTGAAATACATGGAGGTTCATTAGCAAGGGATAAAATTTGTCTTGATCTTGATCTTGTGTTCATGCCATGCTGTAATGATTTGTTGAAATTGTACGTGCAAGCAGTACGTCATCTCTTGTCTAGCTGTGTACAGTATACAGTGTGGCCATTAAACTAGTTTTGCTAACCTTTTAAAAAATGATGATATAGTTCAGCGCATGCTGTTATTAAAGGACAAGTTCACCTTCATAAACATAAGGATTGCGAAAATGCAACAATATTAGTAGAACACATCAGTGAAAGTTTGAGGAAAATTGGACAATCGATGCAAAAGTTATGAATTTTTGAAGTTTTTGTGTTAGAACCGCTGGATGAGGAGACTACTACAGCTTGTGAGTCATATGCGTACAACAGTATAAAGAAAATGTAAAAGAAAATTCAACATATTTTCACTTTTTTCTCATAATAAAAGAGCACTTGACTTGCCTCTTTCTAAAGGCAGGGGGAATAATATTACCCATAACATTTGTCGGTAACGAGTCAGGGGAATGTGTACTTTTTTCAAAAGATGGAATTTTGTGAAATTCTCTTTATATTTTCCTTATATTGTTGTACGCATGTGACATCTAAGTTATTCATACACTGCAGTAGTCTTCTCATCCAGCGGGTACTGCACAAAAACTTCAAAAATTCATAACTTTTGAACTGATTGTCTGATTTTCCTCAAACTTTCAATGATGTGTTCTACTAATATTGCTACATTCTCTCAATCCTTATGTTTATGAAGGTGAACTTGTCCTTTAAAGTGGAACTATGATCGAAATTGATAGATTGGGCACTTTTGTGTACAGCCTCAATGGCCTTTACAGACTGCAAATGACTGGAAATGGTCAATGAATAGAAATCACCAATGGTCCAAGGTCTTCCTGTTGGACAGGGGGCATTGTTACGCCCCAGTGAGCTACAATGTAGCTGTCACATTTCCCTCAGCTGTCAAGTTTGGAACACAACAAAAACAGCCTGGCAATTTTTAGCGAAGTGCCTTTTGTGGCACTTACCGGTACCGGCACAGTACCCAAGGGGCGCTCCTGCACACGCCCCCTCCCCCACCCTGAAAATTAATGTTCTGTGGCCCTGTGATGAGCTATTTACATACTGTACAGTGTATACATGTTCATTGCCACTGAGTGGTGCTATCAATACGCACCATGCACACTTTAATAACCTGTCGAGGACGGGCTAATTTTGCTACAACATGTACATTTCCCAAAGACTCATTATACTTGGGACTCGTCTTCGACAGGTTAATACAGAGTATACCAACAAAGTACTACAAATGGTGTCTGAAGTGTATGGCGAAGTACTTGTCACAGGATGTGTCGTCCACAGTACATTACTTCCATCTTTTGAATTGGCCATCCTCAAATTGTCACTCAACACTTATATACACATAAAATTTTACTAAATAGAACATACCGGTAACTTTTACTAACAATGGGGGGGGGGATGCAAGCATTGCATAAAAACAACATATTTTATACACAGGTATGTCATTCAACAAATCTGAAATGGCTATATAATTATGAGCTGATAATAAAGGTTATTGTACAAAAAGTACCAAATGATGCCAAATACATACTGTATAAGACAAAGAAGGGGCAGCAGAAAGGAGAATTACAGTATAATAAAAAAAGAGGAATTGCGCTGGGATGCCCTGATGTAAATCAGTGACTAGGATATAGATCTAGTAGGAGTTCTATCACTAACATTAGTAACAACAGTCAACACACATACAAAATGACAACAATATTGTTGTCATATGATTAAAAAACCTAAAGAAACAAAAGCATGCATGTTGACTATTAAAAACTCCACAGAAATAGTGTACTAGTACTATACGTAGGTAGTAGTAGGGATGTATAGGGGTCATTATGCATGTAGGGACTACTTGCAGTCTAGCCCACATTAATTGTTACATCGTATGAACGTTAGATCTAAAGGCCATGTCATACTATAGTGTATAAATCAGCGAATGCCTAGCGGATGGGCAAAATTTGGCAAAGTCCAGATACAGTTGAATCCACTCGAATTCGCAAGCAAAATGTGGTTTTCGAACGTTCGCCTAACGAATGATGAGCATACGTATGCTAACCATGTTATGAGCGGGCAAGGTAACGAATGAAAGCGAATGCTTACAGTCCATACAACGGATGCTGAGCGGACAAGGCGAATGAGCAGCGAATGCCCAACATATGCAAAGTGATACTTTGGCAATCACGTGACGGATCTCGGCTGACGCACACTTCACCAAATCATTTTGAGCAGTGATAGTACTTGTCGAGTAATGTTGTGACTGTGAAAATGGCTCCAAAAAGAAGGAATCAGTCACCACCAAGTATTCCTGATGTCACTACCCTCGACAATCCTAAAGATTCCCCTAAAAGTGCACTTCCTTCTGATGACCACGTTGACGATGATGTTGGTAGTCCAATATCCTCCATTGCATCTGGTGCCTCCAACTGGAGTCAAACTTTCACAATTCCCAATTTCCATGCAGAGATTCCCATATAAGGTTGAACTTCTAGTTCGCACACTTCACCAAATCATTTTGAGCAGTGATAGTACTTGTCGAGTAATGTTGTGACTGTGAAAATGGCTCCAAAAAGAAGGAATCAGTCACCACCAAGTATTCCTGATGTCACTACCCTCGACAATCCTAAAGATTCCCCTAAAAGTGCACTTCCTTCTGATGACCACGTTGACGATGATGTTGGTAGTCCAATATCCTCCATTGCATCTGGTGCCTCCAACTGGAGTCAAACTTTCACAATTCCCAATTTCCATGCAGAGATTTCCATATAAGGTTGACTTGATACCAGCGATATAAAATAATGTTCTCGATACAAGCACTGCAAGTGCTGTTATTATCTATCATATTCCACATTTCTAAGACTCTTGCTGTAGGATTGGTCAAGAGCTGATCACGTGATAAAGCGTAGTTTTGCCCATCACATCACCTGCAATTTCATATGAACTACATGTATGTGCATGAGCGTTCTTGTGACACGTGTTTGTGTGATTGAATGTGTGTGTGCGTGTGTGTGTGTGTGCTTGTATTGCATCTGTCTTATGTAAATATGTTACTATTACTGTAAACGTGGAAATTTTCGCGGTACATTAATTTTCGCGGATTTCGCGCTACGCTCGGCTAGCGCGAATTCAAAAACGCGCGAATATATCTTCACAATTTTCTACGCACATTTTGAACGGGATGAATTGTGTGCGCTTCATCGATGATACTGCTACGTAGTACAATGTACAGGCATGTTTACGCTACTAGTACTGTGCGAAGAGACGATACCCTAGATTGCTGTGTACTGTAGCATGCATGTGTGCACCGCACGCATCGATGCTACAGTACCCCGTGACTACGGTACTAGAGTCACAGCTGTACTACGTATTTGAGTGCTTGTACTCGCAGTCGAGCCGCTCGCTACGTCGCTTGTCGTACGCTGGCATAGCAAGCTATGTAGCAGAGGCTTTGGATGAAAGCAGTGAATGTGTACTACAGTAAAGTAACCTGCTGCGGAGCGCGAATTTACGAACCCGCGAATACGTTTTCGAGCCGCTCAGCGCGAAAAATTAATCGCGCGAAAATATTGACGTTTACAGTATACTTCTTGTTAATATCTTTTAGAAAATGGGTTCAAGAACGTAGCCAATAGGAAGCGCTGAAATGAGTCACGTGGGCTTTGATTACTTTAGTACCATTGCACTGCAGTACCAGTGCACACTCAATCAGTTGTTACAAGTGCGTCGCGCGCTACTATACGCGCTGTCAATCCTGTAAACAACTTCTAGTTCGGGCTGCCGGCCGGCCTTTCTTGTGTGCATAACATAATAGCCGGGTTCACACGTACACCGATTAGCAGGATACAAATCTCGAGATTTGCATCGCGATCGTCATCCCGAGTTTTTTGCACGTGTGGACAGAAAAAACCCGAAAATTAGCGGGATAAGCATCGCAATGCTAATCCCAAGAAATCTTGCGCTGGTTCATCAATTAGCGGGATAATTGGCCCCGCGTTGGTACGTGTGAACGGTTGGGATTAGAATCTCGAGTTTTTACGTCCCATCTGCGCATTGCATGATTCATGCAATGCGCACATCACAACAGCGAGGCCTCTGCAAAGAGGTCCTTCACCTCTTTGGAGCACAACAACAACAGCGCGCGAACCACACCACTGACGCGTAAAAGACAATGGACAAAGGTCAGTGCGCGCAGGCAGTGATAGAGAAGGGCGCTGCGGGACCCAGTTTGCAGGCTTTGCTGTTATCTCTATCGGCAATTAGCGGGATAATTCGGTACGTGTGGACGCTCGCCAAATTAGTGGGATACCGATCGCGATCGCTATCCCGCTAATTTGGTACGTGTGGACGCTCGCACAAAAACTCGGGATGTGCATCGCGATCATCATCCCGCTATGTGAACCCGGCTAATATGTGGCGTACGTATACGGTACTCTTATACGTACAGTACTTACATGTGCGGGATTTCCGAGTGCGACGTGCTTGACTCGACTCCCTCGAGCGAGTGCTACATGTAGCTGACTGGTATTGACCCACAAAGGTACGTGAAAAATGCTGTTAGTTTTCGACCCATTTTATAAAACAAATGATGCACAGGACTATTTCGTGGCGTTAGTGGAGATGCAGCTCACTCTTGGGTATTTACAATGTAGTGCAACATGCACTCGGCTTCGCCTCGTGCATGTTTCACAATTGTAAATACCCTCGAGTGCGCTACGCCTCCACTAACGCACTCTATCCTGTGCATCATTTGTATATAAAACTTTAGTATGTTTTGTTTTGTTTTATATGTTTATCCGGGACCCTTTTTTACAAGCTCTGCTTCTTTTGGGGTCCCAAACCATTCATTATTCTTAATTCTGTATCCTTTTGTAAAATGTAAAATGTTTAATGAATTGGTTAAATAAACTTGAAACTTGAAACTTGAAGAAGAACTAGGTCACTTGATAGTACGCAGTGCAACGCACTTTCCCTTCAGTGTTGCGCGTGGCGCACAGCAAATTCATGACTTTGTCATCTATAAAGACAGCTCTTTGTTTTGCTGATCTCTGGCAGTCCATACAGTCTTAACGCGAGATGAGTAAGCGCGAAATTAAAGTGCGTTGCACTGTAGACTATCATTTAAATAGGTCACTTGATAGTACACAGTGCAATGCACTTTCACTTCAGGTGCGCGCAGCAAATTCATTGTTTTGTCATCTACGCGCACACGTAGCCTAAGCCCCAAGGATACCTAAAGACAGCTAAAACGGTTTCAGATGTGGAATAAAATGGGAATTTCTAGGACCCTAGATGTGGAATATAAAGCAAATAATCAACTTTTAGTTTCAGGCAAAGAGACAAACTATCACTTCCTTGGCGATCTGAATGTGTACGCCGTCTTTCCTCAGCTGCACTTCGGAAAGATAGCTACATCCAGATCACCTCGGAAGTGATAGTTTGTCCCATCACCTTCACCAACGTTGATTATTTGCTTACCATTTATTACTTAATGCCAGAATACGTATAATGACATGTATCATGTGGGGGCTGTTGCATAGTGGATAAGACTCCTGACTCCAGAATCGCGGACCCGGGTTCGAATCCCGCCCAGTGCTTAACATCCTTGGACAAGATTTTTACCCACGATGTCCTTCTCGACCAAGGTGTATAAATGGGCACCTGCGGCAACGCTACTAGGGTATTACTAATAATAATGGCAGCGCCCTCTGGTAGAGCAGTGGCAGCACTGTAAAGGCTATGTGCTGGGTAAATAAGACCATTGTTTTTCTTATCATTATTATTATCATTATTGTCATTATTTTTGCTACAAATATCTAATATTTCTTTTTCTTCTACGTTTATATCTTTATGCCCCATGGTGGAAACCCCCTGTGTGCCACGTTATTCTGAGACACGAAAGTATATAGTCATGCTTTGAGAAAGAATTCTGTTTTTCCAATCTGTATAACTAACTCTTAGAGTCTACTACAAATTTCTGTTAAGCTGGACATGAGTAAAGTTAGAGAGGAATATGCCAACCTTTGCTTCCATATACAATGTATAACAATTTTATTTTCAATTTTCCTTTTGAATTACCAGTTGCTACATTTATGTAACAGCTAGTGTAACATTAAAGGCATGACTTATGGACATAAAATAGTTAAAATAATGACAGAAACTTAGAATGTACACGCAAATCTAGACTTCTAGTTGGGAACAGCGCTTGATAGTAAATCACCACATAGAATGCAAGCCGTATGTACTAGAGGAACAAAAGCGCGAGAAACGCTTCGATTGTACTGTGGGATTAGCGATTTATCGATCGGTTTTGGCGGCTTTGTTTGTTGAGCAGAATATGCGAAATTGGCACGCCGTCGACTGAGTCGGATGTGCGAACGTGGCACATAAAGAGTTAATTAACGTGTGTTGCCGTGCAGATTTGCTGGGCAAATTTGGACGAACGGTGGATGAATAAGAAATGAACGCAGAGCGACCAAAGCTTTACTTTCAGCAGATGCTAAGCGAAGTCAAAGCGGATTGTCATTCCGTTTGTCACCCGCTCAAGGTTTTGGACATGTCCAAAATTTAAATTTGGCTCCGGCGGATCCCTGCAAATCTCTGCGATCAGCTGGCGAATACAGCAAACGTCGAGCGGGTCACGAACGACGAGTAACGGATGTGAGCGTATCTCCACATTCTCGGATCCGCTGGGCATTCGTTGGCTCGATCCACTGGCGCTCTAGTGTGACGGGGGCTTTAGGTTGCCTAATATTAGACAGTCTATTCTAGTATTCATACAAAGATTGTAATGTTTATAGATTAAAGCAATAAAAACATCTTCAAAGTATGGATGCAGTTGACTCAAAGTTAAGACTAAAGAGCTCCCAAATCAATAGAGTTGAGTCTAACGACATTTAACGTAAGATTCTAACATTCGTATTTACCTGACCTGAATTGGACGAGGTGCCTTTAGAACCTAACTAAGTAGCGTTTTCACGCTGTCAAGGAAACGTTTCCGAGTAAGTCTACAAATTGATCAACGAAAACTATCAACGTTGAGTTTTATAGTCAGATGTTCTTCCCTTGTGATCGTGTAGACTATGTGCGAAACATTGGTATTGTACTATAACGTTAGTAAATTTAGTACAACTAAGTTTGTACGTAGGCCTAGATAAGGTCCTTTCATTGCGTGGTATACACACAGATAAAGAAGGTGAATGAATATGAATGTTATTGTAGACTAGTCATGTCACGTTTAGATGAACGTAAATTTACCCTTCTTCAGGAACACGTACAGCAGCCCTGAGTGACCTTTCTCGCTTCCTCTCTCCGCCTGTGGTCACGGCGTTACTAACTTACTAGTGTCGCGGAAAGTGGCAAAGATCGGGGGGACAAAAGGCTCGCTGGAGCTCTTTCAACGGCAGTCTCGGTCTCTGTCAAGGCTGTTGTAGTACTTGTACGTGCGGTATACGCGACATGATTTAAGCAAAATGTTCATGTACACATAGTGTACATGTACATTGTACGACGCGACGTGCACTTGTATGGCGCATTAAAGCTACCTGCCAAAGAGCTAGCGGTCTAGAAGTAGCGCCACCATCTCACCCGGTACCCGCATACAAATTAATGTGTGTGTACGGTGTGTGGGCCGGGGATCTGATGGGGAGGAGAAAAATCTCTTCACTTTGGGTGGGGCCACTGATTGGTACATGGTCTTTGCATGCAGAGCCCAGTTGTGACGTGACTGGCCCAGTTTCAAAGTCCACGGTACTTCCGACCAATCAAATCAATGATCCTGTTTCTATTGGCTGGTCTTTGGTTGGTACTATAATAGTACTAGTTTATAGTGAATTTGCGCTCCGTATTTCACGGTTGAAAATTTAGGGGAGGGAATCCAATCGTACCCCGATGTAATGTTTTGATTTTTCTTTTCAAATGGAGAAAGTTAATTACAAAGAACGAGATGGTAATGACGTTGAAGAAGACTTTGAAAGAAGAAGGAGAAGAAGAAGAATGACGACAAAGAAAAGAAGATTATGCCAGTTGGATTATGCTGACGAAAGAGGACAAGAAGAAATATGATGTGTGAGTTTTTCTTCAATTTCATTGCCTCCCTCTACAAATGAAATTTGTAAGATCGCAATTGCTGATTATTCTGTAAGTTGCCATCTCACAAATTTCATTTGCAGAGGGAGACAAATTGAAGAAAAACTCACACCTCACCCCCCCCCATGTTCAATAATCTCTTGCTTTCAAGAAGAATGGAATGATGAAGAAGGTGACCGAGAATGATCAAAGAGAGGAGGAAGATGAGGATCTAAAGATGATGAAGAAGAATTCGTAGGAGAAGAAGAAACTAAAAAGGAGGGGATAAAGCAATAATGGAGATAAACCACCGCGTGCCGGCGCCACATTTTCTAAAGGTGGGGGCACTTCCGGGTTTCATGAGTTAACAAGCAAAAAAAAAAAAAAAAAAGGAGGGGGGGGGGTCTTCATTCTCATTACACTTGATCGGGTTTCTTCAGCTGGAAAAAAGAAGAAGAAGAAGAAGAAGAAGAAGAAGAAGAAGAAGAAAAAGGGGGGGGGGGGTTGAGCGCATTACCGGGCACAAAGCTTACGGTTTTATGGTTTTGCTCTTTTTTTTTTACTGCCACTTCACTTCCGGGGTAAAATAAAAAGTGGGGGTGCAAAGTGGTGGCACCCTATGTATTCCTACAGTACGGGAACAAAAAAGTGGTACGGACTGAAAAAAGAAGGAGATACAGAGTAAAATTAAGAGGATGAGAACGAGTAGAAAAAGTAGCAGAGGGAGGAGAAAAAAAAAGACGTTGAAGAAAGAACAATGAGAAGACGGTGAAGATGAAGAAAGAAAGACGATGATGAGGAATAAAAGAAAAACAAAAGGAGAGGCAGTCGGCGGCCTGCGCCACGTTTTTAAAAGTGGGGGTCCAGTTTTAGGGAGAAGAAGAAGAATAAAAGGCCAAAGGAGAGTGAAGATGTCATTTAGGAACCAAAATACTAAGCCCACAAATCAAATTTTGAAAAAAAAAATCAAGCTTCGTCTGTTGTTGTTGGTAAGTATTTATATAACCTGTTACGTTTTCTTTATTTGCTTACTAGTACTTGTCTCTTCTTCTTTGTTTTGATTTGTGTGTGTGTGTGTGTGTGTGTGTGTGTATCTTTTGCGTCTTAATGTGCGTGTATTATGTGTTTGTGTCTGTATTTAAGACCACTGGTCCTTGTAAAGAAAATGGCCAGAAATGAACGAATAGTAAGCAAAGTATAGACTGCTGTGAAGAGAATTATATACATGTAGTATGTCATATTCATAACGCACACTCTACCGAGCACAAATCTCCCACTATGACTAAAAAACGTCCCGCTGCCCCTGTATATCAAGTTTTACATAATAATTGTTTGCATATACACTCGAAAAAATAAAGTCTAAATCAACATTTTAGATGTTGTCACTCCTCCAAGCTTTGTTAAAAAAAAATGTTACAGGGACTGTACAGTACTGGTTGAGGTGGGGATTCATGTTTTGAACATTCTTAAGTGAGATAATGAGAAACCTCTGTTGAAATATATATGAAAGAGCATGTAATTTTAAGAAGGATTCAACGTTTGTTTGGTGAAAATTAGATTTCAAATGGCTGAAATATCAAAAAAGTGATGATAATAAAAGGCGACAAGCCACAACTTTATTAGGATCTCTTTGTTTCACTTTGTTTTTGGATATCTCAGCCATTTCAAAACCGATTTTCATCAAACAAACTTTTAATACCCCTTAGAATTGCATGCTCTTTGACATCTCATAGAGTGGTTTCTGAATATCTCGCAAAACGTAAAAAGCTAAATCCTCTCCTCGACCAGAACTGTACACACCCTTTAAATTTAACATCCAAAATGTTATATTCAAAAATGTTGAACTGCCATTGCAGTATTATGACTACAATATCGAGTGTCAGATTAATTGCAAAAAAAGTTGGAGTGACAACATTTAAAATGTTCCATTTACCTTTTATTTTGTTAGAGTATAATCACATGGGGCCTGTATACATTACATGATATATATATATATATATATATATATATATATATATATATATATATATATATACTTTAAGCTTTAAAATGATGTATACATCAAATCAAATGGACTCTCCTAACCGATCTAAATATGGGAAAGAAAGTACAAATTCAGGAAAAGTGTGAACTGAGAAAAGAGGCTCTGAAGTACAGTGTCTGTTCAAGCGCTTAATCTTTACCAAACCGTGCTGGCTGTGCGATGAATGGGACAAAAAACAGGAAGTAAACCACCAGAGTAACAACAATGAAGGGATCATTAGATTAAACTGAAATTAAGCATGCCTGGGTAACATATTCTGTCCATAATTAATGCCAACTTTCAAAGCAGTAGCACTATCCTTTCAAAAGTTATCAGAGTTGAAAGTGAAGAGTGTGGACAAGGTTTTTTCAGAAATGAAAAAGGGATTCTAAAGACACACCTAATCACACTATTCTACCAAAAATGTTCGAGATAAACTGCTAAAAAAACACACTTTCCTGCCCGTTTTATGATACCAAATTTTAGGATAATGTAAAAGAAGACCCCGCTCTTTTAGAAAATATGAAAAAGTCAAGTTCGGCCAGGTTGACCCATTTCACTTTTATTTTCAGTCCTCACGCAAAATCAGTGTGTGCGACTTTATGTTCGTTTTGAGGTGCACGGTCACATATATATATATATTGAGAGAGAGAGAGAGAGAGAGAGAGAGAGAGAGAGAGAGGGAGAGAGAGAGAGAGGGAGAGAGAGAGAGGGAGAGAGAGAGAGGGAGAGGGAGAGAGAGAGGGGCGGGGAGAGTGAGAATAATGTGTATACAGGTATAATATCGATTTCAATGCACGCAACTAATCTTTGATGAACAAAGAATATAGTGATAATGACATGATTATAGAGTCGAATCAGACGTCTTATCGCTTATCACGTTTATTGGTTATACAATACTACAATACACGGATGGAGTGCAGTAAGAATTACGCACTAGGTTACAACATGTACTCGTATACTGGTGATGAACATCTCAATAATTACAACGTAATGGGATGAATACATGCATTTTTGTGAGTATTACGTCTAAACATCGTATACTTCATTTCATACGGATTTTATGAATTGTTAGTTACTATAATGAGAATGAAAACAAAGAAGGCTAACAAATTGAAACCAATGTGAAGGACGTCCGTGCTGAATGAAATCCACCTTTTCCCCTTTTGCATGATTTTTACCACCAGGGGGTGTTTCATAAAGCTGTTCGTAAAGTTACGAACAACTTACGAGCGACTGGTGATCAGTTCTTGTGCTGAATTATGGAAATTCTGATAAGTATAGCACATCAGAGCTGATCACCAGTCGCTCGTAAGATGTTCGTAACTTTACGAACAGCTTTATGAAACAGGGCCCAGGACTCTATAGATTCAAATTGACAGTCTAAAGTAGATAATGTATAGCTACATACTTTCCTACTTAGGGATACACAAGACAGTGAGCAACAGGGAAATAAATACAAGTGTACATCTACCGAAACCATATACCAGCATGACCAGTGACATAGTTGTTTTTTTTCTTACACAAGATACACAAGACAGTGAGCAACAGGGAAATAAATACAAGTGTACACTGTTCTACATGAAACCATATACCAGCATGACCAGTGACATAGTTTTTTTTTCTTACCTTGTGCTTTATAAGTAAGCAGTATAACAACAATAACAATCTTTTATCTCCACCAAACTGTCCACCGCGTTTCGTGCGATGTTGTGTGTATAACATTTTGATGCATCGCAATGACCAAGCAGTTCTGTTAGAATTCGAACTATATGGTTTCTATACGTGTGTTGTTGTGGTTGTTTTTTGTTTGTTTGTTTGTTTGTTCCTTAGCCATGTTAGTGAAGTTATTTTCAAGATTTAGTCAAAAGAAGATAATGGAGATTAATATTCTGACAAACATCTGTTCAAATTCTTGTAAACCTTGCAAACTGCCAGATGGCAGGTATACTTCTCATCATCGGGTTCAGCGAAGTTCCATTTCACAGTGTTCTTGGATGAAACAATCTATATGCGCATTAAGGCAGACCTTTTACTGTCATTACTCTCAAAGAGCAATGTCACTATCCCGGCACAATCGGGTATAAAATGTGCTGTACATGACGCGTTTGCAAACAATTGTTATAACAAAATGTTACTAGTCTTTTCCATGTTAACTTTGATACAAATGAACGACTTAATTAGTGATTACATTATGAATAGTCATAGAATAATGAAGTCATGTGACTACGTGCCGATGTCAGGTGGTATGATACTGAGGTCCTGTGCAAAAGTGTACAACAAACATACACTGTATAACACTGATTACCATTTTCATGATTCTGCTTATAATACACATGCATATCAACATGGGAACTGCAATTCCAGATTTCCAAACTTCTGAGCTCATTTAGTCAATAACAAAAGAAACTGATGGTGATACACAAATACTTTCGAGTATTCTTCTGTGCTAAATGAAAATTCACTTAGAATTTTCATTAGAGTTCAAGTATTTGCGATTTCGTAAACTGTGAACGAGCCAAAGAGTGTAATTTTGTTCGTATTATGACTGCGTCGAATTGAACCCTTATCAAAATTCTCAAGGACATAACTTTGTTCCCTCATTAAATTGGTAACTATACAGTTGTAGTTCGTTTTTTCCGAAGGTATTCGATTATTCCGAAGTTTTGTTGTTCGAAATGAAATGAGGTTTATTGTTCCGTAGGTTTGTAAGTCCGAAAAGAAAAGGTTCATAATTTCAAAGGTTCGTTAGTATACACACATTTTCTTTCTCTCATTTTCAGATTAACGAAACTTCGGATTAACAAACCTTTTTTCGGCATCACGAGGCTTCGGAATAATGCCACAAACGTTCTGATCAACGAGCTCTATTTCATATTCGGATTGACTCTTATAGGTCTGTGCATGTGTTTCTGAATAACGAACCTTCGGAGCAACGAATTAATTTCATTTTCGGATTAACGAACCTTCGGAATGACGAACATCAGCGGCAACTGCGTGATATGGCAACGGTAGTTCATGGAATGATCCTGACGCAATAACCTGACGTATGTTGTTGGTTTTTTTTTAAAGTAAGGTATAATAAATCAGAATGCTGTCGGACTAAAGAGAAAATGTCAAACGTTTCACTCTATCCAGATTGAACATACGATTATGCGTGACAAAATACTTATCAAACTTTAAATTATGTACATGCTCTCACCTAATTGTGGTAATCGGTATATGCCATAACCATTGTACCCATACATGCAAATTAGCCAACATGTGGCTAAGATGATTATTACTTCTTGTACTATTGAAACAGAATCATCTCTTTTTTTTTAACTTTTCATTTCGCGTAAAAAGATGAAGATTAGCTGTGTCAATTATCCATTACAGGTCAAGGGGAGTTCATTGTGGGGACGTATGTCGCCATATGTTTCTTGTTTATGTTTGCAATCAATATCATCATTTAGTGACGTCATGTGAAACATTAAAACTCCATTGCTTTCTTATTCCAAGGTCTGACTTTGACGAGATTAACCTCTCTAATATTCTTGACGTCAGTTGATGAAAGTCAACTCAAACATATCATTATGAAACTTAACTCGACAGCATAAGGGAAGATGACCAATCATAAAAACTCTTTAGTTCATCAAAGTGAGTGTTGCATATCGTTGTCATGCACTAAAAGAACTTTTCAGCATTATTATTCAGATCTTATGGGGTTGGTTTCTTTTTTTTCTGCAATCCCTCGAGTTTTGCTTCATATACCGTTTTGATTTCATACTTATCTATGACACTGTCCATCTGGTGTGAAAGGAGAATGCAAAGACGAATTTCTTGCAGCACATCTCTAAGCGACTTCTTAAAACGGTGAAGTTTATTATCTTAAGGTGTTTTTTTTTCAAGAAAAACAGTAAGATTTAAGGTCCGAGAAGAGTTTAAAACATTCCTTGCGGAATGAACGACTCATCGTCAAGAAGATGACGAACTGGCTAAACCGGTTGACAGCTGTTAGTCTTCGCATGAATATGACGACTGAGTATGCCGTGGGGTTGGAGACGCCGAGATCGCGGACTGCGCCAAAGAGCATGCAGGCGATGCTGGGGCACCAGGCTAAGATATAGACGACGACAACGCATAGATGCAAAACTATCGCTTTCTCTTGCTTCGTTCGTAGCAGAGGACGAACTGCGGCACCAGGATCTCGCAACTCGCCAATTGCAGGTAGCGGCGCCACCGAAACTCTGTGACTGATCGTTCCGGTAGCCAGCCCAGAAATGCTCTTTGCGTCTCCAACATATACGTTCATGTCTGTAGCTCCCGTCTGTACGGTTTGCTTCGTAGGTCGTGTTGCTACAGGTTGAGCCATATCCGGCTGCTGATCTCTGGAAGTTGTAGGCCGACAATCATGACCAGCATCATTTAATTGATCATTTTCTCTACCAAGTTTATCGCGTTGTAATCTGGCGATTACTGACCGAGTATCACGGCGATAGAGGCTATGCGGACGCCTGATCATTCCCCTTGGTCCCGCAGCCTCCATTTGAGCTCGGATCTTCGCTCGGGACCGCAGGTTCTTCATCACAAGAACATACAGAATCACCGTGATGGTGATGGTGACGAAAGATATTATGGCAACGGAATTGGTGTAGATCCTGGCTGATCTGTGAAAGTTAGGCGGGATGCCACAGATCGAATAATCCGGGGAGAGAGTCATTAAGGTGTACATCATCGGCATAGGTACACTCATAGACACTGCCAGAACTACGCTGACAATCACAGTCACAAGCGACATCTTCAGATTAAGTCCGCGGTCGTATGGCTTGCATACGGAAAAGTAGCGGTTGACGGAGATTAGGGCTGCCATAAAAACGGACGCGTTAAAGCCTAAAAAGAACGAGAATCCGTGCAATCTGCAGATCATCTGACTTGTCTGCTTCGTGAAAAACAGAAAGTACCGAAGGAGCATTGGACTGGTAAAACACAGCAGGAGGTCGACGATCGCGAGACCGATGATGAGAACGTTCGTCGACGTCCGGTTCTTCCGGGCGTGGACGGCGATGAGAACGGCGTTGCCCGGAATGCCGACCAAAATGACCACCAAGTGCAGACCGAGTGTCAAGATAATGTGAAGTTCCATAGTGTTCGATGTATAACTATGAAATGTGTACCCTTAAATTCTGCAAAATGTAACAGTACATAATATACAGAAAACAACTACACTCCATAGAGTGGTTCTTGAGATCCGTGTAGTGGGGTTTTCCGTTATATACTCAGTAGGATGCTGCTTTACAGAAAACCGCTTGGGTTATATCTCTTCATCTCTTCATGTCGACGTTTGCTCTTTCCCTATAGCTGTCTATGGATCTACTGAGTATTCATAATTCCTCTGTCAAATAAAGAATTTGACCTGAACCTTCAAGTTATCGATTTGCACGAGAGCTCCGATGTCAATTTGAGTCACCTTGCAATCCTTTCCCTGTGAATAATACTGAGAAGAAAGGGATTACACGTCTTAAGTCGACAACTCAGCAGGGATCGTGAGCTGGTAAATTCTTCTCATTATAGTGTCAGTAAGTTCCGCTCTAACTTGGTAGTAGCCCCTTTCCTGCACCTCGCACTAATTTTATTCAAAGCCGAATTAAGATGAAATGGTAATCTGCTGCCTAATCAAACCAAAATGGATCTAAATGAATCCCTCTCCTTGAATTCGATGGCCGCTCCTTTCACGTAGCCTCGATTCCGACAATAATGTCACTGAATTATATCGGGTATAATATAACTTTAAGGATTTGTGACTTTCCATTTGAAAACAGACACTGCGAGAAAGTGTTGAATGTCTGGACCGACACAGCATCTTCAACGTCGGTAATCAACAGCAGGTTCGTTTAGAATGCAGTCCGGCGAGAAAAATCAATGCGCTGCTATAATGAACACGCGCGCAAACTTCGGAGGGAGGGAGTGGCAGTCGAAAACCAGAAATAAATTGTTTATACGTCAGACCTTGTGCAACGATTTTGTTAGGTCAGTCATCTGTGGGTCATCGTGCGTATGAAATCTTACATGGTGATGAAAACGCCTGGAGCTAATAAGGCGCTGCTATGTTTCTACAACAGCGAGCGAGGTTCTATACGGAGTGTAATTCCGTGTTTGTGTTTGGTTTTGTTTGATTGTTTGTTTTTTATTGTTGTTACTCTTATTGTTGTTCTCTTTGCACACGGAAATTCATTATCTCTGAAACGGCAAACAAGATATATGATAAGCTGATGCCTTAACATTTCTTAGTGTCATGCAAACCAATTACAGTGATTGGTAGAATCCAGACCAAATTGCAATATCTTTGAAAAATGTAAAAGACCATAACATCTCTTCATGCTTACAAGATGACTAATCTTATAGTGACTTATGATGTCTCAGAAGACATGAATAATAATAATAATGAATCTGTCTCTCATTATTTATAGATATGTCAATGCTGGGTAGAGTCCATTAAGCTATTATCATTTCATAATGAGATCTCTTCCCCCCCCCCCTCTCTCTCTCTCTCTCTCTCCCTCTCCCTCTCCCTCCCTCTCCCCCCCCCTCTCTCTCTCTCTTGAAACCTTTTCAAGTCAGAGAAAGATGCTCCAGAGGTCAACCATCAAGATGTTGTCTGTTCGCATCGTATCATATCAATAAAGAGAAAACATGATTCATGATAATCTATAATTAAGAAAACTTTAAGGGCGCATTCGTGCAATATAGATTGCAGCCTTCGTTTTTCACTCAAGGCAAAGTTGAGCATCAGAAGCAACCTCATGGTTATACCGTCCCCTCCCCCAAAGCAAAAAAAAGTTAGGCCCCTAATGATAATAATTCCATGATGTCGATCCAATTCATAACGCTGGGCTCCTTTAGCAACCTTTTCTTTATATTCAAGTTGATTTTTATTTAAAACAGCATTGCTCTTATACTGAAATGATCAAACGATATACTTTCATTTATTTACTAAATAATTCAACTCATTCAAGGCTACTTATCATTGGTATTTTTTATATATTCACTATTAACAGAGACATCTATCATCTAGTGCAGAGACTAAGACTATGTTGGAGAGAGAGAGAGAGAGAGAGAGAGAGAGTCGATATAAATCTAAGCGGATCAAGAAGGATGAAAAATATGTTGAATTCTGGAGTGTTACACGCTTTAACGAAACTGTGATACAGCTTAAGCGTTAAGGTGGGTAAATCATGTTGACCCTGGCCATAATTACCATTAATTGCCTCAATTATTATCCAACATGTCTGCAATCAAGAAATCTCTTTAAATCAAGATTCTTTGCTGCTTTACATCAAACATCTACCGCGAAAACAACAACGTCATGCATGCCATGATGAGTTCCTAAGTTTCTCATAATTATGTTATGCTTTCACCAAATAGTTAAAGGGAAATTCCAGAAGAGTTTCAGAATATCACATCATGTAGTACATAAATCGAGAGCTCCGTGTATAAATTTGTAGAATTTATTGTGATCCTTGATTAGAGAAACCATTACCCTGAAAGATTTTTAAACAATTATAATAATGTGCTTTTTTTCTTTTCCAATAATGTTCAGCTGCAGGTACATCCGCTGGTACCATCTAAATGTCAGAATCGTCAGATTATTGCACGACAGGAACACTCCTTGGGCACAAGTTTCAATTTTGCCGATTTTAGTACAAACAGGGATTTGGACAAACAAAGAAAAAGAACAGTAACATCACGAAGTTTGTGTGCTCTGATGATGTGCATGTGGTTGGTTGACTTATTTAGGAGGCCATGTAATTATTTTGTTATGATTGTTTAAGAGGAAATTAAAATTACTTTTCATTGAAATCTTATAACATACGTCCGAACTATAGCTTCGTTTCATCGTCTCAATCTAGTCATCATTTCTTGAAACATTAAACAATTACATATACATTTCTTTTATCAGAGAAAAATAATCTGTGAAACACAAGTCCTCCTCAGATGTTCCTGTTATTGTACCGTCATTGTGTCTATTCTCTCCTTCTTTCATGTCTTTTCAGTCGGCTCTTCTGCGTTCTTATACCGGTATAAATATGTATACACAATTCTTTGCAATATATTAAATCCAGTTTATGTTAAATATTATTACTTTAACATCATGGAATCCAGTTCGCTCATCCACGATTACACGTGTTGTAGTTTAATTTTTCCTCTTTTTTCCTTCCTAATTTGATTTCGTGTCAGTTGCGATGACATTGGTTCCTTCCATTTTGCTTTATATAATATGTTGGTATATAGTTTCATTGTGTCATTTTTCGTTCTCTTATGCATTTTCTAAGGGTCTCATATCAGACAAGTTTTGCTTTGTAATGAGACCCTCCATTTTCTTTCTCATTATTATTTAATAATATGTTCTATGCATCATGTATGCAATAAAAACAAAACAATTGTTTTCTTCACTTTGTGACTCATTATCACATGTATTTTGTTGGTTTACATTTTTTTGCAATCAATAATTACAAATATGTTCATCTTATATATTGTATATAATTTTCTCTTTTTATTTGATGGAAATGAAAATAAATTTGAACTTGAACTTGATCTTGTTATCTGATTCGCATATTCATGCCGTTGCAAGTAAAAACTATATCGTGTAGTGAAAATCTAAAAGGCATATCTCTACATAAGTTCTTGTTGTTAAGAGTCCAATTTGGGTGGGGGGGGGGGGGGGGACTTATCACATTCTGACATGTCCGTTTGATCTAACATGCAGAATAATCAAGAGGAGTTGTACTTTTATTAGCTCCTTCTCCCCACTCTAAAAATATTGTATAAGACTGACACAGTGCTTTTTTAACCTTTCGTTTGCCTTGGGTGCCGATTGGCCTATAGGAAACCCAATTGCATTTCATCCAATTTTGTTTCCATATCCAAATAATACAAAATAATTGCAAAGAAGCATAATCAATATGATTGTATACAAGAAGGTGAAAGGTCATGAAGTACTAATACAATTTCAAACATTACATGCACTGCTGCACTTACATACACATCATAGATACACGTGATTTACATGATCTTCATGAATAATCACTGTGAGTTTAAATAGTCCTCGCTAATAATATTATGACGAATATTGTGCTGGGATATGAGGGGAACTTGCGGCACAGAAAGCAGATGTTGTACAATTATTAGCAATTTCCCTGAGTGAAAACAAAGACGCCTTTGCATACGCGCGTACACAATTATTATGAACGAGTGGGCATTAAACGATTCAGAAGGGATAAGAAGAAGAGGTACAAGTAAAGCAATGGGACAATAGCGGCCACGCACATATTCAAACAAAGTAACATACAAACCTGGGCCCTGTTTCATAAAGCTGTTCGTAAAGTTACGAACGACTTACGAATGACTGGTGATCAGTTCTGATGTGCTATGCTTATCAGAATTTGAATAATTCAACGGGTCTAGGAACAGTACCCCCTGGAAAACCACCCTCCGGATAACTACCACCCGGATAATTACCCCCCAGGACAATTCCCCCCTAGGGCAACTACCCCTCGGACAACTACCCTCCAAGGGCAATTACCCTCCAGGGTAATTACCCCCTAGGACAACTACCCCTCGGACAACTACCCTCCTAGGGCAATCACCCCCCAGGGCAATTCCCCCTTAGGAAAACTACCCCCTGGATAACTGCCCCTCGGATAACTACCCCTGGATAACTACCCCCGCGGATATAACTACCCCTGGATAATTACCCCCCGGAAAACTACCCCCTGGATAACTACCCCCGGAAAACTACCCCCTGGGTAACTACCCCCAGGAGAACTACCCCCTGGGTAACTACCCCCAGGATAACTACCCCCCGGATAACTACCCCTCGGATAACTACCCCCCGGATAATTACCCCCCGGATAATTACCCCCCGGATAATTACCCTCCGGATAACTAACCCCCCCCCCCCCGATAATTACCACCAGGATAATTATCCCCAGGTTAATTACCCCCTCCTCCGATAACTAGACCCCAGATAACTTCCACCCGATAACTACCCCCTCCGATAACTCCCCATGGATGATTACCCCGGATAAGTAGGCCTACAACTCGCCCTCCCCTATAACTATCAAGAGGAAAATTACCCCCAGGACAGTGCACCACGTCAATTACTCCCTGGGTAACTACCTCCCGGGTCACTGCTCCCACCCCCCCCCCCGACTCTTACTTTTAATAAAAAGGATATCATTACTACAGAAAACGAAGTTCTTTGTATTATTTGCCAGGAATCACGGAGATGCCATACTGAGACATCATCTTATGAAAACAACATCTTAAGGATTTACGATTTGTATCGTTTGCATTTAGGACGATTTATGTACAAGCTTAATTTCTCCCTCTGTATTTTGACTCTATGTTCATAAAACACGAAGCTGTCCCTTCATATCCTACCCGGTAATCCAGTAAATGTCAATGTCTTTAACCAAAACTATTTTCGCTAAATCTGTGTTTTCTTTTACTGTTCCGAAATTTCGGATTTATCTTGATAGTATAGTATAAAAGAAGTTTTAAGTTTGAATGCCTTTACCATTGAATTAAAGACATTTTGAAGAAATGTTGCACTTCAGAATGAGTTATACTTTTTGCAATATTTTTTTTAACCATAATCGTCTATCGTTTACCACAACTCCATGTAACACTTCTTTATTTTGAGGAGCTTATATCTCATGCCTCACGTGCCCTGGTTTTGACCCATCATCTTCCTCTTCCCTCTCGCTCTTCTCTGTCCACCGTGAAGGTAGTCTATTCCTGTCATTCATTACTCACCTTTCCTCTTTCTCTCATTACAAGGGATTTATCTCGTGTGTGTTCATGTGCAATGCACTCCCGTTAAAACGAAATGCTCAGGACCGGCAGTTTTTTGTTTTTTGTTTTTTTCGTTTTAACGAAATTTCATTATAACCGAACAAATGCAATGTATAAGGAAAAGAAGGAAACCACGCATAAAAAAATGCTATTTGTTGAATCCTCATCATACGCTGGAAAGCTATGTGAGATGGGAGAATACCTTTTTAATTTCGTTTAAATATTACATCTCAAAAAGAGCATAAAGTTGTTTGTGTTGTCACACATGTGTAGAAAATGACGGTGTAGGATTTGGTTACAGTTCGCTATTCCAAAGGTTCTTTTCTTACTAAAGTACGTTACTTCGAAGCCTCCTTATTCCGAAGTTTCGCCATTCCCTGGATTCCGATGGTTTGTTTATCTGAAGGTTCGCATTTCTGAAGAATCATTATTCCGAAAGTTCATGATTTAGATCAAAATAATATATCGTTCATTTTCCGAAGGTTCGTTGATCTGAAAATGAAATGAGGTTCGTCATTTTGAAGGTTTATAAATCAAAAAGTGAGAAAGGTTCACTATTCAGAAAGTCCGTTGTTCCGAAGGCTTTTTCATCCGAAAATGATATAAGGTTCGTTATTCCGAAGAAATTTTGTTAATGAAAAAAAAATGAGAAAGGTTACTTATTTCGAAGATTTATTTATCTTAAGACGATTATAAGGATTGCAGTTCTTAAGTTATGTTAGTGTACTCTCCTTTTTTCACCATGGACGATATTTTTGTAATGTTCCGATTAACGAACGTTTTAATTCCTATCATGTTCGGACTAACGAACCGTATAAGAATGAGAATAAGGACCATATTTTATTATCGGATTAAAAAACTTTTGATATGGAATAACGCAAAAATGTGCTTAATATTTCATTTCCGAACTATTACGGACATTTAGTTGTATCAGAATCTATGTGTTTTGTATTGAAGGACTTCGGAACAATGAAACAAACCTTATCTGAATTCAGATTATTGTATTACAATAATGCAAGTTCCCCTCGGAAACTGTGCGTGATACGCGGAGTGAACATTCAATGATGCGTTCGCTCATGCAGAGACGCTTTAAAAATGCTTGTTCCGCTACGCATTTTCGAATCATCGGCGATCCGCATTTCGTTATAACGGAGCACATTTCCTTTGTTTTTCTTTGTCAGTGGTGCTCAGAAAAGACTTCGTGATAACGAAAATCTTTTTATAACCGTCTTCGTTATAAGCGAATTTTGTACCATAGACTTTAATGGCGATAATTTTGGGACCAGAAGTTTTGCTTCGTTACAACGAAATTTCGTTATAACCGTGTTCGTTGTAACGGGAGTGCACTGTATCTTTATTTGTGTTGTTCGTCTCTGTCTTTTGCTTTCTTTGCATTGTTTCATCAATTTTGTAACCATTTTACTGTTATACCGTTAACGCTCATTTCAGGATTGCCCTACTGCATCATTGGGCATTAACAACTAGTATATCAAGAATGTGGGAAGAGATTGTCACCTCCTTGGTATGATCACCGCAGAGCATTACCTCCCTTGACAATTACTCCTTATTAAAATTAGGCTCCAAACAGTCACCCCTCTTACAATAACTCTCCCCCAGAAAATTACGTTTCTCATTGTTATTTTCGAACGTTTGCTATTTGAATTGAAAAAAAAAAACATTTTTTTTCACTACATATCGTCTGGTTTTGGTCGAGACCTAACTTCAGGTTTTAAACATCTTTTGGGTGAGAAAATTAGAAACCCCTTACGAAATGAGCATGTTATTCCAAGAAGGATTCAAGTTTTTGTGAAAGAAAAATACTCTTGAAATGGCCAGGATAAAACAGAGCAGCCCTATAATGTAAAAAGGATTCTGTCAACTACAACTCTCTATAGATCTATTAAAAAAAGAGGGTGCAGGACAAAAGACTTCGTTAACAACTAGGGGTGTTTTGTAAAAAAAAAAAGAAATACCGTTAAACTCGTAATATTTTACTCTTTCTAATCAGACTAACTTAATTTGAACTGGATTTCCCCTTAAAGTGTCGAGGACATTTAATTTGAAAACTAGCACAATTCTACTTGTATGTAAAACAAGCTGTAATCTTACTCTTATGACAGATTAGGGCACCGTTTGATAGAAGTTGCCAGTTATGACATCTTGTTAGTCTCTAATAATTTCAATAAAACCATGGGTTCTGCTTGATTGATAAGCTCGAGTCACCGACTTGTTACCATGGACCTGCTTTGAGCGACCTACAACGATTGGTAATTGTGTGGAACTGACAGCTTGTCAGGACTGACTTCATAAAACCGTGCCCGGATCCTATCAGAAATTATGGCTTTATATCGAAGGATCCCTCGCTAATGTTAAGGAAATATGAATTGCAGTGAAATCAACTCTCCTTTTCTTATGTTTATCTTCCAATGTGTTATAACGGTAGAAAATGACAAGCCAAAAGAGTAAATGATGACAGTGTAAGAGAAAGGTGCATCTTCTGATATGGTGTTATGAACTTATGGAAAAATTACAACGGGTGGTACTTCTTTCGGGGGGCGGGGAGGGAGGGTTGTCCAGTAGGTAAGTATCAGGAGGGGGCGGGGGGGGGGGGGGGGTCGGGGTATGGTTATGGGGGGGGGGGGTAGTAATCCGGGTGGTAGTTATCCGGGGGGTAGTTATCCGGGGGGTAGTTATCCGGGGGGTAGTTAGCCAGGGGGTAGTTCTCCGGGGGGTAGTTATCCAAGGGGTAGTTATCCGGGGGGTAGTTATCCAGGGGGTAGTTATCCGGGTGGTAGTTATCTGGGGGGTAGTTATCCGGGGGGTAGTCATCCAGGGGGTAGTTACCCAGGGGGTTGTTATCCAGGGGGTAGATGTCCTAAGGGTAATTGCCCTTGGTGGTAGTTGCCCTAGGAGGGTAGATGACCGGGTGGTGGTTGTCCTAGGGGGTAATGGCCCTGGAGGGTGATTGCCCTAGGAGGGTAGTTGTCCGGGGGGTTGTTGCCCTAAGGGGGAATAGACCTGGGGGGTAATTATCCGGGTGGTAGTTATCCGGAGGGTAGTTGCCCAGGGGGTAAGGGCCCGGATACGTAATTCAACACTAGAACTGATCACCAGCCGTTCGTAAGTCATTCGTAACTTCATACGAACAACTTTATGAAACATATCCCCCTGGTTGAAGACACAGGAAAGCCCATAGCAGTGTGTGCGGATTACTGTCAAAAGTCCCTGGAACAGAAAGAGTTAAAGAGAGCACCGCGCACCATCTTCCACACGTCATGATGGGAGCTCTTTGAAACCGAATCTTAATTGCCAAACTATCATTCACAGTGGCGGATCCAGAGGGGGGCGAAACCGGCGCACGCCCCCCCCCCTTTATTTTTCGTAAAAAACAAAAGAAATAAAAAGAAAAACAATGAAATGAAACCCGGAAGTGGCACCAGAAATATCAGTCACCCCCCCCCCCCCTTTACAGAATTCCTGGATCCGCCCCTGATTCAAACATGTATTATACTCTCCACTAAACAGCAGCAGCAGCAGCAACAACAACAACAACAATAACAACAACAACAACAACAATCATGACAATTATCGTGATTCTCATTATATTTCCCCAAATTGCAAAGGCGTTGTCACCATCAATTTAGCTAACTGCGCTGATCATTAATTTTGTGATATTTTTGCGTGATAACGAACATCAGGTGCATATCTAGGATTAATATAATCCCCTCCCGCCCATAACACCCTGTCTTTCAGATAACACTGATGAGACGAGGGGGGGGGGGGGGGTGTCTAAGATCATTGTGCGTCACACGTACAGTTTGCATTGCTGGTATCTCGCGGTCAAAATCAGTGCAAGTATAGGCTATAAAGATTTATGCTTTTGTCAACATCTGTGACTGAAAGTGTCTCTTGCATTATCCGATTATATTGGAGTCCGCATGCTTAAGTGCCCTTGCCAGCAATTCAGTTATTTTGGCCATTATTGCCTGGTTAATGGAAAGAGTTTGCATTTTTCCCATCTGTTTTGAGTATACTCTAACAATTGAGTATATGAATATAAGAACGACCCAAGTCCATGGAAGACCATTTCGAGTAAACTAAAAAAAAAACTTTATACCTTTTTTATTTGTCCAATAATATTCTATTTAACTGTGATGGGAAGGCAACATTGTATATACAAATTAAAACATATATCATTATGAAAATTAACATTTACATTAATTGTGGAGAGGCCATTTTGTGTGGTGGACTTGGGTCGTTCTTTGATTCATACACATGATATTCTGCTATAGAGATGAGAGAAGGATGAGAGAGGGCGCTATTATATGAATGTAAGAATGACCCAAGTCCTTCATTCTTACATTAGTATAAGATTTATCTCATTCATTTCAGGCACTTCCGGGGTAATTAGGATTTATCGTTTATACACAAGATGAGTCCTTGCATAAGCTACAATTTCCCATGTCAAACTGAATTTGGCCAAAAATTTGACTTGGGTCGTTCTCATATTCAGGTCCTCAATTTTTGAGGTTGCATATTATTAGAAGCCATGCATCTGGTAGGATTTTTCAAAGATCCGTTGCTATGGTGACAGATTAAGAAGCCCCGTTGCTTCGGCGGTTTAGAATAAAATTTTCTTGCCTTGCTTACTTGCTTACTTGCCACCAGTAGCTTCGTTTTATAAGACCCTGATGCATGGTATCGACATTCATTTTTCAGCATATGACTCCTGCCATATAGTTAACATTTTCTCTGGAGCAGGGTCATCGATGATGAACATCTTCCGTAGAAATATCATAGGGTCATTTCTATCTTTCCATTAATAGTTAAGCGAAATGACGCATTCGTATAATATAGAAAGCAAAGAACTAAACTTGGGTAATCTATCCGTGTTGTTAATAATGCCAGCTGATACCATTCAGGTGTAACGGGTGCAGGGGGGGGGGGGGGGAGCATTTGAGCCCCATACTTTGGTCTTGTTTTTCAGAGGGCTGAAGGTATAAAGTTGTTTTTTTTTTTACTTTTCGTTGTCTATCTTTGTTTGTCAGCAGCCGACCTTGTTGGAGTGGCATGAACAAAAAAACAGTTGTGATGCTTGCCATCCGATTCTGATAAAACATATATCATTATGACAATCAACATTTACATTAATTGTGGAGAGGCCATTTTGTGTGGTGGACTTGGGTCGTTCTTTGATTCATATACATGATATTCTGCTATAGAGATGAGAGAAGGATGAGAGAGGGCGCTATTATATGAATGTAAGAATGACCCAAGTCCTTCATTCTTACATTAGTATAAGATTTATCTCATTCATTTCAGGCACTTCCGGGGGTAATTAGGATTTATCGTTTATACACAAGATGAGTCCTTGCATAAGCTACAATTTCCCATGTCAAACTGAATTTGGCCAAAAATTTGACTTGGGTCGTTCTCATATTCAGGTCCTCAATTTTTGAGTTGCATATTATTAGAAGCCATGCATCTGATAGGATTTTTCAAAGATCCGTTGCTATGGTGACAGATTGAGAAGCCCCGTTGCTTCGGCGGTTTAGAATAAATTTTCTTGCCTTGCTTACTTGCTTACTTGCCACCAGTAGCTTCGTTTTATAAGACCCTGATGCATGGTATCGACATTCATTTTTCAGCATATGTAACTCCTGCCATATAGTTAACATTTTCTCTGGAGCAGGGTCATCGATGATGAACATCTTCCGTAGAAATATCATAGGGTCATTTCTATCTTTCCATTAATAGTTAAGCGAAATGACGCATTCGTATAATATAGAAAGCAAAGAACTAACCTTGGGTAATCTATCCGTGTTGTTAATAATGCCAGCTGATACCAGGGCAGGTGTAACGGGTGGGGGGGGGGGGGGAGCATTTGAGCCCCATACTTTGGTCTTGTTTTTCAGAGCGCTGAAAGTATATATATATATATTTTTGTTTAACTTTTTGTTGTCTATCTTTGTTTGTCAGCAGCCGACCTTGTTGGAGTGGCATGAAAAAAAACTTGTGATGCTTGCCATCCAATTCTGGTTTGGAAATAGCATCTAAAAGTTTGAAGGTTGTTTGTTTGTTTGTTTTTTGAACTATTTTTACTTGTCGTTTAACCGAAGTGGATCCAGAGAAAATAATGTTAAGCCGGAAGTGGCACCAGAAAATGTTAAAGGGATGGTATAGTAATAAGAGGTATCTCATTATCTCACCAAAACACGTTAAAAACCTGAAGTTATAGGTCTCAACCAAAACTATACGATCCCCTTAAACAGAGTCTTGCTATAAGAATCGATTGGTTGGCTATACACATCCATGATAATCTTTGATTGATACTTATTGATTGATTTGAATTCATTCCCACTTTGTGTTCACAACATAGAAGCAAACATAACTGAATTTCGATGATTCTTACTACATACAATAATACTTTGCCTTTTTACGACGTAAAAGGATTATATCGCATAAGAGGATCATGAGGTAGCGCCCCGGGAGCGCCCCCTTTTTCTTTGTCAAAGCAAAAGAAATAAAACGAAGAAATCAAAATACCATCTTTTTTAGCTTATTGTAGTGGGAGTAGATTTGTGCTGAAGCCCACCACTCCCCCATCTTTATTTTTTTTATTTTATTTATTTTATTATTATCATTTTTTGCATGTCAGCCGATGAAACCCGGAAGAGGCACTAGAATAATAATAATGACTATACTCACGAATAAAATCAATGGACAATAATTATGCCATCACACAGTCTGGGATAGTGCTGAGGACGACGCCAGCCATGTACAAGACTCCCATTAGCTCTTTGTTAATACTGTACTACAGTTTCCCATCATTCCCATAAGAAAGAGAAATTTGAATGTAGGCCTTTAAATCAGTACATTATAACATGATAATGTATGCATGTAACATCAAAACGTCTCTTGTATCTGTACGCGAATATGATAATTTACACCCAATAATTCTAATTTGAAAGATTTAAGAAGAAAATAAATTTTTTAAAAGGAATTTGAATTTTCAAAGCAAGCTCACCAGCCGTGACTTTTTAAATTTGATTGCAGACATTTCAAGAGATTCAGAATCAACGAGACGGTCACGACATTCAAAACTGCAGTATTTATGGCATATTTGATATAAGAATTAGGCGAATTTGTTTTATACTTTTGGAATAAACAAGCTACAGATCCTTACGGTAACGATAGGTGGTATACCCTCAATCATACCACCATTGTATACCACACATTTTGTGCACACACGTTAGACAATATTGGCACATTTCAAATACAATAATACATTTCTTTTTTTAGTACCATGATAGCGAGAAGCAAGAAATGTTATTCAATATCAAAAAGTGAACACACAAAGGTAATCAATACGAAAAAGGAGCTGAAATTACGTTTCAAGTGCAAAAGCGAATGAGAACAGGCCGCTAAAAAAGAAAAGAAAACAAAACCAGCATATCAAACAAGGTCATCCAAATAGGTGCTTGAGATCTCTCTATGGGAATGGAGGCTCTATACCTCCATGCTATTAGTAAAAGGAAACCCCGAACATGCAGCACAATGGAAAGATATCCACCCCCACCCCCAGAGAGAGAAAGAGAGAGGGGGATAATAATGCCTTTGCCGTTAGATTTTCTGGTTGAAATGAGCAGAGGTGACTCCCAAATAGTACTATATCTGTACAGTATTTTGTATTCACTGAGCCCCGAAGTGAATAATGCATACGATAGTACACATGAATACTTTGGGAGTCACCGAAGTCCACGTACTTACATTATTATAAACATACTCGAAATAATGCAGAGTTTCTTTGTTTATACGTTTTGGATGAAACTTTTAAGCTAAAGAAGGGGGGGGGGGGACACTGCCCAGCATAGGCGCCGGAAGTGGGGGGGCATTGGGGGCGGCCGCCCCCCAATCCAAAAAGTGGGGGGGGGGGGGGGCAAAACGCATTTTTGCCCCCCCCCCCCCAAAAAAAAAAAAGCCCCCCCCCTAAAAAAAAAATAATAAAAATAGATGAATAAACAAAGAAAATAAAATAAATATGTATATATATGAATAAAAGGGAAAAAATATGGCTACAAACGGCAGCTTTTGGACTGTAAAATGTCAAAATTTTCAAGCTCGCTCGCTTCGCTCGCTCGCATCCAGCAGTTGAGCCCGGTGCGCCTCCCCCTTAATTTCTAAAGCGAAAAACATAGCTACGACGGCAGTTGTTGGACTCTAGAATGTCAAAATTTTCAAGCTCGCTCGCTTAGCTCGCTCGCATTGAATCGATAAATGCCATTCTCGTAATGTTGCTGACAGTAATTGCCAGTAGTTGCGCCCGATGCCCCCACCCCTTAATTTCCAAAGCGAAAGAGAATAGCTACAAACGGGAGTTTGGGGACTGTAAAATGTCAAAATTTTCAAGCTCGCTCGCATTGAATCGTTATGCCACTCTCCTAATGTTGCTGCCAGTTATTGCCAGCAGTTGCGCCCGATTCCCCCCCCCCCTTAATTTCCAAAGCGAAAGGTATAGTTACAAACGGGAGTTTTTGGACTGTAACATGTCAAAATGTTCAAGCTCGCTCGCTTCGCTCGCTCGCATTGAATCTTTATGCCACTCTCCTAACGTTGCTGCCAGTAATTGCCAGCAGTTGCGCCCGATGCCCCCCCCTTTATTTCCAAAGCGAAAGATATAGCTACAAACGGGAGTTTTTGGACTGTAACATGTCAAAATGTTCAAGCTCGCTCGCATTGAATCGTTATGCCATTCTCCCAATGTTGCTGCCAGTAATTGCCAGCAGTTGCGCCCGATGCCCCCCCCCCTTAATTTCCAAAGCGAATAGTATAGTTACAAATGGGAGTTTTTGGACTGTAACATGTCAAAATTTTCAAGCTCGCTCGCTTCGCTCGCTCGCATTGAATCGTTATGCCACTCTCCTAACGTTGCTGCCAGTAATTGCCAGCAGTTGCGCCCGATGCCCCCCTTAATTTCCAAAGCGAAAGATATAGTTACAAACGGGAGTTTTTGGACTGTAAAATGTCAAAATTCTCAAGCTCGCTCGCTTTGCTCGCTCGCATTGAATCGTTATGCCATTCTCCTAATGTTGCTGCCAGTAATTGCCAGCAGTTGCGCCCGATGCGCCGCCCCATTAATTTCCAAAGTGAAAGATATAGCTACAAACCCCAGTTTTGGGACTGTAGAATGTCAAAATTTTCAAGCTTGCTCGCTTCGCTCGCTCGCATTGAATCGTTATGCCATTCTCCTAATGTTGCGGCCAATAATTGCCAGCAGTTGCGCCCGATGCGCCCCCATTTATTTCCAAAGCGAAATATATAGCTACAATTAAAACTCCAGTTTTGGAACTGTGGGGGGGGGGGGGGGGGAAATATCAACATTTTCAAGCTCGCTCGCTTCGCTCGCTCGCATTTTATTGTTATGCCATTCACCTTATGTTGCTGACAGTATATAATTTGTCGATCGTTTCACACCGTCATTCCATAATCCATGTAAGGAAAACTTACAATGTTCCTCATTGACTGCGTTGTTGAATGTATCACATTCCGTACTGTACATATTGTAGTCCCATTATTGCTCACGCACACACGCACAAGCATACAGACGGTCAAAATTACTTTATGGTTCCCCCCATGTTTCGACCCATCGTACGCCACTTTACATATATATATATATATATATATATATATATATATATATATAATAGATGTGTGTGCGTGTGTGTGTGTGTGTATTGTGTAACATAATATGCATGGTCTAATCTTGAGCCCCCTCCAATGTTTGCCCCCCCCCCCCCCTCAATCCAAAACTGCTTCCGGCGCGCCTGCTGCCCAGTGAGTGTGATGGGTCTCATGGGCCTTGTTTGCCTAGTTTTGGACTCATGGACCTAATTTGCCAGGTGTGGAGCTGATGGACCGTACAGCTTGTGGACCTATTTTACTTGATGTCGAGTTCTTGGGCCTTGGGCGGGGTTCAGATCAGTTCAGTTCAGTTTATTTTATTTTAACACGGAACCTGCTTCAGTCAATGGCTGTTCTTCAGCTGGTCCGTGCCCGACAAAATCACATATACATCATTATACTTTGTACAATAACAAACATATCAAACAAGCAAAACAAAAATACAATTATTCATTGAAGATAAAAAAAATACACAAATACAAGAAAGTACAAAGAACGCCAACGTTTACCCTCTCCCATCCTCGTCCACTCAAATCGTAATACTGAATATGGTCATAATTAAATCATATCTCTATTCATCAAATATATTTCATAAATTAACTCCATTTCTGCCTTATACCTAAACACTTATCTTCAATCCAGCAAATGTGTGACACCTTTGTGTGATTCCCCTTTTTGATCGAGGTCTTTGTAATTCTTAATTCTTACATACGCTTCTCAAACTACGATAAAGTTCTTTGAATACAAGATATTGCATAAACTCACCAGGTCGCGGTTATTCAGAGCCGAATATGTGGATAAACTGGGGTGGTATTCTGAGGTCGTAATTAAGTCTGTAATTAACTTCGTGATTAAGTCGTGCAGTTAATAGGCCCTTAATCATGGGCAAAATCGGTATTCTGAGGACGTAATTAAGGTATGATTAAGTCCCCTGTAATTATCTTAGGTCCCTCCCATCTAATTGTTATTCCATCCAATCAGACGCGTTGTTAGAAGCCAAAATGATGATTACACGCGCAAATATGCCCTCAATGCGCGCTCCTCCACGCCCCCTGTCATTACAACCCAAGAGCTCCGTGCGCACACTCCGGTATTTGATTACAACCCCTCACCTACGCACGCGAAGATCTCAACCTCTTTGCTCACATAAAATGACAAAATTCCTCGAAGATCGGCTATATTTCTTTTTTTCTCTGAATTCTACGGATACCATGATAACAAGATTCAACCGCTCCTCGGTTAAGGAAGACGGTAAGCATCGTTGTGGCAGAGAAAACACGATGTAATGCGTGATATCGGAGTAGTTAATGACACTCTTTGGTATCATTAAGTTTTCCATTAACTTTCATACTTAATTACACCCTCAGAATACCGATTCGTAATTAACTCTGTGATTAAGTCCTCTCAGAGGTGCACGCGCATTGATACGCGCAAACGCGTAGGTCCTTCCCGCCAAAACGCTTGTTGCTATGGTAGTTAATATACCCCCTACTTAATCATGCTCTCAGAATACCAATTCGGTAATTAAGTGCTAATCAGACACTTAATTAGCTCTCAGAATACGGCCCCAGACTTTAAGTTCATCACAGTTAATGCTGGAAGAATAGAATTAACCAACGTAGACGAACTTGAACAGCGCCCTCTTCACCATAACTTTCTATGTTGCTGTTTTTGTTTTTTTCTTGCTCGCGAGCGTTATCACAGATTGAAGTTAGCTGACCGTTTTCCTATATGCCTGCTGTCGTCTCGAATTTTACACACTGTACAGGCCTATAAAGCATTACTAGTATTTACAATCGAACTTCCAGTATTTCACAAATGATCCAACAATTAAGAAAAGCACATTCGAACCTGTACATTTATGGAAAATGCGATATATAAATGTATTTGTTGATTATTATTATTATTATTATTATTATTATTATTATCATTATCATCATCATCATTATCATTGTTATTATTATTATTACTATTACTATAAAGATCCTGCTAGTTCCCAGGTTTTGTCCTTCAGACATTTTCCGGCGTTTAGGGATATTTTTTTCTTTAGATAGTGTATGGGTATTGCAGAAGAAAACAAAAGAATTGTGCTCTAATTGACATCTACACTAAATAAAGGCTTACTGCTCCTTCCACTAAATTGGAGTCACTGAACACCAGTAAGCCGATGATGGCATTATGAAGAGTTTGTTCGCAAAAACTGATAAGTCCATATTTGCCAAATGGAGATATTTGCGATTAAAGGTCAAGAAAAGTAAAAAGAATAACTTAGAAAAATTTTGCTTCTTTTGACCATAACTTCAAAAATGTACCTTTATATGTAATGACCAATATATCATTTAAAAGGTATTATTTTGTACTGTGTGACAGAGATCGTACTTCAAAATCTCCAAAAATGGACTTATCGGTTTTTGCAAACAAACTCTTCATAAGTTATAAATAATACATGATTATCAGTAGGTCTACTTTACATCTTATAAGTTAGATCAATGTCATATCAATATAATACTCACTAAACTGGACCAAAAATGTTGGAGTCTTTAGGTCGCCACCCCAAATACCAATGATATTTTGTCAAGAACTGAACATCAATGCACTGCAAAAACAAAACAAGAACAGAACAAACAAACAAACAAACTAAATTCAAGAAACATGCCTGAACTGTTTCGTTCTGTTTTGTTTTGTTTGTTTGTGTGTGTGTGTGTGTGTTTAATAAACACACACACACACATTTGAAGCGCCATGAGCACTGAAAAGTGGACCTGTGCGCTATACAAGTAGCCACTATTATTATTATTATTATTATTATTATTATTATTATTAATATTCTATAATAGTCTATAATAATGAATGCCTGTATCAAGTCAAAGGCAAGCATTGTATTTATAAACCAGGGTATCTTGGAAGTTTGGGAACATGTATAGGCACCCTATTATGATTTGAATTGACTTGATAAAACCACTGACAATATTGACTAAAGTAATGACATTCATCATGGCAACACAACTACACATTCTGCGGTATGTAGAATCCTCGACTGCCAACAAACGTTCCCACGAATTTGGTTATAAACTTCCAGACCGCGTTCGGGAGCCAGACTACGAACGATCCGGATGTAAAACAGAAATTAGCCCGCTACCTTCATTCAGGACCATTGTACTTCCGAGTCGCAACGTAGCGTAGCAACACACAGCGGCATGTACATTGCACGACCTCTCCATATGTCTGGCACTGTGTGTGGCTAGATCTGGGCAACTGTTACGTATTGTATTACCGTGCGTTTGTTATCAGTTGAATTGTGTACGCTCTATGGGTCTCTACTACTACGTAAATAACGGAAACCGGTTAGATTGTCTGCGTTTTTCAGCACATCAAACGGCTATTTCACTTAATTGGTGACTGCAGCAACATACCAACAAGATGAATTCTGTATTTTAGAATCGATTGTAGTTACTGGATGACTGAATACGTGTAAAAATGGCTGACGTTCAGGTGAGTTTCCCCGTTTTGCATGGTCATAAGCGAATCAATAAATTTGCAAGATGTCGCCATACACGAACATCGAAAATCGACACTGCGGTACTGTCACAATTGTCAGCGTTGTTCACTCGCATAACACGATAACGTATGCTCGTAGGGTTTCTATTCTAACGTTAGGCAGACTAGGATATAAACAATGAAGGGTCATAATTATTTGGGCTTTCACCATCGTACAGTAGACAGTCTAGAGTTACATTAACAATGAACATGATTAAACCAATGTACATTTTTTTTTTTTTAGGGATTGTTATAGAATTAGAACCTAACGTTAGACTAGACAGCTGAGCCGAGCCTGAGACAGGTCTTTTAACACGTAACATTAGGCGGACTGCATGACTATTTTTGTATGATCTTTTTTAATTCAATTCAATTCAATTCAATTTATTTATTTTTTTTTTTAGCGAGGAAAAAAGGATGATCAATGTCTAAATACACATGCCAATGACTGTTCTGGGAACGTGTCATTCATAGGGAGTCCGAGAGCTCAGACATCCTCTCCTCCACTTAATTTGCCCAAGCCAAGCACTACAAGCAGCTCATTTCCACTATCCCCGCTGGCATTGACTGGTAATGGTAGGTGTCCAACAGTGGCAACACAATATCGTCCGACACTGTTTTTGAATGTTACAGTGAAACCATCACCCCTCTATGATAATTGCTAACATTGCGCGTAAAAGAATGAACTTTCACGCATGAGACTACGTGTGATGGCTTTGCATTCTTCACTGGGGATTTGATGTCAAAATATTACCACGATTATGCCCTAGATTCTACTGAAAAAACCCGATGATTAAAGATCAACAGCAAAACATTTCACATGTACTGTAGGCCCTATTGTCAATTTACCAGAGGTAAGGTACAAACGTGTAGGGGTGTTGGTTTCAAAACACAGCGCAACTGAGCGAGTAGATAAACATCAAAATATCAACCCACGCATTCGAAGCAGTTATCTTGAGGAGCATGTGTAGACCCTAGGCCTACCGTGAATCCTATGTTTAATTCGCGCTTGTGTATTTAATATAGAAGTCTATTCTTTACATGTGAGTAAAATTTCAGGCAAATTGTGTGATATTTTGAGTTTCTATTTTGTATTAATAGAAAAACATTTAATACAGTGTAGGGTGTCGATAAATTGGACACCCAACCATACTGATTTTGTTCTCCCATAAAGGGAAGTAGGGCTTCTACAAATGTACACCATGTAGCTGTAACATGCACGCGTGTATGCAAAATGCATTACCCGTACTAGTAGAACTAGAAAATTCCATTACTTGGAAGGGATACTTTGTTCATTCCTCTTGAGCGTACCTTAAATAAACATGTAGAAATCTTCTGGAAATTTTAATAAACATACACTGTAGATCTACTGTACATTGTAGGTGTACTACTGGTACTACAAAAGTGTATTTAGGTCTAGAATCTACTTCTATCCAACGCTGGCCTCAGACTTTACATTTATTTATTTATTTATTTTTTTTTTTTGACAAAAACTTGTCTGCATTTTAGTTTTGTGAATCTTTTCTCGCAAAATTTGCAAAATTTTTATGCGCACAAAAATTCCTGGTTTTGCATTAATGTACACATATACTGTACAGTGTACATGTGCATTACTGGTTGACTGCTTTTGTTTTTCTTGTTACTTTTTTTCAAATGTAGGGTTCATCCTGAATGCTTTCATGAGCAATTGGATGGACTATTATAAATGAATGACCTCGTACAGAATGTGAGGCGCATGCTACAATGTAAGAAAAAAGTGATTAACTTTCTCTGTGTTTCGACTTCTTTCTACAGTACCAAGCACCAAGAGCTAACAAAGGCAAGAAACCGGATGATGCCCAGTCGTTTCTACCAACTCTGCCAGCGGTAAGTGCTCAACTTTCATCTGATTTTTGATTTGTTAGACATCTTTTAAAACATCTTTAGTCTCCATGAGATGTTAATTGGTATAATCTCACAGAAACGTGAACAGCATTGAGCGTACAATTGGCCATATAATATGCAAAAGTAGTCGTTTGCAGATCTGTAGGCCTAAAAGTCTGATAAATATTTTTCTGAACTCTTGAAGTTGCAATTTATTACGTAATGTACTGTGAAGGACATCCTCACCAGTGGTGGATCCAGAGAGGGGCACATGGGGCATGCCCTCCCCCTTCTTTATTTTTCATTAAAACAAAAAGAAAAAGAAAAAAGGAGGTGCATGTGTCCCCTTTAAAGGGTTAAGTTTGTAAAGGCGCCTCCCCTTTATGGAATTCCTGGATCTGCCCCTGCTTGCAGTCTAGATTATTAAATGATTGGTCTCTGACGTGAGCTCGAGTTCAAATCACTGGAGATGCATGCCAGGGTGATACATTGTAGTATTTAGGAGATTTTCACTTCATCCCATAAAATATGGTAAAGAGTGACTGTCATTTTTAATTTTTATCTTTTTAATATTTTTTTTTAGTGCTTACCTTGAATCAGTGTATTGCCTCCAAAATACATTTTTGTTGGTGTATCAGAATATTTTTGGTCAGCATTTGGCATCTCTGTTTTACACTGTACCTGCACTGGATTATGAATTTAGAAATTGCAAGAAATGCAGATTACAAGTATCCTCTTTTACAGTGCTATAAGGTACAACAAAAGGAATTGTAATGTAAACTTGCATTAATTGATAGTATCACATTATCATGATGAACATTGTACGACCATGCCACTTCATGTTTGACCTGAAAGCTGTCCCCATACTGTATACGCTATAATTTTCGCGTACATAAATTTTCGCAAATTGCCGCTGTCACACATTTTTGCGAGTGGTTAAATTCGCGATTGGGGGACCAGAGAAAATGTGAAGTGGCAAAGAAAGTGTGAATTTTCAACTTACCAGCAAATAATCTGAATGATACTAGTTATACACTGCTGCATGAAAAAAACTTACCAAACTCTGCGAACTAGTAAGGTAGAATTCAACATTTTATTTTTTGAAGTGGTTAAGTCCATCGCGCTAGATTTCTGACGAATGGTCCCCTTGCGATAATGGATTGGCTCTCTACAGTATTCGTAAGTAGATGTGGACGTGCTATATGTACGTAAACAAGCTTAGCCAGTATGGTCTGTTCGGTAAGCCATGACATGGTATACTAGTACTGAAATGTTCGTATCATCAAGGCAAGGGATTCATTTTGGAAGGTAATATTTTCGCGTGTTGTTAATTTTGCGAATAGCTCCCGACTCGCGAAATTAGCGAAAATAAAACCCCCGCGAAATATATAGTGTATGCAGTAATTGTTCAAGCCAAGCTCTTTACAACAATAAGTCTTTGTGCACCATTACCTCAGACTTGTATTTGTCAGCCCTTATGTGATCTGAGTCTTCCATGTTGTGTGTATTGCTTCGTCACTCTGTGACGTTGCAGTAGTTTGACACATTTTAAACAAAGAGTGCAAATTTTGTGTCAAATGTTGTGTTTCCAAATTGTACTGAATTGTTCTGAAAACTTTTTGACTGTCTTTTGTCTTCTAAATACCCTTCAATAACAGAAACGCTCCAAGCCTGTTTGGCAGGCCAACCCACCCTCATTCATCTTGACTGGCAAGCCGCCTGAAGAGGAGGTAGAAGATCTGAGCGTTACTGCACAAATTACACCAAGTAAGTAGCCTATTATCATGACTGCTCTTGGCACACAGTGTCTCGTTAGCTTTCAGTTTTGAGACAGGAAATATGTCTACATTAAACTGGTCCCATTAATGGTTGTAGATTACTCTCAAACAGACAAGGGAGATTACCAACCAGCTGAATTTGTTTTGTCACTGACGAGCAAGCCAATAAGATACATGTAGGCATGCGACAGCAAACCATTTTGTGCTATGCAAAGAGATAGTGAGACAGGAACAGAGGCTGCCCTGTCAACTGTTATTAAGACCTCATACATGGTGTTTATGCTCCGTGAATTATTCAAAGCGAAACTGTTATCCACACATAACCAGACTTGAAGTGTGCTCTTCAAGTTGTAGCCATGCAATGGGATGTATAAATTGCTCTACATACATGTATGACTGGCATTCTTATGTTTGGTCTGTGATATAATTGATACGTCCTTTTGGAACAAGTGTTTGCTTTCCCATCATCATTGCAACACTTACAATGTACTGATACTTGCCTTTCCTTGTTTCATACCTGTAGTTCGTTATCACAGTTCTTATCTTTTTTCCCCGCTAGGAACGCGGAAAGCGCGAACGAGAACTCGCACCAAGTCAAATGAGGCGGAGCAGAATGGAACCAATGGGAACAAAGGCAAGGGCTTCTCTCACCCCAGGAAAGACCGGGAGACCTTCAGAAATGCCCTTGTTAACATCATCATGTAAGTTCAGCTCACATGTAGAGATCGAAGGGATGTTATAGTGTTGGTTGAGATTGGGCTTCTGTTGTCAACTTTTTTTTAGATAATGAGAAAACTCTTATAAAATACGAAGGCCTTTCACTTCTTAGATATCCCAGAGTGAAGACGTACAGACTGTAGCTGCCTGAAGATGAACCAAATATAATTTTCATTATAGATGATTAGTCTGTGGTTGTACCATTCACTTCTGGGCAAAGACGGAGATTACAATCATTTAGGTAATTTTATATGTGATCCTGATTCTTATCTAGCCAATGCGAAATGAAATGGCTATCCAGGAGAGAAATCTGTTGTGTTTTATATGTCACAACCAGAATTCGGAATGATTTTAAACACCCATTTCTTGGCTTCACTATGCAGTCAGAATTTTTAAAAAACTAAAAAAAACTAAAAAAAAAAAAATTAGTGTCATTGCTGTTATTAGACTCACTGTCATCATTACTTTTAAGATCATGATTAGAAATACCGTAACTCTGTGTGTGTGTGTGTATTAACTTGTAGATGCTGAAATACGGTAATATGTGTGGAGTATCTGTGAATTTGTAATAACAGTGAATGTTGTTCTCTTCACATTTAGCACCATGAAAACCCCAGTGACAACTTCATGTACATGGTACAATGATCAAGTTGGTCAAAAAAAAAAAAAGAAAAAGAAAAAAAAAAGTGGAGGGAGATGTATAACTATTGAATGCACCTGATGTTTTAAATGTATTTCTTGATCATGTTTGTAGGCAAGAAGAAGCCAGTGAAAGACCATCATCCGCCGATGGAGAGCTTCCCCCACTCTCCAGGACTGGATCTCCAACTGCTGCCGAAAAGGACATTCTGGTAAGATGGGATTGAAGGGATTGAGAATATCCAGGACTTTTATAAACTTGAATGATATTAAGTTGATTCCCCCCCCCCCCCTCCTTTTTTGTCTAAAATACACAGTACAGGAATAGAGACGAATTCAAGAATCAATAGTTTGAAGACAGGAAAATTGCTACTAGTGAACTCAGATGAATTTTCTGGATCTTGTAAATAAGCTCTTGAAGACAGTTGGCCGAGTGCCGAAAACCCCCCAAAATTAAAGGATAAGCAAATAATGAATAATCAATTGACTGTGTCATTGTTTGGGTGACAAGACCGTTTATCTGAAATTTTGGTGAAAATTACTTTTTTATGGTCAGGTTATCAGTTAAGTGATGTCCTGTCCAAATGCTAGCTATCTTACTCCAAAATAAAGCCATTGTGGCTTGTCAAAGAAAACACTATCCCATTTGATGTAGTGCTTTGGCTGCCATATTTTTTTTGTTACTGTTGTTTTTTTTGTTAGCGGAACATCTAGCATTTTGTAGATACAGTGTACAAGGTCTTGTCGCCCCTGCGACGATATATGTGTTTGACAATAATTCAGTCATTACCTCTTCTGCTACATCTTGCAGCGCTACTACTACTACATCCACAACGGCATTGACACGGAGCACGTGGCTCCGATGGAGGACTCGTGGCTGGAGAATGTCCTCCATCTAGTGGCGGCCGGCCTCAAGGAGGGCCATGGTGAAACCATTGAGAACCTCTCAGACGAAATGAAGGAAGACTATCTCCTCAGTGTAAAGAAGTCCATTGGTTAGTAGCAGCAACACTCTTGGCTTGCAATAACCATGTCTAGTTAATCATAAAAGTTGTCAACTGACTGCCTTGAGCTAGGGCTCAAATATTGGACCATCATCACAGTCAAATGAAAGAGACAAGATAGATGCTTTTCCATTTTTTTAATCCTGTAATTCTCATGGACATTCACACAATGTGAAACTATTAAAGTGTAGTTTGCTTCCTGATAACTTTTAGAAGTTTGAGCACTTGGTCACACTACAGACAAAACTATGTGTAGCTTCAGTGATGCAAAATTAGCCATAGTTTCGGTCTCTTAAAAACATTGTAATATGCACACAGCATACAAAAAAAATGCGCAATGTGCATAAACAACTTGAAGGGATCTATTGTGGCATCACCACACAAAACTAGGTGTACATGTAGTTTCATGAAAAGTGAGAAACTTCCCAAGTGCATTCAGGGAGTTTTGAGGGAAGTGTCCCGGGCAGCTTCTCAAGAAGTTTGCAGTCACACTGCTCAAACTACGCAAAGCAAGATACCAGGTAGTCATACTATGCATAGTTTTGTGTAGTGTGACCGCATCCATCGATATGGCTGCATCGGACTCGGACTTGCGTCTGGAGATTTCCATAGGAACTAATGGCTCAAGTGTAATAACTGAGCGTACTTTTGACATTGCAGAGGTGCAAAATATTTTCTTGCCTTTAGTAATAAACAAACAAAGGTTGTTTACCTTGGATACCCATGTCCATGCTGGCAAAATATATTTTTTCACTTCACTTCCAGATACAAGATGTTGGCATAGTAAAATTGCAAGCCAAACACAGACACTGGCACGCTGAGCATGGGTGTATAAAATGATGTAGAACCCACATTATGTGCACCATGTAGCCAACATTAAATGCGTTAAATACATGTAGATTCAACCAGGCACAACACAATACATGAAAATAAGAAGTTTGTCATTCACAAAAATGTGGATATAAAGTATTCACAGAAATTCTCATCTGAATTATAATTGAGAGAAGTATAAATAATGTTAAGAAGTGCAAATTAAAATAGACTTTGGGTAAAACTTTTGTTGGTCCTCAACATCAAATGACACCTTGTAAATTTCGAACTGTAAATCCACAGTTGACTTTGTCCTGCGTGACCCCCGTGAACGGGATGACGACAAGCAGGAGGAGCTGATTCCACACCGGGCCGAGCTCTCTGTGGTGCCCAAGCCCTGGAACAAGGCCTTTCTCACCTCCCAGGCCAGCATAGTCCAGGAACTGGACATCACGAACCCCACCATGCTGCAAGTCCTGGAACTTTGGCATGTCTCCTTTGGGTAAGTTCATCAGGAAGCTAATATATAAATAGTGAATGTTCACGAGTGCAATGGTACAAAATTTCGCACGAGGGGAAAGATAGAGGCGCGCTTTTAGAAGCCGAGTTGAATAGTGCGCCTCATCTTTCACCGAGTGCGAAATCTTGTTCCATTGCACGAGTAAAGATCATACACTATTTGTTTTATACAACACCTAGAACGTCAACAGATGTGGTCCAGGCAGATTCTTGTATTTGAAATGGCAACCATTTTCTGTGTAAGACGAATGAGTAGCCACACAGTCACAGTCATGGTGTAGGCCTACATACGCAAAGCCGATCGGTTGAAGTTGTTTACAAAAATGAGTGACAAAAGTATGCGCTTGTAATTGTTGAGTGCGGGCAGCAAATGTTCGTTTATTGTGACATCAGAGCCGTGCGATACAACCAAAACTTTGAGTCAATCGTCAGTTTAACACGGGAGTCAACGGAAATGGGTGACGTCAGCTGCTCGCTATCCATTTTTACTCATAAAACTAAATTGCGATGGGCAAAACAATCAGATAGCTACATTCTTTTTAGGTGTTGTATAATATATTCCATTCAGCCATCTATGTTATTCTATCACAAGTCTAATAGTAGTATATACTTAAAGCTTAGTTTTACGTGAATTCACCGAAACTTCCACAAGGGTTGATAAGAATGAACAATAAAAAGTGAAGAGACATTGTGCCCAATCGCCAACTCACTCTCAACCTCTCATCACAGACACTTGTGCACACATGCTGCAATACATTCCTGCCATGAGACATACTCCACATATAACTAGAAGAAATACAGAGGATCCAAGGCTAATAACAAGTGCCGTGCAAATTGCTTCTGATCTCTCGACAGAAATCTGCGTCTGGTTGACGTCCAAGAGTTCCACCAGAAGACGACTTCCATGGAGCTGCCTTTGTTTCAGACCCTGGTCATGAGGCACATTGAGGGAGCTAAGGAGAAGCTGCTCAAAAAGTAAGAATTTCATTCTTCTTATGCACTGAAAGGACGGGTTGACCTTTTTAGATATAAGGGTCAAGAGAATGCAGCGATACCAGTAGAACACATCAGTGAAAGTTTGAGAAAAATTGGACAATCTGTTCAAAAGTTATGAATTTTTGAAGTTTCAGTGCTGCCATTGCTGGATGAGAAGACTACTACAGCTTGTGATGTTATGTGCGTAGAACAATATAAAGGAAGTACGAATACAGAAATTTCAACATATTTCCACTTTTCTCGCATAATAATAGAGCACTCACAACTTGGCTCTTTCAGAAGGCAGGGGGAATGATATTACCCTTAACTATAAATGTCAACAGCGAGTCAAAGGAATGTGTGCTTTTTCAGGAAATTTTGTGGAATTCTCTCTATATCTTCCTTACATTGTTCTATGCATGTGACATCATACACTTCTAGTAGTCTTCTCATCCAGCAGTGATTGTACAAAAAACATAAAGAATGTGTGACTTTTGAATGGCTTTTCTGATTTTCCTCAAACTTTTCATGATGTGTTAATTTGCTGTATTCACTCTATCCTTATGTATATGAAGGTACTTCTTCCCCATCCTTTAGTAACCCACCAAAACGTGACCTACATACAATTGTAATTGTAGATTAGCAAGCCCATTCAGGTGTTCAGTAGTGATATGCCCGAGTCCAACACAAATGTAATGGCACAGGGTATGTACTACTACACAGGCTACTACAGTGTACTACTACCATAACAGTAATATTACCACTACTACATAAATTGCTACTACAAATGTCAGAATTACAGACTTATGGGATTTACACTTTTGAGAAGTGATCAAAACCAAAGCGGGTTTTTCGGATACTGAAAGTCTTGTGCTTTCTTTCTTGTTACTCGTAAGGTGGTTCCCAGAAGTGCAAAACATCTACTACCAGGGCAACCGTCGCAAACTGGTGCCCAGCAACCACAACGGCAAGAAGCTGGAGGCCTTCTTCAACTGTGCAGCCACACTGATGACCCAGCACCTCCAGGAGCTGTGCCTCGACTCCATGGATGATTTCACCGGCCTCATCTGCCAGTCTCCGGTGAGATTCAACTGTTCCTTTCAGCTTTGCTTTTTCCTTTTTCCATTTTTCTACCATAATATGATACAGGAATAGAATGTGAAACAGAAGAAACACAAAACCTAACCAAAGTAACCCTACCCGCCCCCAACCCTTTCAGCTTCCTTTTTTCTTTTTATCCTCAAAGGAATAGAATGTGAAACAAACGAAGCACAAAACCAAACCAAACTAATCTTACCCACTCCCCCCCCCCCCCCCAAAAAAAACCTTCAGCTTCCCTTTTTCTTTTTGTCTTCAAAGGAATAGAATGTGAAACAGAAGAAGCAAAAATCAAACCTAACAACCTAAGTAAACCTACCTCCACCCCCCCAAAAAAAAAAAAATCAAAAGGATAGAAAAGAAGGAAAACGTGTCACACTTTGTTATTGCCTGCATGTGTAATGTTCTAGAAGATATCTAGTATTTATGCTATGGATGTGGCTTGCCCATGGAGAATACTGCATACCTTGTCATTTCCATTCTTTAGTGGGAATTACATTATTACAAAAAATGTTCCTGCCAATGAACCATTCCCCAGTGTACCAGGTACTCAGATACTAGGTCTTAAGGATCATGATAGTGATCCTAGGACTAGCTAGCAAAACTCATAAAAAGAAAGTCAAAAATACCCCAGCAGTAAAAAACAAAACAAAAACAAGAACAGAGTTAGATAGATGAAGAAAAAGTCTTGCCCTGAATACCAATATCAGTAATAGTAACGATTTGCTCTTTTTCCTTGGCCCTGTACAAGTCATCCACCCGTGCCTTCGAGCACCCGGGCTTCGTGATCCGCCTTGTGCTGGAGGGCAGTGACATCAAGTTTGAGCCGACCTTTCCCGACTTCGAGGTTGTGCTCCTCAACGTCTATGATGTCATGATCAAGGCCGTGAGCGTGGTTCCGAGGGTGGAGACCAAGCTGTACTCAGAATGGGTGAGTGATGAAAGATGGCTGATGGAAAGATCCAGTTTCCTTTTTATGCCTCCGCAACGAAGTGGCCGGAGGCATTATGTTTTCGGGTCGTCCGTCCGTCCGTCCGTCCGTCCGTACGTCCGTACGTCCGTCCGTACGTCCGTCCGTACGTCCGTCCGTACGTCCGTCCGTCCCGTTTTGTTTTTGTCGATATCTCAAGAACCGTGTGGTGGTTTTACATCAAACTTAGTATGAGGGTATATCCTTTGGGGATGATACTTTGTGTGGATTTTAAGGTCACAGGGTCAAAGGTCAAAGGTCACTGGTTATTTTGTGAAAAAAAAATTGAAATTTCATGTTTTTCTCCATATCTCGCAAATGGTTCAAGGTATCTTCATGGAACTTAGTATATATGCTTGTACCGATGGGCAGTGATTATCTAGGGAAGTTGGGGTCATGGGTCAAAGGTCAGGGGGTCAAAGGTCAAGGTCAACTCCTCAAAATATCACTACTTTCCTTAAAATGCAATATGCCTGAAGGGTTTTTTTTTCAAACTTGATGTATGGCATGTATTACCCAATATATATTTTTGGGGAAGTTTCTTGCCAAAAGGTCAAAGGTCAAAAGGTAAAAGGTCAAGTGAAAGTGCTAAATTGCACTTTTTCCTCCATATCTCGAAAGTAACTCAAGGTATCGTCATGAAACTTACATATTTATGCATGTTCAACCTAACAGTGATTCTCTTTGGAACTGTGAGGTCAAAGGTCAAAGGCCAGGTTTAGATAATGCTATTTTCCCATTTGATACTGAAATTATGCTTTTTCTCAATACCTTGAAAATTACTCAATGCATAGACTTATAAAAGGGTCAAAAGTCAAGTAAAAATCATCAGTTCCCCAAATACCTGCACTCTGACATTTTAATCATTCATCCAATTGAACCTAGTTCTAGAAAAAGTGAACATTCAGCACATTTGTGTCAAACCTGTCATTTTAATATTTTGCCAATTGTGTGAAACTGTCATCACACATTGTCAAGACATTGTACTATAGACCTATTAGGAGAACCATGCATTATGGCGGAGGCATATCAGTAGCCGTAGCGATATATCTAGTTGATTATAGTATTAATAATTTAACTTCTATAGCGCTATGTGACTTGCGTATTTAGAAAATGATCATTTATTTATTTATTTTTTTATTCAGAGAAAAGTTTTTGTATACTCTTTTAAAGCTGGCTTTAGAGAGAGATATCATTACTGTGACAGGTATTAGCTGCCATCTAAAGAGTACATTTAATATTCCTTTTTATCTTCTGGTAATGTGTACACTTGGTGAGCTGTCCAATTCCATGTCCTTCTTTGAGGAAACTGAATGCTGATTATACATTTGTGTTTATATGTATGTGTACAATACAATCTTAAACTGATGGTGTAGTATTGGTTAAGATGAGGATTCAGCTTTTAATTCTTTTGAGATACTTAGAAATCCCTGTATGAAATGTTAGAGAGCATACAATTCTATAAGGAATTCACATTTTATTTGATGTAAATTGGTTTTAAAATATGACTGAGATTGCCATCCGAAACTGTACCATCAAAAAAGGAAAGTAAAGACAATGGCAACCTGAGTTGGCGTCATTGACCATTCCATTGTCCGTGTTGACCGTTCCAGAGTGGCCCCAAGTCCAAGGCCACGCTGCGTCCCATCATCCTGGAGGAGATTCTGGCCGACCACAAGGCCAAGATTAAAGAGATCATCAAGCAGGAGAGCGAGCAGCCAAAGGATCACCTCAAGATCTACGACAAGTACATGTTCCTCATCAACAAACAGGTAGGCCACACTGACTTTCACCTCCCCCCACTCTTGAGGGCAGAGCTCGCACTCATGGAATCTCACAGAAGGGCCATCATGATAAGGAATTAACTCTTTATGTGCCACGTTCGCATGTCCGACTCAGTCGACGGCGTGCCAACTTCGCATATTCTGCTCAACAAACAAAGCCGCCAAAACCGGTCGATAAATCGGCTAATCACTGCTAATCCCGCGGCACAATGAAAGCGTTTCTCGTGCTTTTGTTCCTCTCATATACGGCTTGCATTCTATGTGATGATTGACTGTCAAGTGGTGTTCCCAACTAGATTTGGTCGTACATTCTAAGTTACTGTCACTGTTTTATGTGCAAAAGTCATGCCTTTACAGTAATGCAGCAATTGGTTATTCAAAAAAAAATTGAAAATAGATTCGTCATACAATTTATATCGAAACAAAGCTTGGCATTCCTTATTAACTTTACCTGGTTTTATGCCCATCTTAACAGAAATTTGTAGAAGTTATACACATTGGAAAAACAGAATTCTTTCTCAAAGCATGACTACCTTCCTGTCTCAGAATAACGTGGCACACAGGGGGTTTCCAGCATGGCACATAAAGAGTTAACTGATCTTTAATTAAATACTACATCTATCTGAAGGATGGCTGATCATTAGTTGACTCTATCATGATTGTCTCATATCTTCATGACTTTGGTGATATCTTTTGATAGTGGAATTCAAGCCATAGCTTTGTGGCAAGTTTATGATGAGTGAATGATATTGGGAATGGAAGAATTATGCAGGATGATTTTAAGCTGTCATTTGTCATGATATAGACATGATATGAATGATGTTCCAATCCAAAAATTCGCTTTGGTTGAAGAGAAACTTGCTGCCAAATGCTATACAGTTATTGCCCTGTATTCCTTATGATACTCACTTCTGGCATATTCTTTGCTATGCATGTATGTGATTTACTTTTTAGTTTTTTTGTCAGATCATGCAATTTATGTGCAATATTGTTCTGCTGCGGATAGCATCTTTCGTCAATTTGTGCACATTCAACTATTGACCGATTCGGGTTCGTTGAGGGCAGCAGACATTTCATGGCACTGGGCGCAACCATAGTGGGTGTCTCAGCCGACCCCCCCTGCTCTCCCCCACCCTGGGCAACATGTTTATCACGCACTTGTAACAAAGGTTCGCGCACTAAGCAAGCGTTCGCGCACTCAGTACGAGACGCCCATTGGCTAAAGCAGTTTTTCATTCTGCGCGCGTGCTAATGTAGGGAGAGGGGTGGGGAGTGGGAAGGGGGGGTCGGCTGAGACACCCACTATGGCTGCGCCCAGTGCCAAAAATACACATAGCGCATCACAGAATCGGTCAATAGATGTATGCAATTCATGTTATATAGATATGACAATTTGCTGATTAGCAGCACCACTGGTTTGCATTCCCTACCTACTGGCACAGATACCATGAAACTATTACCATTGATAACTGTAAAGACCATCTGCTCTCACATGGGATTGTGGTATTGTTATGCCTATAGTGGGTTGTTTAACTTAGAGATGGGCTAAGTTTGTTATATTTTTTAAATCTGTTTATTTTCATGGGGGGCCGGGGGGGGGGGGGGGGGGGGGGGGGGAATGAACAGAAAAGCAGTGAAATATCTTGCCAACTGACAGCTACTGTATGTATGTGTCTGGATAGTTCCATCCGTGTGATTGATGTGAGTACATCTGGACTATAAAATCAGAAATAATCACGGCACAAGATTTCCGCATATTGAAGCTTATTTCCTTTTTTTTGACATTAAAATTTTGCGACTGGTACTAGCACTCAATGCATATAGTGTAGACAAGAACCGCTGTGTGCATTTCCATTTTGCAAATTTTGGCTCTCTCGAAATTAACCCGTTCCTTCCGCAATTCTCTGAGTGCCTTTAATGCCCCCAAACGAGATTCTTTTCGCCCGTCGACAGAGAGGCACACAGGCTGGTAATCCAGCTGTGTGAAGGCAGTCAAGCGGTTCATTGTGTCCCCCTTTCTACGGTCAACTACATGTGCCCGTGAACAATGGAAATATCGATCGAGTGCCTGGTATGAATAGAGCGTGCGCTGATGAGCTCTCAGAATCTTTTGTTCTGCACAAAACCAGGTACCTGAATGAGGTGACTGGGGTCAGCGAACCCGCATTTCTAACTGATCTCAGCCTTGATCATTATGTACATGTTCGTACGAGTTTACAGCAGAACAAGCAAAAAACTAAATCAGGAAAAGGTACATAATACTGTAAAACCCCCTTTTTTTAAACAGCAGGAGAACAAATCCTGATAGAATAAACTCTGATCTTTTTATCAAGCCCACTTTTCTGAGCATTTTAACACAAAGAAACATGAATATAGGCCATTGAAGCAGGCACCCTTGTCTTCATTTTGGGAACCTGGTAAACCAGGTTCCCGTATATCAGTTGCTCCCACGGGAACCTGGTAAACCAGGTTCCCGTAAGGAACGGGTTAAAGTGCACATGAAAATTTCTGGTTTTACAGTTTATGAAGGCAATCAAACTGATATCATTTGATGGATCTTTCTCTGCAGGCTGATGCTGATGTTGAGCAGTTCATGCAGGAGGAGCACACATTTGACGAGTACACCAAGGAGGTAGAGAAGTACCACCAGCTGAACGAGGAGATCATGTTCCACACACGCAAGGTTTGTCCCGTGGCAGAGATGCCCGCCATTATTTATTTATTTTTTTTGCAGTAGGTTTTAGTGATATCTTTTTGTTTTTGTTTTTGCCAAAAATACTGCACGGTTTTAGGGAAAATGCTGTTTTCCCCAGGTTCTATTATAACACATGTCTATCGCAGGAAAGCCTGTTTTTATTCTATATTATGTTTCCCCACCAAAAAGGCATTTTCCTCAGCCCTGGGAATACTGCGATGCTGTTTACAATGTTGACATGACTTTTAGTAGAGATTAAAATATAGGCTTCTACAAAAAAATAGAAATAAACAAAACAAAAACAAAGCGTAACTAAAACAAACAAACGAACAAACAAAAAACTAATTGCCAGCGCTCATGCATTTGGTTGCTCAGCACTAAAATAAAAGAGTTAATATCACAAAGCAAAATAAAACAAAAATCTTGAGCATGTGAGAAGACACAGTTGACGCGTTTGCTATTCAAGGATTAGATATGAATTGATGAAATCAGTTGAAGGCTGAAATAGATCAGTGCTAATATTTCCTATTCAAATGGTTTATAATACTGCTATTTGGTTTGTTTTGTTTCTCTTTATCTTAAATTTTCCAATCCCTTTGAAAAAAAAATTGTGTCATCAACTTTTTATTCTGTTTCTCTTTCAAATTTTGACAGTCAGGTAGAGCTAAAATTGGAAATCACCTTGTCTTTTTTTGCAGACTACTGCCACAAAATTATAGCAAAACCCAACACACATGCCTGTTGTTCAGACTTGTGTAGCCATTGTATCAGTGGAATTACATGATTGTGTATGTTGCATATCTGGCCAAGGTAGGTAATAGGTGTTTTAGGTAATAGCTAGAGTTTATCTTGTCCCTGATGTGAAGTCCAAGGTATATTCTGCCGTATCTTAATTTCAATGGACTCCATCTTATTCCAAATACCGGCCAGATACTGTATACGCCTTATATTTAGCGAGTCTAATTTTTGGCGAATCAGGATTTCGCGACAATTATGTGAGTGGTTAAATTCGCGATCGTGGAGTACTGTACTGAAATGTATACGTGTGCGCCACATTCATATCGTGATCAGAGTCATTATTTTTGCGTGTCTTTAATTTCGCGAACAGCACCTGACTCGCGAAATTTGCGATGGAATCCCATTTTCTTTGCTCAATTTTCCACTGATAAAAATAAAAACCTTCCAAAATATTCGGCGTATACAGTATCCAAAGGCACGATGGAGCTTGTAATATGTCATGTTTAATGCATGCTACTTCAATTTCTCTGACATATTTTTGTAGGATGGAGCTGACCAACGAAAGGTTTGTCATGTTCTTTGGTCTGAAGTGCATTACCTCACAAATGCTGCCTTATTACGTCATTAATGCTGTGTCCTTACTAACCCAGTGTATGCATGTGTTTTTTTATGTCAGTTGTCAGCTTGTGCGAGTTCTTCATTGAATGGTAATGAGGCATTTACATGCCTTGCTGGAAATCTTGAGTTTGCAAAACCATCTTAAGACTCTTGTGATATTGCATTTGATAGACAAATTTTGTGTTTATCAGCAGATCTCCCAAATCATGTTATATGCTATGGGAAGATCAGTGCAGGGAAATAGAATTTTAAGAAAAACTCTTCAGACAGGTGATAATTGTGACACGAAACATACATGTACCTCCAGTAGAATGTAACATCATCTAGATGCATACAGTTTCAGCGCCTGAGGTCTGCAACAAATAGCAAGTCTTTATATGTGACCCTGCACCACAAAGCAAACAAAAAGTTGCCAGACATGAATTTTTAGTTAAGACCATATTCTGAAAGAGCAGACTTTAAGCTGATGTATAACTCAAATGAAATGGACTCTCCTAACGTATCTAGATATTGGAAAGAAAGCACAAACTCGGGAAAAGTGTGAACTGAGAAAAGAGGCTCTGAAGTACAGTGTCTATTCAAGCGCTTAATCTTTACCAAACCGTGCTGGCTGTGCGATGAATGGGACAAAAAACAGGAAGTAAACCACCAGAGTAAAAATAATGAAGGGATTATCAGATTAAACTGAAATTAAACATGCCTCGTTAACACATTCTATCCGTAATTAATGCCAACTTTCAAAGCAGTAGCACTATCCTTTCAAAAGTTATTAAAGTTGAAAGTGAAGAGTGTGTACGAGGTTTTTCAGAAATGAAAAAGGAACTCAGTATAAGACACACCTAATCACACTATTCTACCAAAAATGTTCGAGATAAACTGCTAAAAAACACACTTTCCCGCCCATTTTATGACCCCAAATTTTAGCAGAATGTAAAAGAAGACTTGCTCTTTCAGAAAATATAAAAAAATCAAGATCGGCTAGGTTGACCCATTTCACTTTAATATTTTCAGTCCTCACGCAAAATCAGTGTGTGCGACTTTTTGTTCGTTTTGTGGTGCACAGTCACATATCACCTCCATCAGCATTTCATTGTCTTGTCATCAATATTTTGTTGTGCCAGAGCTTATTGTTTTTAACATTTCATATAATCATGACTATCAAACTGTCAGTGTAGTTATTGATGTGTGGACTGTACATGGCTAACCATCATACATGTGTATATGTGGGTTGTTCTTGTGGGTGGCATGCACATACAGTCTGTTTTTCCCTGAGTTTTCTTTCCTCTTTCCTATCAAAGGCAAAACATAGTTCTCATAAGGGCTCAAAATCAATATTTCCACCATTTGGAATTTGCATGTGATACATCAAAAGGATCTATTTAACAAGAAACTTGTCTGGCTGATATGGTTTACCAGAATGATGACTTGCTTTGGAGTATTTTAAGGTCAAAAGAGTGTAATATTAAATTTCAACCGTGTGCATACAACTTTTATCCCATAGAACCCTTCTTGTTCAGAAGTGGGTTAGTAGAGTGCTATGTGATGATTGAGTATACCTTAGGAATTGTATTTCCCAAAGGGCTACATGCAATTCACTCTCATTTAAAAGATTGATTGAGTATACTAAGACCCGATTTGTCCATTGTCGATAAATGATTCATTACGTAGCAGCTGTGATCGGATGTGTTCACAAATTGCAATACTGTCAGCATACCCTTTTGGCCATTTTTTCACATTTTTTGGGTTACCCAACCGACATTGTGTTAATCACAGCAGTTACTGCCAGTATATCATTTAGTGTGTCCATTTTAAAGCAAAAATCAACTGTTTCTGTAGGGCGGCGTATGGAGTCTATGTTTTACCTTTAATGCTGGTGTGTCACTCACTATAGCTCTTTATTTCTCACTCATTCTTCATCTGGGTATTTTGTACATTGTAGCTTGTCTCTGGGTCTATGTGCACTTCATGTCATGACGCTGATTGCTTTGTGTCAAGTTGAGAGAAAAACACCAGTTATGAATGAACACCAAGGGAGAAATACACTGTGTTTTTGATGAAAATTCAATCAATTCATTTCAATTCAATTCATCTTTATTCGTCCAATAAAAAGTATTACAGGAAACTCATCGCGGGATTTTCACATATAAATGACAAAGCATAACAAATACAATATATACATAAAAAAAGAACAATACGGAATAGCACTTGACAAATAAATAAATAACCGGGCATATATGCAAAATCAAACTGAAAAGAACAATCGTTTAAAAACGTTGCATAAAAACGGACTCCATTGGCATGATGCTAAAAACTTCAAAAACCTTCTCTCTTGTTACGTCCCAATATCAACCCCCCCCCCCCCCCCCCCCCCCCCCCGTCAGCCCGTAATAGACTGGAACCAAAACCAACTCGCACTAAAATACAACACAGCAAACAAATCAAAACATACAGAAACAATATCAGTGATTATATCATCATATCATATAAATTTCTTTCTAAGTCCACCAATATTGCACAGAGTCATTTCCCAAATTCTGAAATATAATAATGATATAAAATAATATAAAAATATAAATATTTGCGTGTACATTTGATGAAGATATCCTCAGATTCTGAATCGGTAAATTGGATCCCTCTTGTCACTCATCTTGTACAGTTTCCTTGTATTGTATTTGACTCCCTGTTGGATTTGGTCATTTGTCTAGCCAGGGTGAATTCCATAAGGACTGCTCAGTGTACATTTCACCAGTTGCTTTGCCTTGTGTGTTGGTGGCATATTCAAAGCTCGTCAACAAAGACAGAAATTTAGTTATTTCAGCAAAACGAGTTGTAACCTGTGCATATATGCAGTATGACTGTATGTGCAGGTGCAAAACCTAAAACGCTTATTGAAACTCTTCATATAGCTAAGCTACTGAGACATTCCTCCTCAAGCTGCGATTGAAAAGCAGGCCCAGATTTTGCCAGCTTGACCAAATACATTGAACTTTGTGTGACTTTCATTTTCCAAATCTTGTTGATGTTACCTGAGAATTCAGACAGATACAAAATGAACAAAATACATTACACAAGAAGCAAAATAGTGATGTACATGACTTGAAGCATCGTGACCTCATATCCAACTCTGTGTGTCTTGGTGTGTCCATTGTGTGTAACTTTGTATCATTGCAACCAGCTACAGCTATAGATTGTAGTGTAGTGCATACTTTGTACCTGTGTTCATCTAACATGACTAATGTGTAGCTACTTGACTTCAACAAATTACTCATTGTCACAAAGTAGTGTAGTATTGTGTATTTTGCAGTTGGCTGTAATACAGAATGTCATGTAAATCTTGAGTAGCTACGTACATACATGTAGATGGCAGCTGCATTAGCTCTAATAGCAAGTTGTACTGTTTAGTGCTATATTGGCATTGCTGAATGTGCATTGTTTATGACATAACATACAATATCAGCCAAGAATTGCAGTTCTTCACAGCACCAGCATGATGTAAACAGGTACAAAAATAAGGGTTTTTATAACAGAATTGGCATATGAAGGAAGAAGTTTGCATGGTGGTATACATAACATGAACTGGGTTTGCGGTTCACCATGTGTTAGTCCTGAAAAAGACCACTGGAAGGAGAGGATATAGGAAATGATAGGAGAGGAAGTGAGGAAGAGAATGAGCGAGAGTAGAAGTATTCTTTCTTGAGGATGTGATAGTCCTGAAAAGGACTGTGAACCAGAGAAGAGTAAGAAGCAAGGAGAGAGGTTTCGGACAGTTGACTGTCCATCCTCAGGAGTGAGGACGGACAGTCAACTGTCCGAAACAATTTTTTTAGAATCAGAGTAAGGGAATTTTTTAGAATAAGAGTACTATAGGTGGGAGTCTTTTTATTTGGTGTATTCTGATGGGTCTTGCCTTCACTCAGGTGGTGAGACTTGGGATGTTTGAGCTGCACTGTGATGAGCTGATCAGGGCGCTGTCCAAGCGGTCCGAGGCGCTCATGGAGAGACTGCTGGCTAGGATGTGCAAGGACCATGCTGATGCCAACCGCAAGTAAGTCAGCGCCTCTTAGAACAAAAACCCAAGATAATAATGTTTCGTTTGTGCAACAGACAGAATGAAGACGTGTTCCCTAGCATGCACAAAATATGCACTCTCTACCATTGTAAGCGATGATTAAACTAAAAGGCAATGATCCATACAACTGTATGTTCAAAGCCAATCTGCTTATCAATGAATACTAGAAATTGCATTTATTTCTCTAAACCTGAAACCACAGTGACTTGTATTTATATTTTGTAATTATAATTATTTCACTTATTTGTAATGTAAAGTAGATCAGACTTGTATGCAAACTAACTGCTTGTAGAAAATAAAACCAGGAGGGGAAAATGATATGAATCAGTGGGATCTCGATGATTGCTAAATCAATGGGTCGCATCAATAAGTTATTCATTCACAACTGACTGCTTACCACACAAGAGGATGGAATCATTGGCTGGCCACATCGTGGGTCTTGATTAATTTTTGCCTCCCACCCCCCATCCCATCCGCAGGCTGTGTGAGGAGTACGAGGCAATCGCTGAGAAGGCCCTCACCACACCTCCCAACACTGAGAAGCTGATGGAGCTGCGGGCGTACATTGAGAACGTGGAGAAGAAGACGATCCACGAGCTTGAGAAGGACCTGGTCAGCAGCCGCGACCGCCTGGCCTTCCTCGTCGACTACGCCTCGTTCTCGCCTGCCGAGATCCGCCTCAACAGCAGCACCTTCCAGTGGCACGGCCGCATGCCGGAGATCTTCGAGGAGCACAAGACCATCGTGGACGAGAAGACGGGCCAGTACCAGGAAGGCCTCAAGGTAAGGTGGCTGGAAGGGAGGGTAGAGGAAGGGAGGGCAGAAGAAGGGAGGGTAGAATATTAACCTTCAAAGAACTCTTGATCACTGTCTTCAGTACTAGTTCCTTGAAGGGGAACAACACCCAATGAGATACATGTTAAGATTATGTGCATAATGGCGTATGGTTTCCTAGAAAGTACAGCAATATTGCGCTCCTTGCGACAACTCTCATTAAATCTATGTGAAACAGCATGTTTATTTTTGTCTGTTATACAACCCCTTTTGTAAGTTATGTTTATTTGAAAGCCTATTAAGACTTTACAAGAGATGGTGTGTCACAGAAACAATTCTGACATACTTTTGTTGACCATTGACCTCTTCCAAATTACATACTGTAAAAGTGGATATTTTCGTGCGACTAATTTTTCGCGCTTGGCCCGGTAAGAAGAGTTCCGCGTGTTTTTAATTCCGTGGAATCAAGACATCATGCACAGGAACATATGGCAAGCAAAAATATTTGCGTGCTTTTATTTTCGCACTAGTTTTTGGTTGCGCAAAATGCGCGAAATTACAACACCGCGAAAATTTCCACTTTTACAGTAATTATGTATTCTATGTAGAAACAAAAAATGGTAAAGCATAACCCCCCCCCCCCCCCCCCAAAAAAAAAAAAAGAAGAAGAAGAAGGAAGGTTTCAGGCATTAAGGGTGTAATAAGACAGGCGGTTTCGGGGGGGGGGGGGGGGGGGGGGGTCAATGGGTTAAAGCACAATTTCACATGACCTTTGAGGTGATCGTGATTAATGGAGTCAACCAGATAAACAGAGTGCTAACAGTTACATCTAAATAGGAGATAAATTAATTTCTTCATTTCCACTGTAGAAAGAGTGAGTCATCCTAATAAAATTTGAATGATGAGTAATGTGTTAGGCAGTCAGTGTTTTGAGAATTGGTTGATTTGAGCCTTACGTCCCTTTTGCCCTCAGTTGCGTCGCGAGCGCTTTCAGGAGGAGCTGGACGGCTACACCAAACAGCTGGAGGAGTTCCAGACGTTTGGGGACCTGTCCGAGGTCAACCGCTACCTCAAGAAGGCACAGGCCCTGAGTAACAGGCTGGAGGCAGCCGCCGAGAAGGTAGGAAAGAACACCATGCCTGTCTCATAAGAAAAAAAGAAATAAAATAGTAGAGTGACATATTTAGCCTAATGGAACAGTGTGTGGAAGTTAGTATCAAGTACAGGTCATCTTTTAACCCCCATTATCATCATTCATGTAGATATGAAGACAAACATTTGGTAGTTGTTGTTGTTTTTTTTTTGTGAAGGCACTCTAGGAGATATACACATGTACTGTCTGATGAAAGTTGAACCATACTTGCCTGAACTCTGATGGTGTGCCTGTATGTATATTCCCGATGTTTCCTGTAGAGTCCTACGATAAACTCCCTGCATATTGGCTCTTGTCTTGCTCTCCACACAGATTGAGGCTTTCAACACGGAGGAGGAGTCCTTCGGCTGGCAGACGTCTGCCTACCCCCAGAAGAATAGCATCCAGTCCACTCTGGGACCCTACCTCAAGCTGTATGAAACCACTGTGGAATTCAACACCAAGCACAAGTGAGTTACAGATGATGTCGTAGTCCCACACATGCTTGTTATGTGATCCTGCATCACAAAACCAACAAAAAGTCGCCAGACACAGATTTTCACTTTAGGGCAGATTCTGAAAGCAGCGACTGTAAGATTTGAAGTGATGTATAAGTCAATATGAATGGAGCTTCCTGACTCATCTAAATAATGGAAAGAAAACTGTTAACTACAATGAAAAGAGGCTTTGAAATTTAGGGTCTTTTCAAGTGCTTAATCCTCACCAAGCTGTGCTCTGCACAATGAATGAGACAAAAAGAAAGAAAAAAAAAAAGGATGTAAAACTCCAGAGTAACCACAATGAAGGGATAATCAGATTATAAGCTGAAATTTTGCACACTCTCCCACCACATGCTATTTATTACTGATGATACCTGGTAACTCTCTAAGCAGTAGCATCATTCAAACGTTCTTAGAGTTGAAAATGAAGGATGTGTATAGGGCTTTAAAGAAGTAGAAGGAGTCATTAAAACATGGTATTGCATAACCGCACCAGTCTACAATAAAATGTAACAAAAAGAAAAACTACAAAACTCCAAATTTCCCAGTCAATTTATGATCCCAAACTTAGGAATTATGGAGAAGAAGAATCACTCTTCCTGAAGAAGAAGAAAAGAACAACAACAAACAAAACTTGAAATTGATTTGGTTGAGCCATTTCACCTATTTTGAGTCCTCATTTAAAATCTGGGCGTTTGAATCTTGTTGGTTTTATGATGCAAAGTGACATATACCTTTTGGTTTAGGGATCTACAGTCTGTAGCTTTTGGCACCTTCCTGATAATGCAATCCCATTTTTTGAAAGTTAAAAGGACTTAAATAAAATTGTACCACTGTTGGTGTTCATTGTACATGCAACTCAGTATGTAGACCCGCAGTGCCTCAGCTAGGGTACTTTACTTTCGAAATCAAGAAAATTATCAAACTCAAAACCATACCCAGATGTCTTCAAATAATGTACTAATACCGATGCTTACTGCACATGGTATTCAAATTCAAAACACATTGAGTAATATACATATATTTGATGTACCCCTAGGGGAAATCTTATTGCTGTTAATTTATTGAGACAGAGTTAACCTATCACTGAGGATTTGAACAAATCAGGTACATAGTGTAAATTCCCAAAAAGGACGGACCACAAATTCAAGTTATGTTGATGAATATCAATGAACTCCTTACTACACAACATTGTGTTCCTATCATTTGAGAGCAACAATTTTGCGTAAAAGTGGTCATCATTATTTGCAAAGAAAATTGTAACGAATCGTTCACATTTATAAACTGTACATATTATTTAGAGGCTTCTGCCAAAATCATGGAAAAAAAGACCCACTCTGATCTTTCAGTGAACACTTAGGGTACAGACAACCAGGAAATAGCGTGAGTACAAACTTTTTTTTGGGTTTTCTCCTGTGTGACAGGGCGTGGATGGAGGGAGCCTTCTCTGACGTCAACCCAGACCAGGTGGATGCGGACATCGGGAACTACTGGAGGACCCTGTACAAGCTGGAGAAGCAGTTCTCTGAGGTTCCCACGGCAAAGAAGATTGCTGAGAAGGTCAAAGACAAGGTGAGACATAGCATAGTGAGCAAAGAGCTAAAGGGCCCCCCTTAACCCTAACTTACCTGGGGGGGGGCCACAATGGCCCCCCCTCGACAAATTCCACGACCATTCCGCCGCGCAAAATTTTTTGACCGCGCCGCTCACTGACTTTTTAATTTCAAGTCTCGCGCAACTTTTAAGACCAAATTTGTTGCGCCCGGGCATACCGTTCCGAAGCCACGCCCCTTCAAAAAATTTTCGTCAACCCCAAAATTGCTCAAAAACATGATTTTGTGTACAAAGTCAATACAAATTGTGTTTTTTCAATTAATTCATATAAAGATTCATATTTTTAATTCTAATGGGTGAAATAAATTTATTTTAGTATAATTATGCTTCTAAAGATGTGTATGACAAATTCTGCTGAAAAAAACAACGAAAACAAAAGTTCGAAAAAACAAAGAAATATATTAAAAAATGATAAAACAATAAAAAAACATAAGAAATTAATTTTGATACTGAATTTTTTTTTACGCAGAAATGTTTGGAATGTCACTAGGAATATTTACACCAAAAATCAGCATTCCATAAGCTTTTATAAGCCAATTACTGACGAAAATGAGGTTTTTTGCATATATTTGCATAATTAATTAATTTAAGATAGAAAATGCACATTTTTTGAAACTTTAACTGAACAGTCTTGTAGATTACATCCGGCTTTATGTTCATGCAAAATTTTGCGGCGATCGCGCGATCAACGGCCGAGATCTGAAGGGGGGCCATAATGGCCCCCCCCCCCCCCCAGGAATTCAAGCTTGCTAAATAGCCCAGGTAAGTTAGGGTTAAGATCTCGGCCGTGGATCGCGCGATCGGCGCGGAAATTTGCACAATGGTAGTGTGCGATGTAATCTACAAGATCGTATATTTAAATTTTCCAAAATAGTCTTCTTTTATTTTATTTTGATTAATTATGCTAATTTATGCGAGAAATCAGACTCTTTGATCTAAATAAGTAAATAAAGCTCCAAAAGTGTTCATTTTTGGTCTAATTATTCTTTGTGGCATTCTTAGCAAATGTACTTGAAAAAAGATTCGGTATCAAAATTAATTTCTTATTTATTTTATTGCTTTATGAATTTCTTATGTATTTCTTTGTTTTTTCGACCTTTTGTTTTTGTTGTTTTTTTTTAACAAAATTTGTGGCAGACACTTTTTGAAGCATAATACTCCTAAAACAAATTAATTTTAGCCGTTGAGAGTAAAAATAAGCATATTTACAGTATATGAACCATGTGAAAAAACTCAATTTGCATTGACTTTGTACACAAAATCACATTTTTGAGCCATTTTCGGCCTCACGTACATGAACAAAAAGTTATGTAACTTCAGAACCGTACCCCCAGGCGTCACAAATTTGGTGTCAAAATGTGCGGGAAACTCGAAAGAAAAAAGTCATAGAGCATCGCGGCGAGAGCATTGCGTGTTGCAGAGTAATCGCGCGAAATGTTGGGGGGGGGGCCTAAAAGGCTAAAACCCTAAAAGTCTTTTTAGGGTTAAAGAGCTGGGTATGCAGGTACATTACATAAAAGATTAATAACAGGTTTCAATGAGAATGAAATGTCCGAATGTCAGTTTCAACAGGAGGGAAAGTGTACTTCTCACAAAAAAAGAAAGAAATTTTGCGTAATTATCTGTATATTTTGTGTACATTGTCGTCCATGCTTGGCATCACGATCTGTCTTTGAACAATTCATAACTTTAGAAAGGATTGTCCAATGCAAGGCTCTGCATTATTGTGCATCTAATATTTGGAGTCTAAAGATACATATGAGCCTTGGGCAACCAAAAAAGTGAGCTAAGTCATGCCACGTCAGTACTCTACAGATGTCACTTGCGCGCACGCGTGTGTGTGTGTGTGGGGGGAGGGGGATAAAATGTATTCAGTGCCTGTTTACAGTTGCCATTTACATTTTGTATCATGTGTTATACATGTACACATCTACACTTTTGTTCGGGATATGCCCTTACAGTGTGTTGTATGGCTTGACGTCATTCTCCTATTTTTTTTTTTTTTTTTGGCACGTCCTCACAGGTTGATAACTTCAAGGAGTACATCCCTCTGGTGACCTCAGTCTGCAACCCCGGTCTCCGGGACCGCCACTGGGAGCAGATGGCGGACATCGTGGGCTTCCCTCTCAAGCCAGACGAGGTACGATGATTACATAACACACCCCCTCATGTCTACCACACCAAGCTGTATTATACACGTTATGCAGGTTAAAGCACATAAAAGGCACCAGTACCAGAAAACAAAGCAGAGCAAAACCAACCAAAACTTATAAACTTCACAGGAACGAACCAAACATGTCCAAACTTTCCCTATGCACTCACAGATCAAGGCAGAACCTCCTATACATTGGATTCCCTCTCCCCCCTCCCCCACATACCGGTACCTTCAAAGTGAATACATGCATTCATGATAATGGACATATAACTATAAATTTATTCACTCAAGATGTAGGTATATCTAGACTGTAAGTTTATTCCATTTACGTATATATTGACAATGCCTGGACCATCCTCTGTGGAATGTGCTCTGGTGTCAGCATGATCAAATTTGTTGTTATAATGTTGTTTATTCCAATATGGTTCCTGTGGATAGAGATGACTTTGTAGTCCCTCTTTTTTTCTTTTTTTTTCTTTTTTTTTTGGGGGGGGGGGGGGGAGGGGGGTAGGGGCATTTAAGTGACTGGCACAATCTGTTGGTGCAGTTGTAATTCTGATATGTCATATAAGCATTTGATGTTCGTTTTGCTAGGTTAGTACTCTATTCCGTGTATATGATATCCTATCTTTTTTGTTGTTGCTCATTTTTCCACTAATATATGATATCTTGCTGTATTTCTCATTGTGTAAAGTGAGAAGAGAGAATTGTAGTTTTCTAGCTAAAGGTGTGTTGGAGTCTAATACAATCAACACTATCCCCCTAACCCCCCCTCCCCCAGTACCAATTATACAACTTGTGCGATATTGAAATGTAGAAGCTTAAAACATTATCAATGTCCATATGACAACCCAGTCTGCTGAAGAAAGGGTCCGTAAATTTAAGGTGAGTCTCATATCAGCACACTGCATGATCACACGATGTAGACAGCCGTCACCTGATACTTAACAAGCACCCAGGGTCATGTGACATCACCATGCTGTTCGTCACTCAAAGCATTTTTTTTTTTTTTGTCTAGGAAAATGTGCAAGTCCATGTGTGTGTTGATAAGATGGCAAATATAATGTGCTTGTTGTATGAGACATGTTGATCAAAACAACAGTGTTACATTTATGCACAGAATGGCAGCTTTACACATGTACATTGTATAAACATGTACCTGCTCCACCCCCCTCCCCTTTGCATCGACGATGGTGTTTATTATACACATGCAGCAAGACACACAGCTAATTTACATACATGTAATATGTTGTAGTTAAAGGTCAAGTAGAAGGTCAATTCTTTTACATTTTCTTCCGTGTACGCACTGTATGTGTAGCACTTTTACAAAGATATAAAAGATCCCAGTATAGGACAAAAGCACATGTAATTCACAAGCCTCAATGCGTAAAATCACTTGCCATCTTGGAAAGCAATCTGTAGTTCTAATTCATGTACTGTTGCACACAGGGCAAAAAGATAATCACAAACTTAACATAATAATCTGATGTGTAATATGCATGTGCATTAATTTTTATTATTTTTGTCAAAATAAAGCACAGTTGTTAATTTTGTTGGACTTATCTCTGTAGGGTCTGCAAATGTAGATTGCTTTATACTTGTCATCACTTATACACTGTAGCACTACAGATAAAGCGTAAACAGGACCCACAGGTGAATGGTGTTATCGCAAAGTGTACCGTCTGGAACTCTTCAAGTTGTAGTCTTTGTTCATGTGCAAATGCCTAGAGGTGTTGTGTATAGTCTCCACTTCAATGTGTGTTGCTTTTTCAATGCCTGTTAAGACTGTGTAATGGCTTGTGATTGGCCATAGTGCAACTTTATTTGTACTTTTAAACCAAAGTGTGTAGCTTGGAGCCAACATACACTACATGTATGTTCTTGAATTTGCACATTCAAGAATGTAATATAGTTTGTGACATTCAAAATAGATTTTTGTTAAAGCCTTTAATATCCCAAGCCTGTTAGACTCTGAACACTAGTGTTGAGCGGTTTGGTAAAAAGGGATAAAGAATACCAAGTCGGAAGAACACACTTACACCAAGATACAAATTGAATTAATGTAAATAGAAGCGCCTTATGTTTCAGTGGTTGCACAACAGCTGACTGGTTTTGTGTGTAGAAATAAATGCATTCTGTGATTAAAGAATTAGTGAAAACATGATATCAGCATTCCATTTTTTTCTCAAGGGCAAATGTCGGCTCTTTATAGAGTAGCTGTGACCAGGAAAATCTTGGAAGTTTGATAGCACTTGATGCGAAACGACCAAGTACCCCAGGATGGGTAGATTGTGGAATCCTTCAGTTGAGAATGATAGTTTTAAAGGGTTCCCAGGACAATTACCCCAGATCCTTTCCCTGGCTGTAACCCTAATCCTAATCCTTAACCTACATTTGAATCCTAACCCTAACCCAGATTCTCACTCTAAACCTAATCCTCAGCCTAGTCTTACTCTAACCCTATCTACATAAACCAGTATTTAGCTGGGGGAGGGGGTTGTTGTTCTTGGGTTGTAACTGTCCTGGTACATTTGATATACAGATATATATATAGATACAGATATATATATTGATATACAGATATCAATAGCCAGGTTAAATTTGGAGTGCTTGAAATAATACCACTTGTACATCTTCTTTTCTGCGAGCTGAACTTATAATAATTTTCCCCACAATGCACATGAACCTCCCTTTTTCCAATGCATGAAGTTCTTCTCACTCCATGACATAAATTTTTATTTGCCAGGACACCACCCTGTCCAAGATGATCGACATGAACCTGGAGCCGTACCTCACCAGGTTTGAGGGCATCAGTGAGGCGGCCTCCAAGGAGTACTCCCTGGAGAAAGCCATGGAGAAGATGGTGGGCGAGTGGGCCGAGGTAAGATTACTAGCAACCAGCTGGGTCTGGAATTCATGGTTGTTGCTAAGAGACTAATAGTTCAGTCGATCATGGAGACCTTTGCTCTATGCAGCCAATTGTAATTTGGAAAAGGCTCTTTAGTCGGGTGAGTGGATGATGGAAAAGGTGACAATATGGAAACTGTGGGCTCTTTGTGCTCATTTATGTAAATGTATTTTGATGGTTGCTGACACCTGTGAATAGGATTTACGCTATGTTCCTATTTTTGTTGTTGTTATCTTTGCAATGGAAACTCATGAATCTTAGACACATACCTTCCACATTTCCCCAAAAGAGCAACTGAAAAAATAGGTGAACCTCCAGAAGTGATTTTCTGTAATTCCTTCCAAATAATTGAGTTATCCTGCAGTTATTATGAATGATGTATAGCGATCTCTCGCTATTGGCAAATTTTTCTTTAGTATCGGGAATTGAATGTTTTTACATGTTCGTCACGTCAAGTGGTAATGAGTTAATTTCTAGCAGATGATACAAACTGCATTGTTTGATTCACAAAGCTTAGTACATTGCAAGTGTGCTGGAATGACCCTGCAGTATATTCAGCATATTTTTGTCGAACATGACATATCACAGATTTTCTTGCTAACAGTTTGTTATCCAGCAGGTGCACAGGTTGGAACCTTATGAAAAAAATCTCACAGTATATTCCCCCAGTAGTGATGTGCAATCTACCTCTAATAAATCATGTGATACATTGATCCCCTCTGTCCTGCAGATGGAGTTTGTGATGATTCCGTACCGCGAGACTGGTACCATGATCCTGTCTTCGATTGACGACATCCAAGTCTTGCTGGATGACCAGATTGTCAAGACCCAGACCATGAGAGGGTCACCATTCATCAAGCCTTTTGAAACAGAGATCAAGTGAGTGATGAAAGCCTGATGAATAGTTCCAGAAAGGGCAAAGTTTTCTGTTATCCTTCAGTCTCAAATGAAAATCATTTTGTAACATGGGAGAATGCTACACTAGTGTGCATGTATATACAACGCTGCACACTGGCATTGGTCCAACAGTCCCTGACCAGTATGTTGGACCAGTAACTTTTTCAGGAATGGACCAGTAAAAAAATTGAAAAATTGGGTACCTACTGGTCCAACAGACAGGTCGGACCAGTAGAAAGAAATGGGTTAGTGTGCTGGTATATTTAGAGCTTTCTTTATTCCTTGTGATTAACCGAGTCTTGTATTTCCACTATATGTTATAGTATGAGTTGATTGTTCTATAGAGATTTGTCTTTGTTTCTTTCAACTTCATGTGTATTCAAATGATTAAAAAAAAATGTATGAGAATAAAGTTAGCAGCCATTCAGGATATACACTGTATCTAGCCATTTAACCTGTAATACATGATTTACATGTTTGAAACTATGCCTTTCTGGATGTTTATCAATAACAGATTTTAATGCTGAAAGCCAGGAGTACATGTTGATGGACAGTATGGTTTCTCTCGAGTTATGTACTGTTGTACTTTAATTGGGTACATGATATGAGATGCTCGTGGCTTTGCAGTGTTAGTGTTTCCATGAGGGATGATAAGAGTCGTGTAGAAAGAATGTGATAAAGCATAATTTGAGAAGTTCTCTGTGGAGCGAATTGAGATGTGGTTCTTATCCTTTTTGGTATCTTGCACAAGACCATTGTGTATGAGAAATATTCAGATTTCATAGCTGTGTGTTATATTTCATGTTCTTGCCATCTACTTTCCTTCTATAATATGCCTTTCTGTGTCTCTATCATTTATGCCTCTTCTTTGTCTTATGTTTGATCTCTTCTCTTTCTTCTTTCATCATCTACATGTATCTCTCGTTCTTTTCAATATTTCCTGATGTGTTTTACTCCCCATTCTCGTACTCCTCTATCCCACTTTTCCACCTTTCACATCCCTCCTCCCTCCTCTTGTGGTTTTCCTTGTCTGTAATATCCCCTTCTACTGGTTCTTCTGTCCCACCCCTCTGGTCTATCTGTGTTCCATTCCCTTTTCTCTTCTATCTCTCAATCCATCCATCTCCCTCTCTGTCTCCATCTCTTCCTCCACCCATCCCATCCTCTTTACCTCCCTTTTCCTGCATTCCTCCTTCTCTCCCTCTTAATCTCTCCGTTCCTCCTTTCCTCCACCCAGGTCCTGGGAGGCCAAGCTGTTGCTGCTCCAGGAGATCCTGGACGAGTGGCTGAAGGTGCAGGCCACCTGGCTCTACCTGGAGCCCATCTTCAGCTCCCCAGACATCATGGCCCAGATGCCGGAGGAGGGGCGCAGGTTCTCCACCGTGGACAAGAACTGGCGTGACATCATGAAGGCCGCTGTGGTGGTATGTAGGGGAACGGTGTCTGACCCGCTTTAGAGAAAATTATTCAATGGTTAACAATGATATACGTCAGTGGGAGCATTAGTAAGAATTACCCACACAAGGTACCTTTGGAACATGGTATCATTCCCAAGGTGATAGCTGATGGTTTTTGGACTCTGAAAGTACCGAGCTTGCGTAATTGTACAATACCCAAACAAAATAATGTGTATTATTTGTTTTATAAAATGATGAATTAGATCTTATTTGTTTGATAAATCTCTCTTATCTCAAAGTCCATTCATGACCCTGCATCACAACACCACCTTAAAGTCGCCAGAGGTGCATTTTCAGCTGAGGGCAGATTCTGAAAGAACAGACTGTAAGCTTTAAAATGATGTATTACTCAATGCAAATGAAACAGACTTTCCTAACCTGTCAAAGTAATGGAAAGAATGTACACACTCTAGAAAAGTGTCAACTGAGAAGAGAGCCTCTGAAGTTAAAGGTCTATTCAAGTGTTTACCCTCACCAAGCTGTGCTCTGTGCAATGAATGGGACAAAAGACAGGAAGTAAAACAGCCTGGCAACAATAAAGAAGGGATTATCAGGTTTGGTTGATATTGAGCACACTGTATCAACACATTCTATTCATCGCTAATACCACCTTTCAAAGCAGTAGCATTATCCTTTCAAAAGTTTTTAGAGTTGAAAGTGAGGAGAGTGGAAAGGGGTTTAAAAATGGCCTCTAAGACATAATAAATCACACTATTCTACCAGAAGAGGTTCTACAAAAAGTGCAAAATACACAATTTCCCATTTGTTTTATGATCCCAAACTTTGAATAATGTGTTGAAGAATTGTCCTCCAGGAAATATAAGATACTGAAGACTGACTAGGTTGACTGATTTCACTTACTTTGAGTCCTCTAGTAAAATCTTGGTGTGTGACTTTTTTGTTGAATTTGTGATGCACGGTCTTGTATGGTACTAAATCTCCATTTTCGCCAGTATTAGATTAAAAGAATGAAATCTCACCAAGTAACTATTGTGATGTGAAAGTGCTAATTACTGGTCATTATACTTTACTCATGACATGTCATGAGCAAAATTATGAGTCAGGCAAAATAAATGCCTGAAGTGGACACATGTAGTATGTATACTGTCAACCAATCATGCGATTAGCGTCTGCTTCATCATTTTATGATAGGAAACTGTCACCACTCAAACAAACTCACAAAACATAGTGAAATGCACCTCTTTATGATATTATCATGTTTATGTATTAACCATGAGTATTCATTAATTTAGTTTAATATGTATATTCATAACAGCGCCATGAATGACTAAATGCATCTTCTTATGGTTACTTCCTTCCCCTAGGACAAGCACGTGCTTGCTGTGACTGAGATTGAGAAGATCCTTGAGAGGCTGAAGAAGTCCAATGAACTCTTGGAACTCATCCAGAAGGTAAACTATGAAATTTATTGTCTCATCCCAATCCAGGGACCAAGGGATCTATGGACCCGCCCAACTCATGCATATGTAGTATGAGACCTGCTGACCAGCACTCCATCATTGAGCATTCCTCCGACTGACCATAACAAATATGGATCTGAATTCATTGCAATCACATCTTAAACACTCAGTGATCAATGAATAAGATGTCCTTACTTTGATTATGAAGTAAATTTAAAAAAAAAAAAAAAAAATCAAACCTTTATTACCATATGTGACCACCCAGGTACAGTATAAACCCATAAACAGTCACAGAATAGGATTCTCTGTAATGACTGAAATGTGCCTTTTGGGCGACAAACTCAATTTTGTGGGTTTTTTTTTCTGAGTTTTCCCTTCCTGGGAGAGTAATCTTTTACCTACATTGGACATTTACCTTCTTTCAAAATTTGACAGCTTTAAACAAAAGCGAAATTGAGATACAATGTATCTAGATGATTGAGGCAGAATCTCACTTGTTCCTTCGTCCCTCTTCCCCCCCCCCCCCCACCACCCTTGTCCTTCCAGGGTCTGAACGACTACCTGGAGAAGAAGCGTCTCTACTTCCCCCGCTTCTTCTTCCTCTCCAACGACGAGCTCCTGGAGATCCTGTCGGAGACCAAGGACCCCACTCGCGTGCAGCCCCATCTCAAGAAGTGTTTCGAGGTGAGTTAGACGGAGGGGATGTTTGGACTCGGACAAGGAAGGTGGTAGTTTTGAAGTCATGAGGTCTCCATGTTCTCCATAATACAGTACATTCCCATGTTAACAAATACTGCTATAACGAAATTCTCCTTGTAACAGAGTAAAAATTTAGGTCCCCAAATCATAATCTGTATATCTTTACCAGGGTTGCACACTAACCCATTTTTTTCCCACTGGTCTGACCTATCTGTCGTACCAGTAGGTAGCCAGTTTCTCCACTTTCCATCTTGTCAATCACAGGTTTTATTTCTCTTAAAAATGAATTTCATCTAATATACTAAATAATCACATTAGGTAATCATATTCAACTGCACATTTGTTTTTGTTTTGTTTCTTTCAGAACATCATATTTCATTATACATGTGAGACCATGTTGCTCAAATTTTTGAAAGCTGGAAGCATTGTGAGTGCCGTCGAGTGAGCGTCACTTATACGTCACACTTTTCCTTTCCCCTCTTCCCCTCTAGGGCATTGCTAAGCTGGAGTTCACCGACATCCTGGACATCACTCACATGAAGAGCAGTGAGGGTGAGGTCATCGAACTCATCAGCTCCATCTCCACCTCCAAGGCCAGGGGCCAGGTGGAGAAGTGGCTTCTCGAGCTAGAAGGCTATATGATCTCCAGTATCAAGAAGGTCTGTAGTCTCCCTCCATAGGTAGTCAATACAGGAATAGGTTCTCAGGACCATTTCACTGAATTCATAATATTTTACAAGAGAAGAAGGAACAAAACCAACAAAATAAAAACAACAAACCATAAACTAGAAAAACACTCTGAGAGTGCAGACCTCCACCAAGCAGGGTTTTTTTTTAACCACTGATCTTGTTCTTCCATAGAAATCAGTGATTTTCATTCATACAATGTGCTGAAAATAGCCCACTTTCCCAATATAGAAGCCTTTTGTAACGTCATCAACTTCTAGCTGCACGCCGCCTCACCCTAGCCTAGCCCTAGCAGAAGCTAGACACGCACTTTAGTACATGTATGCAAACCTCAAATACCCTACCTGCCAAAATATAAAAAAAAAAATCCTTCATAAAATCCATAAAAATTCCGCGATCACTACCAAAAATTAATCATCTGTCACTTGTATCATTCTCAACCTTTCCTGTTATAGTTTTATCCAAATCTTTCACCACTTTTTGAATTATTTTGCACACGGACAAACGAACAAAAAAACAAAACAAGAAATGCCGGAGAAAACATAACCTCCTCCCTCGGCGGAGGTAATAAAACAAATTAAAGGACCTGTCAGAGGTGCAGTAGAACAGAGCCACAGTGGTAGAGTTGACCTTTACTATTTGCTTTAGTTTTGATAATAGTAGCTTTGTGTCAAGCAATGGAATGCAATTTAAAATAAAACAAAGCAGAAATCTAGCAAAATAGCAAAATTTGATAGCATACTGGTTCATACATTGTATAAGACATTTTTTTTGTTCTTTTTATTATTTGTGAAACAGGCACTGTCCATTAAGCTCATAATTTGTATTGGTGTCCATTCTGAAGGAGATCAAAGACAAAGCTCATAGATTTGTGCATAGGTGTGAGCACATTTTTTTTTCTGTGTGTATCCCAAGTGGGTGTGTTTGTGCATGCTACCTTGACATCATGTCGGCTGATGCTGTTACAAGAAGTGACCTCATCAAGCATTTTATGATATCAAAGATAATGTGTCTTGCATGCAGTTACCCTGGAAATATCATGCTTCATGCATAACAAAATGCCATTATACTTCTTCCAGGTTATCAAAGAGTCGCTGGATGCCTACTCCAAAGAACCTCGCACAGAGTGGGTGCTGGCCTGGCCTGGCCAGGCTGTACTGGCCGTCTCGCAGAAGTACTGGACCGACGAGATCCACAAGGCCATCGCCACCAGTCCGGACGCCCTGCAGGCCTACCTGGACCTCAACAACAGGCAGATCGACGACATCGTGGCGCTGGTGCGCGGCAAGCTCAACAAGCAGAACCGCACCACGCTGGGCGCCCTGGTCGTGCTGGACGTGCACGCCCGCGACGTGCTGGCGCTGCTGGTCAAGAACGGGATCCAGAGCGAGAACGACTTCCAGTGGCTGTCCCAGCTGCGCTACTACTGGGTGGAGGACAACATGTTGACCCGTATGATCAACGCCATGCTGGCCTATGGCTACGAGTATCTTGGCAACTCGGGACGTCTCGTCATCACCCCACTCACAGACAGATGTTACAGGTGAGCAAACACCCCCGATGCTTGGCAAACTAAACAAACATAAGAGTATTAATTGATTTAGAGTTCAAAATGAAATATAAATGTTTCTCCGCAAAAGTTATTGACATTTGCTAGTCACCATTTCCCTGCTTGCTCGTGATCTTCATGCGAGTAAAGATTTGTTTCTACTATGATTGTGTGATTTCATGTAATTCCTTTTTGATTTAACTATATTTATGCCATTTCTATGTGACTTAAAGAGAATCAGTACAATTGTTAATCTATTCTCCATGAATATAGTCTATTTAATTTCAGTTTTGACTAGTAAAACAATATATGCAGGCTGAATTTTATCTGCCACTTACCTGTCAATATATTGTAAACTAGCTCCTCGCAAATGGCTAGTTGCTATGATTAAAAAATGAAGGTTTTGGTTACTATGCCATCTAGTAATGTAAAAACAGAAAGATTTGAGAAGTTCAGTTCTCACACTCAACCCATGAAGATCATCATGGCTGTTGATCTTTGGTGGGCATTGAAAGTGTACACTGTAGTTTCATCAAACAAAAGATAGCCCCAAAGTTTGATTTAAACAAAAAGAAATCAGACGTCAGTAATATGGAGGTACAAAATGTGTATATATATTTGAATTCGATATTGCTGCACACCATACTAAAACATGGTCTGCCTGAAGTGTAATTCTAGTGCGCCATTTACTGCTCAGCAATAAATTTTCTCATGAAGACAATAAAAAATGGCTGAATTCCAATTCTATCATTTTCTGGTTCCAATTCCTCTTGGCGCCATATTATACTCTTACATTTTATACACCTCGTGATATTCCCTGAGTTACTACATTGCTAACCTTTTGCTTGGTAGAACTCTCTTTGGGGCCCTTCACCTCCATCTCGGGGGTGCCCCTGAGGGGCCCGCCGGGACCGGGAAGACGGAGACCACCAAGGATCTGGCCAAGGCCGTGGCCAAGCAGTGCGTGGTCTTCAACTGCTCCGACGGCCTGGACTACATCGCCCTGGGCAAGTTTTTCAAGGGGCTGGCCTCCTGCGGGGCGTGGTCGTGCTTCGACGAGTTCAACCGCATCGACCTCGAGGTGCTCTCCGTGGTCGCCCAGCAGATCCTCACCATCCAACGAGGTCAGTGATGTTGGACAAGTATAAAAACAAAACAGCAAGAAGTCACCAAAATGTATTTGTAGTGAAGGGTAGATTCTCAAAGAGCAGACTCTAATGTTGCATAACTCAATACAAATGAACTTTCTTAACCTATCCAGATTATGGTATAAAGACACTACACACTCTGAAGAAAGTGTTTACTGAAAAAAGAGGCTTTTAAGTTTATGGCCTATTCAAGTGCTCAATCTCACTTAGCTCTACTCTGTGCAATGATTAGGACAAAACAGGATGCAAACTCCATTGCAACCACAATGAAGGGATTAGCAGATTAAAGGGTGTGTACAGTTCTTGTTGAGCTTTTAACATTTGGCGAGATATTCAGAAACCACTCGATGAGATGTCAAAGAGCATGCAATTCTAAGGGGTATCAAAAGTTTATTTCATGAAAATCGGTTTGAAATAGCTGAGATATCAAAAAACAAGGTAAAACAAAGAGATCCTAATAAAAGGCGTGGCCTGTCGCCTTTTATTATTATCACTTGTTTGGATGTCTCGGGCATTTGAAAACCAGTTTTCATCAAATAAACGTTGAATCCTTCTTAAAATTACATGCTCTTTCATATTTCATAAGAGGTTTCTCATTATCTCACTTAGGAATGTTCAAAACATGAATACCCGCCTCAACCAGTACTGTACAGTCCCTGTGAGTGAATTTGTGCACACTCTGTTAGCACATTCTATTCATGACTAACATTGATGTTCAAGCAGCAGCATCACTTTTCAAGGTATTAGCACGGAAAGTGAAGAGTGTTTAAGGGGTTACAAATGAAAAGAGGCCTCTAAGACATACCTAATCACAATATTCTACCAACTGAAGAAAGTATTCTAGAAAAGCGGCAAAAATTCTCAGTTTCCCATTCATTTAATGATTCCAAACGTAAGAATAATGCAGCAGGTTACTTTTTCAGAAATTACAAAAAAAAAAATGTAAAACTAAAGATTGATTAGGTAGACCCATTTCACCCATTTTGGGTCCTCACTTTAAATTGGTGTTGTGTGACTTTTTGTTGGTTGTGTGATGCATGGTCACATATTTTTTTTTCCATTTTTTTCATGATCCCTAATCGCCGTGGTGTGTTGGCCAGAATGTTGTTACCATACAGTGTACTGTATACAATGTATTTTCAACATCGTCAAAGTGGTGATGCCTTATTTAAGAGCAGGTTACAAGTAAGTTATTAGCAAAACGACACCTGTATTGAATATGAATATAAATAGTTGGGACTGCCTTTTTGAAGCAACAGCACCAGTGAAACCCATTGCAAGTTTCTGCCACTGCAGTTTCAAATGCATCATTTGATTGTGTTTACATATAGGTATCAATGCCGGAGCAGACACTCTGCTGTTTGAGGGGACAGAGATCAAGCTAGACCCAACCTGCTCTGTCTTCATCACCATGAACCCTGGCTACGCTGGCCGATCTGAGCTACCAGACAACCTGAAGGTATGTATGTAGATAAATTGATTAGACATGAATATGACCACAGATATAAATTATCTATTGCATAATAGATCCTTCCTTCTTTTTGTCACAGCAGCACCAATGAAACCCAAGTTTCTGCCACTGCAGTTTAAAATGCCGTATTTGATTGTGTGGTTTTTAAACAGCACTTTTGTCATTCAGTCTGAAGTTAGCTTGATGTCACAATGTAGCTGATGTGAGCAAGCTGCAAGAAGGATATGTGTTCACACAGCTTTGATTTGTGGACCATATTACTTCCACCAAGGAAGGTGTTCATGTTTTCATTGGGTTAAGCTGCAAGAAGGATATGTGTTCACACAGCTTTGATTTGTGGACCATATTACTTCCACCAAGGAAGGTGTTCATGTTTTCATTGGGTTGGTTTATTTGTGTGTTTGTCTGTTGCAAAATAACTCCAAAAGTTGTAAACGGACTTGACTGAAACTTGCAGGAAAAGTTGATAATGACACAAGGAACAGATGATTAAATTTTGGGAGTGATCCAGGAATTTTTATGGATTTTTGAAGGAATCTTTATCTTTTGGCACATACATGCACAATTGTAGGGTCAATGAATTTGGGAGTTCAAGCTGCACATATTTGAGGTTTGCATACTTGATGTAAAGTGCGTGTTTTGTATGGGCAAGGCACCGCACAGCTGGAAGCTGATGATGTAAGCAAAAGGCTTCTATATTGGGAAATTGGGCGATTGTCAGCATGTGTGTATGGGTTGAAATGAGCTGCTTGGCAGAGGTCTGTGCTCTTTGAGTCCTTTTCTGATTACCTGTACTAACTGTCTCCTCGCTGCCCTGTACCAACAGGCTCTCTTCCGTACCGTGGCCATGATGGTACCGGATTACGCCCTGATCTCCGAGATCGTGCTCTACTCCTTCGGCTTCATCAAAGCCCGCCCTCTCTCGGTGAAGATCGTCGCCACCTACCGCCTGTGCTCTGAGCAGCTCTCGTCCCAGCATCACTACGACTACGGCATGCGTGCAGTCAAGTCCGTGCTGACTGCGGCCGGAAATCTCAAGGTAGGTAAACATTCTGAGTCTTGGGTACATGTAGCTCAATGTGTGGGACTGCTGTCCGAGTGAGAAAAAAAAAGTTTCTGCAATCAAAAAGTCAAGCAGATCAGTTCATATCATATGTGACCGTGCACCTCAAAACGAACATAAAGTCGCACACACTGATTTTGCGTCAGGACAGAAAATAAGTGAAATGGGTCAACCTAGCCGAACTTGACTTTTTCATATTTTCTGAAAGAGCGGGTCTTCTTTTACATTATGCTAAAATTTGGTATCATAAAACGGGCAGAAATGTGTGTTTTTTAGCAGTTTATTTCGAACATTTTTGGTAGAATAGTGTGATTAGGTGTGTCTTTAGAATCCCTTTTTCATTTCTGAAAAACCTTGTCCACACTCTTCACTTTCAACTGTAATAACTTTTGAAAGGATAGTGCTACTGCTTTGAAAGTTGGCATTGATTATGGACAGAATAAGTTCATGAGGCATGCCTAATTTCATTATAATCTGATAATCCCTTCATTGTTGTTACTCTGGTGGTTTACTTTCTATTTTTTGTCCCATTCATCGCACAGTCAGCACGGTTTGGTAAAGATTAAGCGCTTGAATAGACACTCTATTTCAGAGCCTCTTTTCTCAGTTCACACTTTTCCTGAGTTTGTGCTTTCTTTCCAATATTTAGATAGGTTAGGAGAGTCCATTTGATTTGAGTTATACATCATTTTAAAGCTTAAAGTCTGCTCTTTCAGAATATGGTCTTAACTAAAAAAACATGTCTGGCGACTTTTTGTTTGTTTTGAGGTGCAGTGTCACATATTGTCTTTTTATGCCTCTGCCACAAAGTGTCGCTGGAGGCATTATCTAATTTAAGATTAGTCATAATTAGTGTTCCATTTTTTTTTTTGCAAGAAACTTTGGAAAGCAAGACATCTTTCAACTTTTTGCTTTGTACCTGGTAGCTTTGATACAACCACTTTGGTTGTGAAGAGGCAAGAAAGCATTAATATCAATCACCTTCTGGTGAATCGGATGTTATTCCCAAATTCTAAATTGCACGTAAATATTAACTTTCATCCCAACATGAATTTGACATGCTTGTGTACATTTCTCTACCCATTGCTGTACAATATGATCGCAAATTTAACAACTCGCAAAATTGTCAGGAAGTCCTGATTCATGAAAAATTACACTCGCCAGATACATGCTGTTTACAGTCTTTCATGAATTACACTTTGACTTCCGTCTTCGCCCCTCAGCTGAAGTATCCCGAGGAGGATGAGGACATTCTGATGTTGCGCTCCATCAACGACGTCAACTTGCCCAAGTTTCTGTCCCACGATCTGCCCCTCTTTGCGGTGAGTTCTCCGTCTGAGCTGTTTTATCAAGTCAAGCTCTACTGTCTGTTGTTTATTTCATTTGTGTTTTTCTATTGGAGAGAAAAAATAGAAAAAATAATCACCTACTGAAAATACATTCATCAGTACAAGCTGGAAAAAATGAATGTGAATTCTATTAATTGCTGCAGTGTATTGTTAACTTTCAAGAATTCAAATGCTCATTTCATTGTTTCTTCATTCATTTTGTAAGTAAATGTATGTGATGGAGAACTATACAAAATTATTTAAAGAAACAAAAATCAGAAACGAAGAAAATGGCCATGGCAAGACTTATGGCATAAGCTTTGTTATTCCTTCTTGCAGGGTATCACATCAGATCTTTTCCCGGGTACAGTCCTGCCCAAGCCAGACTACGCCACCCTCACTGAGGCTATCACAGAGAATGCAGAAAAACTCAACCTCCAGCTCACCGCTGTCTTCCTTGACAAGATTCTGCAGGTATGTGTGAGTGGCATGCAGAAAACAATTCACAAGATGATCATGAATAGCATGAATGCAAATATTACACTTAAAGAAATGGCATGTCAGAGTCTGTCTTAATCTAAAAAAAAAGAAGTAAAAGTGTGTTTAGATTAATGGGATCAGTCTTCTACTGGTCTATGATGCAATGTGAAGAGGAGGTCATAGGTGCATGTCTAAGCTGCAGATTCAGTCCAAGGCAGCATCACTTGGTTTTGCAAGTTCTGTAAGCCGCCATGACTAATTCCGATGTTGGCAGTCCTCCACGATGTGACGCAGGGTTTACCGAGGATGTCCAAAGTCACAAGCTAGACTAGCCACAAATTTCCATTTATGTAGGTGATGGTCTGTCCTTGCATGGAGGGTTCGAATGTGGTTCAGGGTGAGTCACTCCTTCCAAGGGAGGTTAAAGCCTTCGACTTTGTTATTAGGTCAGTGACAGTCTGTTGTATGTAGCTTGAATGATGTCAGAGATGGCATCAGACCAACATTGGTGCCAATCAGTTTTTGAGTCAAAGTTATCCAATGACAATGGGATCACTACTCCATTGACATTTTCTGAGAGTTAAAGTACTTTAACAAGGTATTATTTGACTGACCAGTGATTGCACTAGTGAATGTAAAGGCCACCGCACACTACACGATCAGACTGGTCTTAAAGTCTTAAGCCAAGCTGGGTCGTAAGACCAGTCATACGACCGGACGCCGCACACTATGCGACCCGACTGTAAAGCGCACTGTGTGCGCTTGCATTTTACTGCATTGTGAATGGCTGAAAGCCTACGACCAGTCGTAGAAATTCAACATGTCAAATCTCTACGACTGGCTTTAAGACCCAGTCGTACGACTAGAAAATGGCAAGTCTGTGACGTCACACTTCTAGTCTTAAGGTCTTAAGACTGGAGAATCGGGGCAAAATCGTGTAGTGTGCGGCGGGCTTAAGGATGAAGCACCGCACAAAAATGTGAAAGACATAATCATTGTTTTGCTTTGTCATAATATAGAGACCAGTTGAACACCAGATTTATCTTAGTAATAGCAGGCAATATGAAAGTTTTATCATTATTAGACATCTTAGGCTGTGTTAGTTATCATCGAATCATCAATGTAATTCATGTTTTCTCGCTCTCCCACAAGATCTACGAGATGATGATCGTCCGTCACGGCTTCATGATAGTCGGAGAGCCCTTTGGCGGAAAGACATCCGCCTACCGTGTACTCAGCATGGCTCTGGCAGACATTGCAGAGAAGGTAAAGGAGCTTTATTTTAAAGACTATCCATTAACTCATTCATCAGCCATGAAGTAGTATTCAAGCTTCACTCGTTAATTCAATGACCTCATTTCTTGCATCTTTCATGAATTGTAGCTTGTATTCATATGACATTTTTTGTCCACCAAATATTTTCATAGTTCTATGATCAACAGTAATGAAAACTGCAGAACAGACACATAGGTAGCAGTGTGAAATGTACTCATCTGATTTGAATCTAGTTGCAAGATAAAACTCAACTAATGTACTTTAGTAGCCCCAGTGAAAATAGAAGATCAGACATACTGTGTATGAAGTAGATTTGAGCAGAGGTAATCACTCAAAATGCTGACAGGGTCTGCTGCAAAGTCCTGTATACTTGTATATGTTCATGTGGTTTTATTTTTGGCAGCTTTGTGAGTAGACTAATTTTCATGATTATGATAGCATTTCAAAAGCATGCCCCCTCCCTCCCCCATAGCAGAAATACAATCCATGTACAATATATCATCTCTTAGATTTGAAAGTGGAAACTTTGCTTCTTACAAAGGGTTGGTACTTATTTCCTATTTAACAGCTTTAGCTCTCTCTCTCATGATTGTAACACTTGAAACACTGTTTTCCAAGTCCTGGTTTGCACAACATCATGCTCACTACTATTTTATGTACAATGTCTCATATGCAGTAATCATTTCTGCATGAAGATCTGATAGCTGCAATGTATCTCCAAAATGAGATTCTCAGTGAACTAATATCCTGACTCTAAACACAATGTCCAATCTTTTAGGGCCTCATGGAAGAGAATCGGGTGCAGATCACAGTCATCAACCCCAAGGCCATCACCATGGGTCAGCTGTATGGTCAGTTTGACCCCGTCTCCCACGAGTGGTCAGATGGAATCTTGGCCATCAGCTACAGAGCTTTTGCAAGCTCCACGGTAAGTCCAGGCAGATGCTTTTCTGTAGTAGAACGGTGCAAGGGTATACGTCTTTCACTTTTAAAATAGTATGCTATTACTTTGTGAGCTTCCTCAGATTATGCCTGTGTGACTTCATTAATGGTACAGCTCTATATCAGTCTGTAAGTTAAATCTGTTTCATTACTTTTGTCAAATTCTGATAGCATATCTGATAGCATATTACCATAGATGTGTGCTTCACAAAAAACAATCTTAATTTTCCTGGAAAACTACTTGATTTCGATGGCTAGGTGAAAATGAACGCCCCTTGCAAATTTACTTCTATATCCATTTTATTAGGAGTCATATTTTGGATATCTACTTCCTAGGCATGTATCTATATCTATCATGATGAACAGTAATCATCTCAGACAAGTCGACTCTGTCACCACAAAGTCATTAACTATGTGTTACGTTTGCACACCCGACTCAGTTGATGCCAAGCCAAGTTTGCATATTCTGTTCAAATGCAAAAACCCGCCCAAAATGATCGATAAATTGCCAAATGCCACAGTACAATGAAGGTGTTTCTCGCGATTCCGTTCCTGTCACATGTGGCTTGCATTTTATGTGGTGATTTACTATCAAGCAGTGTTCCCCTCTGGATTCGCAAGTTGTGTACATTCTAGTAAGTTTCTGTCACTGTTTTGTGTGAAAAAGTCATGCCTCTACAATAATGTAGCTACTGGTCAATAGAAGAAAAAAAATCATAGATTTATTGTACAATTTACATCAAAGCTAAGCTTGGCATTTTTTCTAGAAATTGTAGAATACTGTTTGAGGTATGTTATAATTATTGATATAGATATTTATTGTTTGTATAATATACAGGCGCAGATATTTACGGTTTATATGTGGTATTGGCTGTAGATTCTTTTTTTCCCGGGAGGGGGGGGGGGGGGGGGGGGGGGGGGGGGAGGAGGAGGGTAGCCGCAGGTATGAGATGGGGATAGCGGGTGAAAGTTTATTCTGCCGCTGCGGCTGGTTTGGATTTCGCATTTTTCTATGTTTTGTTTTTTTGTTGGGAAAGGAAAGGAATTTGAGGTTAAATGATATGTTTGGAAAGTTGAGATGAGATTAGTATTGATGCACTGTAATATTATGGGTGAATGGGTAATTGAAAAAAAAATGTAGAAATGTTTATTTATAGTTTTTGGTTTTAGGTTGAAAAAGATTGATAGTTGTAAATAAGATGGGTTCTGATAATCATAATATGTGGTAGGGGTATGGGGCACAGAGCCAAAATAAAGATTAACGTTGGTGAAGATTTGATGAGATGATGATGATAATAAGGTTTATGTGGGGGTTTTTTGTATATATGTATGTATATGCATATATATAGGTCTATATGTGTATTTGTATAATTTATTATATTATATTTTAATGCGGATTATTGTATTAATACTACGGATGATAACTACATCACTGCTGTTATTGTAACACAGAAATAGTATTATGTATTGATTGTTTTTATTGATTGATCACCGGTAATATCTGATATTCTATGTGTGATATGGGTTGCAATAATGTAAACTCTAATATTCTTGTTTTGTATCCCCATGTACGTGTCTAAACCTGCCATTCGTTTTGAATGAAACGGTGGACCTGGTTCTTTTGTATATTTGTTATTCTCACACTTACTTGAACTTGAATAAAGTCATGATTAAACAAACTTTGCTCAATCTGTATGTCCAGGGTGACTGAAATCTATTAAGATAAAAATGACATAGATTTGAAAAATAATCTGTTTTTCCAAATCATGATGACTTTGATGTCTGAGAATAATGTGGCACACAGGGGGTTTACGCCATGGCACATAAAGAGTTAAATTCTCTTGTAGCGATGATATGCAGATGGCCTGTTAATGCATTTCTTTCCATCTCCACCTTCATTTCCCTCCAGACCCCTGACAGAAAGTGGCTCATCTTTGACGGCCCCATCGACGCCATCTGGATCGAGAACATGAACACTGTGCTGGACGACAACAAGAAGCTCTGTCTGATGAGCGGTGAGATCATCCAGCTGGCCCCAACGACCAACCTCATCTTTGAGCCCAAAGATCTGGAGGTGGCCTCTCCCGCCACGGTGAGAAACTTTCTTTTGGATTTTCCCCAAAATGTTCATCTGGATCTAAAATATTAAGTGCCATGAGATTTATCTTGAGAAACCATTCTTGGTAGAAAAATTTCTCTGTCTGTTTTATTGTCACATTTGATATACATGTACAAGGCAGCTACCATGTGATGTCTTTCTCAATCTATTAATAAGTACAGTTTGTATTTAGGCAGGTGAGTAGAGCCACTATGCCCACACCCACCCAGGAACACACACACACACACACACACATACACACATAAGATTGTATAGATACAAGTATAAGCTTTGCAGTAGGTCCTCAACTTGTACCAATATCTGGATGTAACAGGAAGGTAAATTTAATATCTTCTTTCGTCCCCATATTGTTTTCTAATCATGGAACCTTACAAGCTGTAATCTGTGTGAAAACAGTAATGTACTAGACATGGAGAAGTAGTAAATAATGTGCCCCGTTTCTCTCATTTTTTTCTCAGGTGTCTCGCTGCGGTATGATCTACATGGAGCCCCACATGCTTGGATGGCGCCCTCTCATGGTGTCCTGGATCAACACACTCCCGGCCGGCTTCAACGACACGCACAAGAAGCTCATAACGGACATGTTTGACCGCATGCTGCCCGCCTCTCTCGAATTCGTCCGCAAGAGTGGTGTCAAGGTAAGTCATCTGTACAGGTATCTTTTTGCGGAATACTGCATGCTACTGTTAGTACTTGATCCAAGTTTTCATTCAACAAAGACTGTTGCATATCAATCTCCTAACTTAGCCATTGTATTGCACATGACTCTTTGTTTGTCTTTCTGTGTGTCCGATTGTCTGTCCCAGTGTTTGACTCCATTTCTGCACCAAAGGTCTGGCTGTCTTCCTCTCCATACATAACCAACAAACTATCGGGAATCGGTGTGAAAGTTCATTGAACCCTGAAACCTTATCCTATTGAAGACGGGATGATTTAACCTATTGAAGACGGGCTGATTGTGCTATAACACACATTTCCCATGGACATTTGCCCGAATATACTTGGGACTCGTCCTCAAAGGGTTGAAGACCTGGTAGCGTCAGGAGAGACCATGCGATGGGATGGCTGGCCCGACTTGAATCAGTTCAGAAATTCTGCACAGCAGAAATGCAGCTGAAGAATCTTAAATGGAGTTGAATGTTTTTGATGAGCTTGTGCTTTAGTTCACATATCGTTTGCTGATTGGGAATTTTATTCCAGTAAGCCTGCACTAGTCATGGTTATCTAATACACCCCATGGTCAGAAAATGAAGATCCATCTGTTTGGGCTCAAACCTTCACTACCCATGCCACCTGGTCTTTAAGTTTTATGTTCATGATGTGCTGGACTCTCTCAATCTACCCCCTTCCCTCTCCTTTACAGGAACTGTCACCTACCAATGACACTAACTTGGTCAAGTCCCTGATGAACCTCATGGAGTGCATGTTTGACGAGTTCCAGGATGAAGCCGCCATGGGCAAGATGGACGAGCGCACCATCGTCGGCTGGATTGAGGTACGCCGTGGTAGAATCATTCCCCCCCGCGGAAAATTAACCTGACAAAACGATGTATGTAGCAAGATAATCACAGCACACTACTCCAAACTCAAACCAAAATGTCAATGAAGGAAATTTGGAAATCTACATGTATTCGTAACCATTGTTTGCGGCAGTCCAACTTTTGATGGGCGCTTGTGATGCAAGATGAGAGATAGATAAGAAGTGATGATCCATCCAATGTCAGTATGGTAGAATTTAGGGAAAATTTCAACCTAATGACATCAGAAATGACATAGTTCTTTGGAGGCTCATTATTAGTCTTGTCATTTTCATAATGATAGAATAGCATTATTACCATGGTTCTGTTTTGTTCTTTTACAGCATCTATTTGTAAACCAGTTATTGAAAGAGAGAATGATGTAATTATCTAAAGTTTCTGTGAAATGCGAAGAAAAAAAAAATGAAGCAAAAAAGCTCTGTTACTGTAAGAATGACTTCAAATAGAGATATGATACAACCTAATTTGCCAATAGAATTTCTGAATGTAATTCATGTCTCCCTTTTTTTCTTTTCTTTTTTTCCAGGGTATCTACCTGTTCTCCTTTGTGTGGTCCATTGGCGCCAGCATTTCCGGTGAAGGTCGCGTCAAGTTCGACCTTCTCCTGCGCGAGATCATAGAGGGCGGTCTCTCCGAGGAGTCAAGGAGCAAGTACCGCATCATAGAGTTTGTTGACCCTCCCATCAAGTCCTTCACCCTGCCCTTCCCCAAAGAGGGCACTGTTTACGATTACAGATTTGTCAAGGAGGTGAGTAGAGGAGATAACTGCTGCAGCTTTATTTTGCTATTCTCCTGTGTTTGTCTATGCTTGACCCTGTCAAAATGGACGCCATAAATCTGTCAAACTCTTGGCTTTATGGTATCCTATGTGTGACTTTGTGTATTGATCAATAACAGAGAGCACAAAATTAGATTATTCATTCCTTGACAAATGCTGTAGTACAGTAAAAATTTGTGTCCTGGAGAAAATGCTTTGAAAGGCTTCTTTGAACATTCTATCGCAAAAATGCCATCTCATATGTGTGATTGTGTTCAAAGGCAAGAACAAAAAAAATGTAAACTAGCTTGATACAAAAATATATACATTGTGAATGCAAAAGCAGCAACAAAGAAAAACAGTTATTGTAAGTGCCCTTTAATTGCAAGTTTTATATTGACAGATGACTTTTCATTGTATATTTTTGGATGATGTTTCTTTGAAAGGATGCTGGACGTTGGGAGCTCTGACCGAGGAGATCAGAGAGGCCCCGCCCATCCCAAAGATGCGGCCGTTAACTCCATCATCGTGCCCACCATCGACACGGTTCGTTACACCGCCCTCATGAAGATGCTGGTAACCCACCAGAAGCCTTGCCTCTTTGTTGGACCTACAGGAACAGGAAAATCTGTTTATGTGACCGTAAGTATTCAGGCAGCACGCAGTTAGTGCTACTGACTAATTTGACTGAATACAAACATTGGTCCAATCATGATAAAGATGTAAACTGTGACTCATCAAAATACATATCAAGAACTTCTGATATAACAGTGCATCTATCTCCGTTGAAATTATCCATGAAATTCATTGTGTAGGCTGCTTGTGTCTTTTTGACTGTGAATACCAAGTTCGAAGCAGCATTGCTTTCTGGTGTGTACAGTATAAAGGATCCTTCAAGCTTGTTACTTACATCCATTTGTACCTCATGAAGTGTGTGAATCTTTTGGCCACTTCAAGACGAAGACTGGGATAAATTCATGAATTAAATGTTAATATGCAAACTGCCAAAAAAAAAAAAAAACATTGGTCCAATGTGTGTGATTACTAGACTATTAGGCCCGAATTCACAAACAGGTGGTGCAATCTTATCCATGGTTTAAACCATGGACAAAGACCGTAGTATTCTATGGGGCGCCAAGTTTCGCATGGCCTATTTCGTTACGAAATCAGTCATTTCGTTGACGAAATTATCATTTCATGGATGAGTGAAAATTAGTGAAATTTAGAAAGCCATATTATTTCGGCATACTGTAAAACAAATCTGTAAATTCTGTAGCTACCTTTTCTTGAAAAGTTCTCCATTGAATCTGATGTCTAGTGGAAAAAGAAATGCTGTGGCACTGCAATGCACAAGTAGCAGTGAAATTTTATTACCCATGTCATTGCTTTGTCAGGATATCGTAAATTGTAACATCTGTAAGCTTTCATTTTTCTTGATGAGGCAGACTTCAGCTCATTTCATGCTACATCCAGCAAGAAATGAGATTTCATTAGACGGGGAACCCTGTCCAATGCAAACATGCAAACTTCATGTCATTTATAAAACATCTACCAAGACTGGTAATCTTATTAGAGATGGACCCCTCCCCCCCCCCCCCCCCCCCCCCCCAAAAAAAAAAAAAAAAAAGTTAAAATCAATTTCATTCTTGCACCAAATGAAGCATGCCGCATGTCATCATAACCATTCCATTTTTGTCCTTGACAGGAATTCCTTCTGAACAACCTGGACAAGGAGGTCTTCAAACCCAACATCATCAACTTCTCTGCCCAGACCTCGGCCAACCAGACCCAGGACATCATCATGTCCAAGCTGGACAAGCGCAGGAAGGGAGTGTTTGGACCGCCATTCGGCAAGAAGACTGTAAGTCGGGGAGAATGCTGAAAATAGGTCTTGTTAGCTGTCTTCTCTGGTCCTTAAAACCCAGCCTTAAACAATTTCAAAGTTGTCTCACAGAGTCCTTTTGACTACTTTTGGTTTGCTAGAGAATGGGCTTGAAAGTGACTTTGTGAAGATGTATTCAAAACTGTTTGCTTAATATAGAATGAATATGCAGCACCCGCTGCTGTAAAGGGATCAGAACCAGCACAGGCTGTTGCGCAGGAGCTTGGTAGTCTGAGGGGTACAATGCCGTTCTAGCAATCAGGAGATAATTATTTTGAGTTCATCCCGAGTATGTATGCCCATGTTTTTTTATCGTGGCTGCTACTAAAACACAGAATAATCAATGTTTATGTACATTGATGAAGGGCAGTTTGTCAAACAATTGCAATGAAAACAACTTGATGTTTGAATTCATTCATTTGAAATAAAGATTAGTGTACATGTATGTACTTAGTCCACAAAGAACGATCTTTGGTCTACATTTGATATTTGCTATGTACTTTCAAAGGATTATGAAAACATGCAGATTATGACGGGATTTCAGTTATAAATGGAATCTGAAATTATTTCATTTTTGGCTGCTCTGCTCACCAGGTTGTGTTTGTGGACGATCTAAACATGCCAGCCCGTGAGGAGTACGGGGCCCAGCCTCCCATTGAGCTGCTGCGCCAGTGGATGGACCACTGGAATTGGTACGACCTCAAGGACTGCACCGCTATGAAGCTCATCGACATCCAGATCATGGCCGCCATGGGGCCTCCAGGTTCGTCTTGCCATCCTTTCACTGTCTGGCTTTGTAAATTATCTTAGGCAGAGTCTTTGTGTGGTAGATTTAGCTCTCCATAGAAAGTTGTCAAAGATTCCCAAACATGATGAATTTGGGCCCCCTGTGTCTTTGTGATGCTATTGCAGCAACTTTCATTCTCAATCTGATATCTAATGATGGAGTTCCTTAGTAGAATTCTGCTATACGTGCGTTGTTATTTCAATTGTCATACTTGTTAGTGTGATATGTCTATGAGAAGATGTTTATCTCTGTGAGGAGTAAAACAGATGTTCACATAATGCTCATCATCTTTTGCCAAAAGTTACCACCAAATTCTGACAATTGAAGGAAATACACACCAGGTATATTTTAGTGGTGTCTGTGGAAGACCGAAATTGTATACATGATGATGTGTACAATGTAAATATTACATAATCGCATGTTTCTTGTTGCGTACTAAAAGGTGGTGGCCGAAATCCCGTCACTCCCCGATTCCTCCGCCACTTCAACACGATGACCATCAACGAGTTTGACGACACCACCATGGTCAGCATCTTCACCAACATCATGGCCTGGCACATCTCGGCCAGGTGAGCATCTTGCAGATTAACCTGTTGAGGACGAGTCCCGAGTATACTCGGGCAGGTGTTCATGGGAAATACGTGTTGTAGCAAAATCAGTCCATCGTCAACAAGTTAAGCCTTACTCTCAAGGACTTAAGGTTACTTAGTGAATAAACATTAAGAGATTTTGTGTGCTAATCAACACTCTAAGTACACAAAGGGTTAATCTATATTTTGCTCTCTTCTTATATCAATGTATCACTAGGTAAGCTTCCTCCGTAATGCGGTTTCTTCTCCTTGACCCGTTGAGGACAGTTTGATTTTGCTACAACACGCATTTCCCATAGACCCCTGCCCGAGTATACTTGGGACTCGTCCTCAACGGGTTAATGAAAATGTTTTTTTTTTCCCCAAACAACTTTCTTTCAATCACATGACACAAACAGAAAAAAAAATGGCATTGAATCTCAAAGTTGAGAGGAAGAAAAATAGGAATCCTATAGCAAAGGATTTACAAGTCAAAGTGCAATGTGATGTTAGGTTTAAAGGATGCTTTCATTTCCCACTATCAACCATTAATACTCCTTTCTGTGCAGAGACTGAGTGTCATTAGTGACAGGGTTCCCAGCCCATCAGGTAAATCAGGGGAAATTATTTTACTTTTTTCCAGTCAGGGAAAAGTCGGGGAATTTGTTAAAAATGCCTCAAATCAGGGAAAAATCAGGGAATTTTGATTGGCCCAAAAATCAAAAGTAGTCAGCTAGACTCTGTTATATTTCGTTGCATATCAAAACAACATCCATTGAATGAAACTGGATGAAAATTGGATGTGAAACTGGAAGTGAGATGCTGTTATAGTTATCATGGAAATTTGATACTTCATCAGGGAAAAATCATGGAATTGTTAGGGAATTTTGTTTTCGTGAAATGCTGGGAACCCTGAGTGAGGACATCTATCTTATTCGAGCACCAAAGTCAAATTAAACCTCATTACCATGTGTGTCTTGGTTTTTGTATTTTGTTAGGGGCTTTATGAATCTTTTCAAAGTTATTTACTGCATCCATATTGAGTGGGCATCTTGAAGTCAACGTGACATCTTTGTTGTTTGTCTGTTTTCGCATTTTATCAGAAGGAGGCTTCTTTCCTGTAATCTTATTTGATCTGTTCTTTATTTGATATGATCTTTATTAGGGGCTTCTCCAAAGAGTTTGAGCCCATCGTGAACCAGATCGTGGCTGCCACTGCGGAGGTCTACAACGCCACCATGAAGAACCTGCTGCCCACGCCGGCCAAGTCCCACTACCTCTTCAACCTGCGAGACTTCGCCCGCGTCATCCAGGGTGTACTCCTGTCTATCCCCGACTACTGCGAGTCTCCGGCCGTCATGAAGCGTCTATGGGTCCATGAGGTCAGCTTCTAGTCGTCTTTGATAAAGTCTAATTCCTAACTTTGATTCACATGTGAAGGAAGTGATGAGTTGAATATTTCTCTCTAGTAAATGCTTATCATGGAACCATAGTGAATTCGTTTTGTTTTGTTTTGTTTTGTTTTTTCTTTGCATAGAATTGCAAAAAAAGTGTGATGAATCAAAAAATAACATTGGAACTTTAAAAGCAATTTTGGCTTAAATGCAGTAAGGTATTCTGCCCTCCTAGGGTCAGAGAATTTCAAGTTTTGTGACTGCTTCAGATATTTCAAAGTGTGAATACAGTTGTATACTTGCAAATGTCACCCTCTATAGAACTAGAGCAAAAGTGCAAACACACAAATGTCTTGTGGAAATATCTAATGATTATGCAGAATTGTTGCAAATATGGAATTCACTTAAAGTGACCCAATGAAAAACCAACCCTGAGAAAATAGTAATCACATAAAAGGATCCACTTTAACACTGTGTGCTTGCCAGTGATTCAATAATACCACACCTAACAACAAGTAATCATGTCTGTAATATCTTGCCTTTCCAACTCTGAACCGTGCTTCAGGTCTTCCGCGTGTACTATGACCGTCTCGTGGACGACGACGACCGCAAGTGGACCACGGAGTGCGTCATGGAGATCGTGCAGAACCACCTGAAGGAGAACTTCCACGTCCTCTTCGAGCACCTGGACTCCAACTCGGACGGTAAAGTGGAGGAGGACGACCTCCGCAGCCTCATGTTCTGCGACTTCACTGACCCAAAGAACGAGAACAAGAACTACATCGAGGTGACGGATGTGGAGAAGCTGCGCGTCATCGTGGAGAGCCACTTGGAGGAGTTCAACGCCATGAGCAAGAAGCCGATGAACCTCGTCATGTTCAGGTCAGTGAAGAAGGTTGAAGGTAGACTAATTCAGCCATACAATTAGCAATGCAGCTTCACTCACTTAGAAACTTGATGTATAACTGGAATCTTCAGAAGCTCTAATCACAAGAGTGTGTGGCAGTGTAGCTCAGTCTCTTTTTGCAAGCCTTTCCACTCATCTTATAAGCAGAGTTTGTCACATTCTTTCATGGAGAATGCTAACAATTGTTTCTCCCGTCCAGGTTTGCCATTGAGCATGTGTCCCGCATCTCGCGTGTCATCAAGCAGCCCAAGGGTCACTGTCTGCTGGTAGGCGTGGGAGGTAGTGGCCGTCACTCCCTTACCCACCTGGCTGCTCACATGGCGGACTATGAGCTCTTTGAGGTCAGTTGCACTTTCTTTTCGGGGATGGAGGGGGGGGGGTGGGCATTAATCTGAAGTGTGTAATTGGATATTCATGAATTTTAACCCCCCCCTCAAAAAAACAAAAACAAAAACACACTGACACAACCACAAACAATATATTGAGATACAAGGACCTTACAGTATTCCTAAAAACCATGCAGGGCTGATGATTCTGGAGATTTAAACTCCACAGACCAGTTTCAAATCATTTAATTGATGTAGGGATCCAATGTTCTTTGATACAGCTGTAGCTGTTTCAACGTGGCAAACAAAACTGTAGAGCTCTAATATGTGGTACATTGTAGCACCCCTTGGTATCCACCTGTACACAGGAACAGTGTAGCAAGCCAAGCGACATATTGCTCTTAATGGTACCTGCGTGATAGTAACTATGTTCAAGCAACACCTTTGGGCCCATGCAAAAACGTAGACCACTACTACTAGTTTGCTGTAGGCCCTATGTACAGATTAAAGTTGGTATGCAGGCTGGTTCAATAAATACAGGGGCAAAACACAATAAATATGGTCAGAAATTTACATTATCCAGAAGCTTTTTCCGAGAGCTGTATCATTAATGTCATACTATCTCTTATCACCTGCATCCTCAAGGTGGAGATTTCCAAGAACTACACTTCAGTGGAGTGGCGTGAGGACCTCAAGGTCATCTTGAGGAAGTCCACTGAAGGAGAGCAGCACGGAGTCTTCCTCTTCTCAGACACACAGGTGAGGGCAGCACACACCTCATGTCCAGCTGGCTCATTTTTTTATTAGAGTGTTGACTGAAATAGCAATAACTGCACTCTTCTTGATTTGAGACTAGTAGCTTAAATACTGGCATTCATTTCCCTCCGTTTGTCTTGTGGGTTATGAGATCACAGCAGAAATGGTTTGTCTTTTTTGTCTTAACTTTAATCATTTTGAAATTTACTCTGTTCTTTCCTTGTTACGGATATCTTACCCATGCTAAGTCATCTACTAGATTTCAAGTTAGCTGGACAGTTTATGTTAGTTAATAAAATGGGTCAGTTGAAGTACATAAGCTGGGGCAGCAAGACCTCGTATCTACAAAATGTCAAATGTTCAAGAGAGCAAAAAAAAAAAACGTGGCAGCCAAGGTACTATATCAAATGGGAGAGCCTTTCCTTTGACATCCCATGGTGATTTCATTTTTGGGGTAAGACAGCTAGGATTTGGACAGAACGTCACTTAAAGGGGAAGGCTAGTAACTGATCAGTGGGAATCAGTGGAAATGCTGGGAGATGATTGTTCCAATCCTTATGGGATTCATTCAAGAGTTCATTGTATATCTATTGTTGTGTGAAAATGATTTGCTTCAGAATGGTCTCATATTCGAGTAATGTGCAGTTTAATGCTTCCAGGTTAGCGTCCCTGGTCAGTGACGGAGCATTAATCTGCACATTACTTGAATATGAGACCGTTCTGAAGCAAATCATTTTCACACAACAATAGATATACAATGAACTCTTGAATGAATCCCATAAGGATTGGAACAATCATCTCCCAGCATTTCCACTGATTCCCACTGATCAGTTACTAGCCTTCCCCTTTAACTGATTATCTGACCATTTTTCAAAAAAAGTCATTTTCACCAAAATTGAGATACAAGGTCTTGTCGTCCCAGTGATGATACAGTAAGACATTTCAGTGTCTCCATGCATATACCTGAGTGTGTACAATCTTGTCTTAGCTTGGTTTCAAGTTATTCTGCCCAGTGACTTCATACAGCCTTTAAATAGGTTACCATAGATCTGTGATAAATGATTGAAAACTCCATCTGAAAATGGAGGGTCATTACAAATTCAATAAATATCTTTCTGTTCCCCCCCCCCACCCCAGATTAAGCAAGAATCTTTCCTTGAGGACATCAACAACCTTCTGAATGCTGGTGAGGTGCCCAACCTCTTCGCGACTGACGAGAAAGCCGAGATCTGCGAAAAGATGCGGGTGATTGACAGGTGGGTGGATCACCAATGATCGTGTGTTTCTCGGAAATTGTGCGTGATGATTGAGGCTGGGAAGCAGACATTGTTTTAATCTTATCGGTCAAACAGGGAAAAAATGTTGAAAGCAGTCTGCTCTTGTTGTCTTTGTTGCTAATTAATTTTTCTACTTCATACTTCAATGGCCTGATAATGTTCATATTCTGAAATCACTTACCCCCAACTACCAGTATGCAAGTGTGGCCTGTCAACTTTATAAAAAAATCATATCGCTTTTGACAATGTCAAGATGTAGTTAATAATGATAATAATGATCATGCACTAAAGTTAGGACTTATATTGTGCCAAATCCACTCTGTGAGAGTGCTCAACTTAACTTGAGGTTTAGGAAGTAGAGGTTTTTATCTTAGTGATGAGTAATTATGTAAGTATTGTAATTTAAAAAAAAATGCATATACAAAGGACAATGTACATGTATGTCCGTTATCATATCTACTGTATCAGCGTGTCCATTCATTCATGATTTTATTTCACATAATCACAGATTTTGAGAAGTGTTCAATATTTGAGAAGAGATTATGCAAAACTTTTGTGAAATGAATTGAAACCAAGTTTCCCCATCTTGCCATCATTTTGAGGTGAGGTATTGTACCAAGTTCTTATTATTTCTATAATTCCCTTCTCCCAGGCAACGCGATAAGAGCAAGCAGACGGATGGTTCCCCCATCGCCCTCTTCAACCTCTTCATTGAGCGTGTGCGAGAACAGCTTCACATCGTCCTGGCAATGAGCCCCATCGGTGACGCCTTCCGAAACCGGCTCAGGAAGTTCCCCTCGCTCGTCAACTGCTGCACCATCGATTGGTTCCAGGTCAGGCATACCACCAGCGCTTCAGATTTTTTCCTCTTTCGCTTGTTTCAATTCCTCTCAAATAAAAAGAATAAAAGAGTAAATACACACACAAAGAAGAATGGAATTTGACCATTTATGCAGCTTAGTTTGTAACTGTGGTTAGATTTCTAGTGAAAGACAAAATTCAGTCTCGTGAACAGACTATCTGATGAAGCCTTAATCACTGACATAGAGCCATCGACAGAGATCAATTTTCCAGCTCAAGATATTTCTATGATTTGAATGACTACGCTCGGTGAAGATGGTGCTACTTTTGTTTAAAATATTCCAATAACAAATTATATGAAATGATTAATAGCAGAAGTTGTGTTGGTAATAATGATGTGATAATGATTATGATAACAACAATGAGAAAAGATAATAACAATTGTGATAACAACAATATTAATTATATCTATCTTGTTGTTAATGTTTTTCATTGCTTTCCATTGTTGTTGCTACAAACTTCATTGAAGTAGTAATCTACTGCCTTATTCTTTGTACATTAGTGTTGCTAGATTATTAAAAATCATCTAGACCGATTAATGCAAAGTATTCTGATCTTGACTTTCTCCCCCCCCCCCACCCCTCCCCCGTCAGTCGTGGCCGGAGGATGCCCTGCAGGCCGTGGCTAGCCGATTCCTGGACGAGGTCGAAATGGACGATGACATCAAGGAGGGCTGCATCAACACCTGCAAGATGTTCCACACCACCACCCGCAACCTCTCCCAGAAGTTCAAGGACGAGCTGGAGCGTCACAACTACGTGACACCCACCTCCTACCTGGAGCTGATCAACACCTTTAAGACGCTGCTCAACAAGAAGAGGATGTAAGCTTTCTGCCCTTGGTTTTCCAATCCACGAAAACACAAATCTCACTTCTTATCATTTGTTTACTTTCATTGATTTATGTTCACAGAAATATGTGTCCCATGCAACTACAGTATTGTGACAGTTGTAGATTAAATTATATTTCCTTCAGTTGGTTTTTTGGGGTGAGAGCAGTCCTTTTGTGATGATTATGTTATGCATATTCGTATGAGTTTACATAAATCCATTTTTTTGGGTATGTCTGCTGAGTTGAAATTCTTCTTACATTCCATGATTTAAGCTGCAAAATGTGAAAGCATGTCCTAACCTTCAGATTTCTTGCAGTTGGGAGCATTGTGCTAATGTAAAGTTGGCTAGCTGGGAGTTCCATTCACACAGTCGCTAACTTTAAGTTATAGGCCCTAGGGGCACTGCTGTCATCACAGTTAGCTAACTTCAAATTCATTTAAAGTCAAGACAATGCCATATGAACCTTCAATACTTATTTGTGCTTTGCGTGTGGTGTAGCTACAGTGTAACCTCAAGTTCCATTCACACAGTCTCCGACTTGAAGTTAAAGGCCTTAGTTGCACTGCTGTCATCAAAGCTAGTTAATTATAAGGTGCCTTAAAAATCTTGTATTCCTTTTACAGCCCTGAAAATCAGATTCTTTTCATAAGCTGGTAGGCAATTCAGACCTGTATCCAGACTAATAAAACTGGAGACTTCTTCCTGATGAAGGGGGAAACAAGAATATTGATTTCAAGTCAATTTGTTTATCGCAAAAAATAAAGATTCCAAAGGTTATTCTCGATACAAAGGAAAGCATATTCTTGAATGATATATGGTAAGTTTTTAATTTAAAAAAGAAAAGAAGAAGAAAGAAAAAACCCAAAACTGATGTGTATTAAATACTGTAAGATTTCATGCAGGATGTTGGAAGGCATTATTCTTCAAGCATGCAAAGTTTTGTGACATTGCAAAAGGGATATAATACGACCTTTAAAGTTAAGGCTGCTTCCTTGCGAAGCTAATAAAATTATCTCTGCTTTGTCCGTCGGTGTACAGGGAAGTGTACCGCAGCAAGAGGCGCTACGAGGTGGGTCTGGAGAAGCTCAACTCGGCCGCCTCCCAGGTCTCCACCATGCAGAAGGAGCTGGAAGAGCTGCAGCCCCAGCTGGTGGTCGCCAGCAAGGAGGTTGACGAGATTATGGTCATCATCGAGAAGGAGTCCATCGAGGTCGCCAAGACTGAGAAGGTATGAGCCGACCGCAGCGGGAGTTTCGATATGCCAGTATTCTGACGTACACAGTCTGCAAAGTCCTGAAAACGCTTGTCTTTTTAATACAAATTCCAATATGTAAAACAAAAATAACATTCGTATTAATGTAGGAGACTCAGCATGTGCCTGTGCGGCTTGTAAACTATGGGATGATTGACCATTAGAATATCGGGAAATCCCAACTGTATCAGTCTCAGGTCTCAAAACACCTTTTCTTAATCAACTGTTGAGGACGGACTGATTTTGCTATAACATATTTCCCATAAACAGCTGCCCGAGTATTCTCGGGAATGGTCTTCAACGGGTGAAACTATGGATTATGTATTGCATTGCCTTGCATTGCATTGGAGTCTGACATTTGAGTCTTAAAAGTGCAGGTTTTGGAGAGGAAATAAAAGTACATGTATCTACATGGTTGCTTTGCATCTTTGATAATGCTTGATTGTGCCACACAATCTTAAACATTTTGACTTGCGAAGCTTCAAAGAATGACCAGAAATTTAGAATTAAAAAAAAATATACATATTATATATCAACAAACAAACAGAATTCTTATCCAGATAGGGGCATGATGGACTAATTGATTTTACCACTCATCTTCTTTGTGTTTTTCCCTTTTTGTTGTTGAGGGGAGCAAGTCCTTTAATGAAAAGGTAGAAATTTCATTTCTGGCAGGAAAATTTAATATTCAAGCATTTTGTTGGCAGAAAATTTGTCTTCACCTAAGGATGATGTCGGTGTTCTAGGAGGGTGCCCTCTTTTTTTTTTCTGTGTGTGTGTGGCCAGTTTCCGTATTCAAGAGTACACTCTGGATCCAAACATTTGTCCTTATACAGATCGTGAAAGCCGACGAGGAGGTCGCCAACAAACAGGCCATGGCAGCCAAAGCCATCAAGGACGAGTGTGACGCCGACCTGGCTGTAGCCCTGCCTGTCCTTGAGTCGGCCCTGGCTGCCCTCAACACCCTGACGAACCAGGTACCGTCCCTCTCGGGATCTGCTCATACTGGGTTAGACCCAGAAACATTTACATGTACGGCACAAAGTCTTCACGGATTGGAGCTGATGGCCTTTTTTTGCTGCATGAAATTTTCGCCAATAGCTGGTGGCAGTCAATGCGTCATGTAGACAAAATGCTTTTGCGTGCATTTTACTTTCACAAACGTTGGCTCCGTGTCAAATTCTCAAAAGTTTCAAGTACGCAAAAATTTCAAGAGTTTGCAGCAGATTGTCAGTTTTGAAGTTGCGACTTCATCATCTCTGTTAATTATTTTTAGTTCAATTTTAATCTGAATGGAGGCTTCTTTCATTCAGTTTATCAGATCTTACTGTATAAGTGGATATTTTTGCGCGAATAATTTTTCATGCGCGGCCGGGTAAGATGAATTTTACATGTTATTAATTCTGCAAAATCGAGACATGAACTACTGGGACATATCATAAGCAGAGAAGTATTTGCATTATTTTATTTTTGCTCTTGTTTCTGGTTGTGCGACATGCATGTAAATTTTTTACATGCAAACATTTCCACTTGTACAGTACTCTATTCAGTAGAATCAACTTGAATATGGAGTTGGATTGTTTAACCTGATACTAACAGTCAAGATCCTACAAGTGTCTAGGTCATCTTGAACAAATAGCATTGTAAATGCCAAAGTTTTAAGTTACAGTCATAACAGAACTCTGAGAGCGCAGACCTCCACCAAGCAGCTCATTTCTAACTACTGTACTAATCTTGCTGTTCAAATAAGATCTGTGATTTCTACTCACACAGTGAGTGTACTACATGTATGCATGCTTAAAATCGCCCCATTTCCCAATACTGAAGCCTTTTGTTACATCACCAGCTCCAGCTGTGCAGTGCCTTGCAGGAGCATAGCACACACTTATGTGCGCACATGGAAACCACAAAAAAATATGCAGCTTGAACTCCCAAGTTCATTAACCCTACCTGCCAAAATATCAAAAATCCTTCACAAAATCCATAAGAATTTCTGAATTACTACCAAAATGTAATCATCTGTCCCCTTGTGTCATTCTCAACCTTTCCTGGAAGTTTCATCTAAATCCATTCACAATTTTTTGAGGTATTGCACACAAACAAACAAACAAACAACCAAACACCAATGAAAACAAAACCTCCTTCCTTTGTGGAGTTAAAAAACACTAATATGAACTGTACCACATCATCACTAACTTTACATCACCTCCCAAATGCTGTCTTCCCTAGTAATTCGGAGAAACAACAGCGCATGATTTCCAGTTCTGTCAAGGAATATGTTAATATCATTAATGATTAAGCCCAGCTTGCACATTTCTACTCGTGGTCTTGTGCTCGTACAGCGACAGTGCAAAATTTCTTGGTTAATCATGAACATCATTTTCTCCTTTCAAGTCATTTCTACCTTGACCATGGGCATAGTAAGTAGTACTCAAGAATTGAACATTTGAGTTCTTGATAGCTGTTTCACGTCTCAAGATTTCATTCAGGCAAATGTGTCAAGGAAGAAATGAAATAAAAACGAAATCAATAGAGGCAACAGTCATTCATTTTTGTGTATCCTCCTCGCATCATATCCTCTATTTCCCCTCCTCCTTTTTTGTTTTTTTGTTCAACAGCATTATTGATCTGCAGTAATCAAACCTCGGAGTATCTTACCAGAGAGTGCTCACAAAGTTTCAAGGAAAGAAATGTCATGCCCGTGCAGTTCAAACAAACATATCAGTCATCAGAGAATAATCATATAATTTTGTATCAGTTTTAATTACTGATGTGTAGATTTACATTTGTGTTGTCCAATTCATGTGGATCAGTTTCTTGTATGATCCACTTTTTTTTAGGTTTTCATATGCACACTGAAGTGCGTGCTCTAGTTTCTGCTGGGGCGAGGTGTGCCACGCAGCTGGAAGTTGACGATGTAACAAAAGGCTTCTATATTGGGAAATTGGGCAATGGCCGTCAGCATGCATACGTATTGGGTGGAAATCACTGATCTCTACAGAAGAGCAAGATCAGTGGTGGAAATGAGCTGCATGCTTGGTGGAGGTCTGCGCTCTCAGAGTGCTTCTCTAGTTTGGTTTATACAATAGGTTTATGAACTATGGTATCAGTTGATAAAACTTTGTATGACATATCATTGGGCTGCTCTGATTGGCCGTACAGACAACTGTGGAAAGGCATTTGTTTTGATTCATGCTGTGCGCACATCTATACAATATGTACGTATCATATGTACGTCCACACATTGCACAGCTTTTTAGCTAATACGTGCTAGCGGCTACACCAAGCGATCAGAATTTTGCTGTAGGATTTTACACATAGTGCTGTTATGCTTTTACAGTATGCTGCACTACTGTTCGAAAATGAGTGCATATGTGACTCATAATATGTATACAGTGCTTCAGTTCTGATTTACTACATTCTTGAACCCAAATAAACATACCAATTAACATGCCCCTCCCCCCCCCCCAACATTCCTTGATGTAGGACATCACCATGGTAAAGGCGATGAAGAACCCGCCAGCCGGCGTGCGACTCGTGATGGAGGCCGTCTGCATCCTGAAGAACATCAAGCCGGACCGCATCCCGGATCCGGGCGGGTCCGGCAAGAAGATTGAGGACTTCTGGGGCCCCTCCAAGAGGCTTCTCGGTGACATGAAGTTCCTGCAGAGTCTGCATGACTATGACAAGGTAAGGACACATTAAAGGCGCATATAGTCCCGGTGGGTGCGGGGGTGCTGTTGATGATACTGCCGATCACTGTTAGCATTGATACGAAGATTGCCGAAGTTGAGCTGTCATCAAGAGTAAAGCACGTTGGTGTTGCTAGGTAACGTTGCCTTCGTTGTCTTCTCTGCGCATCACGCAGTCTGTAGTAATGCCAGAGTGCGTGCATATGTGTTTCTTAGTATGACATCACAAAAGAAGTTTGCTAAAGCTGCCATCCCCCTCAGCCGAATCATGAGCCGAACTGTGATCGGACCACTGACTACAGTGAATCGGACTTCTTCAGACTTGGGGAAATGGGTCAAAGCGTAAGTTCTAAAGAGGAGTCGATAGCGTAGGTCTCTATAGGAAATTTGCGCCGTGCGCCCTCGTACGCATTTGACTGAACCACCGTGACCATGTGCCTTTAACCAGTAGAGGAGGGGCTCATTTCCCATAGACACCTACCCAAGTATACTTGAGACAAGTCTCCAACAGGCAAAACTGTGTCACTGAAGTCAGAGAATAAGATTGAAATCTGCAATTAAAATATGATGATGACAAGCTTATGGCACATCAATGTTTTACTAAAATCATGGAATGAAATTGAAAATGTGTGATAAGAAACATTAGGATGCATCATCATCTCCCACATATGATGAAAATGATGCTGATTACGGGTACTGACCCCACCTCACCCAACCTGCCCTAACATTTATTTCCTACCCAAAATCCACAAAGAGAACAACCCTGGGAGACCGATGATATCCGGATGCGCATGTCCAAATGTAGAAATATTCAGACTCGTCGATTTACACCTAAGACCGCTTGTTCAAAAATTGCCCTCTTTCAGTCAAGACACGACACACTTCTTAAGAACATACAGGAAATAAACACCAAGCATGCCCCATTTTCACTGCGTAGCATTCTAGTGTCAGCCGACGTATGTAGTTTGTACACCAACATCCCTCACTATGAGGGTATCCTAGCAACAAAACGCGCCCTGGACAACCGCATCAACCCACATCCCCCAGCTGACCAACTCTTGCGCCTATTAGAGCTTGTACTTACTTTAACGTCCGCCGAGAGATTTGCGTGTGTGTGTGTGTGTGTGTGTGTGTGTGTGTATGTGTTACTCGCTTTTTGGCCACTACGGGCGTGCTACATTTCGAAGGTGCTGAATCGGAATCTTGATGATACCATACTTGAATATGATACTTTATGATTCTGACATATTGAAGATGGCTACAAAAATCTGAATGTCCATCTATGTCCGTTAAGACGGTATTCTTGCATCCTTAGGCCTTTTGAGAAGTCCAAAGATTGCCCTCTAATATCTCTACCTTAAACTGAAATCCAATCTATTTTTTTTTCTTACAAATGATGAAGTTTTGAACATGAAGTATTCATGGTTTTACCCAACACCAATCTGTAGCAGCCTCGGAACATCGCACCACCTTTAAAGGAACAGTATAGTATTGGCTGACATGAGAATTCAGCTTTACATAGACTTACCTAGACCCCACTTTATATGAAATGTAAAAAAGCATACAATTCTAAGAGGACTTAAAAGTTTATTTGATGAAAATCGGATTCAGTGAAACAACTGATATATAAAGTGAAAAGTGAAACAGTGAAACAACTGTGAAACAACTGATATGTATCTGTATATATCGTAAATGATTTTATATAACATTTGTATCTCAGGACCTTGATGAAAATCAGTACATTTGCTGACCATGTAATCCTGAATAAAGATGTTTTAATAAATAAATGAATAAATAAACTAAAAAGAAATCAAACAAAACAATCCTAATAAAACGTGGGTGCCACCGTTTATTAGGATCGCTTTATATTGCACATCTCAGCCATTTCAACACCAGCTTACATCAAATAAACCTTGAATTCCTTTTAAAATTGTATATGCATTTTCAAATTTCATACGAGATTTCTCATTGCCAAAAAAATCACAAAAAACGTTGGAAAAGCCAAGCCCCTTATCAACAGAAACTGTACTTTATCTTCGATGTCACACCCTGCATTATGTCATTGATAAAATAATCCTTTGGAATTTTCTTTTCTTTTCTCTTCTTTCGTGATCCATTCCAAGTAATCCGAAGATGTAGCGGGAAATTAGTATACAATATACATGATATATAGCACATACTACGATATTCTTCTCGCCACATACGTGACGTTTAGGGTATCAAGTCAAAATGTATTTAAGTCACAGAGGCCCTGTCCAGCGGCGGATCCGGGTTTTTTTTTTATTAAAACAAAAGAAATAAAAACAAAAAAAAAAATGGGGGCGCATGCGTCCCCCTTTAATCAAAAAAAAGAAAAAAAAAAGAGGCGCCTCCTCTTTCCGGAATTCCTGCTGTCCCTACTTTAGTGTCGGTATCATTTTTCTGAGTATCATGAAAACAGATTTGATTACATTGAAGAAAAAAAAAGTTGCTTTGAATAGCAAACTTACCGCAGAAAATGAGCATCACTGTGAGTTTGTAAAGAATTCCTGTCATAGCTACTGGTAAAATCCACTTATCTGACGCAAAGTGAAGTTGTTTTCTCACACTCTGATAGAATTGTACAAGGAAAAGAAAATAGGTGTATCAAGCAAGTATCACACCAACGGAGCAAACGAAGTAGGTTTGGTTTTGCTGTCGAGAGTTACCAAAATTATTTCCAACAAGCGTAATGGAAAATTCCCACTATGATTTCAACTGTCATGTAACAATCCAAGGTGTAAACCGCTCGCAGGTACTTCACGACTGGGGGAACTTCTGTGTGAGTTGTGGACTAAAATGGCATTTTTTTTTTCATGTGTTTTTCATGTGATGCGCGCGGGCGGGCGCGCGCGCATCGTGTGTGTGTGTGTGTGTGTGTGTGTGTGTGTGTGTGTGTGTGTGTGTGTGTGTGTGTGTGTGTGTGTGTGTGTGTGTACACGCCATTGATGTGGTACTGACCTGAACTCAAAAGTTGTGCCCCAAATCCCCCCCCCCCTTTTTTCTTGTCTGGGATATTAGATTTTCTTACAATTTGACCATTACTAGTATATCAGATGTCAATCAACATTTTAGAATTCATGGGTGTTCTTTTTTTTTCTTTCTATTTGTTAATTACTCCTAAATGTCTATCTTGTCGGGAGAATACACAAAATATTATCGTGATATTGGTAAACGTTCGATTCACTGCCCTTTATTTTGTTATGTGCAGGTGAGCAACATTAATGTTATAATAGGGCCTAGTCTTGAATTAGTAATGTATATTTGATACGAACAGATGAACAGACAGGCGAACAGACAGACTGGTGGAAGAACGGAAAGATGGACGGGTAGACAACCCCAAAACATAACCGCTTCCATCCAGGCGTCGCTTTGTGGCGAAGGCATTTAAAAAAAAAAAAAAAAAAAAAAAAAACGTAGTATGATACATAGTTTCATATAAGGCCTCAATTTAATGCTAAACCGCTATTTTCCGTATAATCTGCCTGAGTGAGCATGTAGAAGTATGGTAAGGCGTGAAGTAAAACGCGTCAAGATAAAGTTATTATGTGAGAAAATTCGAAGATGCTGCAGGTAATATTAAAAAGTAAAGTGTAAAGTAAAGTATACTTGGACATTGAAATAGACATTGTTTGATATGTTTTTATGTAGTAATCGATTGGTAATTCATGAATAAAAATACGTGATTCTTTAAATTTCTCTTTTTGTGTAAATATCGGTTAATCTGTCTCATTAGTACGAGGATGGTTTTGTCGAAAGAACAAATGAACATAAAACACATATGAAAGAAAATTATCAGGGAAGTGTTAAAATCATGGAATTTAGCTCTTATTTCAAGTGTGCACCATCTTTGTGTTACCTGTATTGTACAAAGTCTAGTGAGGTAGAGCTTAGGGGAGGGTGTGGGAGGGGGAACACAAGACGGAGCTTTAGCGTTATTAAAATTGAAATAAAGCGATCTGAAGCACACTTTTTGTGGAAAATTAGAAAATTGTCATTCCCCAAAGTATACTAAGTCTATAGAGGGGACCAAGCAATGGGAAGGTTATATGGCAAGATACGTCTCTCATATTCGAGGGAGCTTTTTTCAGTTTTAGATCTGAAATTCAAAAATCTGGTGCACACTTTTGTTGAATATCTAGAAATTTGTCTTTCAGAGAAGGTGGAAGGGGATAAGCCCTATTCCCTATTTCCCCTTCCTACACGAGGGAGATTCTGTATTTTCTGATTGCATTTTAAACAATTTGGTGCACACATTTTGTGGCATATTTGGAAAACTGTCTAAGTTCAAAGTGTAACAATAGTCTACATGTATACATAGGGGCGGGGCGGGGGGGGGGGGGGCGGGCGAGCAGGGAGAAGGCGTGGGCGAGTGCTAACACCACCCTTCCAGTTTTCTATCAAAAAACGCAAGAAAATTTTCCTCATTTCGGGAATTATTGGGGATCATAATGATAATGTTTGCCCCTCCCCTTTTCCCCCGTCCGCGCTCCCCTCCTCCAGGATACGAGAGTGCTTTTGCATTATTAGAATTCATATGAAAATATCTCGTAAACACATTCATGATGTAGTCTGGGAACATTTCAATCCCAGAGGTGTTTATTTTATTTTTTTTTTTGGGGGGGGGGGGTAGGGGTTGACCCTCCGTTAATTGAAAGTATCTGGATATCTCCTCCCACCCCCGGAACATTTGCACCTTTTTAAACGGAAGTAACAGACCCGTTGCACACTTTAGATGAAACATTTAAAATCTGTCAATCTAAAGTGTATTAAGTAGAAAGGACTGAACGGGGAGGGTATGGAAGGGGTTAGGGCTATCACCCCCTTAAGCGAGGGAGATTTTGTATTTTCAGAATTGAAATTCAGCCATCTTTGGTTGAAATATTTAGACAGTTGTCTATCAAAAAAGTAAAAAAAATTCCACATCTTGGGAGTTACGAGGAGGAGCAAAATGATATATTCATCCCCAATACTTTTATGGGGGAACCATCCCCCTCCCCCTCCATCGACGCCTTATACATAATTTATGAGGGAGCTTTTGTAAGTGAAAGATCTGCTGCATAATCTTTGATAAAATATATTAACGGAAATACGTCAATCTCAAAAGTGTACAAAGTCTATCGAAAGGAATCCAGTATCTCAAAAGTGTACAAAGTTCTAGCCGCGTTGTTGGACAATTTTCCATGAAGAAAGTTCGAGATTTGTACTTATCTCGAGAATTGCTAGGCGGACAAATGATTTGTCTGCCCCCAGCATTCCCCCCCCCCCCCCAAGATAGATTCGACGCCCCTGATCATCCCTGGGTATGCTCATAGATGTATCAGAGTCATCATCGTTTCAGGAATGATTCAGGAAATGGAGGGGAGGGGATTCAATTATGGCGGTATAGTTTTTGTTATTGGTTGTTTGTTTTCGTATATAATTTGCAGATGGTCCCGAGTTGCTCGCTTCATAGCGCGTTTACATGTAAGCCTATGATATTTGACGTTGTCAACGTCTGGACCATACCTTATGTCGATATTACTTTTTTCGCGAGCGAGCGAAGCGAGTGAGCGCTCGAGAAAATTATGTATACATTATCCTACAAGAATACTGTTCAGCTCTGTTACCTGTCTGAAGGCGGGCGTACGAACGTCATGCAATATGCCAAAATTGATACAATCACATTTCTGCTTCCTCCATTTTTTCTCATATTTCAGGGGGGGATGATTGAATAGGCCATCCCCCCCCCCCCCCCTCCTCCATTTCCGGGGGGATATACCCCCCCCCCCATCCCCCCGGGATTTACGCCCATGCAAGGCAGACATTTCCATAAAGACATTTTGAATATAGGACTCAGTACTTTGAACTTAAAACTAGGCCTTATCAGCAAACAAATAGGGGCTACTAAATGATAAAAGTTTTTTGATAACATTTCTTTTTCATATTCCGAGTCATGTGGCTGAACTTTGCATCTGTTCTTTGAGCTGAGCTAAGAGTCCACACTACACAATCACGACAACGAGCAAACCATTATCGTTATCTAAGAGACTAAATATAAACCCATGCATCATGCAGTTTCTCTTTAGTTGTTCGATTAAATTCATTTTTTTTTTAAATTTCCAATCCTGCGTATGTAGACCAATACAGAGTTGCCGATCTGCATATTTCATTAACGTGTTTTTTTTTCATAATAAGATCACCTTGGACGGCTGTGAAATATTAAGATCTTCTCTCCCTACTGTTATCATAAATCATAATAAATCACATATACGGATTTTGATTAATTCCGAGCAAACATTCCCAGCATAACGTTTTCAGAACGTTTCCTAAACGTTTTTTTTTTTTTTTTTTTTTTAGGTTTAGTACGTCTTCGTATAAAATGCACATCTTAAAAACGTATATATAACGTCAAAGTTGGGACTTAGGTGGTAAGACAACGGGAACAAGTTAGAATAGGATTATGATTTGGGTACATATCCCAGATTGTATCTGTATAAACCCATAACGAAACTTTTTTTTTAATGCCTCATTTAAAAAAAAATGAATATTAGACATTCTTAAAAGGTTTTCTGGTCGTTATATGTTTAATAGACGGATATGAAAAGTTCTCAGAACGTTCAGGAGAGGGTCATAAGACTTTTTAGATGTTCTCAAAACGTTTTTTGAACGTTCTAGAAGGTTTTCAAAGGCTTTCTGGATGTCCACAGAACGTCCACAGAACGTTTGTAATATTCTTAAAGGACAAGTTCACCTTCATAAACATAAGGATTGAGAGAATGTAGCAATATTAGTAGAACACATTATTGAAAGTTTGAGGAAAATCAGACAATCCGTTCAAAAGTTATGAATTTTTGAAATTTTTGTGCAGTACCCGCTGGATGAGAAGACTACTGCAGTGTAGGAATAACTTAGATGTCACATGCGTACAACAATATAAGGAAAATATAAAGAGAATTTCACAAAATTCCATCTTTTGAAAAAAGTACACATTCCCCTGACTCGTTACCGACAAATGTTATGGGTAATATTATTCCCCCTGCCTTTAGAAAGAGGCAAGTCAAGTGCTCTTTTATTATGCGAAAAAAGTGAAAATATGTTGAATTTTCTTTTACATTTTCTTTATACTGTTGTACGCATATGACTCACAAGCTGTAGTAGTCTCCTCATCCAGCGGTTCCAACACAAAAATTAAAAAAATTCATAACTTTTGCATCGATTGTCCAATTTTCCTCAAACTTTCGCTGATGTGTTCTACTAATATTGTTGCATTTTCTCAATCTTTATGTTTATGAAGGTGAACTTGTCCTTTAAAATGTTTTCTGACGTCTATAACGTCCAAAAGGTTTTCTGCATGTCCTTAAAAAGTCTGAAAGGTTTAGTATTGGTTTTTTAAACATTTAAAAAAAACGTGTTTTTTAACGTCCATTTGAGATGTCCAAACAACTAACTTGGATCGTTTGGAAAACGTTCAGAAAAAGTCCAAATGTTAGCCGGGTTGTTGATTAAGTGTATATTTTTATAAAGAGTTTAAAACATAAAGATTTTATGCTGTTGGGAAGATTATGCCAAATGTGTGGAACAAAAATGTCTGGGTGTTAATGATAATTTGGGTTTTGTATGACGGAAGTTTCCAGATTCGCATTGATCAAATGTCATACCAAAGTCTTATACAACCATGACAATATTATTTGTATGACGACATGCAGCATGATAAAAAAATGTCTTAAATCTTACTTGCATATATGAGTAAACGCACGTAATTGTTAAAGTTTTTATTTAGCTGTTTCAAATAAAGGGAATATTTGTAAATGGTATGTTTTAATACTAGAAAATACATGTATAAGCGAAGACGAAACGAAAGCACATACTGTAAAACGTGAGAAGTAGGAAATATTGAATATCTGTACGTATATAATAACCTCAGTAGGATTTTAAAAATGGAGTGACTTCTTTGTGTGGACAGCCCGCTGATATTTGGGAAAAAAACAGAATACAATGTTGATCATGATCACCAAAAGGGCGCTGAAATGAAACAATCAAATTTTCACGAAATAAAAAGATTCTGTAATCAAAAGTAGGCAGATTTATAAGAATTGATCCAAATAGCGAGCAAAATAACGCCCTTTTGGTTTTTATGTTTAACATTGTACTGAAACTAAAAATATGTTAAAATTGACACAGTAATGTACAGGAGATCAAGCTCTACAATCTTAAACAAGTAGTTTGATATCGCCCAAAGTTGCAATAACGACCTTCTGGTTCTCAGAATTGAAATATGTATACTATAACAAGTATATATAGTGCGCTTACCTGAGGATAGGGAGACTGCTACTAGCAGGGCAACAAACACCCATGTCCAGTGAATTCGTGGCATGTTGGTTAAGTGGTATTCTCTCCTAAAGTGGTATTCTCTCCTAATATCAGTGGGGTGGGAAGGTTCATACAAAGAACATTAGGTAACGTAGGAATTCACCTATATTCTCACTTCGATCTTCGACTCTGCTTAAATTTGTACATTCATATAGTATTAGTACAAAAAGAGGCTGCATAATTTTCTTGACTCTTCCCCTTTTATATATATATGTATATATATATATATATATATATATATATATATATAGATACATACATGTATCTCAAAGAAACTAAACTTGAGACAGACGTTGCTCTCGACTGATTAAAAGGGAGAACAAGATCGAGAGTAACGTCCGCCTCAGTCTAATTTCTTTCACTATATGCTGCTCACAGTGCTACGCACCGCGTACGTTTTGGAAGGGAAGTATCCCTCGCACTATATATATATATATATATATATATATATATATATATATGTAAATATAACATGTATATATGTCTGTATATATATATATATATATATATATATATATATATAGCAATAATAATGTCACAACAGGGGAATGCAGGGCCTGCATTAATTGCCAATCTTGATTTCAATGAATAATCCGAATTTTCGAGGATCCTTCCTCTTCATCAGTGATGACAGTGCGAATTTTCACAATGATATTAAGCGATATACAATATATAAAAATATATATATAGATGGATATGCGGCAATATTAGCAGAACGAATAGTTGAAGTTTGAGAGAAATCGGACAATTCATTGAGAGTTATGAATTTTGAAGGTCTCAGTGCGGCCATCACTGGCTGAGAAATATATATAAAGAAAATCTAGCATAATGAAAAAGCATTTAACTCACATCTTTAAGAAAATAGGGGGGATTTATTGCCCTTAACATAATATGCCAGTGTCAAGAGGAGGGACTGTTGTACATGGAAATGAAATTTTGTGGAATTCTCTTTATATTTTCTTGTATCGTTGTCCATGCGTTATGCCATGAATGTTATCTTGTCATCCAGCAATAGCGGTACCAAAATTCAAAACGGATTGTCCGATTTTCCTCGAACGCGATTGATGTGTGAGGTACCTCTTTGGTTCTACTTATATTTCTACATTCATTCAGTTCACAAAGTTTCACTTTCAAGGATTAACAACCTAGAAACGTTGGATAACAGCAGAGAAGTAACTTCCTTGTAGTTTGCATTACAAACGCTATAGGCAGGAAAAAACACATATGAAAATGTAATTTGGATATATACCGAACAAAACAGAGACTATATGATATTATATACAATGTGTAATACATCTTGTCACCGCATGCACCCTGGCCCGTTTGTTGGGGAAAGGTGCGATCTATTGCGAGAGTAACATAGGCCTACTTAACCCAACACGTAGCAAACACGAACTACCATTCAAAGGATGCCAGCAGAGTTAATGAGACCTAATATACGGCATGATTGCGTATGAAATAATTGGTTTCATTCACACAAACCTGTTCTGTGTTCCTGGCAGGCATTCCTGGCAGATTTTCTGGATAATCGGTGGGTAAATTTCACGTCAAGCTACCAAGTTTCAAGACAAATCCGAACAGAAAACGAAACACTAACTGGTCATGTGTTGGTGACGCGTTAAAGTTGGGTAATTTCCGACATGTGTACATAACAGGAATCCAGCTCCGAACGATCGTTCGGTACAAGGTACAACTAAACAAGCAGAAAAAATGACGAGCCAGAACATAATGTTCTGTCAATATTTTTGCAGCAAGACGACAGATGTCAAGCCCGGAACGATCGTTCGGTACAAGGTACAACTAAACAAGCAGAAAAAAATGACAAGCCAGAACATAATGTTCTGTCAGTATTTTTGCAGGAAGACGACAGATGTCAAGCCCATTGAGCAGCTAGGCGTAAAGTTTTGCGCGTCCATTGAGCAAAACGACCAAAGGACGGCGGGGGGGGGGGGGGGATTAAATTCTTATTGAATATTGTGGCTTATTCGGCCAAAAATCAAAAAGTCTCTCAAAAATTAAGGTTCGAGGTTTGTGATCTTTAGGTAATCTTTTTCTTGAGGAGTAAGAAAAAGCATGCCAGGAGTTTGAGCATGAAAAAAAAAGACCCCTGAGGCGGAGACTGACACGTACAGGCGTGAGTATGGGTCTGCAAGAATGAAATGAGACAATTATTTTCCTTAATTTGTGACAACTACACCAAGCCTCCGTCGTATTTCAACACAAATTCAAAAGTAAATTTCACTTTTATTTTGCAGTTTCACATTTAATTTTGTAAACTATACACGTACAGTATCCATACACTGTCCATACTATTCTTCCAAACCTAATATCTTCTAATGCCAATTGAGAGAGTTGACTTTGTTTCTAATTCAGTTTTCATTGCATTTTCTCTGAATGTTTTCATTTCAAACAGCATTAAGTATTCATATTTGTGATTTCGTAAAGAATAGATTCCCACAGAGAATGAGATATATATATATATATATAGAGAGAGAGAGAGAGGGAGAAAGAGATAGGAAAAGCCTGCGCTCCTGTAGACCAATTAACACTAGAATAGACTTCTGCAAATATTGTGATAGGATGAGTTTTTTAATTGAACTAAAAATGGATGTGATATTATCTTGAATCTTGAACTTGTTGCAAGCATGTTATGCATATAACATATGACTGAGAGTCAGCTGAATTCTTCGGGCTAGAGAGAAGCGATGAGCAGAATGTGTCGTGAAACCAGGGAATCACCAGGACGCTATGCTCGGCATCGTCACATATCTCATTATACTATAAGCTCATTTGCTCTTTACAACTCTGCACTGCTTTTCAATACGTTGGTGCAGTGTAAACTCAACTGTCACGCATGTATTGTTTCATTATAAATCTCCAACTCCTCCATTGTTTTTTTTTTCTGCACAGGATTCCTTACCGAACCAACAACATGCCCTATCTATCCCCCTTCCCCCCCCCCCCCCAACACACAACACACCGCATCCACTCTCACAACCACCCTACCGGTCCCCTACATTAATTGACTATTAAAGTCTTTTATATATACGGCACTTGTAAAATCAAGACAATTCGGATAAAACTATACAGTGTAAAACTTCCAATTACACAGTACATTAAAAGTGCACATACACCCTTGCAAACAAGCGACGACACAATAATGATGGTTACGAATGAGGAATAAAAACTTCATTTATACTGCAAGTACATTCCAGACCATTGTTTTAATGTACACCAAATATTGAACCCAAATAGTGCATGCCTCAAGGAATACTTTAACACATACTGAAAAGGTAACTATTGACATCCCCTCTAGAAGAACTAAAAGCCTCACAATTATGAACATAGATATATAATTGCTAATGATATATTATGCTGAAAAAGACGGTAAAAGGTGACTTGAAAATGGAAACCAATTTGGCCCCAAAGATGTGATTGAGTACTTACCCTGTTTGACATTATTGTGACTTGTTTTTTTTTTATTTCAGAAAGTAATTATTGACGATTGAGCAACAGATCTTTATTTTTTATAAAACCCTTCTTACGTTCTTACGTTCTCAAAAGTTTTTAGCAATGATTGTTAGTATGACCACCATTCTTTAAATGTGGAATATTCCGCCGAGTAGAAATTCTAGTGTTTTTTTTTTTTGCTTCATAGAACTATCTAAATATGAGAAAGATCCATTCTTCCTTATGCCAGTACTTGACAAAGTTTACTCTCATGTGGAGATTGCTAAAGAAGTTTATTTCACTGAATTGGCAAACCACCAAAATCAGTCTCCTTTGTGGTTCATTTTGTCCCGATCAAGCTTCTCCTTCGCCTGTACGATTACGCCTCTTCCCATCCTCAAAGCTAAAGTCTTAGGCAAATGATATTCATGTCATTCATAACGCCTATAAGCATTGAGCAGGCAGGCAGGTGCATTTAGGGTTTTGTCGCGCATTCTGGCCTAGTCTTGCCACAATATCAAATTTTCTTTTTTCACACGTGAGTTTCCTCCTTATGCGCAATAGTCCATACTGTTTACTCACAATTATCCTGTAAGTCAGTAAAAACTTTAGAACCACTATCCCTCCCTGGCACTATAAAATACTTACCATATTTTGTGCCTAACGATGTCACGTTTTCGTCTCTTAAAAATCGAAAAACCTAATTCCAACTCAACTCAGCTCAGTTCTTCAATCCCAGTTGGAACTTACTGTAAAACCAGCTCCAGTAGATAATTATCTTGAAGATTAAGATATGAATGGGCCAGTAGTTCTACACACTAGCAATCAGTAGAGAATACATGCCCCTCTCAACCATAATGTGATAGTGATAAAGAGAGAATTACCGAGATTACCGAGGAATACTCGTCTTAAAGCAATGAACATTCAAAATTGGTTGACTGGTTTGTGTTGGTGGTCTTGAAGACATTGTCAAAGACATGCACGAGTTGTATATCTTAATACTTCATTATATATATATATATATATATATATATATATATATATACAAAGAATATGTAAAGAGTGGTTGGCAAAAATACGGGTAACGCACCTTAAAACCAAAAACAAACAAACAAACAAACGAATTCAAACACATACAGGGAAACAAAACATAAACAAAACCCCCAAACCCCGATAACATATGTAACAGTTGAGATTCCAGTAGATTACGTAGAATGATGAAGGAATCATATGATAATGGTCATGCATGCAGCCATGACGTAATCAGAATATGTGAAGAATGAAAATATGAGACGAGATTCATACATAGATACCAGACAAGTTTCGGCACTTACTGCAGCAGTCCACACTATTCACTCCAGTTGAAATGACGTATACGGTTCTCATCATCAAGTAATTTTGTAAACTTTCTACATTTGGCTAAATAAAATTATCAGTGGAACTTATGACATAAAAAACCACTCTACCGAACTATGTTGAAGAAAGTAACATCAAACGAATCAAATCCAACAAGTATTTGTGCCGTAATGGACCGGTTTATCACTACAGTCAAACTAAAGATAGTGTCTTTCGAAATTTCAGATATTGTAACGATATCAAACTGTGATATCCCATGATATATCTCAGATACCCGAGTGGGAGGAATCTAGTCCACCACACATCATTTGTTTCTGTGTCGAGCAAACCTCTGGCAATTGGTCTTCATGAACTTCTGTTATTGTTTTTTTTTTTGGAAAAAAAATATGTATAGAAGTCAGAGTATTAAAGTATAATTCAATATTGTACATGATAGGCCTGCCGGTTTATTACTAGCACTTATCTAACAGAATACGTGACGTTTTATCTCTACAAAAACTAGAAATGAAAACATTATTTCCAACATATTAATTCAGAAGTATCAGGAAAAGAAGTAAACAGACAGAAATTATAGAGAGTTTACATACATGAAGAATTTTACTTGTTAATGAATACTTTCCAACTTAAAAGTACTGTATTAACAAAAATCTTAACTCCAACTCATCCTCACCATGATGACGCTTGATGTTATTAAATCTTCGTATACCACTTCAAACCAAGACAATAAACACGCAGATTCAGAACTCATTTCAAGTCCATCGAACATGCACAAACAAAAAAGATGTGACGAACGTCCTTATATTCACATCGAATTTGCAAGCAGGGTGAGGATGAGTTCCGATAAATAAAGCAAAACTAATTGTATTGTGTATAATGCATTGATAAATGATTCAAATGTAGGATCTATAAAATTACATTATCCAACCCTCATTCAACAAAATGAGGAGTTAACACAACGTTTACATGCGATTACAGACAGTTTAGGCATCGGTACATAGAGCATACGATGAATGTTTGGAATAACAAGGTTCACAACTTAGTTACGGAATATCGAAGCGGTAACAATGAAAGAATAGGCCTGTAGATGTGAGCATTGACATACCTCTTAGCTAAGGTCTGTATCGAAATTTTAAGTGTGTACTCCTGTGCAAATAACTTTTGTCATTCCAGTTTATTAATGTGCATTCAAATTCACACAAGCGAAAATATTCGGGCATTAAAATTCAGAATCCGAGCAATCAATTCCATCTTTATTTCGTTTTTCGTCAAATCAAATTCACGCTTGGGCGTTCAATTTCCAATTGCGAGCATTGCATTTACTATTCATATGCTACTCGTGCATTCATATAGTCATGACACATTTTTGTGATAGTCCCGATGTGCTTGTTTGGCGCGTTCAATTTCATTTTGTTTGTTTGTTTGCTTTTATTTCTGCATTCAATCAGATGCAATTTGAATGCAAACTTCAAAAAGTACAAAGACAAAGAATAACAAGTGCAGTGAAATAAATCGATAACAGTACATAAATAGATACACATAGGTGATTGCATTGAGCAATGTAGATACACAGAAACATAAAATAAGATATACAGTATTTTTCAGTAAACAACAGAGATAATTGAATGCAGGAGACCACCATCATAAGCGATTAAGCTTGAAATAGATGGAGGCCTCATAAAATGACTATCCAACGACATAACTCTCTTGGAGGAAGGTGATCAGGTGAGTGCAGTGCAGTTGCAGGTGAGAGTGCAAGATGCAGTTGAAGGAAGAAAATAGAGATTGACAATAAGATGACAATCTACACTATAAATATTTGTTAGCTCAATTGGTTTGGAGAATATAATTGTATCAAATATCGTTTAAGTGAAGCTTTCAAAGAATAAATACTTGAACAAGACTTTATATTATCCTGGAGATTATTCCAAATGTCCGGACCCGAATGTCTTATAGATTTATGTGTCACCAATGATTTGGGATTCAAAAGGTGGAAATTTCTACATATACGAGTAGGGTACGAATGGACAGAAGTATTGAACCTAAACATGTTATCAAACGATGATGGAAGTTGATCATGTATATATTTAAACATAATTACTGCTACTTGAATAATATTCAAATCAAAAACCTTCATTGTTTTAAGCTCATGAAATAGCTTTCAGGCGATCAAGTTCCTACTTCGTGCAATCAATTTAACGAAGAAAACGGAGTAGACTTTTTTTTTTAAGAAAGGGAAAAGGGCATACACAACCAATGAAGGCTTGCAGATAGTGTAATTGTGATTGTTTACCCCTTTCTGTACCAATGAATCCAGTGTGCACGAATTTTTACGCACATACCTATGGTCAGAAATTAATGTGGCACAAAGGGTTAAAGGTTCTGCATTGTTCTCTGTTCATGTATTCTTTATTTTTTATCTCAATGAATTTCAAATTCCAAGGTCCAATCAGCAGTCCATCCAAACAACACAACGGCAATTTAATCATATTTCTTGATGATACTCATGCTGACAACGCCCCAACACTAACCACATAATGGCAATGCATGCATTTAAAGGCAAACTGACACACAATTATCTCACATAGTCAAGCAAAAGTAAACCAATAAGACAGCAATAAACAGCAAACAAGACGTATACAAATTCATGTTATCAGCTTCAATGCGGTCGAAATTGCTTTTTCCCCAGAAGGTGTCAACCAGTCTTCAATAGCATGCTCGTTTGTAGGCCTAAAATATGCCTAATATTTGTTTGTCTCTTTCATTTTCCATTTTAGAAGATGGCTGGAAAGCCCATATTCAGATGCAAAAGCTGGTATTCCATGGGGTTCAATTGGATGTGAGGTGGGACCACTTCCCTGGGTTAAACACTATGCTTTTTGCGATGAGTAAATGAAGTGGGATCTTTTACGTGAATGAGTTGTGACTATCTCACACACGGGACCTCCATTTTATGTCCTATCCGAGGGACATGTGCCTGTATATTTCTTTTCGTGTAGCCCGAGTTCAAATATTTCCATGAACAGGGAGAACTCTACTCCAAACCAATATTTTCGAAGCTGAATGAAAAAGACACACATACACGGCCCCAAACTAACTGAATTCAGGACTATTTTCAAATTGAATGCAGTTATCTGGAACATGGATGCCTATTCACGAATTTGTATTACCGACGAGATTCAGTCGCCAACTTGACATGAATTTGAATGCTCATTGCTGAAATCCGTGCTCTTCTCGTAAATTTGAATCTCCAGTAGTGAATTTGAACGCTCCGATAGTGAATTCGAATGACGGGATTTTGAATTTCATTGCTGATTCAGTGCTGCATTAGCTAGCGTGGAATACATGAATTCGAATGCTCGGAATAGGAACTTGAGTGACAAATGTATGGAACTGACAGGGAAAACCTATAATATTCCTCTACTCATAATGAACATTGGTAACAAAATTCGGTTTGAGGTGATAGACTGTAATGACTGGAAAAAAAAATGGGTGTGATGATTGTTTTGACATACATCAAGAGGCTACGTAATAGAACGAGGTTAATTCCTGCTTAGAATTGAACATGAATGTTATGCAACCACAAGCTACAGAAATACAAGATAGTTATAACATCAGCTTGACAACAACTGTTGATATCAATGTATATAACAATGCACATAATCATTAAAGATATAGGGAAACTGAACTAAGGTTTTCTATAGCTCAGTCATTAGAGACCTGGCTAGCAATCCGGAGGTCTCGAGTTCGAATCCTGATGGAATCCCATCTCCTTTGCTTAATTTTCCACTAGTAAATGATATTAATTCTGGTCAGTTTTTCTGTTTGCGTTTGTTACATACTCAAAAATCTCAATCACTTCGGTGGTCCCTCGCATTTATCCCCAAGTTGAATTATCCTTCGGGTTTATGCCAGGTTCAAGTGTGTACGTGTTTGTCACACACAAACACACTGCTACAGCTTCTGACCATTCGACTATTGAGAATTTAGGGTTTCTGGGACGAACACTGAACTAGGGCTTTCTATAGCTCAGTCGGTAGAGCACCGGGATAGCAATCCGGAGGTCTCGGGTTCGAATCCCGATGGATTCCCATTTTCTTTGCTCAATTTTCCACTTATATGATATAGAGACGTATATAATACGAATGACAAGCCGAGTCCTTAGAGTGCTAACAGTTATCGCAGTACTTGGTATCAGGTGCTAATTTGAATAAGTATATGAATGATATACACATTAAAACGCATTAAAAATTCGAAAGCAATACATATAAGTTCTTCTTTAACTGGCAAAAATAACACAATGAATTATTCTGGATGAAAACATAAAGAAGAATATAGCTTTTAAAGTAAAATTTACTCATAAGTAAAAAAAAACGGCTTAAGGAGGTACGAGAAATGAATATAACAGTAATTACAATATTTAAATTTCTTGCAGTAACAATATCATAAAGTTCTACAAATACACTGAAATAAATGATTTGTATTTGGGATTGCTATATGTTTGCCACAACATATCTATGAAAAGGAAAATTATCAGGATATTATCTAAATATAAATATCGTGAAAGACAAATGGATTTTTTGTCCATCTTTGTCTTGGCAGCCAAAGAAAGTTCATGAGCTGTCAATGCTGTCATTAGCCTGATTAGGGGACTATAGCAAGCACAACGCGACCGCTAGTTGAGCGTACCGTGTGCAGGATTTGCACTGCGCATCCCCAGTTCTAAAAATACCAAAAAACCAAACAAACAAACACATCCCGTCCTGGGGAAAATGGGAACGGTTCTCGGCTAAAATTAACGTCCTGCAAATGCCGAGAAAAGCACCGTCCTGGGGAAAACAAGTACGGCACTCGCCCACAAAAGCGTTCGGTCCCGATGCTTGGCAGCAAGTGAGCCAGCCAGCCAGCCAGCCAGCCAATCAGCGATCTTATTCATACGCTCCCGTCCTGTACAGGAATGCGAAACTGCTTAGATGATGGGACGGAAGTCCGAGTACGGGGACTGTCACAGCTGATTGCTTCCGCGCATTCTCGGTCTTTCCGTCGTGTAGCGAAAACTCCCTAATACCTTTGGTCCTGACTCGTATCCTGCTTCCTGTGGCAAAATTAGTCGGACAAAGTTCCTAATGTAGGCCCTCGACCTCCATCTTGCCTTATTCTCTCTCCTCCGATGACTCGTCAAACAGTATAGGAGGGTGTTCTGGTCGGCTACCAGGAGAGCAGATGCACTTGCAACTTTCAAAATCAAAATCTGGAAAAATGATATCATTCATTGAATAATATTAATAAAATGTATTGAACTGATTCCTTTCTTAATTTTTCGATGGTGCACATTATTTTTCATACATATGAAATGACATATAAAGTGTTTTCCTACAAAATGCAATATAGACAATTTCATATTCATTGTATGATTCTTACCTCAAGAATTATAAAGAAGAGGAATTGCTTTTGAAATCTCACCGTTGACCACTCCACCTATTTTGGGTACTCCCGTGAAAATGGAGGGGTGCTACTTTTGTCGTTTTTGTGATGAATGGTCAAATAGTGGTGTGCAAATGAGCGTCTGCGCAAATAATCCTTTATACTTTTTCACACTTATATATTTGGACATTGTTGGAAGGCGGTGATGTTTCGTTTCACTCACTAACTCTTATTTTGAGTCAATGTAGACGGATGAAAATAAGCCAGTAGGCCTATACCTCTTTTGTTGTCCTGCATACATTCAACATTGAAGAGATTGCAAGCTTTACTAAGAACTAAAATAAGTAAGTAATGATGATTCAAACTGTTTTAGATCTTGCAGCAAATCAAATATTTCTTTTGGATTAATTGAAATGATTTTGACAGAAATTTTATTATGATAAAAAACAGATGTTGTCAGTGCATGAACTGTAATTTCAAGCAATTTGATGAAAAGATATGAATAAATCTATGAAATGGTATTCTGATTATATATCCAACATTAGAAGGGATTCCTATGATATTACGAAGTGAAGTATTGATGCTTGTGTCATCACCATTAATTGAGAATCTGAATATACCTTGACATAGCATTAATGTATGTATATAGAAAACAATACAGACCCGAAGCTGTCATATATGAGTAACACACTACAACAATTAGGTTTTGAGACTGAGGAGATTGAAAAGTCTTGTATGTTCTACAATCGTTTAATACCATATTACGCGTTCCATTTTGAGGAAAGCTGTGAAAATTCTGTCAAACATGTTTACGTAATAGCCTATTCGCTGAGTGTGTCAGCTTCTGTGTCGAAATTGTAAGGGTGTTATAAGGATACATCCGTTGCTCGTTTTCTTAAAAAAAAAAAGAGGATATACTTTCACATCCTCAAAGACTTTCGAATGTAGTTTCTAAAAAACCTTTGGCGGGCACTGAGATACTAAATTGACAAAGGATTTTATAAGCTGCATTAGTTTTTTTTTTCCAACTTCATGAACAGAACAAAAAAAAAACTCAATTGGCCCTAATATTTCTTGCATTACCTTTGAAAAAATTTCGGGCAACTGGGGAACATTCGGCATCTTCCATTGCCAAGTCGAGTAAGACCAAACGATTCGCGCAGGAATTTCCTTCATTCCATGCTGTCAGACAGTTTATTGCATGATGATTAAAATTCGTTTCGCAGTTGTCAAGTTGATCAACACTACTTTGAGGTATGTCGAGGTTCTCGAAGACCTCCTTTATTTTTCGTCTGTCGGCGATCTCTAATATGAATTTATTGAATACATAGGAGGGAATCTTCTCGCTGGTATAATTTCGGAATTCTGTATAAAAAGAAGCATAACGTAGACAACCACATGAATAACATAAAACAAAGCAAAAACTACAAATGTCGCTACGGCAACTGGTATGCCACCACCATAATGCAGGATTCTCCCAATAGAGCTATAGTACAATGTCTTGACAATGTGTTATGACAGTTTCCAGGGGGCGGATCCAGGAATTCCGTAAAGGGGAGGCTCCTTTACAAAATAAAAGGGAGCGCACTTACCCCCCCCCCCATTGTTTTCTTTTCATTTCTTTTGTTTTAACCAAAAGAACAAAAAAAGAAAGGGGGGGGGGGCGCGCCCGATGCGCCCCCTCTGGATCCGCCACTGGTTTCACATTACTGGCAAAATATAAAAATGACAGATTTGTCACAAATGTGTTGAATTTTCACTTTCCCTGAACTAGGTTTAATAAGATATGGAGAAAACTTGTATTTTCAGTATCAAATGGTAAAATATTAATATCAAAACCTGACGTTTGACGCTTGACCTTTGACCTTAAAGTTCCAAAGAGAATCACTGTTAGGTAGAACATATGCATAAACATATAATAAATTTCATGATGATACCTTGAGTTATTTTCGAGATATGGAGGATATAGCAAAATTGACCGTTGCCCTTGTGACCTTTGACTTTTTGGGAAGAAACTTCCCACAGAATATTTATTGGTAATACATCGTTTCAAGAAAAATCCTGAAGGCATTGCATAAATATGAGGAAAGTAGTGACATTTTGAGGAGTTGACCTCAAAACTTCGACCCCTGACCTTTGACCCCTGACCCCCAAATTCCCTTGATAATCCCTGCCAGTCATTACATGCATATATACTAATTTCCCCGAAGATACATTGAACCATTTGCGAGATATAGAGAAAAACGTACAATTTCAACATTTTGATTTTACCTTTAACCATTAACCTTTGACCTCATGACCCGAAACTCTTTCTGGAGAATGTTTATTTGTAGTACATATCTAAGCTAAGTTTCAAGAAAACAACACCTTTAGGCATTGCATGGATATGGAGGAAATAGAGAAATTTTGAGCATTTGAACTTTGACCTTAAGCATGTGCACCTAAAAGTTGATAGGCACAACTTCGCCCACTCATACATTATAGATGCCAATTTTTGTTACCATACATCAAACGGTTTTTTAGTTACGCTGTCGATAAAATTGTTTACGGATGGACGGAAGGACGGACAGACGGACAACCCGAAAACATAATGCCTCCGGCACCACTTCGTGGCTGAGGCATAAAAGAAGGAGGAGAAGAAGAAGAAGAACAGACTGTACAATCACTTCTGAAAAACTTCATTATTATTTTTGTTTGAACAAACACACGCGATTTACTATAACTGATAAAGGTAAAGATACAAAGATGCAAGAACTGATGTATAAGAAATATATAAAACAAACAGCGATTCAGCAAGGGTATTTTGATGTTCTCTATTGGCTTAATGATGCAATAATGATTTTTTTTTTAATATCATAATGCAACATCAGGTCAGCATGCCACCAATGCAACTCCTAAAGATTGAAACTGCGACCTACCCTGCGAAAATTAATATTAAGATATCGAAGGTCCCCTAATACTGTTACAAAATATTGCAATAGCCAATACCCAAGTAAGTAAGTCCCTATTTACTTTGTAATCTGTCCACTTTATCCTGAAGTTTGAAATCCCTCAGACACGTGAAGAGGTCTTCAAGCTGATTCTGTCCTTGGTATTTAGTCTTCCAATCACGCAACTCAAAATACACATTAGCTCTCTGTGGTGTAGTCGTTCCGATTCCTGCTTCAGGATCTTTCTCTCTGAGTGCATTGATTGCTTTTAAAAGGGAATCGGTTTGTAGTCCTCTCTCTGATGCCAAATACCACAGTTCTACCAAAGAGACCGGGTGACGTCCTGTTAAGGAAAGAGAGGTAAAGAAGTTTTTTTTCTGTTTTATTTATGTTTTCAATGTTTTCAATGTGCTCAAGATGGTCGATGGTTATGCGTGTACTTTTTATGAAAGACTATTACCTGTAGGACCTACTCCTTTTTTAGTCCGTTGATATAGATAAAGGGAAGGTTTCAAGAAAAACTAAAAAGTACATAGATTACCATCAAGTTCCATACAGAATTGCAACATTTCCCTTAAAATGCAGCTTAAAATTATTACAATCAGGAACTTCTTCTTTTGTCTTCATATCCAAACTCAATGGAAGAGCTGCTCTAAGCATATAACATCAAAGCCATGGAATGCAACCATTCAATATGATGCCATAGAACCTATACACGCATAAATTTGCAAGAATTGCGAAGAAATCACATTCCTGGTTGGATTCAACGGTGTTAAATGGATATTGATTACTTTTAAACGAAAAATATATTAAAATAATTCCAAAATGTTTGGTAAAACCAAGGATTTCGAGAGATTAAGTTCCCTGTTACAATAGTGCAAACCTTTCAATCCCATATTTGATGCCGCCAAATGTGTGTGGGTATATATATATATATATATATATATATATATATATTGACAGCAAATCTTGCCCATATAGACGTGGCTGGTGTTGGGTACATAGATTTACTGTTCTTGCACCGCCCCGCCATGTTGTGGTTAAGTCCTTTGATGTCAGTATATATATATATATATATATATGAATAACAGCAATAAATAGTTTCTGCTCGGAGTCCTAAGAAAGTATAGATTCACAACAGTAGGTCAATATAAACTCCGTTGGAGACGTAAATTTGACGGATTTTCGCCCATAGGGCTTTGTCAAGTCAATACATTTTGTATGTATTGACTTGACAAAGCCCTATGGGCGAAAATTCGTCAAATTTACGTCTCCAACGGAGTTTATATTGACCTACTGTTGTGAATATACATACATACATATATATATATATATATATATATATATATATATGTATATGTAATTATACATATGAAGTATATGCCAAACTGGATCTGCCCCACAGATAAAATGACAATTGATTCATGCCAATGCATAACTATCAGTCACTCTCTAAGGAAGATGTGTCTTCATGATATGTCTTTATATGGTAGTAATTTCATCCCTACTTCTGTTAAGATTGTCGAAGTGAAAATCTAGATTGCTCAACTGAATATATCTAGACACTAATCAGATATACCAATTTATAAAGAACTATAAACTAGAAGATTATATCAGTTTCCTTTCATATTCATATTCCTTTCATATCAGTTTTCCTTGTCGGAGTTAATCTGTAAAGTAATAACATCGGCTTTCCGGGAGGATTCAACCTCAAGCTATTTTCACAACACACAGCTCATCTCAAATTTAAACATTTGCAGGGGGTGTACACCATTGGACGACCCCCCCCCTCCATAAAAAAAAAATCACAAGTTCACATTCGGCAATCGTTATCAAATACAATTTATTCACATTTGTTGTGGTGTTTTTTTTTTCTTCCTTCGATATAGAAACGCGGGCTGAGTTGAAATGAATATTTTTCTTATCATCATCAAAGATCTTTTACATAAACAATTTCTTCAATTTTCACTACTTTTTTTGGAATAATTTTGTTTGCTTCTATCTCTTGTATCTCTGTTTACAGACAATAATTGGTTAATTCCCCTTTTTGTGAACTAAGAATATTTCGAACACTTTTCTGTACTTTTCTAATCGTCTGACCTGCTCTAGAGAGCAACTTTATATTCTCTTTGATATATTTGTTCAGTTTCTCTAAGGTAATAACAAGTCTTCTGCGTATTCAGATCCTCATTTACTTTTGTCGGTTTATTATGCAAATGAACAGCGGTGCAATAATTGTTTATTATTTTAATACTTATTCGGTGAGCAGGTTTAGTTTTTTGTTTCACCAAACTACTTCTATTTTCAGTCAATGTATAATAGGTGGAGAAATTAAACCGGTATAACTTGAATCCAATTACAAATTATATCTAGATGAAGAATACGTTTGAATTTTCATTCAAATCTGATGTTTAGGGGCCACAAAAAAAAAAAACTTCTTTATAAACCACTGGATGTAAGGCATTACGCGGAGACCTCAGGTTGGTGCTACTTTCCACTTTTAGTTCCACCAAGATCCGGAAAATAGATATACTTTTGGGATTTCACAAACATTAGTTATTACCTATAAAAAACTCTCGGTCCACCGGGTTGCACTCTGCACATTCAGCGGCCAGACACAGGGAGACCAGTGGGTTGCGGTTGTGACTGCCTCTGCGACTCCATCGTTGCAAGAATTTAATAGCATCACTGTCGGAGCTCATCCCGTCTCCGTCATTCTTAGGGTCAATATCTCCGTTATCCTTGAGCGCTTGCATTAAGGTGTCTTCTTTGTTTGTATCCTCATGGACCCTAGCAGGATCCATGGTATCACTGATGCCCCTGATGCCCCTGATGCCCCGTATCAATCTTCTTATAGTACCGTTTGAAATCCTGACATCCTTAGTGCAAAAGTCTTTGACAAAAGAAAAAGAAGAAAGAAACACCGTTCGTTATTATAATTGCAAGCATTTTGTGAGCACTGTTTCCGTGTCATAATAATGGGATACTTTTAAGATTTTTTGAGGTTATCTTTGAAGAACGCGGTTCACAATACAACTACCAAAACAATATTTTCAAATATATTGTGAAAACCGTACCTAAATAAGTATATGACTGTGACCATGCTGACCGAGGGAGAAAGTATATATGTGACTCTGCACCTCAAAACAAACAAAAAGTCGCCAGACATGAATTTTTAGTTAGGACCATATTCTGAAAGAGCAGACTTTAAGCTTTAAAATGATGTATAATTCAAATCAAATGGGCTCTCCTAACCTATCTAAATATTGGAAAGAAAGCACAAAGTCAGGAAAAGTGTGAACTGAGAAAAGAGGCTCTGAAGTACAGTGTCTATTCAAGCGCTTAATCTTTACCAAACCGTGCTGGCTGTGCGATGAATGGGACAAAAAACAGGAAGTCAACCACCAGAGTATCAACAATGAAGGGATTATCAGATTAAACTGAAATTAAGCATGCCTCTTTAACACATTCTGTCCATAATTAATGCCAACTTTCAAAGCAGTAGCACTATCTTTTCAAAAGTTATTAGAGTTGAAAGTGAAGAGTATGGACAAGGTTTTTCAGAAATGAAAACGAAATGCAATGTTGGCGTCGAGCATGTATATATGCGTACTAACTAAGTACTAACTATACCGTCTTACGACTATATTATAATGTCTCCATGACCTGGACGTTTTTGTGGGTTTTTTTAACAGAATTGTGTGCAATGCAAATATCATTGTGGAAAAATTGCAGCCGTTCCATGTCTGTGTAATTATTCAAAGAAATCTCATAAAAGGCCCACTGGAAATCAGTGAATTGACATGCTTGAATCTAAATGAAAATTTAATCGGAAATGACAAAAAGTCATTAACGTACGTAAAGAACATTAAATTACCTAAACAGGCATGCTGTGGCAGTAAAATTAAGATAAACAACAATGAAAAGTCTCAAATACCATAAAAGTCAGTGTATATCCTTGTGTTCAATTTTAAGGAAAGATTTTGTCAAGGATGCAAGCAACAGCATTAGACAATAGTTTCGGTTGGTGAGTCCCTATCCTGCCTTTTGATTGGGTATTATCAGGTTGTTGGTTTGCATCAGAAAAAAAAAAACATAGTGTAAATACTAACCTCAATAGTTAGATATACTATGTTTGTTAGAACCGCGTTTTTGTATGTAATTGCTTGGTATGAGGATGCAATCTTATATTATGGAGATAGACTGAGATCGAGCACGAAGGTGGTACAATCTCGTCAACACATCAATGGGAACAAGTGTCGCATGGAATATTTCATTACAAAATGTTGTCATTTCGTTACAAAATACTAGTAATCATTTCGAAATGACTGATTTCGGAACAAAATATTTTGTTCGACAATTGGCGCTCCATGGTCTTTGTCCATGGTTTAAACCATAGACAAGATTGTACCACCTTCGTAAATTCGGCCCTGAGTGTTTCAGAGTTTGGAACATAATATGTAAAACAGCTTTTGTGGGCACTGAGACAAAGCATGACGAATGATAATACATTATTTTTTGTCCCATTCTTGAATAGAATGAGAACACAGTCCGCTCTAATACTTCTAATGTCACCTTTGAAAAAATTCTGGTCAGTAGGGCAGCATTCAGTATCTTCCACTGCCAAGCTCAGCGAGACCAAAGGATTTGTGCTAGCATTGTCAGGGTGCCATGATTTCAGGCGTTCTATTGCATGAAGGTGAAAATGTTGATCATCGAATTGCTGAGATATGTTGAGCTTATCCAGGATCCTCTCTATGTTCTCTTTGTTGTTGATCTCCCATACCAATTTCCTTATCATATTGGTGGGAATCCCCTTGCTATTATAAACATCCTTCCGGAAACCTTTACAAAATAAGACATAGATAGAGAAGAACATGAATATAATACATAACCCATGCAAATCAAGAAATAGAGACTGACGTTTATTTCAAATACTCCCTATATCCATATAGGATATGATATGATATCTATGTAAAAATTCCACATTATTAAGGTATAAGGGTACAAAGATGCAATAAATGATAAAAAGTATTTACATAATAGCGTAATGGCAGCATCATGCATAGAACATATCCCGAATGAACCATGATTTACCAATAGAAGGGATATTTTTAAGCCCCTTACTGCCTTAATTAGCCTTGTAATACATAAACGCACCCAGTATTTTATTTCATATTATACGTCACATAAGCTTTTAACAATACCACTTACGGAAAGTAAAATTTCTGTCAATACTACGGAATTAAAAAGACAACATGTTCTCACTTTACGCATCTCTTCTCTTTACAGTCCTTTTCAGGACTTCTCGAAAGGTGTCCTAATAAGCCAGTTCAGGGTTCAAGTTTGCGCATGAGCAGAAAAAGGTAATTTATACTGAGAGACATTCACTGAGAAAAGCATCTGTGATGTCATAATTCAAGTTTCAAGTTTCAAGTTTTTATTTCATATTTCCATTTCTCAGTGATGGGATTACAAAATGATTGACAATAAAACAAAAGTACAAAACATATACAACCATATCTTATGTTTGAAGAAAAAAAGACAAACAAACATTACACACAAATATAAATGGTCATTTTCATCTGAGGATATCACAAATAAATGTCAGAAATATGATGGGGCCTACATAAAAGCAATGATGCTTGTAAAAACTGTAGGTTCTCGAATTTATAGGCGTGAAATTATACGGAGAACGGACATGTTTATCTCGACCAACTTAAATTGTACCAGTGCAAAATCAGTACTAAAAACGAACTATCGAACCACATGAATACTTTAGTATCGCTTAAACGAGACTGTACATATTTCGCCGTGTTTACACACACACACACACACACACACACACACACACACACACACACACACAAAAGTGCTATAACGGTATCGTCAAATAACTTGGAGCTGCAGACAAAGACAAAAGGCTGGGGGTATTAAAAAAAAATGTTGCTAAGAGCCGGGTAGTGTGTATCCACTAAGTAATAGCCGTTTTAGTTTGCGTTTGAAGGTGAATAAGGATAAGGAAGAAGTAATATCTTGAGGGAGGTCATTCCCGTATCTGGGTCCAGTAAACATAATTGTTTTCTTTGCAAAAATAGTGCGAGTACGGGGAAGGTGATAAGCGTCACTCTGACGAGTGGGGTAGCAATGAATAGAGCGATTTCTTTTGAACATGTGAATAAAAACGGATGGTAACTCATTAGTTGTTAGTTTATACATGAAAATTCCAAGATTATAATGAAATAGGTCTGGAATTTTCAGAATTCTGTTTTGATGAAAAAAACAGTTGGCATGAGCGAAATATCCGGCGTGGTTTATAATTCTTATTGCACGCTTTTGAATACGAAGAAGGGAATCTAATATAGGTTTTCCCGGTCAATTTCATACTTTTGTCACTCAAATTCATTAATGTGCATTCAAATTCACGCAGCGCACGCACGCGAAAATATTGGGGCGTTCAAATTCAGAACCCGAGCGATCAATTTCATTTATGAGCGTTCTATTTCGTTTTCGTGAAATCAAATTCACGATTGGGCATTCAATTTCAAAATGCGAGCACCGACTTTCCTACTCGTGCATTCAAATTCATACGATAGTCACGTGATAGTCCCAATGAGCTTGTTTGGAGCGTTCAAATTCATTTTTAGGCTATCAAGTTCCTACTTCGTGCAATCAATTTAACGAGGAAAATGGAGGAGACTTTTAAGAAAGGAAAAAGGGCCAACACAACCAATGAATGCTTGCATATAGTGTAATTAAGATTGTTTACATGTTCTACATTGTTCTCTGTTCATGTATTCTTTGTTTTTCATCTCAATAAATTTCAAATTGCAATGTCCAATCAGCAGTGCATCCAAACAACACAACGACTAGTAATCATATTTCTTGATGATACTGCATGGTGACAACGCCCCAACACCAACCAAATTATGACAATTCCTCAATTTAAGACAAACTGACACACAATGATCTCACATAGTCCTGCAAAATTAAATCAATAAGACAGCAATACACAACAGACAACACGTATAAAATGCTCATGTATCAGTTTCAATATAGTCGAAATTCTGTTTTTTTCCTCGAAAGTGTCACTCAACACTCCGTATTATGCTCGTCTGTAGGCCTATACAGTGCCTAATTTTTGTTTGTTTTTTAATTTTCTATCAAAGAAGATGGCTGGATAACCCATATTCAGCTGCAAAAGCTGGTCTTCCATATGGGGTCCAGTTAGATGTTTTGCTCTTTGCGATGAATAAATGAAGTGGGATCTTTTACGTGCATGAGTTGTGACTCTTTAACACGTGGGACCTCCATTTTATGTCCAATCCCAGGGAAATGTGCCTGTATATTCCTATTTGCTAAGCGCGAGTTCAAAATTTTCAATTAACAGGTGGACCTCTACTGCAAAATAAATAATCATCATAACTCCCAATATATTCAAAGCCAAGTGAGAAACACATGCATACACGGCCCCAAAGTAACTAAATTCAGGACTTCTTTTAAATTGAATGCAGTTATTTGGAACATGGTTGCCTATTAACGAATTTGAATGACCGACGAGATTCCGTCGCCAGCTTGACATGAATTTGAATGCTCTTTGATGAAATGCGTGCTCCTCTCTTAAATTTGAATGCTCCGATAGTGAATTTGAATGTTCCGATAGTGAATTTGAATGCTCCGTTAGTGAATTTGAACGCTCCGAGAGTGAATTTGAATGCTCGGATAGTGAATTCGAATGACCGGATTTTGAATTTGATTGCTGATTCAGTGCTGCGAGCGTGGAATGCGTGAAATCGAATGCTCGGAATAGGAACTTGAATGACAAAAGTATGAAATTGACCGGGAAAACCTATAGTAAATTGATTGCATTTCGCCACGCCAAAATTCCATAATTAAAGTGTGGAGATATTAAAGAAGAATATATACTCTGCAAAATATAAACAGGGAACAAATGTTTAAGCTTGTTTAAAATTCCAATATTTCTGGACAAAATTTTACTTACAAAATTAATATGAGTTTTCCAGGATAATTCTCGGTCAATCCAAAGCCCTAAAAACTTTGCGTTATTGACCTGCGTTAAACATATATCATTTATTTTGATCTCATGTGGGACAACATTCAAAGAATTACTGAATACCATATAATAAGTTTTTTCTATATTCAGGGATAATTTGTTGGCATAAATCCAGGATTGCACAGACCTAAGCTCAGTATTCATAATATCAATTAATGTATTAGGGTCTCGATGAGAACAAAACAAACTTGTGTCATCAGCAAAACAAATAAATGATAAAATTGGCGATGATTTTTGAAGGTCATTTATGTATAAAACTAGAAATGTCGCTACAGCGACTGGTTATACCCCCACCAAACAACATTTCATAAGCTTTGGTCAAAAAACTGAGGAAGTAGTTAAATCCGCAAGATCTTTCCTTGATCTTCTGCCATTAATATGCCGTTACCATGGCAACGTACTTTCGGGTACTGTCGAAAAATGCGTCTTGCACATCTACAACCAAAGGCACACATCTGTACCAAGTTTCATGGAAATTGGGCAAAAACTGAGGAAGTAGTTTGCAACACAAAATTTTCCATCATTTTGGCTCATAATATGTGAGCTGTTACCATGGCAACATACTTTTTGTCACTGTCAAGAAATGTGTCATGCTGACCTATATCCTAAGACAAACATTCAATATGAATTCCATGAGAATTGGAAGAACACTGATGAAGCAGTTTTGCCATGAAGCATTTTGCCCTATATTTTACCAATAACATGCCGTTACCATGGCAACGCACTTTTTGCCACTGCGGAAATATGTGTCTTGCACATTAACATATTCAGATGAACATCTGTACCTAATTTCATAAAAATTGATCAAAAACTGTGGGAGGAGTTCGCGACGCAAGATTTGTACCCATTTTTGCCCATAATATGCCGTTACCATGGCAACGTACTTTTGGGTACTGTCAAAAAATACGTCTTGCACATCTACAACCCAAGGCACACATCTGTGCCAAGTTTTATGGGAATCGGTTGAAAACTGAGGAAGTAGTTCGCGACGCAAGATTTGCAACGGACCGACCGCCCGACCGCCCGACCGACCGTCCGCTGATTCCTATATACCCCCTTCAAACTTCGTTTGGCGGGGGTATAATAAATAAAAGTGGGCCCAAGAGGGAGCCCTGTGGGACTCCACATGAAATAAGTTTTAACTGCGAATCATAGCCGTTAATGTTAACAAACTGCTTTCTATCAGTTAAGTAACTGTTAAACCATTCGAGAGGTGGCCCGCGAATTCCATAATGATACACTTTAGAAAATAAAATTTCGTGATCTATCGTATCAAAAGCTTTAGAGAAATCAAGAAAAACTCCAATTGTATGCTCAAAATTATCTATAGCATGAGCTACCTTGTCTATAAAAGTGAGTAAAGCATGGGTTGTATTATAATGTTTTCTGAAACCAAACTGAGAATCTGATAAAATATTATGATTTGTGAGAAATTTCAATAATCGCGTGTAAATCAACCTTTCAAGGATTTTAGAGATCGAAGTCAATAGAGAAATTGGTCGGTAATTATTCACCAAATCTTTCTGTCCCTTCTTAAAGATAGGGACAACTTTTGCAACTTTCATTTTATTGGGGACTTTACCATTAACTAGAGATTGATTAAAAATGTATGTTAAAGGAGAAATGATTTGATTCAAAACATTTTTTAAAAGAAAATTTGTAATTCCATCATATCCTGAACTTTTTTTATCATTTTTTATCGTTTTTAATCCATAATTATCCATGCAATCCTTGTGATAGACGATGATTGCCTGTACATACACCTGACAGCAAGCCTGGTGTTTGGCAATGTTTTAAGAAAAAAAAAGTTTGTTGAATCATTAAATACAAAACAATGAAATGGATGTTTCCCTGAGTGTGTACTGATGAACCATTCTGATCACCTGGTAGATACAGGTTGATTCCTTGTCTGAATACTTATTCCATGAATTTCTAAGTTTGGCAAGCTGATGTTTTATGTCACTTTAAATCAAGTGAAGTGCCTAAGGGCGGACGTCCATTAGGGCGCGGACAAGTCTAGGAAGGGTTGCGGAATCAAATTCTGTCATTTCGGCATCCTGTCCGCATCAGACGCGGAAAAAGTGTGCGAATCGGCTTGTCCTGGGACATTCCTAGGAATGTCCGCGGAAAGTCCGCGGATTGACTGCGGACATTCCTAGAAGTGTCCTAGGAATCACTTCGGAAGAGCGCGAAATATCCCGGAATATGCTTATCGCAGCCGGGCAGCGCGGAAATATCTAGGATTACACCAGGAATGAGCGCGGACAATCAGGATGTCTTCCGGACAAGACATGCGGACAATACAAGAAAAATGGAAAGGTTTATACGAATTTGGTGCGGACTTTGAATTTTCCTCATTTTACTGCTAACCGTCATGGAGGTCACACCAGCCGAAAATCACTTTACCCTATTGCTTCAAATACCAGTTGTGAGAGATGCTGAGATAGCACTTATAGCTAACAGGTCAGTAATAAAGGCATCACGGACCTGATACATGGAATGCTTTATCCGACTCCTTGAAAAAAAACGAGCGTCTATGTTTTCTTTCAAAGCTAGTATAAAGAAATATATAAGTATATGAATATAAGAACGACCCAAGTCCAATTTTTGGCCAAATTTAGTTTGACATGGGAAATTATAGCTTATGCATGGACTCATCTTGTGTGTAAATGATAAATCCTAATTACCCCCGGAAGTGCCTGAAATGAATGAGTTAAATCTTATATTAATGTAAGAATGAAGGACTTGGGTCATTCTTACATTCATATAATAGCGCCCTCTCTCATCCTTCTCCCATCTCTATAGCAGAATATCATGTATATGAATCAAAGAACGACCCAAGTCCACCACACAAAATGGCCTCTCCACAATTAATGTAAATGTTAATTGTCATAATAATATATGTTGTATTTGTATATACAATGTTGCCTTCCCATCACAGTTAAATAGAATATTATTGGACAAATAAAAAAGATATGAAGTTTTTTTTAGTTTACTCGAAATGATCTTCCATGGACTTGGGTCGTTCTTATATTCATATACTCATATTTTAACTCGATATATTTAGTAAAATAAGTATAATAACTGATATGATTTTGTTTATGTATAGTCTGAATTTATTAGTATTATTGTACTGACATACTGAAGAATAATGGCCCAACACAAACATTCAACTCACCTTTTGCTCTCGCACAGCACTCATTCACATCCTCTTTCCCCTATAAGGAATACTTCGCGGTATGGGGGAGCATCATTTAGTCATTTGAGTATGTCTTGTTTAAATTTGTCCATTTATGTAATTCATTTTTTATTTGATTTGATTTGAATTGAGAAGCAAAATAAGTACGAAGGTACGAACGAGCACTGGCCCTGGTCCCCTTTGAATGTGTTAGGATGGTCATTATCAAACAAGTTAAATAATTTTTCAAGCTTATAACATATCACTATATATATATATATATATATATATATATATATGTATGTATATATATATATATATATATACATATTGTAATACAACCGGATTTCTCCACTTATTGTGTGGGATCTTTTTTGGGTAAGTTCGCGGACACCTCACTCAGACTCACAACGATCACATCATATCCCATCATCACGCCGAGACAGCATCCATAATTCACCGAGTTGACAATCGAAGTGCGTGCGAAGAAGAACTTTATTACCGTACTCGTCAATCCGGCTACCCGTCAGGACCGGTCGCTTGACACGATGCACCACTGTATCGCCGCACGTTTGGCCGATACAGACAAGACTTTAGTGTACAATACACTACAAAACCACGGGGAGGCTCCGCGGACGCCCCCGACGAGCGTCAGCTCACCACTCTCCGCTCCTTCTACCCGAGCGAGAGTATAACCACGTGCGACCCGTGACCCCCACCGAAACTCATACGGCCATGGGGTCACCGCACGCCCCCTACGTCCTAACCAGACGTATACCAGAGACACCAACTTCAGTGCTCAAAACTCATTTCATTACACAGAGACACCAACCCTAGTACTCTAACCTAATTTCATTACACAGCCCCTCCCTAAGACTAGTCAGTCCCTTGACTAGGGCATCTCGGGCTTTACATAAACAAAGAAATGACCAAGACCGGATACTACAATCCCGTATCCCACACAAACAGAAACATAAACAATAACGCGAGAACAAGATTTTTACATAAACTTCACAAACTAGAGTAGGCACATTTACCTATTCTTCCACGCTAAAACAACCGAGTATATGACATACATACGCGAAATACTGTCTCGCAAACTTTGCATGAACATGACGTATTAACATAACCCTAATCAAGACAAACAAGATTGTGAAAACCGAATCATTACTGACCAAGCGAGGCATTTACCACTACGCATCATTGTCTCCCGCCTTGCTTTTGAAACAATGAACTCAGAAGTTACCTTCAAAAGGTATAGGCCTAGCTTGTCCGATAGTTTCACATCGTATTTACACGTATTTGCACACACACACAAATATTCAAAAGCTCTCTTAATAACAGTCCACATTATCTTAAAGACAAATAAAACACTGTAGCGTCATCGTGAATCGTTGCGTCTTCCGCTAGGGGATCCCGATCTGCACTTCAACCACAGCGTCTCCGTCCCACTTGGTGCAGCAGATACCCTTGTCCTAAGTCATCTCGCAGACCACATGACATTGACGATACACACTGGTTCAACCTGTCGACGTAACACTAGTTGCAGGTATGGTGCACCTGCTGCAGGGATCCCACAGCTTCCTACATTATTTACATTAAGTTTCGGCTGTGCACGAGTCACTGCAATCACCTGGCGCTCTACCCAGCATCCCTGATACGAGTCATCGTATCGCTGAGGAGAGTTTCGCTTCCTTCGTTGATTGCGTCGGAGATTAGTATGGAAAACGGAGGAGAAATGGATTCATCTTTGCCGGTGTGCGAATCGATAGGGTCAGACTCTGGTCGAACGTCTGCAGCTTCGTTGAGGAACTTCCGAGGTGCATGGTGCCAGGAGGACGTGACAATCCAACTTCTGCAAAGGAGCATCACTACCTCCACCAGCCTCGATCCACGACTGCAACAACGGCTCGCCAAAGCACTGTTTCATTCGATCCACGTGTATAACGTCTTTCTTTCCGATGTTTTCTCTTGTTTTCGGCAGGTCACGTCCGACAACCTTCCTACAGCCAGGAACGGACCTTGTCATTTTCATTGCGATGATGCGTAGCTATGCAGAACTGCATTAAAATGCACCAGCAAACAGAATTTCCGTCTGATCGTGAACTCATACCTGTGCAGGCATAGCAGGCATTCGATTTGAAGGCACTCGCTACTAATGGCAATGCAGGCATAGCAGGCATTCAATGTGATGACACCACTGGCACTGTAGGCGCTCCTATGTCTTCTTGACAAGTGGGGTTCTATTGTTTTTTTTTCTTCCGACTTAGACTCTGCTTCTCTAAATAGCTTCAACCTCGTGATGTCGGAATTGACAGATGGCCGTGCAGGCATAGCGGGCATTCATTTGAAGGCACCGCTGGCACTACAGGCGATATTGGGTCCTCTTGTCAGGCCCTTATACCTTTTCTTCTTCAAGCGTAGAGTCTAAAACAATGCTGGCGCCTTCGCCTACAGGTGCCTTTCCCCTGCAGGCGCCTTCGCTCGCAGGGGCCTCCGCCTGCAGGCGCCTCTCACCTGCAGGCGCCCTTCACTGCAGGCGTCTTTCACCTGCAGGCGCCCTTCGCTGCAGTCGCCTTTCACATGCAGGCGCCGCTTTTCACTTGCAGGCCAAAATGTGGATAGACAAGATTACAAATGTAGAGTCACCCTGCACGCACGAAGAAAATCAGTAGACATTCGTAACGAGGGCACTACTAATAACGCAGGGGAAAAGGTCTCTCCTCAAGTGCAATCTGCAGTCTCAAAAACATGAAAATCGTTATAGCAGTCTCCTGGTCCACGAAACCCATCCCACCGCTGCCAATAATGTAATACAACCGGATTTCTCCAGTTATTGTGTGGGATCTTTTTTGGGTAAGTTCGCGCACACCTCACTCAGACTCACAACGATCACATCATATCGCATCATCACGCCGAGACAGCTTCAATAATTCACCGAGTTGACAATTGAAGTTCGTGCGAAGAAGAACTTTATTACCGTACTCGCCAATCCGGCTACCCGTCAGGACCGGTCGCCTGACACGATGCACCACTGTATCGCCGCACGAATGGCCGTCAGCTCACCACTCTCCGCTCGTTCTACCCGAGCGAGAGTATAACCACGTGCGACCCGTGACCCCCACCGAAACTCATACGGCCATGGGGTCACCGCACACCCCCTACGTCCTAACCAGACGTACCAGAGACACCAACTTCAGTGCTCTAAACTCATTTCATTACAATATATATATATATATATATATATATATATATATATATATTTATATATATATATATATATATTATATATACATACTTTTGTGGGGTTTCAGTTGGGCGGTCACATTTAAAGCGATTTAAACTATGCACTGTATATACGATGTGATGGCAACTATTAAAAATCCCTCATATCAAAATGACTTCTGAAAAGAACGCAACAAGAACAACAAAAACAAACACAAAGTTTACTCGGAGCGGAGAGTGCTGCTTCCTCTTTTTCCTAGTAACTGTTGGCAGAATATCCATTGCTTTCTGCTTTGCTTCAATCATTTGGGACTGTGAAATGCTGATATTTGCCTTTTCCTAATCAGGGGAAGAGAGGTTTGGTTGTATAGTGGGGCTTGCATGGGGACCTCGCCTCCCTTTTTGGTCTTTTTGCGTTTCATTGATATGATGCTACATTGATCTAAATCTTTATTTTTTCTTTCAAAATCCTTTCGCTCATGGAACGTGTTGACTCTTTCATGTCTTGATCACAAAATGTCCGCATCGGTTCCGGACAGGCGCGCCGGAAGCAGTTTTGGATTGGGGGGGGGGGGGGGGGCAAACATTGGAGGGGGCTCAAGATTAGACCATGCATATGTTACACAATATACACATACACACACACACACACACACACACGCACACACATCTATTATATATATATACATATATATATGTAAAGTGGCGTACGGTGGGTCGAAACATGGGGGGAACCATGAAGTAATTTTAGACGGTCTGTATGCTTACAAGTGCGTGTGTGCGTGAGCAATAATGGGACTACAATACATTACGGAATGTAATACATTCAACAACACAGTCATTGAGGAACATTGTAAGTTTTCCTTACATGGATTATGGAATGACGGTGTGAAACGATCGACAAATTATATACTGTCAGCAACATATGGTGAATGGCATAACAATAAAATGCGAGCGAGCGAAGCGAGCGAGCTTGAAAATTTTGATATTCTACAGTTCCAAAACTGGAGTTTTAATTGTAGCTATATATTTCGCTTTGGAAATAAATGGGGGCGCATCGGGCGCAACTGCTGGCAATTATTGGCAGCAACATTAGGAGAATGGCATAACGATTCAATGCGAGCGAGCGAAGCGAGCAAGCTTGAAAATTTTGACATGTTACAGTCCAAATACTCCCGTTTAGTAGCTATATCTTTCGCTTTGGAAATTAAGGGGGGGGGGCATCGGGCGCAACTGCTGGCAATTACTGGCAGCAACATTAGGAGAATGGCATAACGATTCAATGCGAGCGAGCTTGAAAATTTTGACATGTTACAGTCCAAAAACTCCCGTTTGTAACTATACCTTTCGCTTTGGAAATTAAGGGGGGGGGGGCATCGGGCGCAACTGCTGGCAATTACTGGCAGCAACATTAGGAGAGTGGCATAACGATTCAATGCGAGCGAGCTTGAAAATTTTGACATTTTACAGTCCCCAAACTCCCGTTTGTAGCTATATTTATCTTTCGCTTTGGAAATTAAGGGGTGGGGGCATCGGGCGCAACTACTGGCAATTACTGTCAGCAACATTAGGAGAATGGCATAACGATTCAATGCGAGCGAGCGAAGCGAGCGAGCTTGAAAATTTTGACATTCTAGAGTGCAACAAATGCCGTCGTAGCCATGTTTTTCGCTTTAGAAATTAAGGGGGAGGCGCACCGGGCTCAACTGCTGGATGCGAGCGAGCGAAGCGAGCGAGCTTGAAAATTTTGACATTTTACAGTCCAAAAGCTGTCGTTTGTAGCCATATTTTTTCCCTTTTATTCATATTTTTATATACATATTTGTTTTATTTTCTTTGTTTATTCGTTTATTTTTATTTTTATTATTTTTATTTTTTTTTTGGGGGGGAGGGCTTTTTGGGGGGGGCAAAAATGCGTTTTGCCCCCCACTTTTTGGATTGGGGGGGCGGCCGCCCCCCTTGCCCCCCCCCCCCCACTTCCGGCGCCTGTGGTTCCGGATACTTGCATATAGATTCGCATCGGTTCCGTGCTAGGCCTAAAACATTCCTGGTGTCTTCCGCTTTTATTCGCGAAGGTTTCCCATACCGCGGGATTCTTCCAGGAGCGGAAGGGATAAGGACAGGCGGGATGTCCTGACGATATCCCCAGAACAAGTTGCCGAATGTGTCAGGAAGTTCATTTCCTCGTCAAAATTTGGGTTTCGATTAAAATTTGGACGCGGAAATTTTTCTCTCTCCCGAAGATGCGGAAACGTCCGGACATTGTTTAGGACAGTGAACGGACACTTTCAGGAACGTGCGGAGAGTTTGTCGAACGAGGGCGGAATACCAAATTTGCTTTCCGGGTCTTGTCCGGGTCTTGTCCGCGCCCTGGTGGACGCCTGGTCTAACCAACTGAGAAAAAAAAAAAGAAAGGTCCTTTGTACCCATGAGTTATACATGATCTATCTCCGAACTGGCTTATTTCCCAAATTTCGCTTTTAATCAACTGTGAAATCCACACCTACTAATGCCTATAAAGCGTTCAAACTGAACCTGAGTGTTTTGGGGAAAAAAGAAAACAATTTATGAAATTCGATGGGTGGAGTGTATGCCATTACATCATTGCGAACTATCAAGCCCGAGCACAAGTAACGCCTACGTCGTGTGAATCTTCTTTACATAAGGAGGGAAGATCAAGGGCCACTAGATTAATACCAACTCACCCCCACCCACATATTAAACACTTGAGAAGTTATTGGTTTTGTTGTAATTTTTTTTTCCCGATTTTGTACTTTTTCTCATAAGGAACAAAAAGCTCGGGGCGGTTTTGTGTGAGAGTGCACATGTGCGGAAGGGAATGCTAAAACCCCCAAAACTGCCTTTGGAAAATCAATAATGATAGGGAGCCGCAAACCTCAAATCATGACAAATTTTGTGTCACAAAATTAGTAATTACTGCAGTGGACGCTTGTGGACGCGCATGTAACGTTGCTTAAAGACCTAATAAAATGCTTGCAAAATGTTTTAATATGCAAAAGAAATGTAAAATATATGTCATGATTATCAATGTAAATATGTTGTCAGTGTCGTTCCGGTTTTTATCGCTTCTAGAAACTCCCCCAAATATCACATTTTTGGAGGACCCCGTTGCAGCTTTTGCGAAAAAGATAGTCACGTGACCAACACCCCTGAACCGATTGATGACGTATAAGCACGGACTTGTGCTCAGTTAGCAGACGCCGCTCAGCACAAGCACTCAGATTACTAGCTTGGTACACGCGCGTACACGATAGCTAGCCCGGCCAGGCCCGGGCGCGTGTTTTTTTTTAGACGGCACAGATTGGGGAAACTAAAAATCTATCGGGGACCCTATCCCCAACCCCAACCCCAACCCCAACCCCAACCCCAACCCCAACCCCACCCCACCCCACCAACCCCAACCCCAACCCCAACCCCAACCCAACCCCAACCCCAACCCCAACCCCAACCCCAACCCCAACCCCAACCCCAACCCCAACCCCAACCCCAACCCCAACCCCAACCCCAACCCCAACCCCAACCCCAACCCCAACCCCAACCCCAACCCCAACCCCAACCCCAACCCCAACCCCAACCCCAACCCCAACCCCAACCCCAACCCCAACCCCAACCCCAACCCCAACCCCAACCCCAACCCCAACCCCAACCCCAACCCCAACCCCAACCCCAACCCCAACCCCAGCCCCAACCCCAACCCCAACCAAAAACCCTAACCCAACGTTTTTCCCATAGGTTTAACACGCACCATGCCCCAATCTGTGCCGTCTTAAAAAAAAAACGCGGCCCGGGCCCCGCGGGATGTGCGCTCCCGGTCGACCCACTGACTGTCGACATGTACGCATTACTAGTATAAAATTAGCTTGCACAGATACCTGGTACCTCGAGCATAATGTCTTCCCCTATATGGGTAAACTTCGACATTGATGATGATGATGAAGACTGCAGCTCTGACAATAGCGGAGAAGAAGAGGAGGCACATGAAGTTGAAGGGGAAGATGGGGAGGGAGAGGCAGCCGATGAACCAGAACGTTATCGTGGGGCTGCACCTTACCGATATGAACCAGCTGCATCTCCCCCGCTGCCAGTGCAAGAGCGTATAAAGAACATGGCACCAAGCCCGAGAATAGACCTCACGGAAACGATAGCCTGGGAAATACAGAGTGGTATGTCTGGTATGCCCCCATATAGTTTAACGTTAGAAAGGATATACGTGTACTGTATTATACATGATTGACATTGTAAGTTGTAACTGTTTGTCTAGCAAATAGATTAGAAGAACAGACCCAGCTTGCTCACAAAGTGAGCGGCTACTCCGGCCGCAGCAAGCAAGCGGGAGCGTCCCGGACGTGGCCTGGCCCGTCGGCCGGCGCTTAAAAGTTAAACTACTAGTAGTAGTCTAGAAGTAGATCTAGTAGCAGTCTACTAACAATGTTAGTAGTTATAGTAGTCGGGGTACTAGTAGTAGTAGTCTACTAGTACTAACGCCACTACTACTACTAGTAGTACTAGTAGTACTATTACCACTAAGGCACTAGGTCTAGTAGACTAGTAAGTAGTAATAGCAGAATCTTTGGAAGTAGTACAGAGACTACACTCTAACGCCTATTCGGGGGATATGTTGTTACAGGGTGGGTCGTGGCTAAAAAAAAAGGCCTAACCAGTTTCCCATCTAGTCAGTTTCTGCAATATTTGTTATCAGTAATTTAGATGCGCCATTTTCTAAGAAAAACGATATCAAGAATGATCTACAATTTTGGTCGAGCAGTTTTTGTTTTATGCTAAAAATCATACTGTGGAAGGAAGCCCAAACGCCGTGCTTGGTCTACCGATGAATGCCACGATGGGGCTGAATTCACGAGTAGGTCTAGCGTTAGGCCTATAAAGCAGGCGAGTCGCCGTAGTATTAGTACAGACACGCAGTGGTGGTGGGGCTATCGTGAAATAGGCCCCACCGCAGTGCGCGTGCACCGTTCCCGTGCGTTTATAGCAAGCAAGGGTAGGTCCTCCTAGGGTTTAGGGTTAGGTAGGGTTGTATGGTTAAATTGGCCGTTAAATTAGTCGAGGGCCATATTATGAAGTCATTTTCGCCGCATTCACGAGTATTGACTGTGGAAGGCAGCCCCACCGCCGTGCTTACCTACCGAGATGAACGCCACACGGTGGGGCTGAATTCATGAGTATTTAAACAGGCGAGTCGCCGTAGTAAATACTATTTATCTATATAGTACAGACACGCAGTGATGGGGCCTATTTCACGAGTTTGCCGAAAATAATGGCTATCCAAGCGTACCACAGTTGTAATCTGTATTATTGGCAGTATCAAATCCGATACAGTTCATTAAATATTCTTTTGTCCAAAGGCTTAGCCAATGACAATAGTGCAGCGCAGCACCTGCTATGCGCTCGCTAGCTCGCTCCCCCGCCAGCGCTAGCCAGTGCAGCCGCCGGCCGCCGCCAGCTGTCGCTGCGCTGCGCTAGCATAGCCTTGCCAGCTCGCTGGCTACGGCTAGACTGGTTGTGAACAACGACTCCGTTCTTAGACGTCATCACAATTTAGAAGTGATAGTGCGCCGCATGCGGCGAAAGTATAGCAAGTTTTCCAAAACCGAGGAAATTGCATCCATTATGTTAACAAATATAGAACAAAATTCAGAACAGTAAAAAAACCCGCACAACCATAGAATTACTTAGAATTTAACATTTAATATTATTACATTATTGAAAAAAAAATGCCTAAACCATTTTATTAGGTCTTTAATGGCAAGATATACATGTCGTCTACCATTGCTGTTCATATTTACTCTGAAACGATGTGGAAATATGGGTAAAATTAGATTGCAAATTACAACCAACCTACCGAAATACTTGCTTTCTCTCGTAAAGTACGTGCATTTCGCAAATGAAATTAACTGAGCGATGATTTCCCAATGTATACTACAACTGCACATGCATTTTTCTTGATTTAAGAGAGTTATTATCTTATGCGCATGTAGTTTTTAGATATCTCAAAACGCCGCCTTGTTTTTACTCCAGGCTGGCTGCCGGTGATGCACGATGAGATCAAAGCAGGAAAGCATCTTTAAAATGTTATTGTGATGCTTTTCACAGAAGCAGGTGTTTGAAGCAATTAACAAGCGATGTATGTCCATGTGTGGTAGGTCCATCGCCAAACCAAATAATAACAAGAAGTATACAAAACATTAACAGAACTGTCCTAAAATAACAATAAATGTAATAACAACCATACACAAATACATACACAAACACAAGGCTGCATCGAAGCTTTTCCTTACCTTCGAGATGTTCTGCCGCCTCGGTCAGCCCATTAGCCCTCAAGATTGCCAGTAGAACATCCTTCTGATGTTCCCTGGAGCTTTCATCGTGTTCCTGCTGCTTCCACTGACATAGCGCAAGGTAGACGTCATTCGCCGTCAGAGGGGTTTCCCCGAGGTCATGATGTGCTACTTGGTCGTCTTGCAGCATGCCACACAGTGTACGTACTTTCATCAGGTAATCCGTTTCAGATCTGAAGTTTGCTAACTCCCAGAGCTCCACATAAGATATAGGGCCGTCATCTGTAAAGACGCATAATTGAGGCAGCAAAAAATAATGGACTTTTTTTCTCGATGTGATTCCATTCTTTTATCTGAGAAAAATGAATATAAACATCATCACAGTGCTTATTTGCGCCAAAGCAATGTGCAATTTGTTCAAAGCTCAAATTCAATTTGTAACTTCCGTGCGTATAGCTGACGAATATTTACATTGCAGGCATTACTTTCAGTAGGTTACGTCATATTTTACACTCTTATTTGTAATGGACCTAAACCTTCCTTGGTTTTGCAATTTACTTCAAGATAGCCGTAATTGTGTTGTTTATTTGCTCTGATATCATCGCACTTATTTTTGCAGCTATACATTTTGTTGTTTTGAATTGTAATCTGATGATTTTTTTTCCTCCAGTGATAAGTATTGTATTTGGCTTTGTCGTGAAATATGAAAAAAAAAATGCAATTCCATTCCATTCAATTCAATAAAATCATCAAAGGCATTTGTCAATATTAAAAAAAACCCCAGAGATTCTAAGCTTTCATGTCAGTACATGTATTACGATTTTTGGACGCTAAAATGTCATATATATAATATGTATTCATGTGTGTGTGTGTGTGTGTGTGTGGACAATAACTTCGAGAGTTACAGATGATACTTGATAAAACTTATTTGTACATGCAATTACTATTAGGATACATCAATTTTTATTTCCCATGGAAACAGAGGCAGAGAGGGATCGGCAATACACTTTAAGAGCTTCAGAGTTTGGAATATAGTTTCCAAACCACGTGATTGAATGCAAAATGATATGAGTACAGGAACTGACATCATTTAATGTTTGTCCTATTCATGAAAACAAAGGAGAACGCAATCATATTTCTATCCTTACCTTTGAAAAAATTCCGGTCAGTAGGGGAGCATTCAGTATCTTCCATTGCCAAGTTCAGTAAGACCAAAGGATTCATTTTGGAACTTTCTTGGTCCCAGGAGTTCAGACAGGCTATTGCATCCAAGTAAATGTTTGTCCCATGCATTTCGAAATGTTCAAACTGATCATTCATTTGTTGAGATATGTCAATTTGTTTAGGTGTGTCGAGGTTTTCCATAATCTCCTTAATTTTCTCTGGATTGCCGATCTCCCATACAAATCTCTTAATCATATTGGTGGGAATCCGCTTGGTAGCATTCTTCCGGAAAGCTTTGAAAAAAGAACAATGAGAAAAGAAGCACATGAATGAATAAACAAAGCAAGCAAGCAAAAAAAAAAAAGCAGAAATAAAAAACAGTAAAATCATTTATTAACAAACCGTATACCTATGTCCGTACGCACAAGCAATTTCCGACATATGTAATACATCTGGAGAAACAAAGATGCAAGAAATTATTTAGAATTACACAGTATGCATGTACAGCGTCAGCGCAGCATCAAACGTCAAATGTTATCTTAAATACATTACGATTTAGTGAGGATATTTTAAAGCCCTCTATTGGAATCGTGATATACTAACGTCATTTCTGTCAGTATTACACGTGACATAATGAGGTAACAAACCAAGCCTACGGAAATAAAGCAAAAAATAAGAAGCTCCGCTAAATATTGTGGAGAAAAAAAGTGCAATTTCCAATCACCGGGTTTCTTTGTTTTTTACCTTTTAATCTTGCAACCTCTTTCTTTAGACCATGGTTCCTGAGACATTGGAAAAGGTCCCTTAGCTGGTTCTGTCCTTGGTATCCATCCTTCCACTCGCACAACAGAGAGTACATACATGTAGATTCTGATTTCGTATTCATTCCGGTTGCTGTTACAACATCCCCGGGGAGAATTTTTCCAGTGAGTTCCTCAATTGCTTTCACGAGGAAATCTGCTTGTTGATCGCCCTCTGATACCAAGTGCCACAATTCTACGAAGGACACCCTGAGACCTGCCGTTTAACAAAGAGAGGCAATACAGTAATTCATATTTTTTCTTTCATCTCTTTCCAATTAGAAACACGCATTGACTTCAAATGAGTGCATACGTAGAAGATATATCAAATTTTCTTTTTTTTTCCTCTGTGAGTTTTGCTAAATGGGCGACAACGATTTTGCGAAGAATCAAAATAGAATTAATATGTTTCTTCCGATTACTTATTATTAAGGTCCTGTAGAAAAGTCTGATTTTAGAGAGCAAGCGGTTAATAATTGACTAAAAAAACGATCCGATCAGCAAGAATGAAGCAATGCATTTTTGAAGAAGTATCATGCAAGAATCACATTTATATCAATGTAGCTATCAGATAACTGTGTGAAGATCACTGTGTATGACATACTTCAACTCATACAAAACACAACGTCTGTTGTTCATCAAAAGCTATGAATACAAACCAAATTATGCTAAATCTTCTAGAACAATATTGTCCTGAAAGATTAAATATATGCTCTTATACAAACCCTTCAAAAAAGTTTTGAAATCTGAGTTTGATCAATCATTTCTCATATTTTCTTAAAAATGATTGATTTGTGCTTATTACCACAGAAAGGTCATTTAATTTGCTTTAAAATGGTACCATACTTGTTATGATTTTCGTTCACATGGAGGTGCAGTGCTTACAAATATGAGGTAAAGTCAGAATTTAAAAGCTTCAAAGTGGCCCAATTTTTGACGTCCCTAATGGAGTTTCCTCGTTATGAGTGAGTTCCCCATTGTTTCTTTGGTGTTCCTTTACTGTAGCATCAGCATTTTTATGGAGTGAAATATGTATGCGTTCAACCAAACAGATAAACAAACAAACAAACACACACACACTCAAACACACACACACAAACGATCATGACTCAAACCATTTATCTCACAGAACCTCGCCACATTAACCACATCAAAGACATTTAAAGAAGTGAAATGGCATGGTCTTAACTTTATTGGATTTTCATCTTTATTTTGTCTTTATTTTGTCGTTAATTTGTCTTTACTTTATGTTTACTTTGTCTATATATTGTCAATGAACATGATCGGGGCTCAGTATCTGATGGACGACCCAATTGCTTGCACCACCGCCAGGCACCATGTCCTCATGCTGTTGATTAGCTTCGTGATTCGCTGCTGAGGAATGGCGTTCCACTCGTCAACCAGTATCTGACGGAGTTCTGCCAATTTCGTTGCATTTGTGACCCTCTTCCCCACAACTCGGCCAAGTTGACCCCAAAGATGTTCTATGGGGTTGAGGTCGGAGCTGCATGCAGGCCAGTCCATTCTAATAATGCCCTCTTTCTCGAGAAAGCTGCGCACAAGTCTCGCTCTATGTGGTCTTGCGTTGCCATCTTTTTCAAGCATCTCAGCTTCAATTTGCCCTATGGCGCGGGCTTTTTGAACATTGCTTATACGTGGCGATTTACAACCATAAAACTTGATGAGCTATCAAAATTGCCTGGCATGGCACCACTGAAAACTTGAATGTGAAGTTAAGATGTCTATTGAAATTTGCGTTCATGGCTGACCAGTTGAGAACAAAAGACGTAACACAAAAGAACATGTTCTCTATTTACTCTTCACGACCATTCTCATTCATAAGGACCGTTTTGTTCATTTTGCAACTTTTCAATGCAGACCTTATCAGACACTTTTGAGTACAGCTTCTTACCTGATAGCTTAATCACAATGAGTAGTATTATTTTAAAGAAAATTTGATAATCTTTCAATTGATATCAAGCATGTATTGTATAGTGCTTACAAACTGGAGAAATTTACAACTGAAGTCAGATTTCCAAACTTTTTTGAAGGGTTTATAAGAGTTCACGTTAAAGAAAACAGGTTTGATGTAAATTGAGATACAAGCGTATCTTTCAATTTGATGCTTGTCAAGTTCCATCTATATATTTTCATTCTAATGGCTTTGTAGGTAAACCGCTTTCCAAGTTGCAATGCTCCTAGCATAAATCTTTATCACAATATCAACCAAACCAACAATAAAAACATACATTACTCCTCTCAGTGTACTATACTTACAATCATCTTACAATCTTTTTCAAGATCTTACTCGAGACGTTTTGTTTTCAGGAATGTTTCTATATAAAGCTTTTGAAAACACACATTTCTGAAGTGAACATCTTGCATGTTTTCTGAAGATATGTTTAAGGCATAGTTGCCACTTTTTAGCTAGGATCACCTTTGCACTTTTAAGAGGGATCAAAAGACTTTCCTTGTTTGACTTCCAAAATTTGATAGACAACTGTCCTTATCATCACAGATATTTTTATCGACATAATCAATTACTAAGATTTAGAACTATCACATACATTGACACTCAACTGAAACACAATAATTAAATAATGAATGGTAGACTTACCTCTTTGACGGAAATATTTCCAATAAACAAAACACACTGCAACTGCCATGATTGAAGAGATTACAGTCACGGACACCCCAGCTGCAACAGCTGTGGAACAGAATCGTTAATAATTTACTGCTCTACTGACTGTTCCTTGTACACTTACTGTTATTATCAGATGAAACTTCAAAAGTGTGCATTAATTAACCGCCCCAAACACACACACACACACACACACACACACACACAAAACACAAAAGTGGGGCACCCCTTCATCTGCTGTGAACAAACTTGAATTTATATTCACTATTCTAACAGTTATAACTCTTTATTAGCTCTTATTTGCTCTTTCCCTTGAGAATGTCTTTTAAATTCTTCATTGTCGTCCCCTTCTGCCCCCTTCCTTTTTCTAAGGTCTCCCAGGATGGCATGTTGTCCATTTTAAGAAATTGAGATCTTCCCACCCGAGGGATACTATTTGCCAGTGTTGGTTGAAAACTGACTATTTTATTATACGTGGTTCAGGATTGAACCATTATGAGCAGATGAGATGATTAGATTTTGGATGAGATCTATCAAAGGTCAAAAGTCAATGAACTTTGTCTTAATATGTTATCTTTACCGTTTTATCCCGTTATCGAACCTCAAGAACCCCTGTGTGGATTTTCATGAAACTTGGTACACGAGTGCACAATAAGAAGTATATGAACCAGTGACATTTCGGGCGAAATTTTCTCTAAGGTAAAAGTTCAAAGGTCAATGAACATTGTCTTTATGTCTTCTTTCTATTTAATAATAATAATAATGATAATGATAATAATAGTAACATCAATTTATAAAGCGCAAAAACTATAGACATATCTGCGCTGCAAAAGCTCCTGATGCGCTTGATAATAACGAACAGTGAAATGAAAAGATGTGTTTTGAGCCGTGATTTAAAGACTGCTACGGTTGGGGATAACACATAATGCCAAGAACCTCTTGCATTGATTTTCATCAAACTTGGTACAACGATAACAATGAGAAGTATCTGAGCCAATGAAATTTCGTGCCATATTTGCTGAAGGTCAAAGGTCAAAGGTCATTTAATTTTGTCTGAATATTGGCGTTTTTCCTTGTTAACGCGATATCTTTAATAAGAACTCCTTGGTAAATATCAATCAAACTTGGTGCAGGGGTGCATCATGACGAGTAGTAGTCTGGTTTCCAGACCCTCTACTCGCACTATTTTTGATATTCAGGATATTGACGCCCTCAACGTCGAAACTGGTATAGTTTAAGGTGGTTTTGTCCTGCAGTTGCCTTCGGCAAAGGAGGCGACTTCATCGCCGGGCAGCGAATTCGGCGCTGCGGAGTCCAGTTGGCAAAGGGTCTGGAAACCAGACTAGACGAGTAGATGAACAGAGTAGATTTAGGATGAGATTCACTCGAGGTCAGAGGTCAAAGGCCAATCTAAGATTGCGTAATGATGTTGAACTTTGGTAGAAATATTTCTATTCAGATGGAGGAATTAAAGATCAATGACCATGGTCTCAAGATACTAAAAGCATTATGTACATTGAAGGAATAATGTACACTTTTGAAACTATGTAACTTAAGAAATGCATATAGCTTTTCACTGTACCGAATATATTACTGCTACAGTGAGATGACTGACTCCAGAGATGTCAAGTTAAAAAAAAAGAATATGAGTGATATTTTAATGACTTAGCGCCTCGGCGCGCATGTGCGCGCATACGCGCGAGCGAGGGAGCGAAGCGACCGAGCGGGGAGAGGATGTGGGACCCCCCCCCCCCCCCGTAGGGAGCATTTTCAATTCTTAGCTGAGACTATTTTTTTTTTGAAAGACAAAAGGGAAATATACCTTCAATTGCAACTATCGCTTTAACCCTTTGAGCTACGTCCAATATTCCCTAGCCTTGTCTTTTGTTAATCACATTAAAAGGACACAGTCCTCACGAAATTTAAAAGAATATGTTGTTGTTGGTACCTCCAATGAACTACTTTCACCGAAAACAAACTTTCAAATAACCAAATAAGCTCGTAAATTTTGGTTGAAAAAGTGTGAATCTGCATGGTGAATATGCTAATGAGCAAATCCTGGCGGAGAGTCAAACGTCATCGATGCACAACTCTTCCCAGCCGTGTTCTGCTCGTTATCCGTACGCTCTCTAGTTACCCGGATGCATGAAGACGTCGGTGGCTACTACACAGTATTTGACATTGTTTCTACGTTGTGTGTGTGTGTGTGTGTGTGTGTGTGTGTATTGTGTATCATAGTCGCACAGTACACATGTGGACGGTACAACTAGATCTACGGTAGATACCCCGTACGCGGTTTGCCCTTCACACTTTTCCAGTCTATCACAAGCACAGCTGCAGCCCTGTCGCCGCTCATGCATACGTTCTAGTACGTACACATATTGTAGGTAGAAACGGCTACACAGCTACAGGCCTGCTAGTACACTATAGGGGCGACCGCATTCAGCGTCGTCTGGTCAGGCTATCTTACATCAGTATTTCCCCTCGAATCGTGCAGAAAATTTCCCAGGAAAATCCTTTTTTCCGTCCCAGACCCACAAAAGTATCGTGAAAGGTGAGCTGTATAGCTGGGAAATCTCGGTACAACGATGCCGAACATAAGAAACTTAGGGCCTACAAAATCTCGATATCGTGTTGTGACCTACCTGTGCGTGCACCATTTGAGAAGCGATGTTTTTACGTGGACCGGCAGGCTGTGGCCCTCGGTTATAAACCGAGAAAACTCCTTGAAGCCAGATGCAATCCTGACCATTTGCTCACATGTGCGACTATAATACACAATAAACACCTCGAGCATCGACTTCGAAGAAAACCGAGGGAAAAAAGCGTAGAGAGGTAAGGAAAGTGGCTAGCTATGTTTCATTTACCGTGGGGCTGCAGCCGGGGTTGGACTGCAGTACAGTGCCACTGAGCTAGCTGCTGCCAGTGCCGACTGGACATGCACGGCAAAGTGGAGCGAAATCATATCCCTACGATCCCCTGTGTTAACCCTTCCAGGCTCACGTCATAGTTTGTTTGTTTGTTTGTTTTTTCGAAGAAAGGCGATATCTGACTACTTACAGAAATATTGAGATACAAACAATATTTTCTTTGAAGAATTCGACTCTCTCATGCACAGGTTATCTTCGGTAAAATCAGCTAGACGGAGTACTGTGTACATTAGTATGGTAAGAATTCGCGCGCGAGAGTGGTTTCTACGCTAAGAAGTATGCAACACGGACGGCAGCTAGAAAAGGACCGTGCCTATTTGATGTCAAGTTCATGGTATATTTGGTTTAAAAATACATATAAATTTATGTTAACAATATTAATTTTTCATGAATTATAAAAATCTAAGCTTGAAATATTTTGTTTGAAATTATAAAACCACAAACTTTGACATTACATGATAGAATTGCAACTAATCATTTCAATACTTAAATTGGTTTTTAGAGGCACGGCTGTCAACTTGGTGAGTAGGGCATGCACTACGTAGCATCTTTTTGCCGGCTCTTACACGATCGCTTGCAGGAATTATTTTTCAAAAATCGCGTACGGAGACAGTTTTTCATTTCCACGCGTATAAACTGGTGAAAGGTTATGTTTTTTACTCTTCTTAATTATCATTACAGTGAAAATCTCAGGACTGCTTCCCTTTAATATCACAGAAACATGCAAGTTACGCTGAGTCGAGGGAAGGTTTATTCCAATGTCTTTTATTAAACATTTCGGTACTTTAGCAATGATTGGCAGATGAGGTTATCTGAGGAATATTGGTAAAAGTCACTGATACAAATAAAAAAAAAGTTAAAGTCCTAATTAGCAACCCTGTGGGACGCCACGTTTAACGAATTCTGAATTTGAGTGATTCTCGTTCAGAGATACGTATTGTTTTCGATTTTGTAGGTAACTCCTGAACCACTCCAAGGCCTTCCTCCGTATTAAGAGTGAGACAATCTATAAAGTAGAATTTCATGATTTATTGTATCGAAGGCCTTAGAGAAGTCCAGGAAGATACCAATAAGATAAGAATGATTATCAACAGTATGCGCGGCGTGGTCAATAAACTTCAAAAAGGCATGAATGGTAGTGTGTTTCTGACGAAACCCAAATTGAGAATTTGTAAAGGCGGACTAACGACCTTCTCGTTCATTTTTTACCCGGCATTGGCTTACAAAAGAAAAGAAAAAAGATGTGAAAACAATTAACGCGTCATGTAACATAACAAGTAGAAAAATGAAAAAAAAAAGACAAAAAATGTTACATAACAAGGAGGGGTACACACAGGTGTATACACAGGGGTATTCAGGACGGATCAGAAAGCAGATTGCAATTATAGCTGATCTGAAGGAAGTAGCTGAGGTAACTGCCCTCGATAGGTGGTGGGGAGTTATAAAGATGAATAAAAGAGAACATACACGTAATGACCCTCTGGTCGTATTGTAGCTCGGGTTGAAACAAATACATATGATTTTTTAAAGAATCCATGGGCATTGTGAAAACGAATACCACTGATAACACTATGAGTATTGGGAAAACGACAAGTTGAATCCAAATGGGGATACACATGTAGATACAAATAATATTATTATATGAGTCTAATAGTGTGTGAATACCTTAACTTTTCCTGAGGTTAAAATATATTAATGGACGTACCAACTCTTTTAGCCAAATCCTTGGTTACATCACTGTAAAATATACTCACCGGCACCATTATTGTTTGCATCCGTCTGGTTTCCTGACGTCCTGGTGAGTATGAAGACACCCAGTGTTGTTATGGTGGTTCCGAATGGTAGTCCGCTAGCTGTGCATTTAACCGGATCGGATCCTACCAACAGCTCTATCGTAACCACCTGTGTCAGTAGCCCTTCCGTATCAGTAGAAATGGTTCTCTGAATCACCCTGGCCTGGTTTGAGGTATCGTTGAATGACAAACTGACGTTGGGATAGTACCCCGTCACAGTGCATGTGAGAGATATTGTTGTATTGCTATCCGCACTGATGTTGCAAGTTTGCATAGATTCATTTGAGCTGATTTGCACACAGGTATCAATTTCCGGAAATTTCTCGTGGGGTGTGGCTGCAAATCAAAAGAACACATGCATGGACACCTCAGTCAGTGGGAAGTTTATAACAGATTTAGCATGTAAATATCCATCCTTCAGAACGATATATTTGAAATGTAATGCCACAAGAAACCGTGACATGCCTAGGCATCGCGGTTTGGTTCACTTCACGTATATAAGATAAAGTAAGGGCAGCCAAACCATGCAGCAATGAAAAGTATAAAGAGAATAATGATGTCCTTTTCTTTCTTTTATCTCGCTGGGTCATCGCACTGATACAGACCAATACATACACATACACCACGTGTACACGCGTACAGACAAAGCAGACAATGTCAATATAATTATATATCATATCAAAATGCATGTGCGTTTTCATCAAATCCCTTTCAAGTTCCTATCCTGCACATCTTTCGTGGAGATCGTACTCTCAGGTTTGGCATTTTGTCAAAGCATACGAACTTAATCCAGATACATTATTTGAGTAAAACTTTTGCCACTATTAAAAAAAAAATGGTAAGCATCACATTTTTTTTTTCGACGAACACTACAGTAAAATTGATAGTTGAACGGGGTTCATAAATACTTGAATTTGACCTGATGCATATTGATGCAAAACTGTAATAAAAAATGCTAAAAAAAATATGTGCACACACATACACACACACACACACAAAATCAGTACTTAAAAGACAAAGTTCTCAATTAAAAATACAATCAAAACAACGGGAAAGATATGGCTATATCTAAGTGTCATTCTGTTCTTACGTGTTGACAGGTGGCAGTGACAATTCTTATGCGTTTGTTTCATCTGACTGTTTTCGTTAAAGTCGAATGGGACTCAGCTTTGATTTTACCTGTCTTTCAGCAACTATAAATGACTATAAGTGGGGAAAACGCGATGGATGGCCTATAGCTAAAACCTTGTTGCAGGATCAGTGTTTTGAGAGAGTCTTAGTAGTCAAAAGCTGTGAAAAATTGGCCTGAAGACGGCTTTTCCTGGTTTATCGATTTCATTCTTAAAGTCCGCATTTGGCACCCAAAACAGTCTTAATGTAAGAGATTTGAAAACATGGACGGACGTATTGTTTGGATGATTTTTTTTTAGAAAATGTCGGGTCCAAATCGCGTCTATAGCGGATCTGTTGACCCACCATGTTTCGTCACTGCGTGTAAGTGGTATCATGTAATTCCCGGAAAATGATGGTATCCTTGTCGTAAATACATCGTTTTCATATCAGCCGTTTCCAAAGATCATCACAATAATAAACACAAAAGAACGGACTTACCTACAACGTCAACATACGTCGAGTTGACGATACGTCTTCCGGTTGCTCGATCTGAAACAACACAAAAGTACCTCCCTCTATCCTGTATCCTTGTTGAGTTGATGACGAGGGAGTAGTCTTCGGATATGTTGTACCAACCTTGGTCGTACCCAGGACCTTCTCGGTGACTTATCTCATTGTAGAGGTTAAGTTCGACGAGCTTCTCTGCATCTGCACAGGTATCTCCTTTCATCCAGAAGATTGCACAAACCGGCTTCTCATATTGACACGTCAGGTTCTCCCTTTTACCATACTGAAGAACACGTCTATCATCGGTGATGGCAGGTGGATCTGAGTACGTAAAATATTCCCGTGTGTCTTTAAGACATAATGTGGAAGGTGAGGTCCTAGTGCTCTTTGACTATTCCTGACTTCTTTACGTAAATCTATCCCTTTATTTTATCACATCTTGATTTTCATGGAAACAACGACAATAACAAGTAAATTGAAGAGTAAATCATTTCATAGGCTATTTGGTCGTGATTAAGGTATTGCATAAAAAAGCGGTGCGAAATAACTATGATTAGGAGTGTCAAACTATACGTGCTTACGTCATTTACCTTTTTGATAATATGTTTGACGGCGCCTAATTGTCAAAACCTCCCTGAAAGTTGTTTCCACACCTATATTCTGCGCAAGAAGTTATTTGATAAACGGGCCCTAAGACAGGGTTATAATCAATGCTTTTGATGTTCTGCAAACGGAGTAACAGTAACAGTTGTTACTATGTAAAGTTTACTAAAATAACGGAACGCACTGTCGTAAGTCGTTCTTCTTTGGTCAAAGACAAGAGAATTAGCTGGACATGATTCTGTCAGCCCAAGTGATAGCACTAACACTTCAAGTCCATGTGAACAACATCCCAAAACATATAATTCTATACTCACGTCTACATATGCTGCTGTCTTGAGCACATATGGCTACAGCGTCTTCTTTATCCGTCTTGTTTCCTTTACTCTCTATAGGTGTAAACACACCCTGCCTTGTTCTCGTGGTGCCGAAAGGTAACCCGCTAGCTGTGCATGTAACAGGGTTGGCTGTCACCAACGAGGTACCGCACATCTCCTCGGTTCCTACAAACAGTTCTATTGTAACAACCTGGGTGAGTAGTCCTTCCGAATCGTTAGAGATATTTCTTTTAGTCATGCTTGTCATGTTTGAGGCATCGCTGAATGACAAGCTGATGTCGGGATAGTACCCCGTCACAGTGCATGTGAGTGTTATTGTCGTATTTCTGTCCTCACAGATTTCGCAAGTTTGCACGGATTCATTTGTACTGATCGGCATGCAGGTATTGATTTCCGGAAATGGTTCTTTGGGGGTAGCTGCAAATAGGACACACACACTTGATCACTTCAGTCAATGTTACGTTATAACATTTCAAGCAACAGCGAAATGTGATGGTAGTATGTATTCATCCTGTCTCGATAAAAGAAACAATATGACTTCAGAGCCATTTATATCGTGAATATCTATATAAAATCATACAGATAAACCAAATATACATACATGGCATCACGGTTTGGCTCACTACACGAAGCTAAGGTAAGGGCAACCAAACGACGTGATAGTGAAAGGTAATACTAAGTAACAGGGAAATAATGTGTTTTCTCCCCAAGGTAATCGCACTCACACACAATAACATATAGTACACAGTAACATATACACAATATCATTATACATAGACCAAAAAAAAAAAATGAAGTACATAATTATAAGTCATGTCAAAATGCATGTGCGTCTCAATCAGATTCTCTTTTTCCACCACTTCTGGAAACGTTCAGTCAGGTTTGTTATTTATCAAACCTATTCCAACCATTTTATGCCATAATCTTGGTGACCAAAATACTAATAAGTATTCAGGGATAGGAAATGCAAGTTTACTCTATTCTCTTCTTACGTAGAATTATGTGGTAGTGACAAGTTTACTGCACTTGTTTTGTTTCAGGCTAACTCTTTTCGTTAAAGGTCCTGTATACCTTTAGGAGCAGTGATCTAACAATTTTTTCAAAGTATCACATTTGATGCATAAGCGTAGGTCAGATGTGTCGAAAAACATACCATATGCAATTTTTGCAATAAAGCCTAAAATTTAAGGCGATGTCACTATTTTTCTAAATAAACCGTAACTTTAGACAGTTTAGTCTGGAAACATTTTCATTAGAACTATTGTTCACTTTTTGTAAACTTAACAACACTTGACAACCATTATACTGGTTTAATTTTTTTTAACATTGGTTGTTTCCATCTCTTACTTTAGAACCATTGTGAAGCACTAATACTGTTTTTTTTTTCATCTGCAAATGGTAAATTATGCCTTTTAAGTAGTCGTGCCCACATGGCCCAAACGATTTTGATATAAAGACATCTCAAATCAAAGATGAACGCATGATAGTGTGGATAAGGCTCCTTGATAGGAAACGTTGGATTCAAATCACACAGTGTTTAACTCTATTCGCCCAATCCTTTAGCCATAAATGGTGAGGAATTATGCTATCTGGGGCATTAACTGTACCCTCATTATGAATTTATGAATAAATGCATGAATTTTCAATCCTCATCATAAACATACAAGAAAGGACTTACCAACAACATCGACGTAAGTGGAGTTGATCAGATGCCTGCCTGTTGCTCGATCTGATACATCACAGAAATACCTCGCTCTATCCTTTATCCTTGTTGAGTTGATGACAAGGGAGTAGTCATCGGATATGTTGTACCAACCCTGGTCGTACCCATCACCAAATTTTCGCTGGTTTACCTCATAGCGCATGTCTAGTTGAACCACTGGTTCTGCATTAGCGTATTTATCGCCCTTCCGCCAGGACACGACATAAACCGCCTTTTCATACTGACAACGGAGGATCGCCCTGTCGCCATACTGAAGAAGACGTCTAGCATCGGTGATGACTAGCGGATCTGAGTAGGTAAAGTATTAACGTGTGTCGGTAAGGTAATGGTTTGTCCTTGTGATTATTTATGCAACCTATGAATATATCTATCTCTATATCTTAGCACTTGTTGATTTTCGTGGAAATAAAGACAACAGTATGCATGTCTAGGTTTGGTACTCCCCTCATTTACAATAAAAGTATTGTATAAAAGAAATTTACGAAGAGAAATGGATGTGTAAATAAAACTACCGATTTAGCTACACACTGGGTGGCAGTGATAGTGCTAGTGCAACCTCCCACCATATCTGTGCTAATTTGAGCACCATCACCGACCGTCAGATTAATGCAACGATATCGGTCACAATTATCGATCCCCAAAACTAGGTGATGGCATCACATCACTAAAAAGTCCGCGGAATTTTGGGGATAGTTATAGTCAAATATTGAAAGATGTAGTCATGACTGTTTAGTTCAAACACATAACGAGGAAGATGGATTGAAATGCCCCAAACTTCACCCCTTCACCAAAATACGACCATCTTAATTTTGCTCCCGGCTGCTCAGGTTCTGATTTATGTAGCCATGTCTAGAGTGTTCGTGTTAGTTACGTGGGCGACATTCATTGCATCGGAACAGACTTTGTTCGTACACCGTGCATCACTTGGACGTAAATGTGGGTCTCCCGTAGCAACGCTGGAACACCAGCACCGATTTTGAAATGAAGAAAATGATAATCCCTAGGGGTTAGTGTTAGCCAGTGGAGAAAAGGCACGTAAATCTCCAACACAAACGGTGGAGATCGGTTTAGCAGACGACATTCAACACCAGGCCCAACACCAATTCCCTGAAATACGTCATAATTTTGAGGTCAACCTCCCAACACCGACTAATTCTATAGTTAAGTTTTATCGCCGGTGCTAGTGCTATGTCAGCAATGGCACTATAGCACCGAACTTGAAATCACCCATTGTTTGTTGTTTCTTTCCCAAAATACGTGATTTTCGTTATTTCGAAGATTTTAAGGTTCTGAAAATGAAGTGTGATTGGTTATTGCGAAATTTGTTAATCTGAAAACAAAGTAAGGTTCGTTAGTACGCATTTTCCTTTCTCTTTCAATTTACGAACCTTCGGAATTAGAAAGCTAAATTCATTTTCTGATTAACGAACCTTTAGACTAACGGATCTCACCTAGCTACACGCTGTTTACGTTATTACCTTTTCAAAATGGGTGACCTTCGTTATTTCGAAGGTTCGTCAATCCGACAATGAATTTGTTTTTTTATCGAAATTTGTCAATCCGAAAACAAAATAAGGTTAGTTAGTACGCGTCTGCTTTTCACTTTCACATGGCGAACCTTCGGAATAACTAGAATTCTCATATTTTTGAAATAACTAACCTTCGGAACAACAAAGCTTGGTTTATTTTTGGATTAACCCTCTGCGTGTCATATCAATTTCATGTCCATAGGTTTGTGTGTGAAATTGGCACATAAAGACTTTTAACGAATCCTTTGGAATAATGGACTTTACTTCCAATGAGGATTAACGAGCTCTCGGAATTAAAAACATCACCTCTGAAGATGCTTCAATGAACAAACATAATGATGCTTCAGACAATTTGCAAGGAGCACATTCTCAGAAGGTAGTGATGTGAGGGTAAGTGCTGTATAAAAAGCAATCAGGACATGTTGGTAGTTAACCTCCCTATCATAATGGAGGGACTTTTGAAATTATTAGACATGTTCAGTAGAAACAAAAAAAAAAAACCGCAGGAAATCGCCGAAAATTAGTTTCCTTTGTGTTTGTGCATTTGCCTGTAACAGCACTTTTATATTTACTGTATTGTTGAAATTGACTATCAACTGTCACAGTCTTTCCAATTCTTGACCGTGAATGTGTACTATATGCGCTATACTGTATAGGGGTTACGTATATGAATATTAACAATATTTATTGTATTATCATGAGTTATTAACGCGACTCTCTAACTCGAACTGAAAAACGAGAGTTCAATTTTTGTTTTTAACCACTAATCTTGTTAGAAACAAAACGCATACACCATAATAAGATATTTTAAGCTATAATCTCATTGAGAAATTACCCGATATCGTCACATCTGAATAATTCCTGTACAGGACTCCTGTTTCGTAATCAGATACTTCGCAGAAGTATCTGCCAGAGTCCGTAGACCGGGCGTTAGTAAAGATGAGGGAATAATTTGAGGCAACTGTGAACCCCCCATCTTCAAACCCTGGACCGCTGATGTCTTCATTGTTGTCAGAGATATGCAGCATCACAACAGTGGTGGCGCTTTCGATTGTGTCTCCTTTCTTCCAGGAAACTGCGGATAGCTTCCGGGTCACCGAGCATGACACCGATCCGGGTAAGCCTTGTCGTAGTCTTACCTCTGGTTCAGTGGTAACCACAGCTCCGTTGACCTGAAATGACACTAGAAAATTTGGCGATTGCCATTTAATTCAATGTCAGATCGATAAAATCTTACACATCAGATAAACACACAAGACAAAGCCACACTTGATTAACGCTTTATATTCACTTTTGAGCAAAAGAACAACAGGATAAAAAACAAAGATTTGATTAGTAATGATTATAACATTCATCATTAGAAAGGCATAATATTGTCAGTGTATAATGTCTATGCATATCTCATTTGAAAGCAACATTCATACAGTATTTCAGTAAACATAATTATATTACTAACGTAGTCAACAATCATCACAAAGTTGAGTTTTTTTTTTAAAGACAGATTGTAGTCTATCGAAATTTGTAATACATTTAACCCTATTTTAACTGGGGCTGGGGGGGGGGTCAAATTGACACCCCCCCCCCTCGACATTTCGCGCCACGATTCCGCAACGCGCAAAGATTTTGCCGCGTCGTTTCATGACTTTTTTCATTGAAGTCTCCCGCATACATTGAGACCAAATTTGCCACGTCCGGGTATACCGTTCTGAAGTTACGCAATGTTTTGCATATGCATGTCAACCCGAAAACAGCTCAAATTCATGATTTCGTGTGCAAATCCAATGCAAATTGTTTTTTTTTTTTTGTTTAATTGATATGAATTAGATTATTTTAACTTTGAATATTGAAATTAATCAATTCTAATGTAGATAAGCTTGAAAATGTGCCTGCAACAAATTTTGGCAAAAAACGATAGAAAGCAAAAGGTCGAAAAAACAATAAAATACATAAGAAAATAAGACAAAAAACAAAAGAAACTGATTGTCGAAATCTTTGAAGGCTTCCGTGGTGGTAGAACGTAGGGTGGTGGAAGGCTTCACGGTGCACCACGTATTCTTTCTGGAGTAAGTGAGTGGCCCTGAAAAGGGCCTACCCTTTTGGGTAGGCCCTTTTCAGGGCCACTCACTTACTCCAGAAAGAATAGTGCACCGTGAAGCCTTCTACCACCAAACTGATTGTCATTGCGGTATTTTTACAAGAAAATTGTTTGATGTGTCTTGAGGAACTCTCACACAAAAAATTAGCAATCCTTCATTCTTTTTGATGGAGTTATAGGTGAAAATATGATTTCATGGGTAAATTTGCATAATTAATTTATTAAAAAACATAAAATCAACATTTTTCTATTGTATGACCATGTAATCTTGTAGTTGACATCCGGCTCAATGTTCAGGCAAAAATTTGCGGCGATCGCGCGATCGGCGGCCGAGATCTGAAGGGAGGGGGGTCAAATTGACCCCCCAGTAAAAACTTGGTCTCAAATAGCCCAGTTAAAATAGGGTTTATGGTTAGGGCAAACATGTTCCATCACGATGATTTAATTTTTTTGTTCAAATTATCACCAAATGTCTCTGATTTTACATTTCTTTTAGAGAGTAGCCTAAATTCTTTGACATTGATAGTAGATCTACGACAGGGCTGATATTCTTGATGAGGAGGCAGACATAGGCATACATTTTGAATACAGGAGTCAGAATCTTGAACTTGAAACTTTAATATAGGCCTTATCGGCAAGCAATACATGATAATAGCAGTTACTTGTTCACATTTTTGTTTTACAAGCCATGTGACTTGAGCTGAGCTGAGAGTCCAAACTACAATCATGACAACGAGCAAACCATTATCGTTATCTAATGTTAAGGGACAATAAGTATAAACCCATGCATCATGCAGTTTCTCTTTAGTTGTTCAATTATATTCTTTTTTGAAAATTGTCCAATCCATGCGTATATAGACCAATTCAGGGGTGCCGATTTACATATTTCATTAATGCGTGTTTTCATAGTAAGATCATCTTGGACGACTGTGAATTGTCAAGATCTCCTCTCCCTACTGTAACCATAAATCATAGTGAATTACATAGAGATGTTTCATTTCATTTCCATTTCATTTATTTTCACTTAATAAAATATGCATATATAAAATGTGGCAATGGTATGACAAGTATAACATGACAATGTGACAAACAAACAAACAAAGCAAACAAACAACCAAAGATATCAAATGAAGGGGTTAATGAGAAGGCAATGGGCCTTATTTAAAACTAACCCCGGCAAAGTAAATACAGCGTAAATACAGAGAAAAACGTTGGCACACACACACACACACACACACACACACACATACACACACTCACACATACACACACATGCATACACAGACAAAAACATACACCAGCACATTAACAATACACAAGATGCCATTTTCACAAACACACTCCAGGCCTATCTTGCTAGTCTCTTATGAATTCAGAAAATGATATTGTAACTTCTAGAATACCTTTCAAGTAAAATACGCTTGAAAGCTTTCTTAAAACTTTGTACCGTTTTCTTACATTTTCCATCAGAGTGGATGGAATTCCAGATTTGAGGGCCTTGAAAGAATATTGACTTTTTTTAGGATGTTCGAATCTGAGGTAAGCAAAAATTTCTACAACTTCTTGTGCCATGATTATGATTATCTTTGTTTAGTGTAAAATAATCAAGTAATGATACAGGTAAAATACCATTATAACATAAGAACATATACTGTACTCTCTAATAGATATATATCATACACAGTTAAAATCGACAAAGTAGAAAATATTGGCAAAGAAGGCGCCCTATACGGCGAGTGCGAGACTATATTCTAATAGCTCGCTTTTGCAATTTAAACAGTCTGCATATTATACTCAATAGATTTCCCCCATGGTAAAATACAATAATTCAAAGTGGTAAAATAAGGGTGTTATATAATAATAATAATAACAAAGATCTAGAGTATGACCGTAGTGTTTAAGATCCCGATACTTTTTGATATTTTGTTGCAGATGACACCAGTGTGTTCCTTCCATGACAAACAGTCATCAATTTCATCCCCTAGAAATTTTACATGAGAGGCGCATAATATTCTATTTTCGTTAATATGAATCACAATTTCATCTTTATTTATTAGCGTATTTGAATACACCATATAATTTGTTTTGTTTAAATTCAATGCTAATTTATTTACTCATTCCATAAGTTTACTTATCTCATGATTAAATGTATATTGTAAAATATCCGAATTACAGTCGGACAGGAACACACTTGTGTCATAAGCAAACTGAATAAATTCAAGCTTGTCTGAAATATTTCACATATCATTTGAAGTCCTGAATATAAGAACGACCCAAGTCCAATTTTTGGCCTAATTCAGTTTGACATGAGAAATTGTAGCTTATGCATGGACTCATTTTGTGTATAAATGATAAATCCTAATTACCCCCGGAAGTGCCTGAAATGAATGAGTTAAATCTTATATGAATGTAAGAATGAAGGACTTAGGTCATTCTTACATTCATATTATAGCGCCCTCTCTCATCCTTCTCTCATCTCTATAACAGAATATCATGTATATGATTCAAAGAACGACCCAAGTCCATCACACAAAATGGCCTCTCCACAATTAATGTCAATGTTAATTGTCATAATAATATATGTTCTAATTTGTATATACAATGTTGCCTTCCCATCACAGTTAAATAGAATATTATTGGACAAATAAAAAAGATATGAAGTTTTTTTAAGTTTACTCGATATGGTCTTCCATGGACTTGGGTCGATCTTATATTCAGATACTCATTAACATATGATATGAACAATAATGATCCAAGGATAGAACCCTGGGGCACTCCACACCTTATGGTTTTCTGTTCAGATTGTATGTCATTTAATTGAACATACTGCTTTCTGTCGATTAGATAACTTGTAAACCATTGTAATAATACACCGCGAATTCCATAATTATATATTTTTTTCAATCAATATGGTATGGTCCATCGTATCAAAGGCCTTACTTAAATCAATAAATAAGCCAACCATTTCTTGTTTTCTGTCAAAAACATCAACAACCTTATGTAATAATGCATTCCAATAAAGCATGGGACGTGGAATGCCCACTTCTAAACCCATATTGATATGGCGATATTATATTACATTCGTTTAAAATATTAGACAATCTGTTGTACACACATTTTTCTAAAACTTTGGAGAAAACAGGCAGTATTAAAATGGGACGATAATTGGAAACATCATCTTTCTTCCCTTTCTTATAAATCGGCACTAACCTGGCAATTTTTTAATTTGTCTGGAACAACACAAGTAGATATAGACAAGTTGAATATTTCACTCAGTGGATAACAAATTACATGAATTACTTTTTTTTTAAATCATATCAGCCTGTATTTCATCAAACCCAGAACTTTTACCATTTTTAAAACAAGTTACAATCTCAATGATTTCTTTTGCAACAACGGGAGAAAGGAAAAGCAGTGTGATCATTCATTATTAGATATTTTTAAAGTCATTCGAATGCTCAAATTGTGATGAAAGAGTAAAACCGATATTAGTGAAGTAATTATTACAAACATTGCAAATATCATCAGTGGATTGCACTGGGTGATCATTCCACATTATCTTGGTAGGATAGGTACAATTACAAACCTTTTTGTGTAGTAATTCATTGATAACATTCCACCTTTTCATATTTCCATTAGCAGAAGTATATTTGTTTATATAATAATTCCTCTTAACAATCTTTACTTTATTATTGACAATGTTACGGTATGTTTTATATACACTCAGTCTATACTGGGTTCTGTTTGGTAAATATTTCCTATACAATACATGTTTCTTTTTGCACATTTTTAAAGTTCCTTTGTAAACCATGGTTTATTCCTATGAGCACTATCATATACAATTTTCTTCTGAGGGAAACATGAAGTATAAATACCCCAAAACTTTCTTAAAAATAATTCATAAGCAATATTTGCAGCCTGACTTGTCATCGTCCGATCAGCAAAACTAACATCATGTACAAATTTCAACACATTTCTTTTATTATACTCCCTCACACTAAAATATGACTTCCCTTTGTCTTTATCTACAACATGATATTTTGTTATAAAAAATATTGGGAGATGATCACTAATATCCGTCAAAAATATTCCAGAGTAAATATCATCAACATCGTTTGTGAAAACATTATCTATAAGAGTTTGTGTAGTTTCCGTTATGCGAGTGGGACCGTAAATCAAAGGGGACAATGAGTATGTCATTATTACATCTAGAAGATTATTGACATTGTGGCAAGACTGAGCATTTAATAATTTTATGTTATGTTTACCAACTTAATATGATATCTTATTCTCTCTATTTACAGCGTCTAAAATTGGCACAAATTCATCAAGAAAAGATTGCACAGAATAGGCAGGGGGCCGATATATCACTCCCAATATTATTTTTCATTGAATGGACTATCTCAATAAAATAGATTCTATAACACTTGTACTTACATCAAATTCACGTCTTCTTTCAAAATAAACACCATCTTTTATATAAATGCCTTCTCCACCACCTCTCCTAACTTCTGCTCTTCCATTTACAATGAAATTATAACCATCTACATCATACATTTGATTATGTGTAGATAACCATGTTTCAGTTACACCAATAACAGTGAATTTCCTTTCAAAACCATCCAAAAACATATTCATTTTATCAAAATTACTATTTATACTTCTACAATTCATATGTACACAAGAAAATTCATGAGCAGAAGAACAATTGTCCTTGAATTGACTATCAAACTGATTATATTCATCTGGAGTAATATAAGAAGACACAGGCCCATTTTCACACTCTGTATTATCTGTATGAAAAGGTAATAAATATTCTGAAAGACCATGAAAATCAGTACTGCTTAATGTATCTAAAATAGTAGCATGATTAGGCATCATAGATCACACAAACAAGGGACAAGGCCACACAAGCAGACAAACACACACATACACACACACACACACACACACACACACATACACCTTACAGGGAGGGAACAGAAATACAATAAAAAGTCACTTATTTAAAAGAAAAAAGTGTTCAGAATAGATAAACCAAGATAATACAGTAAAATATGACGGAGTCCCTTTCTGAATCACGTAGTACATGTGTAGAAGGAAAAAAAAATATTCCACTATGTAAGATTTTTGAGGTCGCTAAGGCCTAAGGCTTTCCTTGTTCCGGGAGTCCTTTACTGACACGAAGATCCTACCATCCACAGACCAAGCGTTTACTGTTTTGGGGTGTTTATGTGCCGTGTTGAGCAGTGCAGCGTTTGTTGATGTCAGATCCTCGATGATGACCTTTGTGACCTGTGCCCTTCAGTTTCCGTCTTTCCTTTATCAAGGCTTGTTTCGGCTTGTATGAAGTGAACTTGACAATAATGGGTCGGTGAGGGGGATGGGCATGAGGAGGCTGCGACCTTGGCGTTGCATTGTCTCATAGAAGCCTAAAAAGATGTGTCTATACATGCAACATATATTTTATGTATATAATATAACATAATATAAAGTGCGAGAAGAAGTCCCGACCATGTACAGCACCAGTGTAGCTCCTTCATTATTTATATTCAGTGCGAGAAGAAGAGCATTCGTGGTTATATCACTAGCTACGTCCACGAATGCTCTTCTTCTCGCACTGTATATAACATCATATATATATATATATATATATATATATATATATATATATATTGAGTAAGTTGTCCACGTGTTGGTGTGACAATATCATCAAAAATAAAAATGTTGATGAATACAGCATGAACTTGGTTTCAGTTTTATTTTTTGATGATATATGTATGTGTTTGTCTATATCTATCTATTTGTATTTGTAAATAGATATGTATATACGTGCGTCGTGTGTGAGGGTGTGTGTGTATGTGCGTGTGTGTGAGTGTGTGTGTGTGTAGGAAATCAAATTTGTTGGACGTTGCTCTCTACTTTTCCCTTTAATCGAGTTTTCGGCCTGTCATGGCCTTCATCAGGATCTGGGGCATTAATGGTTTGGTTGTGAGACGTCTTGCATCACACTTGACTTTGACTTCAGACTCCAGGTTTTGACTCCAGACTTGTAGCAAGACACTCAAGCCCTTGACCACACAAGAGATAGCTGAGTACAGAACACGAGTCTGTTCATGGTACATATCCGCTCACTGCTGTCGTCTCACAACCAAACCATGAATTCTATTCCCCAGATCCTACGAAAGGCCAGACAGGACGAGAGTTGAATTATAAAAGGGAAAGTAGAGAACAACGTCCGCCTCATATTTGATTTCTTCCACATGATATTATGTTTGACAATGAGACACGGCGTACGTTTCGGTCAGGATCGATCTCTTGCACTAAACACACACGCACACACACACACACACACACAAAATACGTGTACATATTCACGGGTTAAAGACCCATGTATTTCAGAGCGGAATTGGTAAAGAAGTTGATATCAGCGTTTCATGGACATGCAAGTCAATTAAATGTCATTAAGATATCTTACTTCTATGAGCAAAAAGAAGTATTTGGCAATTCAAATAACCTAACCCAATTCAAAACAATATTAAGAAGATGCAAAGTTGAATATAAGCAATAAATCAAAGTATAATTTACGATAAGATAACAAGTCATTATAAAGTTCTTTTTTTTTCTAATATGTCACAAAAGAAACCGCGTTACAATATTCTTAAATGAAACACAATTCCTTTTTTATATAGAAGTGGCATGATTATTCACTCTTCCGTTGTTGATTCATACAAAATTCTAATGAAAGGCTGTGAATCATTTCATCGGGAACAAGGGCAACTCAAACAGAATGACACTAGTATTTTTGTTTCTTCTCTTGGAAGAAATAGCCTTAATATATAAATATAAAGTTTAGAAGCATAGATCAGTTAACGTATAGACAGCGATGATCAATTCTTTCGTCTGTCGGGAGTTCTTTATTGTTTCTCATTGCACACCTAGGCAAAATCTTAAGACTTTAAGAGGTTTAAGTTCAAAGCGACATTAAATGGAATTACCATGTAAATGTGGTCATTCGAAAGGCCAACATGAGGTTGCACAACACATGCTTTGCATACTGACAAGTTTTGGATTGTCATTAAATGATCTCCTGATGATCTATACAGCTCTTCATAAGACCCGTTCTGGAATAATTTCGCCGCAGTATGGCATTTAGGATTGATTTTCTGTACGCATTATACCTTGTGCCTTTTTAGCTGCATATTACTTATCAGATATTCCTATCAGTTTTGTATTCTCTGAATCATAAAGAACACAGAATCTTAGACTTATTTTCAGACCCTAAATCTCCACAATAAAATAGCATTCTAATTTTGTCTTTTTTTAGGGGGAGATGTCACTTTGATGAAAAGAGCGGGGAGTATGAATTATGGTTGACTAATTGTTGATCAAGTGTAACTTTTTCAGGAGTTTGAAGCATAAAGACCCTATATGCTGTTGGGAAGATTATGACAAACGTGTGGACGAAACTGTCTATGTGTTATTGATTATTTGACTTTTGTAGGACGGAAGTTTCCAGTTTCACATTGATTTCCAGATGAAAAGTCATAGACAACCATTACAACATTATTTATACGACGATATGCAGTAAGCTAAAAAAAGAAAGAAAAGAAATTAAAGCTTATATCTTACTTGTATATATGAATCAACGCAAATGATTTTTGATGGTTTTCTTTTATTTGTTTCAAATCAAGGGAAAAACAAGGACAAATTGTTGAAGCTTTTTTTTAATCTTAATTGCATATATGAGTAAACGCAAATGATTTTGGATTTTTTTTTGAGTTGTTTCAAATCAAGGGAATAATTTTACATGGTATGTTTTGATAATACAGGCATGTTAAATCACTTAATAGTTTTAAATCCCTGATCATTATGTAATCGTGTTATTCAGTTGTTTTCTTCTTCTTTGTATGGTGTGTGTACCTTTTTTTTTTACTCGATTTGGGAGTTTTCTGTTGTTCGTGCTTGTTTTTACTATGTTTTTCTTACGCCCTGAGTATGGGATTCAAATTTACCGACCACTGCTACGGATCCTGTAATGAGACTAGAGGGAAGGAAAAGAAAAAAATTAATGCGATTCTTTTCGGATGGTGTGGTGTAGGCAGACGGGGCAAGGTTCGACTATGCTCACATTACTCTTCCTCTGATTGTTTGGTCGGTATTTGTTTTTGTTTTTTTAATTCTTAGTACGCTGGAAATCCCCATTAAAGGCAATGTTACACTTCTCAAAACAATAATCGGATCAATGAGTTCTCGGGTCATTTCTTTTATTCTATTTTTGTTTTTCTCCTTGTTTGCTTTTGTGTGTGTGTGTGTGTATGTTTGTGTGTTTATGTGTGTTTGTGCGTGTTTTGGCTCTATAAGAAGACTATGGGGTAAATATTTAATAAATGATCTTCCCAAAATTACAAACTTCTTGTCGTACGCTTATACGTTCAAACTGACCAAAAATTTACCTGTTCATTTTTCTAGCGACTGACTGTGATTATTACATTGTGACGGAAGTTCAACGAAGTCACATTTTCTCTCACAAGAAGATAACATAAGCGAAGACGAAACGAAAGCACATAATGTAAAAAATGAGAAGGAAATATTGAGTTATCTGTACGTATATAATAACCTATTTGGTTTTGATGTTTAACATTGTACTGAAAATGAAGATAAGTTAAAATTTACACCATAATGTAGAGGAGATCGAGCTCTACAATATGCTACCAGTAATTTGATATTCCCCAAAGTTGCAATAACGACCTTCTGGTTCTCACCCGACGTACTGAAACGTACATTAATAATGCGCTTACCTGAGGATAGGGAGACTGCTACTAGCAGAGCAACAACCACCCATATCCAGTGAATTCGTGGCATGTTGGTTAAAGTGGTATTCTCTCCTAATATTAATGGGGTGAGAAGGTTCATACAAAGAACATTTTATGTGCAGGTAACGTAGGAATTCACCTGTATTCTCACTTCGATCTTCGACTTTGCTTAAATTCGTACATTTATGTAATATTAGTACAAGATGAGCCTGCACAATTTTCATGACTCTTCCCTTTATATATATATATATATATATATATATATATATATATATATATATATATGTGTGTGTGTGTGTGTGTGTGTGTGTGTATGTACATTTACATAGGGCCTAAGTCTATGCATGTATATATACTCAGCAGAAAAAGTAAGTTCCCCCCTAACGTTATTGGATATATCTCAAAAAGTATTTTACGGATTTTCATAATTCAAACGGGAATGGATAGGAAATTTCATTACTCATAACATGATTGGCATATCATTGCCACCAGATATCATTAATGGTGTAAAAAACGCATTTTATGTCAAAATGCACGGGAAAAAAAGTCGCACTTCAGGCTTTAGGAAGCATAATCGTATACATTTCCTATGTAAGTTACCAAATGACTTTTAAAATTGTGTAATTCTCAGGAATTTCTTCAGTTACAATGTGCTTCCCTATTAAACAGAAGTTATGCATTCTTTTTAAACAATAGCCTTTTCAATATGAAAATGTTGGTAGAAGCCATGTGATTTGTAATTCCAATTTGGGTTGATCACATTAATGTGCCTATGGCCATTTTGCATCATGCGCTCAAGTTGTAGATCAGTTTGTTGAGGGAAATGGCATCGAACGTATTGAGTGGCCTGCAAGATCCCCTGACTGTAATCCAGTAGACAATCTTTGCGAGCAAGAAGGTGAAAGATGACACTTCACTGCAAGAATGTCAGCGAATCTTGCAGAGAGCATCGGCTAACATTAAGCAGCACCAAGTACAAACGTTAGTTAACAGTATGAGGAAGAGATGCCGGCTGGTTATTGAAGCGGATGGTGGACATATCTATTATCAAGTATCAAATGCTTCACTGTATGCTCATGAAAAGAAAGCGATAGAGAAATATGCAATAAACTATGCTTAAATGTTCAGAATCATGAGTGTTTGATTATTTGTGTAAATGTCATCGCAAATCACTAAAGTGCAACCTTTGCTTCCATGCATTTTGACATAAAATGCATTTTCACACCAATAATAATATCTGGTGGCAATGATTCGCCACTCATGTTATGAGTAATAAAATTCCTCATCCATTTCCGTTTGAATTATGGAAATCGGTAAAACACTTTTTGAGATATATCCAAAAATACCAGGGGGGGGGGGTCTTTCTATTTTTGTTGAGTGATGTATACACACACATATATATATAAGCGGAAATGCGTTAATATTAGCAGAACGAATAGTTGAAGTTTGAGAGAAATCGGACAATCCATTGAAAGTTATGAATTTTGAAGCTCTCAGTGCGGCCATTACTTGATGAGAAAGTTATAAATAAAATTTGAAGACAATTAAACACATTTCCGTTTTTCTAGCATAATGAAAAAAAAAATGAAAACAGGGGGGATTTATTTATTAACATAATATGTCAGTATCAAGAGGAGGGACTGTTGTACTTGGAAATATTTTTTTTTTTGGAATTCTCTTTATATTTTCTTTCATTCTTTCATTGTCCATGCGTTATGGCATGAAATGTTATCTTGTCATCCTGCAATGGCGGTACCAAAATTCATTACACTTTAATGGATTGTCCGATTTTCCTCAAACTTGACTGATGTGTGAGGTACCTCTTGGTTCTACTTATATTACTGTATTCAGTCAGTTCACATTGTTTTATTTTCAGGGATTAACAACCTGGAAACTTTGGATAACAGCACAGAAGTAACTTCCGTGTAGTTTGCTTTACAAACGCTATAGGCAGGAAAAAACACATATGAAAATGTAATTTGGATATAAACAGAACAAAACAGAGACTATTACATATACAATGTGTAATACTTCTTGTCATCGCATGCACCCTGGCCCGTTTGTTGGGGAAAGGACCGTGGTGCGATCTATTGCGAGAGTAACATAGGCACACTTAACCCAACACGTAGCAAACACGAACTACCATTTAAGGGATGCCAGCAGAGTTAATGAGACCTATAATATACGGCATGATTGCGTATAAAATAATTGGTTCCATACACACAAACCTGTTCTGTGTTCCTGGCAGGCATTCCTGGCAGATTTTCTGGATAATCGGTCGGTAAATTTCACATCAAGCTACCAAGTTTCAAGACAAATCCGAACAGAAAACGAAACACTAACTGGTCATGTGTTGGTGACGCGTTAAAGTTGGGTAATTTCCGACATGTGTACATAACAGGAATCCAGCTCCGAACGATCGGTTTTTTTTTTTTTTGGTGTTTTTTGTTTTTTTTTGCAGCAAGACGACAGTTGATGTCAAGCCCATTGAGCAGCTAGGCGTAAAGTTTTGTAGCGCGTCATTGACCAAAACGACCAAAGGACGGCGGGGGGGGGGGGATTAAATTCTTATTGAATATTGTGGCTTATTCGGCCAAAAATCAAAAAGTCTCTCAAAAATTAAGGTTCGAAGTTTGTGATCTTTAGGGAATCTTTTTCTTGAGGAATAAGAAAAAGCTTGCCAGAGTTTGAGCATGAAAAAAAAGACCCCTGAGGCGGAGGCGGAGACTGACACGTACAGGCGTGAGTATGGGTCTGCAAGAATGAAATGAGACAATTATGTTCCTTAATTTGTGACAACTACACCAAGCCTCCGTCGCAATTTCAATACAAATTCAAAAGTAAATTTCACTTTTGTTTTGCAGTTTCACATTTGATTTTGTAAACTATACACGTACAGTATCCATACACTGTCCATACTATTCTTCCAAACCTAATATCTTCTAATGCCAATTGAGAGAGTTGACTTTGTTTCTAATTCAGTTTTCATTGCATTTTCTCTGAATGTTTTCATTTCAAACAGCATTAAGTATTCATATTTGTGATTTCGTAAAGAATAGATTCCCACAGAGAATGAGAGAGATATATATATAGAGAGAGAGAGGGAGAAAGAGATAGGAAAAGCCTGCGCTCCTGTAGACCAATTAACACTAGAATAGACTTCTGCAAATATTGTGATAAGATGAGTTTTTTAATTGAACTAAAAGTGGGTGTAATATTATCTTGAATCTTGAACTTGTTGCAAGCATGACATGCATATAACATATGACTGAGAGTCAACTGAATTCTTCGGGCTAGAGAGAAGCGATGAGCAGAATGTGTCGTGAAACCAGGGAATCACCAGGACGCTATGCTCGGCATCGTCACATATCTCATTATACCCCCCCCCCCCCCCCCCCCCACACACACAACACACCGCATCCAGTCTCACAATCTCACAACCACCCTACCGGTCCCCTACATTAATTGATTAGTAAAGTCTTTATATTTATACGGCACTGTAAAATCAAGACAATTCGAATAAAACTATACAGTGTAAAACTTCCAATTACACAGTACATTAAAAGTGCACATACACCCTTGCAAACAAGCGACGACACAATAATGATGGTTACGAATGAGGAATAAAAACTTCATTTATACTGCAAGTACATTCCAGACCATTGTTTTAATGTACACCAAATATTGAACCCAAATAGTGCATGCCTCAAGGAATACTTTAACACATACTGAAAAGGTAACTATTGACATCCCCTCAAGAAGAAGTAAAAGCCTCACAATTATGAACAGAGATATATAATTGCTAATGATATATTATGCTGAAAAAGATGGTAAAAGGTGACTTGAAAATGGAAACCAATTTGGCCCCAAAGATGTGATTGCGTACTTACCCTGTTTGACATTATTGTGACTTGTTTGGGTTTTTTTTAAATTTCAGAAAGTAATTACTGACGATTGAGCAACAGATCTTTATTTTTTATAAAACCCTTCTTACGTTCTTACGTTCTCAAAAGTTATTAGCAATGATTGTTAGTATGACCACTATTCTTTAAATTTGGAATATTCCGCCGAGTAAAAATTCTAGTGAGTTTTTTTTTTTTTTTTTTGCTTCATAGAACTATCTAAAATATGAGAGAGATCCATTCTTCCTTATACCAGAACTTGACAAAGTTTACTCTCATGCGGAGATTGCTAAAATAAGAGGTGAATTTCACTGAATTGGCAAACCACCAAAATCAGTCTCCTTTGTGGTTCATTTTGTTCCGATCAAGCTTCTCCTTCGCCCATACGATTAAGCCTCGTCCCATCCTCAAAGCTAAAGTCTTATGCAGATGATATTCATGTCATTCATAACGCTTATAAGCATTGAGCAGGCAGGTAGGTACATTTAGGGTTTTGTCGCGCATTCTGGACTTGGCTTGCCATTATATCAGATTTTCGTTTTTCACACGTGAGGTTCCTTCTTATGCACAATAGTCCATACTATTTGCTCACAATTATCCTGCAAGTCAGTAAAAAATTTTACAGCCATTATCTCTCCCTGGCACTATGAAATACGTATCATATTTTGTGCATAATGACGTTATGTTTTCGTCTCTTAAAAATCGAAAAACCTAAATCCAACTCAACTCAGTTCTTCAATCCCAGTTGGAACTTACTGTAAAACCAGCTCCAGTAGATAATCATCTTGAAGATTAAGATATAAATGTGCCTGCAGTTATAAACACTTTAGCAATCAGTAGAGAATACATGCCCCTCTCAACCATAATGTGATAGTGATAAAGAGAGAATTACCGAGATTACCGAGGAACACTCGTCTTAAACAATGAACATTCAAAATTGGTTTTCTGGTTTGTGTTGGTGGTCTTGAAGACATTGTCAAAGACATGCACGAGTTGTATATCTTAATACTTCATTACTTATATATATATATATATATATATATATATACAAAGAATATGTAAAGAGTAGATGGCAAAAATACGGGTAACGCACCTTAAAACCAAAAACAAACAAACAAATAAACAAATACAAACATATACAGGAAAACAAAACAAAACCAAAAACCCTAAACCCCGATAACATAATGTAACAGTTGAGATTCCAGTACTTGTGCACGAATATTATAATTACGCTGAATGATGAAGGAATCATATGATAATGGTCATACATGCAGCCGTGTAATGACGTAATCAGAATATGCGAAGAATGAAAATATGAGACGAGATTCATACATTAATACCAGACAAGTTTCGGCACTTACTGCAGCAGTCCACACTATTCACTCCAGTTGAAATGACGTATACGGTTCTCATCATCAAGCAATTGTGTAAACTTTCTACATTTGGCTAAATAAAATTATCAGTGAAACTTATGACATAAAAAACCACTCTACCAAACTGTGTTGAAGAAAGAAACATCAAACGAATCAAATCCAACAAGTATTTGTGTCGTAATGGACCGGTTTATCACTACAGTCAAACTAAAGATGGTGTCTTTCGAAATTTCAGATAATCATAACGATATCAAACTGTGATATCCCATGATATATCTCAGATACCCGATTGGGAGGAATCTAGTCCTCCACACATCATTTGTTTCTGTGTCGAACAAACCTCTGGCAATTGGTCTTCATGAACTTCTGTTATTGTTTTTTTTTCTAGGAAGAAAAAGTATGTATAGAAGTCAGAGTATTAAAGTATAATTCAATATTGTACATGATGGGCCTGCCGGTTTATTACTAGCACTTATCAAACAGAATACGTGACGTTTTATCTCTACAAAAACGTAGAAATGAAAACATTATTTCAATATATTAATTCACAAGTATCAGAAAAAGAAGTAAACAGACACAAATTATAGACAGTTTACATACATGAAGAATTTTACTTGTAAATGAATACCTCCCAACTTTACAAAGCATTAATCAAAATCTTAACTCCAACTCATCCTCACCATGATGACGCTTGATGTTAGTAAATTTTCGTATACCACTTCAAACCAAGATAATAAACACGCAGATTCCGAAGAAATAGACGAGATATCTCATACAATAATTATTGCAAGTCAATCTAACATGTAAAAAAAAAAAAAAATGTGACGAACTCTCTTATATTCACATCGAGTTTGCAAGCAGGATGAGGATGAGCATGATGAGTGCGGATAAATAAAGCAGAACTATTTTTATTGCGTATAATGTATTGATAAATGATTCAAACGTAGGATCTACAAAATTACATTATCCAACGCTCATTCAACAAAATGAGGATTTAACACAAAGTTTACATGCGATTACAGACAGTTTAGGCATCGGTACATAGAGCATACGATGAATGTTTGGAATAACAAGGTTTACAACTTAGCTACGGAATATCGAAGCGGTAGGCCTATCAATGAAAGAATAGGCCTATAGATTTGAGCATTGACATACCTCTTTAGCTAAGGTCTGTATCGAAATTTTAAGTGTGTACTCCTGTGCAAATAACTTTTGTCATTCCAGTTTATTAATGTGCATTCAAATTCACACAAGCGAAAATATTCGGGCATTAAAATTCAGAATCCGAGCAATCAATTCCATCTTTATTTCGTTTTTCGTCAAATCAAATTCACGCTTGGGCGTTCAATTTCCAATTGCGAGCATTGCATTTACTATTCATATGCTACTCGTGCATTCATATAGTCATGACACATTTTTGTGATAGTCCCGATGTGCTTGTTTGGCGCGTTCAATTTCATTTTGTTTGTTTGTTTGCTTTTATTTCTGCATTCAATCAGATGCAATTTGAATGCAAACTTCAAAAAGTACAAAGACAAAGAATAACAAGTGCAGTGAAATAAATCGATAACAGTACATAAATAGATACACATAGGTGATTGCATTGAGCAATGTAGATACACAGAAACATAAAATAAGATATACAGTATTTTTCAGTAAACAACAGAGATAATTGAATGCAGGAGACCACCATCATAAGCGATTAAGCTTGAAATGGATGGAGGCCTCATAAAATGACTATCCAACGACATAACTCTCTTGGAGGAAGGTGATCAGGTGAGTGCAGTGCAGTTGCAGGTGAGAGTGCAAGATGCAGTTGAAGGAAGAAAATAGAGATTGACAATAAGATGACAATCTACACTATAAATATTTGTTAGCTCAATTGGTTTGGAGAATATAATTGTATCAAATATCGTTTAAGTGAAGCTTTCAAAGAATAAATACTTGAACAAGACTTTATATTATCCTGGAGATTATTCCAAATGTCCGGACCCGAATATCTTATAGATTTATGTGTCACCAATAATTTGGGATTCAAAAGGTGGAAATTTCTACATATACGAGTAGGGTACGAATGGACAGAAGTATTGAACCTAAACATGTTATCAAGCGATGATGGAAGTTGATCATGTATATATTTAAACATAATTACTGCTACTTTAATAATATTCAAATCAAAAACCTTCATTGTTTTAAGCTCATGAAATAGCTTTCAGGCGATCAAGTTCCTACTTCGTGCAATCAATTTAACGAAGAAAACGGAGTAGACTTTTTTTTTTTTTAAGAAAGGGAAAAGGGCATACACAACCAATGAAGGCTTGCAGATAGTGTAATTGTGATTGTTTACCCCTTTCTGTACCAATGAATCCAGTGTGCACGAATTTTTACGCACATACCTATGGTCAGAAATTAATGTGGCACAAAGGGTTAAAGGTTCTGCATTGTTCTCTGTTCATGTATTCTTTATTTTTTATCTCAATGAATTTCAAATTCCAAGGTCCAATCAGCAGTCCATCCAAACAACACAACGGCAATTTAATCATATTTCTTGATGATACTCATGCTGACGACGCCCCAACACTAACCACATAATGGCAATGCATGCATTTAAAGGCAAACTGACACACAATTATCTCACATAGTCAAGCAAAAGTAAACCAATAAGACAGCAATAAACAGCAAACAAGACGTATACAAATTCATGTTATCAGCTTCAATGCGGTCGAAATTGCTTTTTCCCCAGAAGGTGTCAACCAGTCTTCAATAGCATGCTCGTTTGTAGGCCTAAAATATGCCTAATATTTGTTTGTCTCTTTCATTTTCCATTTTAGAAGATGGCTGGAAAGCCCATATTCAGATGCAAAAGCTGGTCTTCCATGGGGTTCAATTGGATGTGAGGTGGGACCACTTCCCTGGGTTAAACACTATGCTTTTTGCGATGAGTAAATGAAGTGGGATCTTTTACGTGAATGAGTTGTGACTATCTCACACACGGGACCTCCATTTTATGTCCTATCCGAGGGACATGTGCCTGTATATTTCTTTTCGTGTAGCCCGAGTTCAAATATTTCCATGAACAGGGAGAACTCTACTCCAAACCAATATTTTCGAAGCTGAATGAAAAAGACACACATACACGGCCCCAAACTAACTGAATTCAGGACTATTTTCAAATTGAATGCAGTTATCTGGAACATGGATGCCTATTCACGAATTTGTATTACCGACGAGATTCAGTCGCCAACTTGACATGAATTTGAATGCTCATTGCTGAAATCCGTGCTCTTCTCGTAAATTTGAATCTCCAGTAGTGAATTTGAACGCTCCGATAGTGAATTCGAATGACGGGATTTTGAATTTCATTGCTGATTCAGTGCTGCATTAGCTAGCGTGGAATACATGAATTCGAATGCTCGGAATAGGAACTTGAGTGACAAATGTATGGAACTGACAGGGAAAACCTATAATATTCCTCTACTCATAATGAACATTGGCAACAAAATTCGGTTTGAGGTGATAGACTGTAATGACTGGAAAAAAAAATGGGTGTGATGATTGTTTTGACATACATCAAGAGGCTACGTAATAGAACGAGGTTAATTCCTGCTTAGAATTGAACATGAATGTTATGCAACCACAAGCTACAGAAATACAAGATAGTTATAACATCAGCTTGACAACAACTGTTGATATCAATGTATATAACAATGCACATAATCATTAAAGATATAGGGAAACTGAACTAAGGTTTTCTATAGCTCAGTCATTAGAGACCTGGCTAGCAATCCGGAGGTCTCGAGTTCGAATCCTGATGGAATCCCATCTCCTTTGCTTAATTTTCCACTAGTAAATGATATTAATTCTGGTCAGTTTTTCTGTTTGCGTTTGTTACATACTCAAAAATCTGAATCACTTCGGTGGTCCCTCGCATTTATCCCCAAGTTGAATTATCCTTCGGGTTTATGCCAGGTTCAAGTGTGTACGTGTTTGTCACACACAAACACACTGCTACAGCTTCTGACCATTCGACTATTGAGAATTTAGGGTTTCTGGGACGAACACTGAACTAGGGCTTTCTATAGCTCAGTCGGTAGAGCACCGGGATAGCAATCCGGAGGTCTCGGGTTCGAATCCCGATGGATTCGCATTTTCTTTGCTCAATTTTCCACTTATATGATATAGAGACGTATATAATACGAATGACAAGCCGAGTCCTTAGAGTGCTAACAGTTATCGCAGTACTTGGTATCAGGTGCTAATTTGAATAAGTATATGAATGATATACACATTAACACGCATTAAAAATTCGAAAGCAATACATATAAGTTCTTCTTTAACTGGCAAAAATAACACAATGAATTATTCTGGATGAAAACATAAAGAAGAATATAGCTTTTAAAGTAAAATTTACTCATAAGTAAAAAAAAACGGCTTAAGGAGGTACGAGAAATGAATATAACAGTAATTACAATATTTAAATTTCTTGCAGTAACAATATCATAAAGTTCTACAAATACACTGAAATAAATGATTTGTATTTGGGATTGCTATATGTTTGCCACAACATATCTATGAAAAGGAAAATTATCAGGATATTATCTAAATATAAATATCGTGAAAGACAAATGGATTTTTTGTCCATCTTTGTCTTGGCAGCCAAAGAAAGTTCATGAGCTGTCAATGCTGTCATTAGCCTGATTAGGGGACTATAGCAAGCACAACGCGACCGCTAGTTGAGCGTACCGTGTGCAGGATTTGCACTGCGCATCCCCAGTTCTAAAAATACCAAAAAACCAAACAAACAAACACATCCCGTCCTGGGGAAAATGAGAACGGTTCTCGGCTAAAATTAACGTCCTGCAAATGCCGAGAAAAGCACCGTCCTGGGGAAAACAAGTACGGCACTCGCCCACAAAAGCGTTCGGTCCCGATGCTTGGCAGCAAGTGAGCCAGCCAGCCAGCCAGCCAGCCAATCAGCGATCTTATTCATACGCTCCCGTCCTGTACAGGAAAGCGAAACTGCTTAGATGATGGGACGGAAGTCCGAGTACGGGGACTGTCACAGCTGATTGCTTCCGCGCATTCTCGGTCCTTCCGTCGTGTAGCGAAAACTCCCTAATACCTTTGGTCCTGACTCGTATCCTGCTTCCTGTGGCAAAATTAGTCGGACAAAGTTCCTAATGTAGGCCCTCGACCTCCATCTTGCCTTATTCTCTCTCCTCCGATGACTCGTCAAACAGTATAGGAGGGTGTTCTGGTCGGCTACCAGGAGAGTAGATGCACTTGCAACTTTCAAAATCAAAATCTGGAAAAATGATATCATTCATTGAATAATATTAATAAAATGTATTGAACTGATTCCTTTCTTAATTTTTCGATGGTGCACATTATTTTTCATACATATGAAATGACATATAAAGTGTTTTCCTACAAAATGCAATATAGACAATTTCATATTCATTGTATGATTCTTACCTCAAGAATTATAAAGAAGAGGAATTGCTTTTGAAATATTTTGTTTAAGGTAGTAACATCTCACCGTTGACCACTCCACCTATTTTGGGTACTCCCGTGAAAATGGAGGGGTGCTACTTTTGTCGTTTTTGTGATGAATGGTCAAATAGTGGTGTGCAAATGAGCGTCTGCGCAAATAATCCTTTATACTTTTTCACACTTATATATTTGGACATTGTTGGAAGGCGGTGATGTTTCGTTTCACTCACTAACTCTTATTTTGAGTCAATGTAGACGGATGAAAATAAGCCAGCAGGCCTATACCTCTTTTGTTGTCCTGCATACATTCAACATTGAAGAGATTGCAAGCTTTACTAAGAACTAAAATAAGTAAGTAATGATGATTCAAACTGTTTTAGATCTTGCAGCAAATCAAATATTTCTTTTTGATTAATTGAAATGATTTTGACAGAAATTTTATTATAAAAAACAGATGTTGTCAGTGCATGAACTGTAATTTCAAGAAATTTGATGAAAAGATATGAATAAATCTATGAAATGGTATTCTGATTATATATCCAACATTAGAAGGGATTCCTATGATATTACGAAGTGAAGTATTGATGCTTGTGTCATCACCATTAATTGAGAATCTGAATATACCTTGACATAGCATTAATGTATGTATATAGAAAACAATACAGACCCGAAGCTGTCATATATGAGTAACACACTACAACAATTAGGTTTTGAGACTGAGGAGATTGAAAAGTCTTGTATGTTCTACAATCGTTTAATACCATATTACGCGTTCCATTTTGAGGAAAGCTGTGAAAATTCTGTCAAACATGTTTACGTAATAGCCTATTCGCTGAGTGTGTCAGCTTCTGTGTCGAAATTGTAAGGGTGTTATAAGGATACATCCGTTGCTCGTTTTCTTTAAAAAAAAAAAGAGGATATACTTTCACATCCTCAAAGACTTTCGAATGTAGTTTCTAAAAAACCTTTGGCGGGCACTGAGATACTAAATTGACAAAGGATTTTATAAGCTGCATTAGTTTTTTTTTTCCAACTTCATGAACAGAACAAAAAAAAAACTCAATTGGCCCTAATATTTCTTGCATTACCTTTGAAAAAATTTCGGGCAACTGGGGAACATTCGGCATCTTCCATTGCCAAGTCGAGTAAGACCAAACGATTCGCGCAGGAATTTCCTTCATTCCATGCTGTCAGACAGTTTATTGCATGATGATTAAAATTCGTTTCGCAGTTGTCAAGTTGATCAACACTACTTTGAGGTATGTCGAGGTTCTCGAAGACCTCCTTTATTTTTCGTCTGTCGGCGATCTCTAATATGAATTTATTGAATACATAGGAGGGAATCTTCTCGCTGGTATAATTTCGGAATTCTGTATAAAAAGAAGCATAACGTAGACAACCACATGAATAATATAAAACAAAGCAAAAACTACAAATGTCGCTACGGCAACTGGTATGCCACCACCATAATGCAGGATTCTCCCAATAGAGCTATAGTACAATGTCTTGACAATGTGTTATGACAGTTTCCAGGGGGCGGATCCAGGAATTCCGTAAAGGGGAGGCTCCTTTACAAAATAAAAGGGAGCGCACTTACCCCCCCCCCCATTGTTTTCTTTTCATTTCTTTTGTTTTAACCAAAAGAACAAAAAAAGAAAGGGGGGGGGGGCGCGCCCGATGCGCCCCCTCTGGATCCGCCACTGGTTTCACATTACTGGCAAAATATAAAAATGACAGATTTGTCACAAATGTGTTGAATTTTCACTTTCCCTGAACTAGGTTTAATAAGATATGGAGAAAACTTGTATTTTCAGTATCAAATGGTAAAATATTAATATCAAAACCTGACGTTTGACGCTTGACCTTTGACCTTAAAGTTCCAAAGAGAATCACTGTTAGGTAGAACATATGTATAAACATATAATAAATTTCATGATGATACCTTGAGTTATTTTCGAGATATGGAGGATATAGCAAAATTGACCGTTGCCCTTGTGACCTTTGACTTTTTGGGAAGAAACTTCCCACAGAATATTTATTGGTAATACATGTATATATCAAGTTTCAAGAAAAATCCTGAAGGCATTGCATAAATATGAGGAAAGTAGTGACATTTTGAGGAGTTGACCTCAAAACTTCGACCCCTGACCTTTGACCCATGACCCCCAAATTCCCTAGATAATCCCTGCCAGTCATTACATGCATATATACTAATTTCCCCGAAGATACATTGAACCATTTGCGAGATATAGAGAAAAACGTACAATTTCAACATTTTGATTTTACCTTTAACCATTAACCTTTGACCTCATGACCCGAAACTCTTTCTGGAGAATCTTTATTTGTAGTACATATCTAAGCTAAGTTTAAAGAAAACAACACCTTTAGGCATTGCATGGATATGGAGGAAATAGAGAAATTTTGAGCATTTGAACTTTGACCTTAAGCATGTGCACCTAAAAGTTGATAGGCACAACTTCGCCCACTCATACATTATAGATGCCAATTTTTATTACCATACATCAAACGGTTTTTTAGTTACGCTGTCGATAAAATTGTTTTCGGATGGACGGAAGGACGGACAGACGGACAACCCGAAAACATAATGCCTCCGGCACCACTTCGTGGCTGAGGCATAAAAGGAGGAGGAGAAGAAGAAGAAGAACAGACTGTACAATCACTTCTGAAAAACTTCATTATTATTTTTGTTTGAACAAACACACGCGATTTACTATAACTGATAAAGGTAAAGATACAAAGATGCAAGAACTGATGTATAAGAAATATATAAAACAAACAGCGATTCAGCAAGGGTATTTTGATGTTCTCTATTGGCTTAATGATGCAATAATGATTTTTTTTTTAATATCATAATGCAACATCAGGTCAGCATGCCACCAATGCAACTCCTAAAGATTGAAACTGCGACCTACCCTGCGAAAATTAATATTAAGATATCGAAGGTCCCCTAATACTGTTACAAAATATTGCAATAGCCAATACCCAAGTAAGTAAGTCCCTATTTACTTTGTAATCTGTCCACTTTATCCTGAAGTTTGAAATCCCTCAGACACGTGAAGAGGTCTTCAAGCTGATTCTGTCCTTGGTATTTAGTCTTCCAATCACGCAACTCAAAATACACATTAGCTCTCTGTGGTGTAGTCGTTCCGATTCCTGCTTCAGGATCTTTCTCTCTGAGTGCATTGATTGCTTTTAAAAGGGAATCGGTTTGTAGTCCTCTCTCTGATGCCAAATACCACAGTTCTACCAAAGAGACCGGGTGACGTCCTGTTAAGGAAAGAGAGGTAAAGAAGTTTTTTTTTCTGTTTTATTTATGTTTTCAATGTTTTCAATGTGCTCAAGATGGTCGATGGTTATGCGTGTACTTTTTATGAAAGACTATTACCTGTAGGACCTACTCCTTTTTTAGTCCGTTGATATAGATAAAGGGAAGGTTTCAAGAAAAACTAAAAAGTACATAGATTACCATCAAGTTCCATACAGAATTGCAACATTTCCCTTAAAATGCAGCTTAAAATTATTACAATCAGGAACTTCTTCTTTTGTCTTCATATCCAAACTCAATGGAAGAGCTGCTCTAAGCATATAACATCAAAGCCATGGAATGCAACCATTCAATATGATGCCATAGAACCTATACACGCATAAATTTGCAAGAATTGCGAAGAAATCACATTCCTGGTTGGATTCAACGGTGTTAAATGGATATTGATTACTTTTAAACGAAAAATATATTAAAATAATTCCAAAATGTTTGGTAAAACCAAGGATTTCGAGAGATTAAGTTCCCTGTTACAATAGTGCAAACCTTTCAATCCCATATTTGATGCCGCCAAATGTGTGTGGGTATATATATATATATATATTGACAGCAAATCTTGCCCATATAGACGTGGCTGGTGTTGGGTACATAGATTTACTGTTCTTGCACCGCCCCGCCATGTTGTGGTTAAGTCCTTTGATGTCAGTATATATATATATATATATATATATATATGAATAACAGCAATAGATAGTTTCTGCTCGGAGTCCTAAGAAAGTATAGATTCACAACAGTAGGTCAATATAAACTCCGTTGGAGACGTAAATTTGACGAATTTTCGCCCATAGGGCTTTGTCAAGTCAATACATTTTGTATGTATTGACTTGACAAAGCCCTATGGGCGAAAATTCGTCAAATTTACGTCTCCAACGGAGTTTATATTGACCTACTGTTGTGAATATACATATATATATATATATATATATATATATATATGTAATTATACATATGAAGTATATGCCAAACTGGATCTGCCCCACAGATAAAATGACAATTGATTCATGCCAATGCATAACTATCAGTCACTCTCTAAGGAAGATGTGTCTTCATGATATGTCTTTATATGGTAGTAATTTCATCCCTACTTCTGTTAAGATTGTCGAAGTGAAAATCTAGATTGCTCAACTGAATATATCTAGACACTAATCAGATATACCAATTTATAAAGAACTATAAACTAGAAGATTATATCAGTTTCCTTTCATATTCATATTCCTTTCATATCAGTTTTCCTTGTCGGAGTTAATCTGTAAAGTAATAACATCGGCTTTCCGGGAGGATTCAACCTCAAGCTATTTTCACAACACACAGCTCATCTCAAATTTAAACATTTGCAGGGGGTGTACACCATTTGACGACCCCCCCCCCCCTCCATTAAAAAAAAATCACAAGTTCACATTCGGCAATCGTTATCAAATACAATTTATTCACATTTGTTGTGGTGTTTTTTTTTTCTTCCTTCGATATAGAAACGCGGGCTGAGTTGAAATGAATATTTTTCTTATCATCATCAAAGATCTTTTACATAAACAATTTCTTCAATTTTCACTACTTTTTTTTTGGAATAATTTTGTTTGCTTCTATCTCTTGTATCTCTGTTTACAGACAATAATTGGTTAATTCCCCTTTTTGTGAACTAAGAATATTTCGAACACTTTTCTGTACTTTTCTAATCGTCTGACCTGCTCTAGAGAGCAACTTTATATTCTCTTTGATATATTTGTTCAGTTTCTCTAAGGTAATAACAAGTCTTCTGCGTATTCAGATCCTCATTTACTTTTGTCGGTTTATTATGCAAATGAACAGCGGTGCAATAATTGTTTATTATTTTAATACTTATTCGGTGAGCAGGTTTAGTTTTTTGTTTCACCAAACTACTTCTATTTTCAGTCAATGTATAATAGGTGGAGAAATTAAACCGGTATAACTTGAATCCAATTACAAATTATATCTAGATGAAGAATACGTTTGAATTTTCATTCAAATCTGATGTTTAGGGGCCACCAAAAAAAAAAAAAAAAAACTTCTTTATAAACCACTGGATGTAAGGCATTACGCGGAGACCTCAGGTTGGTGCTACTTTCCACTTTTAGTTCCACCAAGATCCGGAAAATAGATATACTTTTGGGATTTCACAAACATTAGTTATTACCTATAAAAAACTCTCGGTCCACCGGGTTGCACTCTGCACATTCAGCGGCCAGACACAGGGAGACCAGTGGGTTGCGGTTGTGACTGCCTCTGCGACTCCATCGTTGCAAGAATTTAATAGCATCACTGTCGGAGCTCATCCCGTCTCCGTCATTCTTAGGGTCAATATCTCCGTTATCCTTGAGCGCTTGCATTAAGGTGTCTTCTTTGTTTGTATCCTCATGGACCCTAGCAGGATCCATGGTATCACTGATGCCCCTGATGCCCCGTATCAATCTTCTTATAGTACCGTTTGAAATCCTGACATCCTTAGTGCAAAAGTCTTTGACAAAAGAAAAAGAAGAAAGAAACACCGTTCGTTATTATAATTGCAAGCATTTTGTGAGCACTGTTTCCGTGTCATAATAATGGGATACTTTTAAGATTTTTTGAGGTTATCTTTGAAGAACGCGGTTCACAATACAACTACCAAAACAATATTTTCAAATATATTGTGAAAACCGTACCTAAATAAGTATATGACTGTGACCATGCTGACCGAGGGAGAAAGTATATATGGAGAAACCAGATCATCCTGCCTATTTTATGCAATGAGGCACGTGACGTGTATGACATGTATGTACAGAGTTCAAAGTTCAAAGTTCAAAGTTTATTTCATTTTTCAACAAAAACAGTTGCGAACTTATGATCCCGAGGGCAAATACCTTTACTAGTTGACTAGGGCAGGAATCAAAAAAATGTCAATATACGTAATTCAAATCTCTACACAACGTAAATAATAACGTCGTGTAATAATTCCGTTTAATCAGTCAACAATATCCTCCACAAAGCAGATTGAACATTTAGACGAGCTACTTCGCGGTAGCTATAGCTTCGGGTTCATTTCATTGTTAGCGGGTATACTTGCAACAATCAATCCCACTGATTTATTCAGCCTTCCTAAATAACTAATCTGCTATGTCAGTCGTTGTTTTTGTCCATTGTTGAACAGTACCTGAATTGCGTCGTATAAAGTAAACTTTTGTAACACAACGGATTTTTTTTCTCTTTTTTTTTTGCGTCGTATAAAAAATGGAATTATTACCCCTCGCACTTATTTACGTGGTGTCAGGAATATAATTGCAAAATTGCTTAAAGGACAAGTTCACCTTCATAAACATAAGGATTGAGAGAATGTAGCAATATTAGTAGAACACATCATTGAAAGTTTGAGGAAAATCAGACAATCCGTTCAAAAGTTATGAATTTTTGAAGTTTTTGTGCAGTACCCGCTGGATGAGAAGACTACTGCAGTGTATGAATAACTTAGATTTCACATGCGTACAACAATATAAAGAGAATTTCACAAAATTCCATCTTTTGAAAAAAGTACACATTCCCCTGACTCGTTACCGACAAATGTTATGGATAATATTATTCCCCCTGCTTTTAGAAAGAGGCAAGTCAAGTGCTCTATTATTATGCGAAAAAAGTGAAAATATGTTGAATTTTCTTTTACATTTTCTTTATACTGTTGTACGCATATGACTCACAAGCTGTAGTAGTCTCCTCATCCAGCGGTTCCAACACAAAAATTTAAAAAATTCATAACTTTTGCATCGATTGTCCAATTTTCCTCAAACTTTCACTGATGTGTTCTACTAATATTGTTGCATTTTCTCAATCCTTATGTTTATGAAGGTGAACTTGTCCTTTAATTTCTTAGTGGTGCACCACTAATCCCGCTGAACAGCAGCTCGGAATTAGGTCATGTATAATTCATATAAATTCGGCACAACTTGTTTACGTTGTGAAGCAGCTATTCTTCCCTGGAGTGAAAATGGAATTATTGTACATGGCGTGTACTGTTTTTGACGGATTCCTGCTTTCGATGCAACAAAAACCAGTCGGCAACTGGTACTGGCACCAGCTGATTCCAGTTAAGGCATCTGGGTTCAATCTGGAAATTGGAATGTATGACTAGAATCAACTTAGTATGAACTGATATCCATTCAACTGGTATTCGTCCAACTGGAATCAACTGGTGCCAGTTGGAATCTACTGATATCAACTGGAATCAACTGGGATCCAGTTGACAAAATTAATTTTTTGTTGAATTGATTGATGTATGGGTGTTTACCAGAACATGTGTATGTCAAGACATTGTTGATATAGACTAACTTATCATAATCATACAGCTAGTCTTAAAGCCTATACCTACAAGTACATTTAGGCATAGCATACATCCTAGACCTAGTTAGCTCCAGGGATATTTCATTCATTTCTTTAGGGCCATTTAGTTGTACTGCTTTAAGACATGGTTGCCAAGTAGATTTCACTTTTATTATAAAAAAAAAATGAAAATACCTCGTCAAAGGTAAAAGTTGAAATTGTGAAGATCACGGCAAAAATATATAAATTTCTATAACATTTCTGACATTTCAGAGTTCATTGAAATCATAAAAACATTAGATTTAACAATACTTTATCTTTATCTTATTCACGAAGAGAATTTAATAGCTTATGAATATTCATGAGTAGTAGAACCAGTAGAATCGAATAGAAACCAACTGTATGGTATCAACTGATATCAAAATTCCAATGTTTTACTTACTGGGTTTTAATCTGGAATAAAGTGGTAATCAAGTCCAGTCAGGTACATGGGTTTCAAATTGTGTCAACTATTTTCACACAAACCCACACACACGCACCCACGCACACACACACACACACATGCACACACACAAACTGGTCAAAATACAGTCCGTCAGTTAAAGTGTCAACTGATTCAAATTGGTTGCAGTTGAATTTAGTTGGAATCATTGAGGGTCAAAGTTCAATAATATCAAATATTTTGTATTATTTTGTTTTGTTAACTTTTTGAATTTGATGTTTTCACTAAGTTTTGTTTACTTTTTTAATTCAGTTTGATGAACTGATCGAATTCAAAAGGTAGATTTCAGCTGGTGTCAACTGGTACCTGGTAAGCCTCAAACTGGCATCAGCCGCAGGTGCCATTACCATAAGACCTCAACCGGTATCAACTGGTACAAAATGAGACTTTAAATTGGTATCAATTGGTACCAGTAAGACTTAAACTGGCAGAAACTGTTACCAACTGGCACAGTAATACCTGAACTGGTATCACAACTGGCCACCAGTAGACTTTTACTGGTTTCAACTAGTAAGCAGTGCAACTTCAACTGGTATAAACAGGTACCAGTATATTTAAACTGGTATCAACTGGTACTAGTACGTCTTCAAATGGTATCAACTGGTTTCAATTAGAATTGTTTATTTTGTTACTGAAAAGTTGGAGTTGCCTTATGGTTTCAACTGGTACCAGTTGAAACCAGTACAGACCAGTTAAAAATGCTTACTGTTTTTTACTGGTTTATACTAGTTATATATACATTTCTTCCAACAGCAATGTTGTTTGTTTGTTTGTTTGTTTTGTTTTTATTCCATCTGATAAGATGGCTCGATAGTCAATATTTAGCTGCACTAGTTGGTCTTCTATGCATGGGTCCATCCCAGGAAGGACAGCGGGACATTTTAGTGTGTGTGTGCGTGTGTATGTGTGTGTGAGGGGCGGGTTTCAAGAGCACTATAGTGGTCGTGGTTTGGGCAATGGTCAATGGTTGAAACCGTTGGAAAGTCAAGGATTTTGTTAGTTGTGATTCTTTTGACATTTTGTTTATTGTTTGCTTTGTGCAGGAAGAAAAGTGTCCTGGTGAGTAACAAGCTTTTTAACAGACCTTGAAATCAAGAGCAGGACCATTGCTTGTCCAAAAGGTCAAGCAAACAAAGAAGCAAGCAAGCAAACAAAATTAAAAACCTATGAACACACTAAGGATCCCAGAATTACTACAGAATAAAGTAGTTTATGCACAGTAATTGTCAAAGTAAAGCAATAACAAAACGAAAAGAAAAAAACTAAGTAATAAGAAACAAACAAACAAATGAATAAACACGCAAACAAAGACACAAACAAACAAGGCTGCGCTTGCCTTCGAGATGTTCTGCCGCCTCGATCAGCCCATTTGCCTTTAAGATTACCAGTAGAAGATCCTTTTGATGATCTCTGGAGCTTTCATGCTGCTTCCACTGACACAGTGGAAGGCATGGGCGTAAATCCCGGGGGGGGGGGGGATGGGGGGGGATATATCCCCCCCTGAAATGGAGGAGGGGGGGATGGCCTGTACAATCATCCCCCCCTGAATTTTGAAAAAAAAATGGAGGAAGCAGAAAGGGGATTGTATCAATTTTGGCATATTGCATGACGTTTGTATGCCGGCCTTCAGACAGGTAACAGAGCTGAACAGTATTCTATCTTGTAGGAAATTGAATGCACAATTTTCTCAAGCGCTCGCTCGCTTCGCTCGCTCGCGAAGAAAGTACTATGGACATACACTGTAAGGCATGGCTCAGACGTTGACAACGTCAAATAGTATAGGCCTACATGTAAACATGCTATGACGCGAGTAACTTGGGACCATCTGCAAAATATGTACGAAAAGTCTAATAACAAAACTATACTGCCATAATTGAACCCCCTCCATTTCCTGAATCATTCATGAGAAACGACAGTGACTGATGACTCAGTCAAGATACATCTATGGGCATACCCAAGGAAGATCTGGGGGGGGGGGGGGGGAGGGCAAAGGGGCATTTGCCCCGTCCCTACGAAAGTGTTTAGGCAGACAAATTATTTATCCCCAAGCAATTCCCGAGATGAGGACAAATCTCGAACTTTCTTAATGGAAAATTGTCCAAATACCGCCAGAAATATGTACCAAATCGTTGAATTGCAATCATAAACATGTAAAAGCTCCGCAGCTATACTGGATCCCTTTCGATAACTGTCGAGATTGACGTATATTTCCCTAATTTGTCAAAGAGTGTGCAGCAGATCTTTCACTTAACAAAAGCTCCCTCATATGCAGAGGCGGCGATGGGGGGGGGGGGGTGGTTCCCCCATAAAATTGGGAAAAACAAAAGCGCAAAAATATAGCTAAAAACGGCAATTTTGGGGTGTAAAATGTCAAAATTTTAAAGCTCGCTCGTATTTAATCGCTATGCCATTCTCTTGATGTTGCTGCCAGTGATTGACAGCAGTTGCGCCCGGTGCGCCCCCGCCTTAATCTCCAAAGCTTAAAATATAGTTACAAACGGCAGTTTTGGGACTGTGTAAAGATGTCAAAATTTTGAAGCTCGCTCGCTCGGTTAAACATTATGCCATTCTCCTGATGTTGCTGCCAGTAATTGCCGGCAGTTTTCGCCCGGTGCTCCCCCCTTAATTTCCTATGCGAAAAATATAGCTACAAACGGCAGTTTTGGGACTGTAAGATGTCAAAATTTTGAAGCTCGCTCTCTTCGCTCGCTCGCATTTTATCATTATGCCATTCTCCTGATGTTGCTGCCAGTAACTGCCAACAGTTTTCGCCCGGTGCACCCCCCTTAATTTCCAAAGCGAAAAATATAGCTACAAACGGCAGTTTGGGGACCCTAAGATGTCAAAATTTTGAAACTCGCTCGCTTCGCTCGCTCGCATTTAATCATTATGCCATTCTCCTGATGTTGCTGCCAGTAACTGCCAGCAGTTTTCGCCCGGTGCTCCCCCCTTCATTTCCGAAGCGAAAAACATAGCTACAAACGGCAGTTTTGGGACTGTAAGATGTCAAAATTTTGAAGCTAGCTCGCTTCGCTCGCTCGCATTTTATCATTAAGCCATTCTCCTGATGTTGCTGCCAGTAACTGCCAACAGTTTTCGCCCGATGCGCCCCCCTTAATTTCCAAAGCGAAAAATATAGCTACAAACGGCAGTTTTGGGAGTAAGATGTCAAAATTTTGAAACTCGCTCGCTTCGCTCGCTCGCATTTAATCATTATGCCATTCTCCTGATGTTGCTGCCAGTAACTGCCAGCAGTTTTCGCCCGGTGCTCCCCCCTTCATTTCCGAAGCGAAAAACATAGCTACAAACGGCAGTTTTGGGACTGTAAGATGTCAAAATTTTGAAGCTAGCTCGCTTCGCTCGCTCGCATTTTATCATTAAGCCATTCTCCTGATGTTGCTGCCAGTAACTGCCAACAGTTTTCGCCCGATGCGCCCCCTTAATTTCCAAAGCGAAAAATATAGCTACAAACGGCAGTTTTGGGAGTAAGATGTCAAAATTTTGAAACTCGCTCGCTTCGCTCGCTCGCATTTAATCATTATGCCATTCTCGTGATGTTGCTGCCAGGAATTGCCAGCAGTTTTCGCCCGATGCTCCCCCCTTAATTTCCTATGCGAAAAATGTAGCTACAAACGGCAGTTTTGGGACTGTAAGATGTCAAAATTTTGAAGCTCTCTCGCTTCGCTCGCTCGCATTTAACCATCATGCCATTCTCTTGATGTTGCTGCCAGTAATTGCCAGCAGTTTTCGCCCGGTGATCCCCCTTCATTTCCAAATTAAGCGAAAAATATAGCTACAAACGGCAGTTTTGGGACTGTAAGATGTCAAAATTTTGAAGCTCGCTCGCTCGCATTTTATCATTATGCCATTCTCCCGATGTTGCTGCCAGTAATTGCCAGCAGTTTTCGCCCGGTGCTCCCCCTTAATTTCCAAAGCGAAAAATAAAGCTACAAACGGCAGTTTGGGGACTGTAAGAAGTCAAAATTTTGAAGCTCGCTCGCTTCGCTCGCTCGCATTTTATCATTATGCCATTCTCCTGATGTTGCTGCCAGTAATTGCCAGCAGTTTTCGCCCGATGCTCCCCCCTTAATTTCCTATGCGAAAAATATAGCTACAAACGGCAGTTTTGGGACTGTAAGATGTCAAAATTTTGAAGCTCTCTCGCTTCGCTCGCTCGCATTTAACCATCATGCCATTCTCTTGATGTTGCTGCCAGTAATTGCCAGCAGTTTTCGCCCGGTGATCCCCCTTCATTTCCAAATTAAGCGAAAAATATAGCTACAAACGGCAGTTTTGGGACTGTAAGATGTCAAAATTTTGAAGCTCGCTCGCTCGCATTTTATCATTATGCCATTCTCCCGTTGTTGCTGCCAGTAATTGCCAGCAGTTTTCGCCCGGTGCTCCCCCTTAATTTCCAAAGCGAAAAATAAAGCTACAAACGGCAGTTTTGGGACTGTAAGAAGTCAAAATTTTGAAGCTCGCTCGCTTCGCTCGCTCGCATTTTATCATTATGCCATTCTCCTGATGTTGCTGCCAGTAATTGCCAGCAGTTTTCGCCCGATGCTCCCCCCTTAATTTCCTATGCGAAAAATATAGCTACAAACGGCAGTTTTGGGACTGTAAGATGTCAAAATTTTGAAGCTCTCTCGCTTCGCTCGCTCGCATTTAACCAACATGCCATTCTCTTGATGTTGCTGCCAGTAATTGCCAGCAGTTTTCGCCCGGTGATCCCCCTTCATTTCCAAATTAAGCGAAAAATATAGCTACAAACGGCAGTTTTGGGACTGTAAGATGTCAAAATTTTGAAGCTCGCTCGCTCGCATTTTATCATTATGCCATTCTCCCGTTGTTGCTGCCAGTAATTGCCAGCAGTTTTCGCCCGGTGCTCCCCCTTAATTTCCAAAGCGAAAAATAAAGCTACAAACGGCAGTTTTGGGACTGTAAGAAGTCAAAATTTTGAAGCTCGCTCGCTTCGCTCGCTCGCATTTTATCATTATGCCATTCTCCTGATGTTGCTGCCAGTAATTGCCAGCAGTTTTCGCCCGATGCTCCCCCCTTAATTTCCTATGCGAAAAATATAGCTACAAACGGCAGTTTTGGGACTGTAAGATGTCAAAATTTTGAAGCTCTCTCGCTTCGCTCGCTCGCATTTAACCATCATGCCATTCTCCTGATGTTGCTGCCAGTAATTGCCAGCAGTTTTCGCCCGGTGATCCCCCTTCATTTCCAAATTAAGCGAAAAATATAGCTACAAACGGCAGTTTTGGGACTGTAAGATGTCAAAATTTTGAAGCTCGCTCGTTCGCATTTTATCATTATGCCATTCTCCTGATGTTGCTGCAAGTAATTGCCAGCAGTTTTCGCCCGGTGCTCCCCCTTAATTTCCAAAGCGAAAAATATAGCTACAAACGGCAGTTTTTGGACTGTAAGAAGTCAAAATTTTGAAGCTCACTCGCTTCGCTCGCTCGCATTTTATCATTATGCCATTCTCCTGATGTTGCTGCCAGTAATTGCCAGCAGTTTTCGCCCGGTGCTCCCCCCTTAATCTCCAAAGCGAAAAACATAGCTACAAACGGCAGTTTGGGGACTGGAAGATGTCAAAATTTTCAAGCTCGCTCGCTTCGCTCACTCGCATTTAATCATTATGCCATTCTCCTGATGTTGCTGCCAGTACTTGCCAGCAGTTTTCGCCCGGTGCTCCCCCCTTAATCCAAAGCGAAAAAATATAGCCACAAACGACAGTTTTTTGGACTGGAAAATGTCAAAATTTTGAAGCTCACTCGCTTCGCTCGCTCGCATTTAATCGTTATGCCATTCTGCTGATATTGCTGCCAGTAAATGCCAGCAGTTGCGCCCGGTGCGCCCCCCTTAATTTCCAAAGCGAAAAAATACAGCTCAAAACGGCAGTTTTTTTTACTGTTAAATGTCAACATTTTCAAGCTCGCTCGCTTCGCTCGCTCGCATTTAATTGTTATGCCATTCTCTTGATGTTGCTGTCAGTAATTGCCAGCAGTTGCACCCGGTGCGCCCCCCCCTTAATTTCCAAAGCGGAAAAATACAGTCACAAACTGGCAGTTTTGGGACTGTAAAATGTCAAAATTTTCAAGCTCGCTTGTAACAGTTTGTCAGAAATATATCACTCTCCTCCCACTTTATATTTCATGCAAAAGAGTGGGACATCCGATCCCTGTAAAGTGTGTGTATGTGTGTGTGTGTGTGTGTTGGGGGGGAGGGGTGTGGGGTTACCAAGCTTCTCTCCCCTCACCCCCCTCAAGGCTGCGCCGGTCCGGTTATGGGCTTGTAATCGTGGTGATGGTGACTATCGCCGATCATCCCCCCCCCCCCCCCCCCCCCACTCCTCAGTACGGATTTACGCCGTTGGTGGAAGGTAGACGTCATTCGCCGTCAGAGGGGTTTCCCCACGGTCATGTGCTACTTGGCCGTCTTGCAGCATGCCACACAGTATACGTACTTTCATCAGGTAATCCTTTTCAGATTTGAAGTTTGCTAACTCCCAAAGCTCCACGTAAGATATGGTACCGTTATCTATCAAGGAAGCACATCGATGCAGCAGATTTCCCTTAACACGATTCCATTGTTTACACACATCAAGACGAATGTAAATTCCACAATACTAGGCCTCATCATTTTAGCAGGCATGGATGTGCAATTTCGTGAACATTGACTGTTGTTTTGTGTTGTTGTTGATTTTTTTCTTGTTTATGTAAAAACTCTTTTAAAATGTTATGTTTCTGGGCCAATCGGGCCACCAAACATTTGTAAGTATGTACTTAGCTTTCACATTGTGTTTTCTCGTCCAAATTAAACAAGAATAGCTCAGCGCAGGTTAACTCTATAGGCATTTCACCTATAGTTGTCGCGACCAGGCATGGCAGGGTTGCTAGATCGCCGCTAGTCCTCATGGCCAAACTAAATCTATTTTACTGCAGAATTCGGCCAAACTTTTTTTTCCTCAAATCAAATGTCATCTACCAAGTCATAGAACTAGATATAATTCTATCATAAATAAATTTTCATGATTGCCTTGAAAGATCATGTTTATCCCTCATTTCAAATCATAGGACTAGATATATTTCTATCATAGATACATTTCCATGATTACCTTTAAAAAATCATGTTTACGGCTCAATTTGATATTAAATGAGTTAGACTTGGCAAACTTACTCCCAATATGTGGTGAAGTCCTGCATCGTACCTCGTTATTGTTACCTATGGTTCATAGTTATTTCAATGTTTTAATAGATTATTTAACTTTCTGCTACTTTTTTCATTTTATTCCTACGTCACATCAGTACCTTGTATCTAGAGCACTTTATCATACCTGGTAATTTCTGCATATCGTGGTTGATTATATCATTTTGATTATTTGTAGGAAAATGTAATTTGGATTTGTTGTAAGGTTTTGATAAATGATTTAATGTTGGTAATGTTTTCCTTCAATTTTTTGAGCCACCAAATTTCATTGTCGGGAAACCAGAAAGTGAAATTTGATGATGGTGGTGGTCGAAATGCAATGTTGGCGTCGAGCATGTATATATGCGTACTAACTAAGTACTAACTATACCGTCTTACGACTATATTATAATGTCTCCATGACCTGGACGTTTTTGTGGGTTTTTTTAACAGAATTGTGCGCAATGCAAATATCATTGTGGAAAAATTGCAGCCGTTCCATGTCTGTGTAATTATTCAAAGAAATCTCATAAAAGGCCCAGTGGAAATCAGTGAATTGACATGCTTGAATCCAAATGAAAATTTAATCGGAAATGACAAAAAGTCATTAACGTACGTAAAGAACATTAAATTACCTAAACAGGCATGCTGTGGCAGTAAAATTAAGATAAACAACAATGAAAAGTCTCAAATACCATAAAAGTCAGTGTATATCCCTGTGTTCAATTTTAAGGAAAGATTTTGTCAAGGATGCAAGCAACAGCATTAGACAATAGTTTCGGTTGGTGAGTCCCTATCCTGCCTTTTGATTGGGTATTATCAGGTTGTTGGTTTGCATCAGAAAAAAAAAACATAGTGTAAATACTAACCTCAATAGTTAGATATACTATGTTTGTTAGAACCGCGTTTTTGTATGTAATTGCTTGGTATGAGGATGCAATCTTATATTATGGAGATAGACTGAGATCGAGCACGAAGGTGGTACAATCTCGTCAACACATCAATGGGAACAAGTGTCGCATGGAATATTTCATTACAAAATGTTGTCATTTCGTTACAAAATACTAGTAATCATTTCGAAATGACTGATTTCGGAACAAAATATTTTGTTCGACAATTGGCGCTCCATGGTCTTTGTCCATGGTTTAAACCATAGACAAGATTGTACCACCTTCGTAAATTCGGCCCTGAGTGTTTCAGAGTTTGGAACATAATATGTAAAACAGCTTTTGTGGGCACTGAGACAAAGCATGACGAATGATAATACATTATTTTTTGTCCCATTCTTGAATAGAATGAGAACACAGTCCGCTCTAATACTTCAAATGTCACCTTTGAAAAAATTCTGGTCAGTAGGGCAGCATTCAGTATCTTCCACTGCCAAGCTCAGCGAGACCAAAGGATTTGTGCTAGCATTGTCAGGGTGCCATGATTTCAGGCGTTCTATTGCATGAAGGTGAAAATGTTGATCATCGAATTGCTGAGATATGTTGAGCTTATCTAGGATCCTATGTTCTCTTTGTTGTTGATCTCCCATACCAATTTCCTTATCATATTGGTGGGAATCCCCTTGCTAAACATCCTTCCGGAAACCTTTACAAAATAAGACATAGATAGAGAAGAACATGAATATAATACATAACCCATGCAAATCAAGAAATAGAGACTGACGTTTATTTCAAATACTCCCTATATCCATATAGGATATGATATGATATCTATGTAAAAATTCCACATTATTAAGGTATAAGGGTACAAAGATGCAATAAATGATAAAAAGTATTTACATAATAGCGTAGTGGCAGCATCATGCATAGAACATATCCCGAATGAACCATGATTTACCAATAGAAGGGATATTTTTAAGCCCCTTACTGCCTTAATTAGCCTTGTAATACATAAACGCACCCAGTATTTTATTTCATATTATACGTCACATAAGCTTTTAACAATACCACTTACGGAAAGTAAAATTTCTGTCAATACTACGGAATTAAAAAGACAACATGTTCTCACTTTACGCATCTCTTCTCTTTACAGTCCTTTTCAGGACTTCTCGAAAGGTATCCTAATAAGCCAGTTCAGGGTTCAAGTTTGCGCATGAGCAGAAAAAGGTAATTTATACTGAGAGACATTCACTGAGAAAAGCATCTGTGATGTCATAATTCAAGTTTCAAGTTTCAAGTTTTTATTTCATATTTCCATTTCTCAGTGATGGGATTACAAAATGATTGACAATAAAACAAAAGTACAAAACATATACAACCATATCTTATGTTTGAAGAAAAAAAGACAAACAAACATTACACACAAATATAAATGGTCATTTTCATCTGAGGATATCACAAATAAATGTCAGAAATATGATGGGGCCTACATAAAAGCAATGATGCTTGTAAAAACTGTAGGTTCCCGAATTTATAGGCGTGAAATTATACGGAGAACGGACATGTTTATCTCGACCAACTTAAATTGTACCAGTGCAAAATCAGTACTAAAAACGAACTATCGAACCACATGAATACTTTAGTATCGCTTAAACGAGACTGTACATATTTCGCCGTGTTTACACACACACACACACACACACACACACACAAAAGTGCTATAACGGTATCGTCAAATAACTTGGAGCTGCAGACAAAGACAAAAGGCTGGGGGTATTAAAAAAAATGTTGCTAAGAGCCGGGTAGTGTGTATCCACTAAGTAATAGCCGTTTTAGTTTGCGTTTGAAGGTGAATAAGGATAAGGAAGAAGTAATATCTTGAGGGAGGTCATTCCCGTATCTGGGTCCAGTAAACATAATTGTTTTCTTTGCAAAAATAGTGCGAGTACGGGGAAGGTGATAAGCGTCACTCTGACGAGTGGGGTAGCAATGAATAGAGCGATTTCTTTTGAACATGTGAATAAAAACGGATGGTAAGTCATTAGTTGTTAGTTTATACATGAAAATTCCAAGATTATAATGAAATAGGTCTGGAATTTTCAGAATTCTGTTTTGATGAAAAAAACAGTTGGCATGAGCGAAATATCCGGCGTGGTTTATAATTCTTATTGCACGCTTTTGAATACGAAGAAGGGAATCTAATAGTAAATTGATTGCATTTCGCCACGCCAAAATTCCATAATTAAAGTGTGGAGATATTAAAGAAGAATATATACTCTGCAAAATATAAACAGGGAACAAATGTTTAAGCTTGTTTAAAATTCCAATATTTCTGGACAAAATTTTACTTACAAAATTAATATGAGTTTTCCAGGATAATTCTCGGTCAATCCAAAGCCCTAAAAACTTTGCGTTATTGACCTGCGTTAAACATATATCATTTATTTTGATCTCATGTGGGACAACATTCAAAGAATTACTGAATACCATATAATAAGTTTTTTCTATATTCAGGGATAATTTGTTGGCATAAATCCAGGATTGCACAGACCTAAGCTCAGTATTCATAATATCAATTAATGTATTAGGGTCTCGATGAGAACAAAACAAACTTGTGTCATCAGCAAAACAAATAAATGATAAAATTGGCGATGATTTTTGAAGGTCATTTATGTATAAAACTAGAAATGTCGCTACAGCGACTGGTTATACCCCCACCAAACAACATTTCATAAGCTTTGGTCAAAAAACTGAGGAAGTAGTTAAATCCGCAAGATCTTTCCTTGATCTTCTGCCATTAATATGCCGTTACCATGGCAACGTACTTTCGGGTACTGTCGAAAAATGCGTCTTGCACATCTACAACCAAAGGCACACATCTGTACCAAGTTTCATGGAAATTGGGCAAAAACTGAGGAAGTAGTTTGCAACACAAAATTTTCCATCATTTTGGCTCATAATATGTGAGCTGTTACCATGGCAACATACTTTTTGTCACTGTCAAGAAATGTGTCATGCTGACCTATATCCTAAGACAAACATTCAATATGAATTCCATGAGAATTGGAAGAACACTGATGAAGCAGTTTTGCCATGAAGCATTTTGCCCTATATTTTACCAATAACATGCCGTTACCATGGCAACGCACTTTTTGCCACTGCGGAAATATGTGTCTTGCACATTAACATATTCAGATGAACATCTGTACCTAATTTCATAAAAATTGATCAAAAACTGTGGGAGGAGTTCGCGACGCAAGATTTGTACCCATTTTTGCCCATAATATGCCGTTACCATGGCAACGTACTTTTGGGTACTGTCAAAAAATACGTCTTGCACATCTACAACCCAAGGCACACATCTGTGCCAAGTTTTATGGGAATCGGTTGAAAACTGAGGAAGTAGTTCGCGACGCAAGATTTGCAACGGACCGACCGCCCGACCGCCCGACCGACCGCCCGACCGACCGCCCGACCGACCGCCCGACCGCCCGACCGACCGTCCGCTGATTCCTATATACCCCCTTCAAACTTCGTTTGGCGGGGGTATAATAAATAAAAGTGGGCCCAAGAGGGAGCCCTGTGGGACTCCACATGAAATAAGTTTTAACTGCGAATCATAGCCGTTAATGTTAACAAACTGCTTTCTATCAGTTAAGTAACTCTTAAACCATTCGAGAGGTGGCCCGCGAATTCCATGATGATACACTTTAGAAAATAAAATTTCGTGATCTATCGTATTTTATTTTATTTATTTATTTATTTCTAATCTTTTGTCAGGGTAGTCCATTCACCAATAAATAGTGGTCTTCCATGGAGCCCTGAATAATATTGATGAACATATGTACATTAAATAGCAAAACGTATATACAGAAGATGTCATAATACAGTGTAGATACATACCAGCATACTGTACATTGCAAAGTAACATAAAAAGTACATGCCACAGCAAGAGTTCACCAGAATGCCGAAATAACAATTAAAAACGCTATTATACAGGAATGATAAAGCCCAGAATGAATTTCGTGTGTTACTTACAAATAGCAACTTTGCTTAAACAATCTCTTAAATGAATATATGGAAGAAGCTGATCTAATTGAATGATCTAGCCTGTTCCATTCAAGTACAGAGGATACGATTGGGCTGCACTTGTGACAATCAGAGCGAAATCTTGGGACACATAGATTTCCACTGTCTATTAGCCTTGTATGATGTTCATGTACATGACTAGGCTTAACTAAGTGCACCTGAAGGTACGAAGGTGCTAAGTTATGGACGCATTTATATATCATCATAACGCGGCTGAAATCAAAACGTTTGTCTAGTGTCATCCATTTAAGACTTTTGAATAAATCAGCCGACGGTGTGTCATATGTTTTGTCCAAAATTATTCTTGCTGCCCTCTTTTGAATTTTTTCTAGCTTAGTTGTATGGTATTGAAATCTGTTTGACCAAACAACAGAACAGTAATCAAATTGTGGTAACACTAGACTATTATAAAGTAATTTTAGGGATTGTTGGGGCAAAAAGGCCTTCGCTCTCTTTATCATGCAGACACTTTTTTGGGTACGTTTACATACATTTTCGATTTGTTTAGACCATTTCAGTTCTTCATCTATTAAAACGCCTAAACATTTAGTGAACTGAACTCTTTTAATCTGACTACCATCTAATGAAATACTGAAATTTTCAATTTTCCCGAGATTAGCACGGGAGCCGATAATCATGACAGAAGTTTTGTCAGTGTTAAGGACGAGCCGATTTTTCTTAATCCACCCCATTACTTTATTTAGTGCAACAGTTATCTTTTCTTCTAAAACTGTTGCGTCATTAGCACTGACAGTGAGGGTCGTATCATCAGCGTACATATCTATAACACCTTCTGAAGTACACTCGGGTAGACTGTTGACATATATTGAAAATAAAAGGGGACCAAGAATTGACCCTTGAGGTACACCCAATTTAATAGTTGAAGGGTGGGACTTGGCTCCTTTGAATTGCGTCACTTGCTGTCTGTCACTTAAATAGGATTTAAACCAATCTACAGTCGTCTTACTACACCCTATACACTTTAATTTATGTAAAAGTAGGTCATGATCTACAGTGTCGAATGCCTTCCGAAGATCTATGAAGGCAACTCCAGAAATTTGATTATTATCTATATTCAAAGACCACTGATTCACAAGTTTTGCAAGAGCAGTTGATGTGGAATGAAATGGTCTAAAACCAGATTGATTAGGGTGTAGTAAATCATTCGCATTCATGAATTCGCTCAGTTGTTGATGTACGGCCCTTTCGATAATTTTACTCACTGTTGGTAAGATTGAGATGGGGCGGTAGTTATTCAACGAAGAAATATCTCCTGCTTTAAATATCGGTACTACCCGAGCCTTTTTCCATTCACGTGGAACAACTCCCGTAGACAGGGATCTGTTGATAATATCGCAAAGAGATTCTGCAATAACATTCTTTGTCATCTTTAAAAGTTTGCAGCCGATGTGATCTTCTCCGGTTGCTTTATCTATGCCAAGAAGCTCGATCTGTCTCAATACAAAATCTCTCGTTATCATACTTAAATTAAATTGAGAATGAGATGGAACAAAGCCTTTGTCCTCATCAAATATCATTTGCGAAGTATTCCTCTGCAGGTCTTTTGTAATTTTAGTAGCATTAGATATGAAAAAATTGTTGAATGCTTCAGCAATACTTGCGTCGTCCGATACTTCTGCATCATCAACCTTTATGGTATTGGGAGAAATGGGTGATGATTTAGGAGTAAGTTCCCTCAAGCTCTTCCACATTTTCCTACTGTTGTTACGATTTTGTAAAATTTGGTCAGTGTTATACTGTTTTTTTCTTATTCTCATGAGATGAGTAACTTTGTTTTTTAGATATTTATAGGTATTCCAAAGATCATCACTATTGTTAGATTTAGCAGCTTTGAGAACTTTATCACGTTCCGTCATGAGCTTAACAATCTCATCAGATATCCATGGACATGCATGTTTTCTTATCCGCTTTTTGAGCAAAGGTATGTGCTTGTTGATAATATCATTGAAAAGAGTCAACCACATATCCCACGCATCATCAACGTCGTCTATATCTTTTATGACCTGCCACGGAGCACTTCTCAAATCACTATAAAATTCCTCCTCATTAAGATTTTTGAATGAGCGAAATTCCGCACATTCAGATTTTTGATGGATCTTTGCACTGAAGTCCCGAATAGCATATACCAAATAATGATCGCTAATGCTAGTCTCAAATATTCCCCATTCACTGTAAAGTTCTTTGTCTGATACAAATATCAAATCAATTAAAGTAGAAGCAGTATTTGTAACTCTTGTGGCAGTATCAATTAACTGACTTAGTCCGTACATATTTGTATAAAACATAACTTTTTCGGCATTCACATCATATTGGTGTGGCAAATAATTACAATTGAAATCACCTAATATAATACAACTCATATGTTCCGAGAGAGCAGAATCCAAAGTCCTGTCTAATTCGTCAAAGAAATCGACGTGAGAATTTCATTATATCAAAAGCTTTAGAGAAATCAAGAAAAACTCCAATTGTATGCTCAAAATTATCTATAGCATGAGCTACCTTGTCTATAAAAGTGAGTAAAGCATGGGTTGTATTATAATGTTTTCTGAAACCAAACTGAGAATCTGATAAAATATTATGATTTGTGAGAAATTTCAATAATCGCGTGTAAATCAACCTTTCAAGGATTTTAGAGATCGAAGTCAATAGAGAAATTGGTCGGTAATTATTCACCAAATCTTTCTGTCCCTTCTTAAAGATAGGGACAACTTTTGCAACTTTCATTTTATTGGGGACTTTACCATTAACTAGAGATTGATTAAAAATGTATGTTAAAGGAGAAATGATTTGATTCAAAACATTTTTTAAAAGAAAATTTGTAATTCCATCATATCCTGAACTTTTTTTATCATTTTTTATCGTTTTTAATCCATAATTATCCATGCAATCCTTGTGATAGACGATGATTGCCTGTACATACACCTAACAGCAAGCCTGGTGTTTGGCAATGTTTTAAGAAAAAAAAAAAGTTTGTTGAATCATTAAATACAAAACAATGAAATGGATGTTTCCCTGAGTGTGTACTGATGAACCATTCTGATCACCTGGTAGATACAGGTTGATTCCTTGTCTGAATACTTATTCCATGAATTTCTAAGTTTGGCAAGCTGATGTTTTATGTCACTTTAAATCAAGTGAAGTGCCTAAGGGCGGACGTCCATTAGGGCGCGGACAAGTCTAGGAAGGGTTGCGGAATCAAATTCTGTCATTTCGGCATCCTGTCCGCATCAGACGCGGAAAAAGTGTGCGAATCGGCTTGTCCTGGGACATTCCTAGGAATGTCCGCGGAAAGTCCGCGGATTGACTGCGGACATTCCTAGAAGTGTCCTAGGAATCACTTCGGAAGAGCGCGAAATATCCCGGAATATGCTTATCGCAGCCGGGCAGCGCGGAAATATCTAGGATTACACCAGGAATGAGCGCGGACAATCAGGATGTCTTCCGGACAAGACATGCGGACAATACAAGAAAAATGGAAAGGTTTATATGAATTTGGTGCGGACTTTGAATTTTCCTCATTTTACTGCTAACCGTCATGGAGGTCACACCAGCCGAAAATCACTTTACCCTATTGCTTCAAATACCAGTTGTGAGAGATGCTGAGATAGCACTTATAGCTAACAGGTCAGTAATAAAGGCATCACGGACCTGATACATGGAATGCTTTATCCGACTCCCTGAAAAAAAAACGAGCATCTATGTTTTCTTTCAAAGCTAGTATAAAGAAATATATAAGTATATGAATATAAGAACGACCCAAGTCCAATTTTTGGCCAAATTTAGTTTGACATGGGAAATTATAGCTTATGCATGGACTCATCTTGTGTGTAAATGATAAATCCTAATTACCCCCGGAAGTGCCTGAAATGAATGAGTTAAATCTTATATTAATGTAAGAATGAAGGACTTGGGTCATTCTTACATTCATATAATAGCGCCCTCTCTCATCCTTCTCCCATCTCTATAGCAGAATATCATGTATATGAATCAAAGAACGACCCAAGTCCACCACACAAAATGGCCTCTCCACAATTAATGTAAATGTTAATTGTCATAATAATATATGTTGTATTTGTATATACAATGTTGCCTTCCCATCACAGTTAAATAGAATATTATTGGACAAATAAAAAAGATATGAAGTTTTTTTTAGTTTACTCGAAATGATCTTCCATGGACTTGGGTCGTTCTTATATTCATATACTCATATTTTAACTCGATATATTTAGTAAAATAAGTATAATAACTGATATGATTTTGTTTATGTATAGTCTGAATTTATTAGTATTATTGTACTGACATACTGAAGAATAATGGCCCAACACAAACATTCAACTCACCTTTTGCTCTCGCACAGCACTCATTCACATCCTCTTTCCCCTATAAGGAATACTTCGCGGTATGGGGGAGCATCATTTAGTCATTTGAGTATGTCTTGTTTAAATTTGTCCATTTATGTAATTCATTTTTTATTTGATTTGATTTGAATTGAGAAGCAAAATAAGTACGAAGGTACGAACGAGCACTGGCCCTGGTCCCCTTTGAATGTGTTAGGATGGTCATTATCAAACAAGTTAAATAATTTTTCAAGCTTATAACATATCACTATATATATATATATATATATATATATATATATATACATATTGTAATACAACCGGATTTCTCCACTTATTGTGTGGGATCTTTTTTGGGTAAGTTCGCGGACACCTCACTCAGACTCACAACGATCACATCATATCCCATCATCACGCCGAGACAGCATCCATAATTCACCGAGTTGACAATCGAAGTGCGTGCGAAGAAGAACTTTATTACCGTACTCGTCAATCCGGCTACCCGTCAGGACCGGTCGCTTGACACGATGCACCACTGTATCGCCGCACGTATGGCCGATACAGACAAGACTTTAGTGTACAATACACTACAAAACCACGGGGAGGCTCCGCGGACGCCCCCGACGAGCGTCAGCTCACCACTCTCCGCTCCTTCTACCCGAGCGAGAGTATAACCACGTGCGACCCGTGACCCCCACCGAAACTCATACGGCCATGGGGTCACCGCACGCCCCCTACGTCCTAACCAGACGTACCAGAGACACCAACTTCAGTGCTCAAAACTCATTTCATTACACAGAGACACCAACCCTAGTACTCTAACCTAATTTCATTACACAGCCCCTCCCTAAGACTAGTCAGTCCCTTGACTAGGGCATCTCGGGCTTTACATAAACAAAGAAATGACCAAGACCGGATACTACAATCCCGTATCCCACACAAACAGAAACATAAACAATAACGCGAGAACAAGATTTTTACATAAACTTCACAAACTAGAGTATGCACATTTACCTATTCTTCCACGCTAAAACAACCGAGTATATGACATACATACGCGAAATACTGTCTCGCAAACTTTGCATGAACATGACGTATTAACATAACCCTAATCAAGACAAACAAGATTGTGAAAACCGAATCATTACTGACCAAGCGAGGCATTTACCACTACGCATCATTGTCTCCCGCCTTGCTTTTGAAACAATGAACTCAGAAGTTACCTTCAAAAGGTATAGGCCTAGCTTGTCCGATAGTTTCACATCGTATTTACACGTATTTGTACACACACAAAAATATTCAAAAGCTCTCTTAATAACAGTCCACATTATCTTAAAGACAAATAAAACACTGTAGCGTCATCGTGAATCGTTGCGTCTTCCGCTAGGGGATCCCGATCTGCACTTCAACCACAGCGTCTCCGTCCCACTTGGTGCAGCAGATACCCTTGTCCTAAGTCATCTCGCAGACCACATGACATTGACGATACACACTGGTTCAACCTGTCGACGTAACACTAGTTGCAGGTATGGTGCACCTGCTGCAGGGATCCCACAGCTTCCTACATTATTTACATTAAGTTTCGGCTGTGCACGAGTCACTGCAATCACCTGGCGCTCTACCCAGCATCCCTGATACGAGTCATCGTATCGCTGAGGAGAGTTTCGCTTCCTTCGTTGATTGCGTCGGAGATTAGTGTGGAAAACGGAGGAGAAATGGATTCATCTTTGCCGGTGTGCGAATCGATAGGGTCAGACTCTGGTCGAACGTCTGCAGCTTCGTTGAGGAACTTCCGAGGTGCATGGTGCCAGGAGGACGTGACAATCCAACTTCTGCAAAGGAGCATCACTACCTCCACCAGCCTCGATCCACGACTGCAACAACGGCTCGCCAAAGCACTGTTTCATTCGATCCACGTGTATAACGCCTTTCTTTCCGATGTTTTCTCTTGTTTTCGGCAGGTCACGTCCGACAACCTTCCTACAGCCCGGAACGGACCTTGTCATTTTCATTGCGATGATGCGTAGCTATGCAGAACTGCATTAAAATGCACCAGCAAACAGAATTTCCGTCTGATCGTGAACTCATACCTGTGCAGGCATAGCAGGCATTCGATTTGAAGGCACTCGCTACTAATGGCAATGCAGGCATAGCAGGCATTCAATGTGATGACACCACTGGCACTGTAGGCGCTCCTATGTCTTCTTGACAAGTGGGGTTCTATTGTTTTTTTTTCTTCCGACTTAGACTCTGCTTCTCTAAATAGCTTCAACCTCGTGATGTCGGAATTGACAGATGGCCGTGCAGGCATAGCGGGCATTCATTTGAAGGCACCGCTGGCACTACAGGCGATATTGGGTCCTCTTGTCAGGCCCTTATACATTTTCTTCTTCAAGCGTAGAGTCTAAAACAATGCTGGCGCCTTCGCCTACAGGTGCCTTTCCCCTGCAGGCGCCTTCGCTCGCAGGGGCCTCCGCCTGCAGGCGCCTCTCACCTGCAGGCGCCCTTCACTGCAGGCGTCTTTCACCTGCAGGCGCCCTTCGCTGCAGTCGCCTTTCACATGCAGGCGCCGCTTTTCACTTGCAGGCCAAAATGTGGATAGACAAGATTACAAATGTAGAGTCACCCTGCACGCACGAAGAAAATCAGTAGACATTCGTAACGAGGGCACTACTAATAACGCAGGGGAAAAGGTCTCTCCTCAAGTGCAATCTGCAGTCTCAAAAACATGAAAATCGTTATAGCAGTCTCCTGGTCCACGAAACCCATCCCACCGCTGCCAATAATGTAATACAACCGGATTTCTCCAGTTATTGTGTGGGATCTTTTTTGGGTAAGTTCGCGCACACCTCACTCAGACTCACAACGATCACATCATATCGCATCATCACGCCGAGACAGCTTCAATAATTCACCGAGTTGACAATTGAAGTTCGTGCGAAGAAGAACTTTATTACCGTACTCGCCAATCCGGCTACCCGTCAGGACCGGTCGCCTGACACGATGCACCACTGTATCGCCGCACGAATGGCCGTCAGCTCACCACTCTCCGCTCGTTCTACCCGAGCGAGAGTATAACCACGTGCGACCCGTGACCCCCACCGAAACTCATACGGCCATGGGGTCACCGCACACCCCCTACGTCCTAACCAGACGTACCAGAGACACCAACTTCAGTGCTCTAAACTCATTTCTTGTATATATATATATTTATATATATATATATATATATATATATTATATATACATACTTTTGTGGGGTTTCAGTTGGGCGGTCACATTTAAAGCGAACTAAACTATGCACTGTATATACGATGTGATGGCAACTATTAAAAATCCCTCATATCAAAATGACTTCTGAAAAGAACGCAACAACAACAACAAAAACAAACACAAAGTTTACTCGGAGCGGAGAGTGCTGCTTCCTCTTTTTCCTAGTAACTGTTGGCAGAATATCCATTGCTTTCTGCTTTGCTTCAATCATTTGGGACTGTGAAATGCTGATATTTGCCTTTTCCTAATCAGGGGAAGAGAGGTTTGGTTGTATAGTGGGGCTTGCATGGGGACCTCGCCTCCCTTTTTGGTCTTTTTGCGTTTCATTGATATGATGCTACATTGATCTAAATCTTTATTTTTTCTTTCAAAATCCTTTCGCTCATGGAACGTGTTGACTCTTTCATGTCTTGATCACAAAATGTCCGCATCGGTTCCGGACAGGCGCGCCGGAAGCAGTTTTGGATTGGGGGGGGGGGGGGGGGGGGGCAAACATTGGAGGGGGCTCAAGATTAGACCATGCATATGTTACACAATATACACATACACACACACACACACACACACGCACACACATCTATTATATATATATATATATATATATGTAAAGTGGCGTACGGTGGGTCGAAACATGGGGGGAACCATGAAGTAATTTTAGACGGTCTGTATGCTTACAAGTGCGTGTGTGCGTGAGCAATAATGGGACTACAATACATTACGGAATGTAATACATTCAACAACACAGTCATTGAGGAACATTGTAAGTTTTCCTTACATGGATTATGGAATGACGGTGTGAAACGATCGACAAATTATATACTGTCAGCAACATATGGTGAATGGCATAACAATAAAATGCGAGCGAGCGAAGCGAGCGAGCTTGAAAATTTTGATATTCTACAGTTCCAAAACTGGAGTTTTAATTGTAGCTATATATTTCGCTTTGGAAATAAATGGGGGCGCATCGGGCGCAACTGCTGGCAATTATTGGCAGCAACATTAGGAGAATGGCATAACGATTCAATGCGAGCGAGCGAAGCGAGCAAGCTTGAAAATTTTGACATGTTACAGTCCAAATACTCCCGTTTAGTAGCTATATCTTTCGCTTTGGAAATTAAGGGGGGGGGGCATCGGGCGCAACTGCTGGCAATTACTGGCAGCAACATTAGGAGAATGGCATAACGATTCAATGCGAGCGAGCTTGAAAATTTTGACATGTTACAGTCCAAAAACTCCCGTTTGTAACTATACCTTTCGCTTTGGAAATTAAGGGGGGGGGGCATCGGGCGCAACTGCTGGCAATTACTGGCAGCAACATTAGGAGAGTGGCATAACGATTCAATGCGAGCGAGCTTGAAAATTTTGACATTTTACAGTCCCCAAACTCCCGTTTGTAGCTATATTTATCTTTCGCTTTGGAAATTAAGGGGTGGGGGCATCGGGCGCAACTACTGGCAATTACTGTCAGCAACATTAGGAGAATGGCATAACGATTCAATGCGAGCGAGCGAAGCGAGCGAGCTTGAAAATGTTGACATTCTAGAGTGCAACAAATGCCGTCGTAGCCATGTTTTTCGCTTTAGAAATTAAGGGGGAGGAGCACCGGGCTCAACTGCTGGATGCGAGCGAGCGAAGCGAGCGAGCTTGAAAATTTTGACATTTTACAGTCCAAAAGCTGTCGTTTGTAGCCATATTTTTTCCCTTTTATTCATATTTTTATATACATATTTGTTTTATTTTCTTTGTTTATTCGTTTATTTTTATTTTTATTATTTATATATTTTTTTTTTTGGGGGGGGGGCTTTTTTGGGGGGGCAAAAATGCGTTTTGCCCCCCACTTTTTGGATTGGGGGGGGCGGCCGCCCCCCCTGCCCCCCCCCCCCCCCCCCCCCCACTTCCGGCGCCTGTGGTTCCGGATACTTGCATATAGATTCGCATCGGTTCCGCGCTAGGCCTAAAACATTCCTGGTGTCTTCCGCTTTTATTCGCGAAGCTTTCCCATACCGCGGGATTCTTCCAGGAGCGGAAGGGATAAGGACAGGCGGGATGTCCTGACGATATCCCCAGAACAAGTTGCCGAATGTGTCAGGAAATTCATTTCCTCGTCAAAATTTGGGTTTCGATTAAAATTTGGACGCGGAAATTTTTCTCTCTCCCGAAGATGCGGAAACGTCCGGACATTGTTTAGGACAGTGAACGGACACTTTCAGGAACGTGCGGAGAGTTTGTCGAACGAGGGCGGAATACCAAATTTGCTTTCCGGGTCTTGTCCGGGTCTTGTCCGCGCCCTGGTGGACGCCTGGTCTAACCAACTGAGAAAAAAAAAAGAAAGGTCCTTTGTACCCATGAGTTATACATGATCTATCTCCGAACTGGCTTATTTCCCAAATTTCGCTTTTAATCAACTGTGAAATCCACACCTACTAATGCCTATAAAGCGTTCAAACTGAACCTGAGTGTTTGGGGGAAAAAAGAAAACAATTTATGAAATTCGATGGGTGGAGTGTATGCCATTACATCATTGCGAACTATCAAGCCCGAGCACAAGTAACGCCTACGTCGTGTGAATCTTCTTTACATAAGGAGGGAAGATCAAGGGCCACTAGATTAATACCAACTCACCCCCACCCACGTATTAAACACTTGAGAAGTTATTGGTTTTGTTGTAATTTTTTTTCCCGATTTTGTACTTTTTCTCATAAGGAACAAAAAGCTCGGGGCGGTTTTGTGTGAGAGTGCACATGTGCGGAAGGGAATGCTAAAACCCCCAAAACTGCCTTTGGAAAATCAATAATGATAGGGAGCCGCAAACCTCAAATCATGACAAATTTTGTGTCACAAAATTAGTAATTACTGCAGTGGACGCTTGTGGACGCGCACGTAACGTTGCTTAATGGCAAGATATACATGTCGTCTACCATTGCTGTTCATATTTACTCTGAAACGATGTGCAAATATGGGTAAAATTAGATTGCAAATTACAACCAACCTACCGAAATACTTGCTTTCTCTCGTAAAGTACGTGCATTTCGCAAATGAAATTAACTGAGCGATGATTTCCCAATATATACTACAACTGCACATGCATTTTTCTTGATTTAAGAGAGTTATTATCTTATGCGCATGTAGTTTTTAGATATCTCAAAGCGTCGTCTTGTTTTTACTCCAGGCTGGCTGCCGGTGATGCACGATGAGATCAAAGCAGGAAAGCATCTTTAAAATGTTATTGTGATGCTTTTCACAGAAGCAGGTGTTTGAAGCAATTAACAAGCGATGTATGTCCATGTGTGGTAGGTCCATCGCCAAACCAAATAATAACAAGAAGTATACAAAACATTAACAGAACTGTCCTAAAATAACAATAAATGTAATAACAACCATACACAAATACATACACAAACACAAGGCTGCATCGAAGCTTTTCCTTACTTTCGAGATGTTCTGCCGCGTCGGTCAGCCCATTAGCCCTCAAGATTGCCAGTAGAACATCCTTCTGATGTTCCCTGGAGCTTTCATCGTGTTCCTGCTGCTTCCACTGACATAGCGCAAGGTAGACGTCATTCGCCGTCAGAGGGGTTTCCCCGAGGTCATGTGCTACTTGGCCGTCTTGCAGCATGCCACACAGTGTACGTACTTTCATCAGGTAATCCTTTGCAGATCTGAAGTTTGCTAACTCCCAGAGCTCCACATAAGATATAGGGCCGTCATCTGTAAAGACGCATAATGGAGGCAGCAAAAAATAATGGACTTTTTGTCTCGATGTGGTTCCATTCTTTTATCTGACCAAAATGAATATAAACATCAGGACAGTGCTTATTTGCGCCAAAGCAATGTGCAATTTGTTCAAAGCTCAAAATTAATTTGTAACTTCCGTGCGTATAGCTGACGAGTATTTACATTGCAGGCAATGCTTTCAGTAGATTACGTCATATTTTACACTCTTATTTGTAATGGACCTAAGCCTTCCTTGGTTTTGTAATTTACTTCAAGATAGCCGTAATTGTGTTGTTTGTTTGCTCTGATATCATCGCACTTATTTTTGCGGTATTGTATTGTACTTGGTTTTGTCATGAAATATGAAAATAATTGCAATTCCATTCCATTCCATTCAATTAAATAAAATCATCAATGGCATTTGTCAATATTTAAAAAACAGAGATTCTAAGCTTTCATGTCAGTACATGTATTACGATTTTTGGACGCTAAAATGTCATATGTATTCATGTGTATGTGTGGACAATAACTTCGAGAGTTATAGATGATACTTGATAAAACTCATTTGTACATGCAATTGCTATTAGGATACATCACTTTTTATTTCCTATGGAAACAGAGAGAGAGAGGGATCGGCAATACACTTTAAGAGCTTCAGAGTTTGGAATATAGTGTCCAAAGCACGTGAATGAATGCAAAACGATATGAGTACAGGAACTGACATTTAATTTTTGTCCTATTCATGAAAACAAAGGAGAACGCAATCATATTTCTATCCTTACCTTTGAAAAAATTCCGGTCAGTAGGGGAGCATTCAGCATCTTCCATTGCCAAGTTCAGTAAGACCAAAGGATTCATCTTGGATTTTTTTTTGTCCCAGGAGTTCAGACAGGCTATTGCATCCAAGTAAACGTTAGTCCCATGCATTTCGAAATGTTCAAACTGATCATTCATTTGTTGAGATATGTCAATTTGTTTAGGTGTGTCGAGGTTTTCCATAATCTCCTTAATTTTCTCTGGATTGCCGATCTCCCATACCAATATCTTTATCATATTGGTGGGAATCCGCTTGGTAGCATTCTTCCGGAAAGCTTTGAAAAAAGAACAATGAAAAAAGAAGCACATGAATGAATAAACAAAGCAGGCAAGCAAAAAAAAAAAAGCAGAAATAAAAACAGTAAAATCATTTATTAACAAACCGTATACCTATGTCCGCACAAGCAATTTCCGACATATATAATACATCTGGAGAAACAAAGATGCAAGAAATTATTTAGAATTACACAGTATGCATGTACAGCGTCAGCGCAGCATCAAGCGTCAAATGTTATCTCAAATACATTACGATTTAGTGAGGATATTTTAAAGCCCTCTATTGGAATCGTGATATACTAACGTCATTTCTGTCAGTATTACACGTGACATAATGAGGTAACAAACCAATCCTACGGAAATAAAGCAAAAAATAAGAAGCTCCGCTAAATATTGTGGAAAAAATTCTGCAATTTCCAATCGCCAGGCATCTTTGTTTTTTACCTTTTAATCTTGCAACCTCTTTCTTTAGACCATGGTTCCTGAGACATTGGAAAAGGTCCCCTAGCTGGTTCTGTCCTTGGTATCCATCCTTCCACTCGCACAACAGAGAGTACATAGATTCTGATTTCGTATTCATTCCGGTTGCTGTTACAACATCCCCTGTGAGTTCCTCAATTGCTTTCACGAGGAAATCTGCTTGTTGATCGCCCTCTGATACCAAGTGCCACAATTCTACGAAGGACACCCTGAGACCTGCCGTTTAACAAAGAGAGGCAATACAGTAATTCATATTTTTCTTTCCTCTCTTTCCAATTAGAAACACGCATTGACTTTAAATGAGTGCATACGTAGAGGATAAATAAAATATTCTTTTTTTTTCCCTGTGAGTTTTGCTAAATGGGCGACAACGATTTTGCGAAGAATCAAAATAGAATTAATATATAGAATTAATATATTTCTTCCCATTACTTATTATTATGGTCCTGTAGAAAAGTCTGATTTTAGAGAGCAAGCGGTTGACTAAAAAACGATCCGATCAGCAAGACTGAAGCAATGCATTTTTGAAGAAGTATCATGCAAGAATCACATTCATATCAATGTAGCTATCAGATAACTGTGTGAAGATCACTGTGTATGACATACTTCAACTCATACAAAGCACTACGTCTGTTGTTCATCAAAAGCTATGAATACAAACCAAATTATGCTACATCTTCTAGAACAATATTGTCCTGAAAGATTAAATATATGCTCTTATATAAACCCTTCAAAAAAGTTTGGAAATCTGAGTTTGATCAATCATTTCTCATATTTTCTTAGAAATGATTTATTTGTGCTTATTACCACAGAAAGATCATTTAATTTTCTTTAAAATGGTACCATACTTGTTATAATTTTCGTTCACATGGAGGTGCAGTGCTTACAAATATGAGGTAAAGTCAGAATTTAAAAGCTGCAAAGTGGCCCAATTTTTGACGTCCCTAATGAGGTTTCCTCCTTATGAGTGAGTTCCCCATTGTTTCTTTGGTGTTCCTTTACTGTAATAAGTCATCCGCATTTTTATTGAGTGAAACATGTATGCGTTCAACCAAACAGATAAACAAACTAGAGAGGGGCCGTCAAAGGCGGCAGACCCACGCCTTGTACAAAGTCGGGGTAAACATACTGTGCATTCGGTCATTTACCAGAATTCGGTCACTTAATTGCCAGTGTCCTTTATCACCAGCCAGTGCGTTCTACCAAAGATCGTACACTGAAGTGTACGATCTTTGGTTCTACAGTCACATCACACGCAAATCACATCATTTCACATACGGTTACACTCATTCACCACAGGGAAGTCCTTTAGTCTCCTCCAAAAATCCATCGAAAATCCCAAATTCCACCGTCAAAAGTGCAGATTCGGAACTTTTCCAAGCGCGCGCGAATTAAGTCCAGTTTTAAGAGTATTGTCTACGCGACGGGTCGCCGAAAAAGCGCTAAAAATCGAGAAATACGCCGTTTTCTTGCGGGATATTTTGCTTATAGCAAGCCGAGAGTGTGTTGATATCAAAGGTCGTATGAGTGTACGATCTTTGATGGTATCCACAAAAGCGCAAAAGAAAAACAAAATTTACGTACCCCTTAGGCAATTACCCCTATGATTAGTGTCTACGGGAATTACAGTATTCAATGCAAGGGTTAAATTCAAATGTCTACTGCACCAGTATTCGGTCACCAACGAGCGCCGCAACGTCCCCGATGCTATTTTGCACCAACAGGGTAGAGCGCGATGCATTTTCAGCGGCCTTGCACACGCATTGACATTGAGCGCGCATATCGTGCAGTGTGACTGCGACCGAGCAAATGCTCCTCCAACGAAAAAAACAATCAATTTTAATTTGAAAAATCATCAAAATACGGGCCAGTTTGTGACGACGGAGAACGAACTTTCATAAATCCAGAAGGACATAGTCCTTCAAATAGGCCTAAACGTAAATTTCGGAATTCTTACGAACATTTGAGCAGCGAAGTCCGATCGTTTGGGAGTTTATGTTTTCGTATGGTAGCGGAAAATCGCAAAGTGAGAAACGGGAAATTTTCGGAGTGGTCACTATACCATGGGGTCAAAACTTAAAGGACAAGTTCACCTTCATAAACATAAGGGTTGAGAGAATGTAGCAATATTGGTAGAACACACCATTGAAAGTTTGAGGAAAATCAGACAATCCGTTCAAAAGTTATGAATTTTTGAAGTTTTTGTGCAGTACCCGCTGGATGAGAAGACTACTGCAGTGTATGAATAACTTAGATGTCATATGCGTACAACAATATAAGGAAAATATAAAGAGAATTTCACAAAATTCCATCTTTTGAAAAAAGTGCACATTCCCCTGACTCGTTACCGACAAATGTTATGGGTAATATTATTCCCCCTGCCTATAGAAAGAGGCAAGTCAAGTGCTCTTTTATTATGCGAAAAAAGTGAAAATATGTTGAATTTTCTTTTACATTTTCTTTATACTGTTGTACGCATATGACTCACAAGCTGTAGTAGTCTCCTCATCCAGCGGTTCCAACACAAAAATTTAAAAAATTCATAACTTTTGCATCGACTGTCCAATTTTCTTCAAACTTTCACTGATGTGTTCTACTAATATTGTTGCATTTTCTCAATCCTTATGTTTATGAGGGTGAACTTGTCCTTTAAAGGTCGCACAGAATTTGCAAGGGTCAACCGATTATCACCAAAATCTAATCGATTCTTTCCTGTTATTATCCAGACATCCCCTGAACATTTCGTGCAAATCCGTTAACCCGTTCTCTTGTTATCTTGTACACAAACAAACAAACAAACAAACATACAAACAAACAAACAAACAAACAAACATACGGAACCCTTTTCATAACCCCCTGCCGATTTTCATCGGCGTGGGTAACAAACAAACACACACTCAAACAAACACACACACACACACACACACACACACACACACGATCATGACTCAAACCATTTATCTCATCTCAGAACCTCGCCACATTAACCACATCAAAGACATAAAGAAGTGAAATGGCATGGTCTTCACTTTATTGGATTTTCATATATGTCTTTATTTTGTCGTTATTTTGTCTTTACTTTACGTTTACTTTGTCTTTATATTGTCAATGAACATGATCGGGGCTCAGTATCTGGTGGACGACCTAAGTGCTTGCACCACCGCCAGGCGCCGTGTCCTCATGCTGTTGATTAGCTTCGTGATTCCCTGCTGAGGAATGGCGTTCCACTCGTCAACCAGTATCTGACGGAGTTCTGCCAATGTCGTTGCATTTGTGACCCTAATCCCCACAGCTCGGCCAAGTTGATCCCAAAGATGTTCTATGGGGTTGAGGTCGGAGCTGCATGCAGACCAGTCGATTCTAATAATGCCCTCTTTCTCGAGAAAGCTGCGCACAAGTCTCGCTCTATGTGGTCTTGCGTTGCCATCTTTTTGAAGCATCTCAGCTTCAATTTGCTCTATGGCGCGGGCTTTTTGAACATTGCTTACACGTGGCATGATTTACAACCATTAAACTTGATGAGCTTTCAAAATTGCCTGGCATGGCACCACTTAAAACGTGAATGTGAAGTTAAGATGTCTATTGAAATTTGCGCTCATGGCTGACCAGTTGAGAACAAAAGACATAACACAAAAGAACATGTTCTCTATTAACTCTTCACGACCATTCTCATTCATAAGGACCATTATTGTTCATTTTGCAACTTTTCAATGCAGACCTTATCAGACACTTTTGAGTACAGCTTCTTACCTGATAGCTTAATCACAATGAGTAGTATTATTTTAAAGAAAATTTGATAGTCTTTCAATTGATATCAAGCATGTATTGTATAGTGCTTACAAACTGGAGAAATTTACAACTGAAGTCAGATTTCCAAACTTTTTTGAAGGGTTTATAAGAGTTCACGTTAAAGAAAACAGGCTTGATGTAAATTGAGATACAAGCGTATCTTTCAATTTGATGCTTGTCAAGTTCCATCTATATATTTTCATTCTAATGGCTTTGTAGGTAAACCGCTTTCCAAGTTGCAATGCTCCTAGCATAAATCTTTATCACAATATCAACCAATCCAACAATAAAAACATACATTACTCCTCTCAGTGTACTATACTTACAATCATCTTACAATCTTTTTCAAGATCTTACTCGAGACGTTTTGTTTTCAGGAATGTTTCTATATAAAGCTTTTGAAAACACACATTTCTGAAGTGAACATCTTGCATGTTTTCTGAAGATATGTTTAAGGCATAGTTGCCACTTTTTAGCTAGGATCACCTTTGCACTTTTAAGAGGGATCAAAAGACTTTCCTTGTATGACTTCCAAAATTTGATAGACAACTGTCCTTATCATCACAGATGTTTTTTATCGACATAATCAATTACTAAGATACTAAGAACTATCACTCACATTGCCACTCAATGGAAACACTATAATCAAATAATGAATGGTAGACTTACCTCTTTGACGGAAATATTTCCAATAAACAAAATACACTGCAACTGCCACGATTGAAGAGATTACAGTCACGGACACCCCAGCTGCAACAGCTATAGAACAGAATCATTAATAATATACTGCTCTACTGACTGTTCCTTGTACACTTACTCTTATTATCAGATGAAAATTCAAAAGTGTGCATTAATTAACCGCCCCAAAGACACACACAAACACATAAAACACAAAAGTGGGGAACCCCTTCATCTGCTGTGAACAAACTTGAATTTATATTCACTATTCTAACAGTTCTAACTCTTTATTAGCTCTTATTTGCTCTTTCCCTTGAGATTGTCTTTTAAATTCTTCATTGTCGTCCCCTTCTGCCCCCTTCCTTTTTCTAAGGTCTCCCAGGATGGCATGTTGTCCATTTTAGGAAATTGAGATCTTCCCACCCGAGGGATACTATTTGCCAGTGTTGGTTAAAAACTAACTATTTCATCATACGTGGTTCAGGATTGAACCATTATGAGCAGATGAGATGATTAGATTTTGGATGAGATCTATCAAAGGTCAAAAGTCAATGAACTTTGTCTTGATATGTTATCTTTACCGTTTTATCCTGTTATCGAATCTCAAGAACCCCTGTGTGGATTTTCATGAAACTTGGTACACGAGTGCACAATAAGAAGTATATGAACCAGTGACATTTCGGGCGAAATTTTCTCTAAGGTAAAAGTTCAAAGGTCAATGAACTTTGTCTATATGTCTTCTTTCTATTTAATAATAATAATAATGATAATGATAATAATAGTAACATCAATTTATAAAGCGCAAAAACTATAGACATATCTGCGCTGCAAAAGCTCCTGATGTGCTTGATAAGAACGAACAGTGAAATGAAAAGATGTGTTTTGAGCCGTGATTTAAAGACTGCTACGGTTGGGGATAACACATAATGCCAAGAACCTCTTGCATTGATTTTCATCAAACTTGGTACAACGATAACAATGAGAAGTATCTGAGCCAATGAAATTTCGTGCCATATTTGCTGAAGGTCAAAGGTCAAAGGTCATTTAATTTTGTCTGAATATTGGCGTTTTTCCTTGTTAACGCGATATCTTTAATAAGAACTCCTTGGTAAATATCAATCAAACTTGGTGCAGGGGTGCATCATGACGAGTAGTAGTCTGGTTTCCAGACCCTCTACTCGCACTATTTTTGATATTCAGGATATTGACGCCCTCAACGTCGAAACTGGTACAGTTTAAGGTGGTTTTGTCCTGCAGTTGCCTTCGGCAAAGGAGGCGACTTCATCGCCGGGCAGCGAATTCGTCGCTGCGGAGTCCAGTTGGCAAAGGGTCTGGAAACCAGACTAGACGAGTAGATGAACTGAGTAGATTTAGGATGAGATTCACTCGAGGTCAGAGGTCAAAGGCCAATCTAAGATTGCGTAATGATGTTGAACTTTGGTAGAAATATTTCTATTCAGATGGAGGAATTAAAGATCAATGACCATGGTCTCAAGATACTAAAAGCATTATGTACATTGAAGGAATAATGTATACTTTTGAAACTACAGTAAACCTCGGATAAGTCGACGTCGAGTGAGTCGAAAATCACTTAACTCGAAGCAAAATAAAAAGTCCCGATTTTTCCCTATGTATTTTCTCTAAGAAATATTTGGATAAGCCGAAGTACGAGAGTCGAATTTCGGCTGTGTCGAAGTAAAACAGTCAGTCCCTTTTGTACAAAATACACGTAGTTTACATCACTTGAGCCGAAGAAGATTTGTCTGGCATTCTCATTACATTTAGAGGAGAACAAAAAAAATCGGCATGTCGCAGAACCCCGTCCCTGGCCTGCTGCAGGTAAGCATGCACACTCACCGTACCGCTCTGCACGCATGTCGAATACATACACATGTATACATGTATACACACAGCACATCGATCGATCCATATACAATTTACTTTATCCATACACACAGCACATCCATACTTTATCCATGTCAGGCCAGAACTCCTTGGTCAACCAATCGCTGCTTTGATATTTTAGTGACAGGCCAAGTGGGCGGAGCTTTGTTTGTGCGTGCACGGCTGGCTGTATAGTTTTGTTCAATGGAGGTAGGATGGGCCTGGGAGAGTGTTTGTCTCAGGGTAGGTGGACAGAGATGGCTACCTATGTTGCACCATAGACATAGCACATGCACATTGCCACATTAGCGCAGACATTCACAGAACTACGTTTAACTACTAGTATTGATACAAATTCCATGTTCAATTTAGAACAAAATAAGAACATTATCTTCAAGAACAGACAAATTTGAATGCAAACACACACAAGCACGCACACACACACACACACATGCATGCAAATGTACTATAATACATGTACATAACTGTGAGTCGAAAAAAAGATCGACTCTCGCGAGAGTCGAATTTCACTTAAGTCGACGCATTTTTGTCAGTCCCGAGAGCTTCGACTCATGCGAGGTTTACTGTATGTAACTTAAGAAATGCATATAGCTTTTCACTGTACCGAATATATTACTGCTACAGTGAGATGACTGACTCCAGAGATGTCAAGTTAAAAAAAAAGAATATGAGTGATATTTTGATGACTTAGCGCCTCGGCGCGCATGTGCGCGCATACGCGCGAGCGAGGGAGCGAAGCGACCGAGCGGGGAGAGGATGTGGGACCCCCCCCCCCCTAGGGAGCATTTTCAATTCTTAGCTGAGACTATTTTTTTTTTTGAAAGACAAAAGGGAAATATACCTTCAATTGCAACTATCGCTTTAACCCTTTGAGCTACGTCCAATATTCCCTAGCCTTGTCTTTTGTTAATCACATTAAAAGGACACAGTCCTCACGAAATTTAAAAGAATATGTTGTTGTTGGTACCTCCAATGAACTACTTTCACCGAAAACAAACTTTCAAATAACCAAATAAGCTCGTAAATTTTGGTTGAAAAAGTGTGAATCTGCATGGTGAATATGCTAATGAGCAAATCCTGGCGGAGAGTCAAACGTCATCGATGCACAACTCTTCCCAGCCGTGTTCTGCTCGTTATCCGTACGCTCCCTAGTTACCCGGATGCATGAAAACGTCGGTGGCTACTACACAGTATTTGACATTGTTTCTACGTTGTGTGTGTGTGTGTGTGTGTGTGTGTGTGTGTGTATTGTGTATCATAGTCACACAGTACACATGTGGACGGTACAACTAGATCTACGGTAGATACCCCGTACGCGGTTTGCCCTTCACACTTTTCCAGTCTATCACAAGCACAGCTGCAGCCCTGTCGCCGCTCATGCATACGTTCTAGTACGTACACATATTGTAGGTAGAAACGGCTACACAGCTACAGGCCTGCTAGTACACTATAGGGGCGACCGCATTCAGCGTCGTCTGGTCAGGCTATCTTACATCAGTAGTTTCGCTCGAATCGTGCAGAAAATTTCCCAGGAAAATCCTTTTTTCCGTCCCAGACCCACAAAAGTATCGTGAAAGGTGAGCTGTATAGCTGGGAAATCTCGGTACAACGATGCCGAACATAAGAAACTTAGGGCCTACAAAATCTCGATATCGTGTTGTGACCTACCTGTGCGTGCACCATTTGAGAAGCGATGTTTTTACGTGGACCGGCAGGCTGTGGCCCTCGGTTATAAACCGAGAAAACTCCTTGAAGCCAGATGCAATCCTGACCATTTGCTCACATGTGCGATTATAATACACAATAAACACCTCGAGCATCGACTTCGAAGAAAACCGAGGGAAAAAAGCGTAGAAAGGTAAGGAAAGTGGCTAGCTATGTTTCATTTACCGTGGGGCTGCAGCCGGGGTTGGACTGCAGTACAGTGCCACTGAGCTAGCTGCTGCCAGTGCCGACTGGACATGCACGGCAAAGTGGAGCGAAATCATATCCCTACGATCCCCTGTGTTAACCCTTCCAGGCTCACGTCATAGTTTGTTTGTTTGTTTGTTTTTTCGAAGAAAGGCGATATCTGACTACTTACAGAAATATTGAGATACAAACAATATTTTCTTTGAAGAATTCGACTCTCTCATGCACAAGTTATCTTCGGTAAAATCAGCTAGACGGAGTACTGTGTACATTAGTATGGTAAGAATTCGCGCGCGAGAGTGGTTTCTACGCTAAGAAGTATGCAACACGGACGGCAGCTAGAAAAGGACCGTGCCTATTTGATGTCAAGTTCATGGTATTTTTGGTTTAAAAATACATATAAATTTATGTTAACAATATTAATTTTTCATGAATTATAAAAATCTAAGCTTGGAATATTTTGTTTGAAATCATAAAACCACAAACTTTGACATTATATGATAAAATTGCAACTAATCATTTCAATACTTAAATTGGTTTTTAGAGGCACGGCTGTCAACTTGGTGAGTAGGGCATGCACTACGTAGCATCTTTTTGCCGGCTCTTACACGATCGCTTGCAGGAATTATTTTTCAAAAATCGCGTACGGAGACAGGTTTTCATTTCCACGCGTATAAACTGGTGAAAGGTTATGTTTTTTACTCTTCTTAATTATCATTACAGTGAAAATCTCAGGACTGCTTCGAAACATGCAAGTTACGCTGAGTCGAGGGAAGGTTTATTCCAATGTCTTTTATCAAACATTTCGGTACTTTAGCAATGATTGGCAGATGAGGTTATCTGAGGAATATTGGTAAAAGTCACTGATACAAATAAAAAAAAGTTAAAGTCCTAATTAGCAACCCTGTGGGAATTTGAGTGGTTCTCGTTCAGAGATACGTATTGTTTTCGATTTTGTAGGTAACTCCTGAACCACTCCAAGGCCTTCCTCCGTATTAAGAGTGAGACAATCTATAAAGTAGAATTTCATGATTTATTGTATCGAAGGCCTTAGAGAAGTCCAGGAAGATACCAATAAGATAAGAATGATTATCAACAGTATGCGCGGCGTGGTCAATAAACTTCAAAAAGGCATGAATGGTACTGTGTTTCTGACGAAACCCAAATTGAGAATTTGTAAAGGCGGACTAACGACCTTCTCGTTCATTTTTTACCCGGCATTGGCTTACGAAAGAAAAGAAAAAAGATGTGAAAACAATTAACGCGTCATGTTACATAACAAGTAGAAAAATGAAAAAAAAAGACAAAAAAATGTTACATAACAAGGAGGGGTACACACAGGTGTATACACAGGGGTATTCAGGACGGATCAGAAAGCAGATTGCAATTATAGCTGATCTGAAGGAAAGTAGCTGAGGTAACTGCCCTCGATAGGTGGTGGGGAGTTATAAAGATGAATAAAAGAGAACATACACGTAATGACCCTCTGGTCGTATTGTAGCTCGGGTTGAAACAAATACATATGATTTTTTAAAGAATCCATGGGCATTGTGAAAACGAATACCACTGATAACACTATGAGTATTGGGAAAACGACAAGTTGAATCCAAATGGGGATACACATGTAGATACAAAGAATATTATTATATGAGTCTAATAGTGTGTGAATACCTTAACTTTTCCTGAGGTTAAGATATATTAATGGACGTACCAACTCTTTCAGCCAAACCCATGGCTACATCACTGTAAAATATACTCACCGGCACCACTATTGTTTGCATCCGTCTGGTTTCCTGACGTCCTGGTGAGTATGAAGACACCCAGTGTTGTTATGGTGGTTCCGAATGGTAGTCCGCTAGCTGTGCATTTAACCGGATCGGATCCTACCAACAGCTCTATCGTAACCACCTGTGTCAGTAGCCCTTCCATATCATTAGAAATGTTTCTCTGAATCACCCTGGCCTGGTTTGAGGTGTCGTTAAATGACAAACTGATGTTGGGATAGTACCCCGTCACAGTGCACTTGAGAAATATTGTTGTATTGCTATCCGCACTGATGTTGCAAGTTTGCATAGATTCATTTGAGCTGATTTGCACACAGGTATCAATTTCCGGAAATGGTTCTTGGGGTATGGCTGCAAAATCAATGGAACACATGCATGTACACCCTATAGTCAGTGGGAACATTACAACATATTAAGTATGTAAATATGCATCCTTCAGAACGATGTATTTGAAATATAATGCCACAAGAACCACGACAAGCCTAGGCATCGCAGTTTGGTTCACTCCACACACAGAGAAATTACGGTTCTATTTAGCACCCTACAGGGTTCATATCGTAACACCAGCGGCTCCATTAAGGGTTCTATTTTTCACCCCCACAAGGGGTGCTTATTTAGCGCCCTATATTTAACACCATATATGGTGCATATTTGCATCCCTCCATTGGGTTCCCTTGCTGCACCCCATAGAATGAACAAAAATTAAGGTGCAAATTTGCACCCTTTCTGGTTCATATCGTTGTAACACCAGCGGCTCCATTTAGTTTTGTTTTTTGTTTGTTTTTTTTTTGGGGGGGAGGGTTCTTATTTGGCACCCTATATTCAACACCCTATAAGGTGCAAATATGGACCTCTATACAGGGTTCCCCTTCTGCACCTCATACCTGCACCCATTATGGTTCATATTGTTATTGTTGTAATTTTGCACCCTATGGGGTGATAAAGTCACCACAATGTAGGATGCAATAACATTTGCACACGTCTCTATATAGGGTCACCTTTCTGCACCCCATATGGTAAAAATTAAAACTTTTTTTTTTAAACCAAAATACAATGTAATTATATATTGGCTGCCTTCACCTACTTCACAAACAATTACCGAAGGTAACACTCCAGACATGAAGCAAAATAGCATGCATAGATTTACACACAGTTTCTCAGTCAATTAAATCCACAATCTTTCGAAAACTGTAGTCAGAGACTTCAATTCAACAACAAATAGAACATAAACATGATGGATACAGTGCATACTTACATAGGAATTATTAACATTTTAATATATGTCTCGTAGAAGAGGGACAATTTGACAGCGAAATTTGTTTTCATGGTAAACTTTACAGTGAACATCAAATAAATATTTTATTTCTACAAATTTTAATACCAGATGCATATTTTGTCATGAAAAGGACAATGTAAATAAAATATGTATAAAATTTGGTCAGTAAATTGAATAAGAAAAATATATATTCGTTCTTTCCATCAAATGATTTCTTTTTCTTCTTTTAAAGGAAGTTACCACATTGAGGGAATGCACTAATTCTTTTTATTAGAAAAATATCCTTGAAGCTTGTGCAGAGTAATAGTAAACTATGTGACAAATATCTTTCACATTGTCCTTCTACTTCTAGAATGGATCATAGATATGTACCTTGAATTGACCGTTACATCTTACTGTGATCAAAAGCACCTTCATGACGCTCTTAGACATTGAAAGCGATATGTCAACTCTGATTTCTCTTACACAACAAGTTATTGCCAAAACAATGGAGGGTATGGCAAAGTTCTGTCATATATATTTGAAACTCACTACTTCTACTGACATATTCCATCCAACACCAAGTTTGAGAGCTTGCAAATGTGCCCCATTATACAATTAGTATACTTTAAATTTTGTTTTTCATATGCAATTTACACCAATGATAAGAAAGGTGAAAAAACGAATTAAAAAATGAAGAATGCACATCTAACTTTGGTTACTCTTTATGTACACAGATAAAGATATGTCCCAGTTATAAATCTCGGGCAGAAAAGCACATCTAAAAACATACTTTTCATTGCATCAAATTAACATAAACAATTCCACAGAAAATGTTACCTCAGAAAGGGAAATAAGGTTAACCAATCAGTGGTATGACAAACTCGACATAAAGAGGAAGGAATACGTCTTGTGAGTCAAGTTTAAAAACAAATTATATTTGCTATATTGGTTTTTTTTTCAGCGATGGAAACAAGAAGCATATTGTGCTCAGTAGACTATAAATATAATTACACGATGTATGCAGTTTAGCCCCAACATTCAAAATATTGTAAAGAGCAGTCGATTTTTCACATTTATAAAGCAGGCATTGTTATTGGCACCATCAAAAGCATAATGATCAGGAGAAAAATATATTATCATTATTATTACTATTATCATTATTATTATTATTATTATTATCATCATCATTATTATCATTATTATTATTACTATTATCATCATCAATATTTTACAGAGATTTATAATCATACATGAGAAATACCTCAAGTGTTGATGTTACAGTCTCACAACTCTTCCAATCATTTTAACATTTAATTTTCCCCAAACCTCGCACAAAAATATCAGCACTTATACACTGTTAGAACGCTGTGTAAAATTTCGTTGTTTAAAATATTGTTGTTTAAAATTCTAAACAATGTTGTTTAAATACAGAAAATTGCAGCTTGATTGCCTTAAACAGCGGCTGTTTAAAAACAATTCGGAATGATTGTCCAAACAATTAAACATCGTTGTTTAGAAATTGATGGGCAAAAGTCATGTGATAGTCATGAACCAATCAGCGGGCCTGCATGTATCCTTCGTCGCAAATGATCGCCGCCGGGCCGGGCGGCCATACCACCGCGCCGGGCCTCACACACACACGTACGTACATCACACGTTTATGTACACAGCTACACTTTGTATCCACAGTAGCGCGGGTATTCATCATGATGGACGGCGGTGACGATGACTGCAATGCAGCTATATGTATATGGAGTCACGAACATTCTCAGCAAATGGGGTCTAGCTGTAGAAGAACTTTGCCAGTCATTCGAAGGTATTTATTTATTTAACTGATAGTTACATCGCTTCATGCCCATCTGTAATTTGAATGATGTATGAAGCTAGTCACGGCTCGACACGCTTTGGGTTCTTGGCCGGGCTGCGCTACGCCTCGCCTTCATGCATGTAACGTTACATCTAACAAACTGTTAATGTTAACGTTTAACGTTAAGTTAGGTCGTCTGTACCGGTAGAGGATTCTACATTATGTTTTTCAACCAACTCGTGCTTGTATAAACACTTGCATAATTCAATCCTTACATACATTTTCAAAACTTCACATAAAATACGAATTTCTTTTACAAAAACTAATCATCTAAATCAGCGTACGGAATATTCCCATTGTTGACACGGTACAGTGTAGCCTATTCGTTGTAACTTTTGTTACAGTATTCTAAGTTGTAACCTAACAGGCACCGTATCACATCATGCACATATATAGGCGCAGTGTCCGAGTTCGATGACGTAGAAATCTAACAAGTTAGTTAGGCATAGGGTCTAACGTGACAGTTAGGGCCTAGCTAGGCAATATGCTAGGGCCTAGTCAAGGGCTAGTCCTAGGGCCTATATTTTAGACTGCTAGTGCTAACTAGACTACAACACAAATGTAAGTTCAATTACACAATGAACTGTCTCGATCATTTCCTACGTCTCTACCTCATAATTTAGAAATTATGGTCGGCTGTATTAGCCCTTTATATCGACCACCCTCTTGTAATAAACCAACTGTGTATTAATTGGCGCACAGAACGCTTAGTATACGCACTTCACTGCACGCAAAGCACATAAAAATGGATTGGCTTTGACTGTTGATGAGGATGGTGTGGGAAAACGCGAAAATTCATTAACAAAGTTGATGGTTTTAAGCAAGGACAAAATTTCGAATGAATATTTTCACCGAATCGTAATGTAATGTCTATGGAAGTTTCTAAAAAGCTTCGTACAACACGGTGTTCAATACAACTCAGTTTGCGTGCATTGTCAATGCAAAAACAGCGGTCGATCTCAATAAGGAGCGTTACCGCGGGGAGCTGAAACGAGGCCACGCAAGTTGGATGGCGATATTTTTGCACTGAAACTTCGAATCGAAAAGGGAACAAAGGCATTTGATAGCCTAGCTCTGGATTTTCTCAGTCACGTAGGTCAAGTTTTTTGCATGAATTTCAGTGTTAGATATTCTTATCAAGCAAATAAACATTAGGCGGTCGATGAGTAGTACGTCCAACCGTACAACCAAAATCTACTGTAAACATAACGAACCCCCTAAAATCCAATACTGAAGTGCAAGTTAAGTTCTGCTACTTTTGCTGGAGCAATTCATTCTTTACTGAGCATCATTGCCATCAATGATGCTCGATGAATTATAAGGTCTACGTAAGCTTCCAGTAGAAAAAAATGCCTAGAACCCCTATAAAAAAATGAAGATAAAGACAGAAAACAGATTGTGGTGTTTTTAACGCACAATATAGTCTATGCACCACACGTAAACTTAATGCCTGTAGTAATAATATACCACCTTAGTAGAGTGCTATTTGTTTCGTGTAGGTAGGTGGTTTGGAACCAATTTTTGGCACTTTTGTCACTTTCGAATAAGTTTCTATGCAAAGATTAGGAGCTTTCTTCTCAGTCTGTCAAGATTTCCATGCCAAACGAAGCACATTGTGCAAATTCACACAAACTTGTGAGAAAAATGTTTATAGAATGAACATTTTTGCAGAAGCTAATGATCATGCATAATTCACTCCATCATTTATGTTTTTGTTATTAACTTGAGTATTATATTTTTTTCCAATTGGTTTATAGCATTCTTTCTGGGCCACCCTTAATATGATTACAAATGCAATCTTGTTCCCTAATTTGTACAGATCAAGCAAGACTTCAGCCAGGAGATCATGGTTGAAGACAGGATGTTTGCAGCATGGCCATGTATGCTGACAAAGTACTCTAGTATGGGGAATCAAGATGTCCATCGTAGCAAACGCTGCTTATTTGTCACACGGGTCACACCGATGGCCTTTCCCAAGGTACATTTTAAATAGTATTGCTCTGTGTAGAGATTCTAATCTACAGCCCCAGTACCACCCTTTCCTTTTTTGGATTTGAGTCGAGGTGAATTTATTAACAACATTAACAAAATACTTACAGTATGTTGTACATGACTATTAAAAAAATCTTTAGACCGAGAAATTCATTCAATGCTTGTTAATTAATTTCTAAGACTTTCAGAAGTGGATCTGTAATTTCAAAGCCAATATCAAAGAGATCATCCGGGCTCTTGATGACTCTGCTTTGTCCATCATTCAACTTGCATGTCACGTTCCCGTATTTGGTTTTGTTGCCGATTCGACATCATGAGCTTCCTTGGCATTTATCATGCACTGATCGAGTGACACATTGCATGCCTTTAGATCTTCATTGATGTACACACTTTTCATGTTCTCTTTTCCTTTCAGACTAGAATACCCAGAATACAGTTTGTTCCTTTTGTTTGCAATAAAGTGGACTTTGATCTGCCTGCTCTTTCCTTCTTGCCTTTTCCCCAAGATGATGACAAGATCATGAAGATGAGATGTCCTCTTTCCAAATGTCTAAGCCAACTTCCTTGGCAACATTTGACTCGCCCTCAGTAAGCTCTTCCTCTGTCTCCTCAGCCCCCTCTGGCAGGCCAGTCAGGCAGAGATTGTCCCTCCTTAGCTCATGTTGGACCTCGTCCTGCTGGAACTGAATCCTCAAGAGATGACATGTGGATTCAGAACATCTTTAATTGTGCTCATACGAGCTTCTTTCGCTCCTTGTATCACATGCGGTAGTGCAGCTTTAATGACTGTAACTACAGCTTGGACAATTATTTGGGAGAAGCTGTCTCCTGCCCATCTCTCACATTATAGCACCCCACGGCCACACAGTTCATGTACACTGAAACTTCTGGACGGCTTGTCCTTGCCTCCTTCATCTACCATTCCCCTTTTCTTCTCCACTGCCTGATCAACTCACATGATAATCAAGCTTTTGTCATTATAGGATAACATTCACAGAGAAGTTTTTTATGAACTATTAACGTTTTTGCATTCTTTTTCCTACTACTTGGAATAAAAATCACTGGACCTTGAACATCTCTTGCTCTTGCTAATCTAATTAAGATATATGCATATTAACTGATCTTGCTTTATGCAATGCCAGAATATGACATGAACCTCCTGCAAAAGCCCAAATGTCATTCATATTGCAATAGTCTTTGTTAAGCACTTAACAGTAGTGCAAGATTATTCTTATTAAGGCACTGGCTGTCAACACCAGTCAACTTTCTTTCATCCAAGTTCATGGTAACTCTGATTGCTGCTTTGTAGAATAGCATGATGATTATTACAGCATTATATAATTCTAATGCTTGGCCTTACAAGTTTGGCTCTACTCATCCACAATTAGCCTGTACTTGCCCGTCTTGGCAGTAAATGCCGTTGCCAGAATCAGTCCCTCATTCAAAATGTGTAGTATTTTCTACAATACCCTCCAAACAACTTTAAAACAGCCCCCCCCCCCCCCACAGTTAGTAATCCTGGTTGCAATCAAGTACAATATAAGTACATAAGCTAGCATCTGAATATGAGCTGATACTTGTCAGCGTTTCTCTTTATCAGCCTTGATTGTGTTAATATTTTTAAAGGGTATATTTGTACTTATCATTCAAAATACTCCCCCTGTGTCATACATTTTGCTCCACAGAGGAAAAAGAGACGCTTGCATTCAGCATGCTGCCGCTAGTTTGCCGAGGCTGGACTGCGAGGGTGTGGGGCAAGTGCTCCTTTCAGGAGTCGATGGAGTTATTCTACGACTTTCAACCTGTAAGTATCTAACTATTCGGAGGCTAATCTTCTAAAACAAGTGATGTGTTGCCCTCTTATTAAAATGATGAGATGGACTTTGACATTGCAATACAAAATATAAAAATCATCAAGCTGTGGTCCATAGTTACAGAAATTCCCAGTTTATGCTGTTTCATTTGTTAGTTTAGTCCATGGATGCTACATATTTATGCAAATTTACTATGTTGCTAATGTATCCTGTGAATCACAATAATTTTTTTTAATGAAAAAAAAAATCTTATATTACATAGTCAACATACATATTTACTTTATTTTGTGCCCGACTGCTCAATCACACACTTGTCCAATATCAATATGTCCTTTTCATTTTGATAAAAAGGGGAAAAATTTCGCATGAAATGCAAAATGGTCCCAAATGTCGCCAATAAGGAATATTCCATTCATCAATAAATATTGCACTTGACTTATGGTATCATTATATTCAGCAAGATGCTGGAAATATATCACATACCACTCATATACATTCAATGTGATACAGGGTGTCTCCCCCCCCCCTCCCCCATACCAAAAAGAAAAAAGACCTCGCATATACTCCTTAATGTTCCTACATTGTAAGTGGACAAAATTGTTATACTACTATTATTGGAAAGAGTAACTTACCCAAAATACTGAAATGCAATTCAGAAGTACTTTTTGTTTGATAATACTTTTTGCCTGGGCTTGCCAGCAATAAAATTGATTTTCTTTCAGAAGTTCCCATAGGCCACACCGTTGAAAATTCATTCAGCCAGGTCATGGTTAGCCCTTGCAAGAATAGAAAATGTAATACATGGATGTTATATACTACATAAAATACCCAATTTAGGGTATATGTTTGCAAATGAAATGTTGCAGAATTTGGTCAGGCACTTTATTATGAACTCTACCTTGAACATTGGAGAGGTGTGGGAAATATATCTGTTCTGATGGACTTCATTATACATGTACCAATGCCTCAACCCAACACTTCTGCGTAGATTATTTCAAGATTTTATCGAGATATGCATGTTTCTTTTCCCCTTCCATTTCATTTTACAGGAGGGCACAGACCTGGCTTTCTACATTGGACAAATTGACAGGAAGCAGAGACCACAGCCCTTCATCTTGCTGATGGGAGGATCCTGGAAGAAGCCACTGCAAACCTTTGTCATGAGGAAGTTTTCGCTACACGACACGAAGACCGAGAATACGAGGAAGCGATCACTTGTGACGGTCCCCGTACTCTGATTCCCGTCCCCATATCTATGCAGTTTCGCTTTCCTGTACAGGACGGAGGCGTGGGGACAAGATCGCTGATTGGTTGGCTGACTGGCTGGCTCACTCCTGCCCAGCATTGGGACCGAACGCTATTTTGGCCAAGTACCGTTCTCGTTTTCCCCCGGACGGGACGTTCCTCGGATTTGATCATGTGCAGAAGCAAATTTCGCACACGACACGCTTAACTCCCGGCCGCGTTGTGCTTGCGAAAACTCCCTATTGTAGAGAGACAGGGATTCTTGTTTCCAACTTTGACAAAGGCTGTGGACTGTGCATTCATAGTGCATTATGTCCTAGATGTAGAGTACCAGGCTCAATGTTTAGCTGCCTGGCAGTTCTTGGAGACAGTTGTGTACAAAATGCCTGGTAAAGTGACGTCCAATTCTGTGAGAGAGATCAGGACATACCTGAACTCTTCAAATCAGGAAGATTAGATGCGTAGAATGAGATTTTCATGGTCATCAGAAGTTTAATTGACAAAGTTGACTTTTAGGTCATTGGCCAAAGCAAAGGTTTGGTATCTATGTTTTATCTGTTTATAAATCAATAAGTAATGGATACATGTCACATGGAAAGATCAAAGGTCATGAGAAGATTGTTCTATTAGTGGGTAATGTTGGCCCTTGAAAACTTGTGATAAAGATGGGCTAGAAATGAATTAAAAAGGGTATTTTGCATAGTAGTGACTTAATGAAATATTGGGCAAGATCTTCACAGGTTTATACTGAAGCATGACAGTCAATTTTCAGAAATATAGCAATTGTGAAATTAAAACCTCATATCTGTTGAGCATAATTGAGATGACACTCTGTACTGAATGTGGCCTTCATAAAATTCAAGATGAACTGTTTCGTAGAATGTATATTTCCATTATGAATCATTTCATTGTATATAGAGTAATCTTCATTACTGCCATCTCTATCACAGGAGTGACAGAGATGATCTTTGCTGGACAGATGTGCTGTACTTGGCACATCCCAGATATGAAAAAAAAAACACCTGTATGTGTTAGTAGCAGGTATGACTTCTCAAATTACACCAGTAAACAGGAGTAAGTTTCATTATAATTACAATGTACTGTATTTGTTATTTGGTCTGTTCAGATATGCTGAATATAGGTATGGAGTAGAATTTTCACAAGAGATAAAACTTATTTCTTAATGTGAATGGTTTCTCCATCTGCAGTTTATTTACAGTCATCATTGTACTGTCAGGAAATATAATCTAATAACCCCTGACTTACTATTGCAGATGTTCCCCAAAAGCATTGCAACTGAAATGATTCAAAATGTTGTTACATCAAATTGAACATTGTTAAAAATGATCTAGTTTGATAGAGAATACCTTCAGTAATATTTTCTTAGTGGGGCAACAAAGTACAGTATTGGGACAGAAAAGCAAATCCTTAGAGGGCCATTCCCTTATGCTTCGCTTATGAGATTTCCAAGCGCATGTAATAGTGACAAACACTTCAAGAACAAAGTCAGTGGTTCTAAGAAAATCAGATAATTATTCCAGGAAACAAGACTCATTCAAGATTTATCTTGTCTTGTCAGGGTATGATCACTATAAAACTGGATAATGTGTCTGTAAGGTGTGCATTGGACTGTAAAAGCATTCTGAAAAATTACATTCTCTGTGTACTGTTCATTCAGTTAGCCCTTTTGGACCCATCTGAGGGCAACTGATGGTCCCCATGCACCCACACAATATGAGATATGAAGCAACAAAATATTCAATGTGGCACAGGTATAGATAATCTCAAGCTGAACACATCCATGTTATGCATAATAATTAATTATTTAATTATTGCATGTTTCAAATTAAATTTGCCATTGCAGTTTAGTTAAAATATTGTGAAATGTGATTTTTACGGCGTTAAGCGCCCATTTGTATGTAAGTGGAATCAAAATGTACATTTGACAATACACTAAGCTTTAGATGAGTCGAGGTCAATTCAGCTGGGAAATCACTTAACTCAAGCATAACAAAAGCTCGTGATTTTTCCTTTGCAGTCAAACTGCATATTTTTACTAAATCCGCGCAAGTCGACACATTTTTCTCGGTTCTCGAGAACTTCGACTTATCAAGGTTCACTGTATAAGAAGAATTGTTACTCTGTATATATTCTGAAATGGATGAGACAATTCTTCATTGGCTCAATTTGTTATTTGTAATAAGTTTGCACATCGATGGACAGATTGACCGATTGAAGGTTTTCTAATGATACGCTGTCAGTGATATAGACAGTGAAAATGTGCTGAAATATATGATTGGCCAAAAAAATAAACATTTGTGTTATTGTGCTTATATACAAGTGAGTTGTACAGTAATATGGGATTAAGAACTGTTTAAATTCTAAACATGAATATTTAATATTTGCTTTAAACAACCCAGTTGTATAAAATTACTTTTAAACAACCCGGTTGTATAAAATGACTTTTAAACAACAGTTGTTTAGAGTTTTAAACAACTTTTTTTAAACAACTCAGTTGTATAAAATTACATTTAAACAACAGTTGTTTAGACTTTTAAACAACTTTTTTTAAACAACCCAGTTGTATAAAATTACTTTTAAACAACAGTTGTTTAAATTTTTAAACAACTTTTTTAAACAACCCAGTTGTTTAAATTTCTTTTAAACAACAGTTGTTTAGAATTTTTAAACAACAAAGGGTTAAAAGTTTAAACAACTACGTGTTGTTTAATTTTTAAACAACAGTTGAGCGATTCACCGGTTAACTTGTGGTTGTTTAAAATTTTAAACAACCTTGTTGATTTTTTTCTAACAGTGTACAACCTACTTAAAGAAAGCTTAAAATTATAAGCAGGGTTAGAGGGCAAGTCCACATTCATATAGACCTACATGTGGATTGAGTGAATGCGCAGCAATAAGCCAGTTCGGAGATAGCTCATGTGCACATGGGTACAAATGACCTTTCATTTTTCTCAGTTGGTTAGGCACTTCACTCAATTCAAAGTGACATAATGCAGCAGCTTGCCCAACATAGCCATTTATGGAACTCATATTCTAACAGAGCAGTGTAGATGAAGTGACCAGAATGGTTTGTCAATTAACACTTAGGGAATCATCTATTTCATTAAGTGCTGTTTTGAATATGTTAACAAACTTTTTTTTTTTGTTAACATTGCCAAATACAAGGCTTGCTGTCAAGTGGATGTACTGGCAGGCACCATTTATAAGGATTCCATGAATAATCATAGCATTACAGATGCTTATCTCAGTGAAATTTAAAACCAACCTGTCTCTCGGTACAAATGACCTTTTTCTGCTCATGCTCAAACTGGTACCCCGAACTTGCTTATACTATTAGAACACATTAGTAAAAATTTGAGGAAAATCAAACTTTCAGTTCAAAAGTTAATAATCTTTAAAGTATCTGCGCAGTCGCAGCAGGATGAGAAGACTACTACAGTTAATGATATCACATGCGTAGAACGATTCAAGGAAAACTTAAAGAGAATTTCACATTTTTTTTTCTTTTAGGAAAAACATGCACATTTCCTCGACAAGTCACTGACGTATGTAAGGGTCATGATAATATTTTCTGCCTTCTTAAAGAGGCAAGTCCAGTGTTCTTTTATAATGCAAAAAAAGTAGATATAATATGTTGAGTTTTCTCAGGTTTTGGAACAAACCTTATTTTTCAATCCTTATATACATTAAAGGTTTGTGAGAAAATCATGTTTTTGTCAAGCGTGCTATGAAAATGTGTGCATTTGTCACAAAGCTACTCCACTTATGACATTTCATTGCCAGAGATTGCCCAAAATTGACATCCATTGTGTGGCTGTCTACTACAAAACAGCAGGCGACTTACTTTTTTTTTCGTTTCCCTACTTAAACAATCAATTCAAAGTGTACATGTGTTGTTGAAGCACTGAAGCTATCGATGGTGAACAAATATCTAAAATACGAACAATCAAAAATAACCCCATTTAGTACGAAAGCATACCTTATGAGTATTTCATATCCATTAGCAGATTCATATTTTCATCCATAATCCACCCATCCCCCCCCCCCCAAAAAAAAGGTGAATAGAAGTCAAGTTCTCTTTAGGTTGTGTTTAAATTTGTTCGTTCTTTTGTATTTTTCTATTATATATTTCTTTAGAGTATTCTTGTAAATATTCAAGGCCAGTGCATTTTAAGAAAGGGAATAACCTGCTAACAGTTTAGAAGTGAAATGAAATTAGACATTTTCACGTATATTGTGCAAAAAAAAATGCTAACCTTCATTTCATGGAGTGGCTTCATGCACACCTTCAGCTAAACTCAGGGAGGTGATTACCTCTTGGATTAAAATAGAAAGATGTTTCTAGAGCCGTGGTGTTTAGAAATTCTAATTGGGGGGGGGGGGGGGGATTCAATCTGACCCGTCTCAAATTTGATAAGGTTTAAACATGCTTCCTGACATATGGGATTCTCATAGTATGCCTCCGCCCTGAAGGGTGCCGGAGGCATTATGTTTTCAGGTTGTCTGTCTGTCTCCCGGTCTTAACAGATGTATCTAAGGAAAAATTGATGGGCTTTCATCAAACCTGATTCAGGGATACTACATGATGCTGATGATCTTATTGGCTTTTGGACTAGATCTGCTAAAAGTCAAAGAAAATTTGAAAATATCATTTTTGCTACTTCTCCAGTCAGGGAAATCGGTGTACTCGCGTGTACTCGTTGGTGGTGTATTAAGTTGGGTACAGCAAGGTTTCATCCTCTGCTTTCACAGGAAAGTCGACTCCCAACTTCTTGTTCTCGTAGTCAAGGTATATCTGCTCCTCTGCTTCAGCAACCTGCAGCTTGGTCTTCATAGTTAATCTCAACTTACGCAGCTTAAGTCGAAACTCCTCGAGCTCTAGTTTTTGATGCGTTTCCATAGCAGCTGCTTCAGCTGCCAAATAGCATGCCCTTCTGGCCAACACTCTCAGAAGAACTGGCGTGGCTTCCACACTGACTCAACGAGGAACCATGATTGACATCCTGAACATCTTCCATCTCCAGCTCTGGTATCTTATATGGCTCACCATTCTCTCGAGGTTGACCTGCATCACTCATCCTGAAGATCGTTATTGAACTTGATGCATAATGTTATTGAACTTGATGTTGGCGACACATCAGTGACGACACCAATGATAAATAATCAATCAAACACAGGTCGCTTTGGCCCAGTATGAGACCAAGCTAACACAATGCATCAGCATGGATCAGCAAGGTTCAATCTGTAATTGAACAAAACAAACAAAGTTTGACATACAATCAATATTGGAATATCTACCTGCTACAGTATGGGATCAAGCAATAATTATACACACTTGTACTTCTGAAGTGATTTACCGTACACATGTATGTATATACCTTGTTTGTGTGACTTATTTTATGCCATGTCTAGCACAAGCAACTTCTCCAATGAATATCATCTGAATTTGCATATCGCGTATCATTGCTTATGCTCTATGAGTACGATGACTATGGCATTCCTAATTTATAACACACATTCTATTTACATTGATAGACAACAAGGAGTCAATGCCAACCTAAATTTTCTGACTTCAAGCTTCATACATGTCTTAAATTCTCCTAAATGAACCATGAACACTATTTTTCTTCATTAGGCACATCATACATGCCTACATCGTTCTTTCTGTCAACTTCACAGAAACCAATATGCCAAACTGAGCCTCAACTCGGCTCACATGTAATAATTTCCATTAACGAAAATGATGTGACTATATCCGGTCACCTATTTACACGTACTTTGGTAGAGGCTTTCCGTATTACCATGCACTTTCATTGACTTACTCGCTATGCTTAATTGTATGTATGATCGCACTTCTAACATGTACACATACATTGCACCTCGATACAACTCTTTCGCATCAGTTTTCACCACTAAGCATTCCATTAGCATAGTTCACACATATCATCATCGATTAATGTGAAATATTTTCAACGGAATTACAGTACAATTATCTACTCACAACGTTGGGCTCATCAAAAGGATTAATTCATCATCCCAACCTCACGGTCGTCTGTCCATTCCAAAGAGGAACATCAGTAGTGACCACGTTTACCTACTGAGCGGCGTGCGCATGCGAGCTAGATTTTAGCATTGCCATTGACCAAGTGCTCAACGGTGCACGCTTGCACGCATAATAGGTGTACTTGTACTCGTATATGCTTTCTCTCAATGATAACGTCATTGAAAGGACATTCTTGATCCCGGTGCGAGAAGAAGAAAAGCATGTTTAATTCAAATAGGTATTACTGTATTAGAGTATTAATGATGACACTGTTATTCTTTAACAACGTGTAGTTATATTTTCAAATGATAATATACGATAATATCCAAAAATAGTGTGGCATTTTAAGCAAACACCATTCAACACCCATATATCAGCTTTCGGGAAAGACTGTGGAATGGTTCCAAATTTGAACCATGGAGACTTGGCTCCCTTTAGGGTTCGGATTTGCACCCCTACATCCATCCCGAACCCTATAAGGTGCCACTTCGGTTAGCTTTACGCGTAGGGTGAAAATAAGAACCCTAATCGAACCCTAATTTCTCTGTGTGCACGTATATAAGATAAAGTAAGGGCAGCCAAGCCACACAGCAATAAAAGGTAAAAAAAGAATAACGATGTCCTTGTCTTTCTTTCATCTCTGTAGGTCATCGCACTGACACACATCAATACATACACATACACGCGTACAGACAAAGCAAACTCAATTTATAAAAATGCATGTGTGTTTTCGTCAGATTCCTTTCAAGTTCCTATCCACTCCTTTAATGCAAATCGTACTGTCAGTTTTGGCATATTGACAAAACATACAAATTTAATCCAAATACACTATTAAAAGAAAACTTGTGTCACAGTAAAAAAAAAAATAATAACATCCTTGATAATCATCATATTTTTGGAAACAAACATTATAGAAATGAGAGTTAAACGGGGTTCAAAAATTAAATACTTGAATTTAACCCAATGCGTCTTGAAGCAAACCTGTGATACAAAATGCGGAAACAATTATGTGCACAAAAAAAAAATCAGTACTTAGAAGACAAAGTCCTCGATCAACCGCAAAAAAAAAATCAAATCAAAACAACGGGAAAGATATCGCTATCTAAGTGCCATTCTGCTCTTGGGTGTTGGCAGGTGGCAGTGACAATACAGTGTTTCTTTCATGTGACTGTTTTAGTGAAATTCGAATGGGAGCTTTAATTTTACCTTTTTTAATTTAGCCTTAAGGTAGTTACCTACATGAAGACAATTATAAATGACTATACGTGGGGAAAACATGATGTAGGCCTATAGCTAAAAACTTAGGATCAAAGTGTTGTGAAAGAGTCTTACTAGTCAAAAGATGTGAAAAATTGGTCTGAAGACGTTTTTCCTGGTTTATCAATTTCATTTTTAAATTCTGCATTTGGCGACAAAAACAGTCATAATGTAAGAGATTTGAAAACATGGACGACTGACGTATGGTGTGGATAATGTAAATGTCGGGTCCAAATCGCGTCTATAGCGGATCTGTTGACCCACCATGTTTCGTCACTGCGTGTAAGTAGTATCATGTAATTCCCGGAAAATGATGGTATCCTTGTTGTAAATACATCGTTTTTATATCAGTCGTTTCCAAAGGTCATCATAATAATAAACACAAAAGAACGGACTTACCTACAACGTCAACATAGGTCGAGTTGACGATACGTCTTCCGGTTGCTCGATCTGAAACAACACAAAAGTACCTCCCTCTATCCTGTATCCTTGTTGAGTTGATGACGAGGGAGTAGTCTTCGGATATGTTGTACCAACCTTGGTCGTGCCCAGGACCTTCTCGGTGACTTATCTCATTGTAGAGGTTAAGTTCGACAAGCTTCTCTGCATCTGCACAGGTATCCCCTCTCATCCAGTAGATTGCACAAGCCGGCTTCTCATATTGACAAATCAGGTTCTCCCTTTTACCACACTGAAGAACACGTCTATCATCGGTGATGACAGGTGGATCTGGGTACGTAAAATATACCCGTGTGTCTTTAAAACATAATATGGAAGGTGCGGTCATTGTGCTTTTTGATTATTCCTTCCTTTGATTATATCTTATCACATCTTGATTTTCATGGAAACAACAACACAACAAAACTAAATTTAAGAGTAAATCAAATTATAGGCTATTTGGTCGTGATAAAGGTATTGTATGAAAAAAAAAAGGCGGAGCGAGATTATGTGTATCAAACTATGCGTGCTTACGTCATTTACCTTTTTGATAATATAATGTTTGACGGCGCCCAATTGTCAAAATCTCCCTGAACGTTGTTTCTACACCTATATTCTGCGCCGGAAGTGAGTTGATAAACGCACCCTAAGACATGGTTATAGTCTATGCTTTTGATGTTCTGTAAACGGACTATCAAATTTTGAGGTTTACTAAAATAACGGAAAGCAATGTCGTAGGTCGTTCTTCTTTTGGTCAAAGATAAGAGATATAGCTGGACGTAATTCTCTCAGTCAAAGTGATGACACAAATGCTTCAAACCCATATGAACAACACCCCAAAACATGTAATTCTGTACTCACGTCTACATATGCTGCTGTCTTGAACACATATGGCTACAGCGTCCTGTCTATCCGTCTGGTTTCCTTTGGTCTCTGTAGGTGTAAACACACCCTGTGTTGTTCTCGTGGTTCCGAAAGGTAGCCCGCTAGCTGTGCATGTAACCGGGTTTGCTCTTGCCAACGAGGTACCACACATCTCCTGGGTTCCTACAAACAGTTTTACTGTAACAACCTGAGTGAGTAGTCCTTCCGAATCGTTTGAGATATTTCTTTTAATCATGCTTGTCATGTTTGAGGCATCGCTGAATGACAAGCTGATGTTGGGATAGTATCCTATCACAGTGCATGTGAGAGTTATTGTCGTATTTCTGTCCTCACAGATTTCGCAAGTTTGCACGGATCCATTTGTACTAATCGGCATGCAGGTATTGATTTCCGGAAATGGTTCTTTTGGTGGGGCTGCAAATAGGACACAAACGTTAACATCTCCGTCATTGTTACCGTTATAACATTTCAAACAAAAGCAAATTGTAATGGTATATTAATACCATGCAAACATCCTGATATCACTTCAGAGCCATATACCGCGAATATACATATTTTTTGAATAGATAGAAACGTATCAAAGACATGGCATCACGGTTTCCGCAAGCTAAGGTAAGGGTAATCAAACAAGGTGATAAGAAAGGTAAGAAAAAAAAACATCTAATTTCGTTTTGTTTGTTTGTTTTTCTCGTGAGGTCATCGCACTCACACACACAAAAACATCATATAGATGACGACTGGCGGGGGAGGGAACATACCGAATGTTCCACCCGAAGGGTTTGAAATGCTATTGAGGGAGGTTGTAAGTCCCGAGACGAAGTCGAGGGACTTATAGCCTCCCGAAATAGCATTTCAAAACATGAGGGTGGAAAGTTTGGTACATGTTCCCTACAACAAAAGTCATCATCTCTTATATTTATATGGGTTAGTCAAATACGTCAACCAAAGACATGAAAGATCGTATTAAATGTCAACCACCAGCCCAACGCACTTGATTGCTCGCTCGCGTGTTGCAGAGCCAAACTCACTGTGCGGGCGCGGTCCTAGGCCTTCTGTCATTTGTTAAGTGAACATGTTTTCCCATGGGAGAACATTACAAAAATGTTCGCACATGGGCGAACATAACGAATGTGCCTCCATCACGTGACTGTGTTTAGCCAATCACTAATGGGTATTTAATATAACCCATTTAATATGAACATATAGGCACACCTATCAATATAGTTAAAGTAAATACAGGTCATGTCACTTTCCTTGAAACGTTCAGTCAGGCTTGTCATTTTCCAATTCTACTTATCCGCATTCTTTCTGTAAAGCTCATGTCCAAAAAGTATGCAATAAAAAAGTTATATGTGTAAGAATGATTACGTATAGGGCCTATACCACAAAGTCATCGGTTGAAAATTGCAAAATTCAGAACATGAGCGATATGACTATTCGATTTTCTAATGTTTTTATCACGGTAAAGAATTAAAGCTACACGAAATTGTCACATTAAGCTAAAATTGTATTGACAAATTATTACCCAGGGGCTAAGAAATGCAGTTTACTGTATTCTCTACTTACTTAGAGGCTGAATGTAGTGGCAATTTTACTGCGCTTGTTTTTGCTTAATTTTTCGCCTGGCATTCAGCCTAAAGCATGCAGAGGTAGAAATCTATTTGAAAACACCTATAACAGTGTATAAGTACAGATCTGGCACGATGTACTGAGGTCTTTTTGTAGGATCAAAGCGTTGTGAGATAGTCCTGGTAGTCAAAGGTTTGTAAAATTAGTCTGAGGACTGCTCTTCCTGGTTTATCAATTTCATGCCTAATTCCCACACTTAACACCCAAAACGATCCTAACATGAGACATTTTAAATCATGGACGAATGTATACTCATGTGGAAAAGTTACCTTGAGAGGAAACGTCGGGTCCAAATTACGCCCATCGTTTAATGCTGTTGGTTCACTATAATATCGCCTTTAGCCAAAGTGTAGAACAAGATACATTCTGGGACATTGATTGTGCCATCTTTATAAATGTATTATTATCATATTAATTATTCTCAATCGTCATCACAACATGCAAGAATGACTTACTTACCAACAACGTCAACATACGTCGAGTTTGAGAGAGGTATACCGGTTGCCAGATCTGACACAACACAAAAGTACCTTCCTCTATCCTGTACCCTTACTGAGTTGATGACAAGAGAGAAGTTATCGGTCATGTTGTACCAACCCTGGTCGCCCGGAGGAAACTCTCGCTGAGTTCGGTTACTGGTCCGGTCCAATACAATTTGAACCAGATCCTTTGAATCGTCTTTGGTCATCCCCTTCTTCCACTTAACTATATAAATCGCCTCCTCATACTGACACCTCAGGATCGCCTGGTCACCATACTGAAGAACACGTCTACCATCAGTGATGACTGGAAGATCTGAATAGAAAAAGTTGACGTGTGCATGTTGGTATTACAAGACGAATGGAGAGAGTTTGTCTTTTGCGTTTGCTTATAATTCATGTAGCTATGTATTTATATCCCCATAATGTAGCATTTACATACATAGTGGTTGAGGGAATTGAACTCATGAACATGGCTAGGAGGTGTATTGACATTATATACAGTAGATGACGACTGGCGGGGGAGGGAACATACCGAATGTTCCACCAGAAGGGTTTGAAGTGCTATTGAGGGAGGTTAGTCCGAGACGAAGTCGAGGGACTTATAACCTCCCTCAATAGCATTTCAAATCCTGAGGGTGGAACGTTTGGTGCATGTTCCAGACAACAAAATTCATCATCTGTTGTATTACATGGGTTAGTCAAATCAAAATTTCGTACGCATTATACAATAATCGGTCATCTGCTTTTTCACAATGTATGGAATACAGTAAGCAAAGTTATCCTATCGATTGCATGAAAAATATGATCGTTCAATCGTTTGGTATCGTTTGTCGTTTGTTACGTTAAAAGGTTTCCCATGGGAGAACATTACAAAAATGTTCTGCCCCCGGGCGAACATAACCAATGTGCCTCCATCACGTGACTGTGTTTAGCCAATAACTAACCGGTATTTGACTAACCCATTTAATATGTAATGACAACCAATATACACAAATGAACGTGGCTGTGTTGTCCATGTTTATTCGCTTTCGGGCCTCGGCTCTTCATCAGGTATGTAATGTACACGGTACAAAACAGAGAACAAATTTGTATAGTTTACTAACTTTAAAGGACAAGTCCACCTTATATGAGGATTGAGAGAATGCAGCAATATTAGTAGAACGCACCACTGAAAGTTTGAGGAAAATCGGATAATCCGTTCAAAAGTAATGATTTTAAAAGGAAATGATCGTACTGTTGCATGAGAAGACTACTACAGTGCATAATGTCACATTCCTACAACGATATAAGGAAAATAAAAATATAATTTCACAAAACGTTACTTTTTGAATAAGATGCACTTTTCTTCGACTTCTTACTGACGTATGTTCAGGGTTAAATCTTTCCCCCTGCCTTCTGAAAGAGAGGAGTTGAGTATTCATTTGTTATGCAAGAAAATTGGAAATTTTTTGACTTTTCTTTATTCTTTCTTTATGTCGTTGTACACATGTGACATCACAAGCTATAGTAGTCTTTTCATCCAGCCGTGACTGAGCAGAAACTTTGAACGGATTGTCCGATTTTCCACAAACTCTCAGTGATGTGTTCTACTAATATTGCTGCGTTCACTCAACCCACACGTCTGTGAAGGTGAACTTGTCCTTTAAAAAGACATGTACATCTATCTACTGTACCCTGCCTTTGTATCTTTAAACTATCATAAAATGTACAACCACTTTGTACTTTAATATCGTCGTTGTACATTTCACATTGTCCATTATAAGATGGGCATTAGAATGTCTGCAATTTCATTTGTTAATCGTGTGTTTTGTTTTGGTTTTTTTTTTTTTTTTTTTTGGGGGGGGGGGAAGCAGCTTAAGTCCCACATACGTAAGATTTTATGGCGTAGTACATCATTGTAGCTCCTCGATTACAATAAAATTTTACTTTGTTAGCACCCTATCCATTTGACATCTAAATCTAAAGTGAAGATTTAAGAAAAAATATCAGATTTGGGGCCTTTGCCCCGCCCTCCCCCTCTCCCCTCCCCCCCCCCCCCCCCCCACATTGTGCCCCTCAGTTCCCCAAGTGTAAAATGTTGCCAATATACATACAGACGTGCCCTGGCGATAATCCCTGCAAAGTTTGGTGAACATCTGACCATGCGCATTCAAGAAGAAGATGAATCTGTAAAAAATGGCCCCCGTGTACGTGCCCCCTAGTCTTTTCCACGAATAATTCATATTCTTTCTGGTCAGTTTATTCTGACTTTACTTGTTACATACTCAAAAAGCTGCATCACTTCGGTGATCCCTCGCATTTATCCCCAAGTTGAATTGCAATATCCTTCGGGTTTATGCCAGGTTTAAATGTGTGCGTGTGTGTCACACACAAACACACTGCTATATAGCTTCTGGCCATCCGAGCATTGAGGGCTTTCTATAGCTCAGTCGGTAGAGCACCGGCAACTGTGACCGGGCTAGCAATCCGGGGGTCTCGGGTTCGATTTCCGATGGAATCCCATTTTCTTTATTCATTTTTCCACGAACAAATGACGGTACAATGTAGTCATGTGTACAATATTCACTCACCTAACTTACTCCAAGCATGGCTTATATGGCTTATAAGCTTATAAGGTTTGAGAAAAATAAAGTTTGTATTTAAGATTCGTTCAATTTGGGTTTTGTCTATCTCCATTGCAAGGGGGTGGGGCATTGAGCGCTAGGGGATAGCCAGTTGGGGTTGGGGTACTGTGCCAATTCTTTGAAGAAAAAAAAAAATCACCCTGACAATGAGCACCTGCCAGGGTTGATGAACATTGACCATGCATTTTCAAGAAGATGATGAAAAATATGTAAAAAGTTTACGCACGACGCACAACACAAGACGCACAACGAATGACGCACAACAGACGACGCAGGACGGACACTGGACGATGAATGATCGCAAAAGCTCACTTGAGCCCTTAGCTCAGATGAGATAAAAGACACACACACGCGCATGATAACATAAGTTTTTATGACAGTTTTGATTACAACTTACCAAATACAATCACATCTGAATGATTCCTATACGGGGATCCGGTCTCGTAATCAGACACCTCGCAGAAATATCTCCCAGAATCTTTCGACAGGGTGGTGTCAAAGATGAGGGAATAATTTGAGGCAACTGTAAACTCCCCATCTTCAAATCCTTGACCGCTGATATGTCCGTTGGAGATATCCAGTGTCACAACATCGATGGCGTTTTCGATTGTGTCTCCTTTCTTCCAGTGGACTGCGGATACCTTCCGGGTCACCGTGCACGGCACCGATCCGGGTAAGCCTTGTCGTAGTCTAACCTCTGGCTCAGTGGTAACCACAGCTCCGTTCTCCTGAAATGACACTAGACAATTTTGGAATTGTCCCGTAATGTATAAAGTAGATGAAGTCAAGCACACAGGATATACACAAAACACAAGGTCACACAATAATCGCTGCATTTAACTTTTTAGCAAGCGAGAAAAACTTATCAGACAAAACTTCGATTAGTAATGACAATAAAATTCATTTCTAAGAAACGCATAATACATTGTAACATGTACGAGTATTATTCTATACGATATGCGTACTCAAACAGAAATCCTACAAAACTTTCTCTATTCATCCATTACTATCAAACAAAATCAACAATTACCAAAAAAGAATAAGGTTTGAACACAGAATTTAACTTGTCAAAATTCTGAAAAACATTTCATGGTTTTGGCAAGGTTGTTCTATTATGTTACTGTCTTTTGCCCACATACAACCCTATCACCTATGTCCTGGATTTCACACTGATTTCAGGGAGGAGATTCTTTGACCTTGGCAGTAATCTACAACCGTGCAAATATGATTGATGAGTTCATTGCGATAAGTAAGGGCATTTCCTTCAAGGTACATTTGACTACAAGGGTCAGAACCTTAAACTTTAGACGGAGCCTTATGGGCAAACAATATGAAGACTACCAATGATAGAAGTATTGTTCAGATTTCATTTTGCGTGTTACACGCCTTGCGGCTGAACTCTTTATAAGTCTTTTCTTTAGCAAATCTGAAATTCCAAACTCCAGTGAGCAAAACATTGTCTTTTACTCTGTGACTAAAAATAAACTCATGCACAGTGTAGTTTCTCTGTAGCTGTTCGGTCCTTTTTCTTTTCTTTTAGTTTTCCTATCCTGTGTAGACCCAAGCAGGGTTGCCGATTTACGCATGATTGCTATTAGTGTGCGTGTTTTCATGCTAAGATCAACTGAGACGATTGTGAATTGTAAGCAACTCCTCTCCCAATAACTCATACGATATTTTGTCATTGCATTTCCCCAAAGAAGCCTAAACAAGTTTAATTTCTATGCATGAAACATATGTACGTGTATATGTAGGTGTATATGTATGTATATGGATATATATTTCGTATCTGTAGATGAATTATAAACATAGATATTATTTACAAAAACACATATTCATGATTTTTAAAAAAACTATGTGTCAGAGCTGTATTTGATTCTATAGAAGCTGATATCAGCGTTTCATGGATATTATACTCTATCAATTTAATGTCACTAGGATATTTCACTTCTATAAGGAAGGAGATGTATTTGGTAATTCAAATGACATAAACCATTGCAAAACAATACTAAAAAGAACCAAGCTTGAAATTAAGCAAAATATCAAGGTATAATTTACGATGATAAGCTGACATTTCATATGTTGTTTTTGCATGTCAAGAAAAGAAACCGCGTAACACACATTTTTATATGAAACACGATGTTATCTTTAAGAAGTGGCATGATTATTTATCCTTCCAATGTTGACTTCTTCTTCTTCTTCTTCTTCTTCTTCTTCTTCTCCTTCCTTTCCAGTACAGTCTACCAATGAGGTGTATCGTCGTACTTTAGAGTGATGTGCGGTGTACTGTGCAATTACTCCATAAAAACTAACTACCGGTACGTGCTAGTAAAAAACCATGCATCCTTCTAACGGAGCTGAATCTTTTGCACCTCCTCTTTAAATTCGTTTGTGGAGGTGCAAATGGTTGAACTTAGCAGCGAGTTCCACAGTCGTATGGAATCGGGGAAGAACGATTCCGAACAAGAATCTGATGAGCTGTGAATCATTTTATTGGGAGAAAGTACAATTCAACCAGAGCAGCAAATGTGTTTTCATCTGTTGGTTTCTAAGGGATAACCTTTACATCTTGATTTAAAGTTTAGAAGCATAAATCTAAGTGAACCTTTAGACAGCGAAGATCATTTTTTCTTCTTTCCGGTGTTCTTTGTCTTTTCTCAGAGATGATAAACATCTATCAAACCCAGACAAAATCTAAAAACTGTAAGAGGTTTACGTTCAAAGCGATCCTAAATTTAATTGCCATGTAAATGAGGTCATGAGTCAAAGGCCAACAATGAAGTCACACATACTGTGCATATACTGACAGAGTTTGGATTGCAATGGAATGATCTTTTGGTGATCGATACAGGTATTCGTAATACCCATTCTGGAATAATGTGCCCCAGTATGGCATTCATGATTTCATTTCTGTTCGCATTCTTATACCTTGTGACTTGCTAGCTGCATATTATGCTTATCAGATATTCGTATCATTTTTGCACTTTCCAAATCATAAAGATCACATAATTTTGGACTTATTTTCAGACCCTAAATTTTCGCAATGTAAAAGCATCCTTTTTTTTGGGGGGGGGGGGGGGGTTACCCTGATGAAAAGAAGGGGAGGGTATTAATCATTGTTACTTAAGTGTAGTTTTTTTATAGGAAGCTTAAAGTATAAAGATTCTATGCTGTAATGAAAATTATTCCAAATGTGTGGACCAAAATGTCTGTGTGTTATGTGTTATTGATAACTCATTCTTCAGTAATATTGGTCCAAAATTAGCAAGTGAAATCCCAAGCACTGATTATGTTCGTTTCCCAGATTTTTTTCTCAGAACCACCAGAAGGGTCTCTTTTTTTTAACTCCTACGAATCCTGCTGAAATCATTTATATTACTATTATTTGTGTTACATAAAACGCAGTGTGCGGACATAATTATAGTTGCTACGATATTCTTTATTCGTTCCACAACAATGTTATATTACATGATTCGTGTTCATACATAAAAACGCACCCATGAAGATTAAGTATATCATTTTTCTTTTTCATATGAAAATTTATCTACACAGATTTTTCTCTCTTTCAAATAGCACTAACAATGATAAAATAACAAATCTGCACATATGAACTTCCATCCTAACTCACCATTGCACTGATACATTTTGTAGCTGCCCTATTCGGTTACACAATTTGACAATATGTATTACTAGTAAATGATTTGTAAAGAAATCTAAGCCATAGCCACCAAACTCAAACTTCAGCTTACTTGCTTAAGATGACGGTCTCCTTTAGTTTGATTGAAAATCAATGATTTTCCAATTGTTTATGTATGATTATGATTCACCTATATACAATATTTCATTATTGATACATTATGACCGTATTTCCATTCATCTTGTGTTAGATATAATATGTTATAGTACTGGAAAAAATTTTGTTATGTTGTATAACTTTGTGAAAATTGCAGAAATAAATCAAATCATATCAAATCCAATAATTTGGGATTTATAGGACGGAAGTGCCCAGTTTCATATTGATTTCCAAATTATTTGTATGACGTTATGCATTGTGCTAAAAAAAAAATGTTAATCCTTATATTTTACTTGCATATACATTGAAGGGTTCATACATGAAGGGTTTTTTTCTTGTTGTTTCAAATCAAGTAATATACATGGTATTTTTTTTTATACCAGAGGCATGGTAAGTCACTTAATAGTCTTAAAACCTGATCATAATGTCATAATGTTATTCAACTTTCTTTATTCATGTGTGCCCCCCCCCCCCCCGTTTGGTCGATGTTGGAGTTTTCAATCATTCGTGCTTGTTTTTGTTTTGTTTTTCTTCAACCCTGAATATGGGGTACAGCTGCAGCCACCCTTCCCTTCCCCTACAGTCATGTGACAGTGCCACGGGTATACTGTATGGAGACTATAGGGGAGAAAAGAAAAGAAACAAAAATTATATCATGAATTCTTGGCAGAAAGGTGTATACAGACGGGGCAAAGTGCGACTATGCTCACGTCCTATTCCGTTTTTTGTTCGTTGAGGTTTTTTTTTTTTCTTTTTCTTCACAGGTTGGAAAAAGGCAGTGTTGCACTTCTCCAATTAGCAATAATCGCGAGGATCAATGTTTTTTGGGGGGGTTATTTGATTTTATTTTGATTTTCTTTCCTTCTTTGTTTGCTTTTGTTTGCTTTTGTTTGTTTGTTTTGATTTATTTGCTTTTGTGTGTGATTGTTTGTGTGGTGTGTGTAGATGTGCGTTTGTGTGTGTGTGTGCGTGTGTATTTTTGCTTTGAAAGAAGGCAATGGGGGTAAATAAGATAATGTTCTCAAAATCAAAATCTTTTTGTCGTATATCCTGCAGACAAAAAAAAAAAAAAAAAAAACTTGTTGCAATTTTCTGGTGACTGTGATGATCACATGGTGATGGAAGTTGAATGAAGTCACATTTTCTCTGACAAGAAAATGATATAAGCGAAGACGAAAAGAAAGCACATGTTATAAAAAGTGAGGAGACATATCAAAAATATATGTGTATTTATCTGTATAACGTACATAATATCCTTAATGACAATGCAAAAAGTGGCCTGCCAGCTTTGTGTGAACAGCCCGCAGATATTGAAAAAAAAAATATGTTGATTATGAGAATGAGATGGGCGCTATCAGTTTCTAAGATTTGAGCGTAAATAAAAACGAAACACATGAAATAAAACGTTGCTGTATCCAAATGTGGACAGATTCGTAAGCATTGCTCCAAACATCTGGAAAAAATAATGCCCTTTGGGGTTTTATTTTTCACGTTTTATTGGAAATTTAGAATAATTTTAAATTGACAGCATAATGTAGAAGAGATCAAGCACTACAATGTGACACAGATAATATGATATCCCAAAAAGTTGTAATAACGACCTTCTGGTTCTCAACTGAATTTTGTAAACTATAAAACAAGTACATAGTGCGCTTACCTGAGGATAGGGAGACTGCTACTAGCAGGGCAACAAACACCCATGTCCAGTGAATTCGTGGCATGTTGGTTAAAGTGGTATTCTCTCCTAATATTAATGGGGCGAGAGGGTTAATACAAAAAACATTTTATGTGCAGATTACGTAGGAATTCACTTTGACTTTCGACTCTGCCTAAATTTGCATGAGTACAAGAGGACCAGGCATGATTATCAAGACATTTCGCCTTCTAGAGATAAATTTGCAGTCTGCTATTATTTACTAGGTATTTATGATCGAAATTATGGCAGTGTATTCAACCTGTATGGCGGGCTATCATGAACATAATTGATAACCCTTGTATTTTCAAGGAGGGTTTTGTATTGTTTTAATCCTAAATTTAAGGGATCCTGATTGGTTTTTCCACTTCTACATCCCCAAATCAAGCTGACATTCTTTTTCCCGAGAATGTACGAACCGAACACCACGAAGATTTTGGTTAACGATCCAAATCCTATTCCAGTGTATATATAGGACAGCGTTTCTATCCGAAAGATAGTCGACCATTGAATTCACATTAAAGGACAATGAAACCCAAATACACTGAAACCTGCCTTAGTGACCGACAATACAAAAGTCATGTAAACGACCGTGTCTATAGCGGCCACTTTTTTTTTTTCGTCTTCCTTTGGTGGTTGCAATAGGCAGTTTTATCCTCAACAACACACATATATAATACACTCAGCGAAAAAAAAGTAAGTTCCCCCCTAACATTTTTTGATATATCTCAAAAAGTATTTTACAGATTTTCATAATTCAAACGGGAATGGATGGGGAATTTCATTACTCATAACATGAATGGCATATCATTGCCACCAGATATCATTATTGGTGTAAAAAAACGCATTTCATGTCAAAATGCATGGGAAAAAAAGTTGCACTTCAGGCTATATGAAGCATATTGTATACATTTCCTATGTAAGTTAGCAAATGACCTTTTTAAATTGTGTAATTCTCAGGAATTTCTTCAGGTACAATGTGCTTCCCTATTAAACAGATGCTATGCATACTTTTGTAAACAATAGCCTTTTCAATATGAAAATGTTGGTAGAAGCCATGTGATTTGTAATTCCAATTTGGGTTGATCACATTAATGTGCTTATGGTCATTTTGCATCATGCGCTCAAGTTGTAGATCAGTTTGTTGAAGGAAATGGCATCGAACGTATGGAGTGGCCTGCAAGATCCCCCGACTGTAATCCAGTAGAGAATCTTTGGGATATCATTAAGCGGAAAGCGAGCAGGAAGGTGAAAGATGACATTTCACTGCAAGAATTTCAGCGCATCTTGCAGAGAGCATGGGCCAACATTGAAGCAGTGCCAAGTACAAACTTTCGTCAACAGTATGAGGAAGAGATTCCAGCTGGTCATTGAGCGGATGGTGGACATATCAATTATCAAAATACGTGACTGTATGATCATGAAAAGAAAGAGATAGAAAAATAGGCAATAAGCCATGCCTAAATGTTCAGAATCATACGTGATTGTTTGATTATTTGTGTAAAAGTCATTGTAAATCACTAAAGTGCAACTTTTGTTTCCATGCATTTTGACCTAAAATGCATTTTTTTACACCAATAATGATATCTGGTGGCAATGATTTGCCACTCATGTTATGAGTAATAAAATTCCTTATTCATTTCCGTTTGAATTATGAAAATCGGTTAAATACTTTTTGAGATATATCCAAAAATGCTAGGGGGAACTTACTTTTTTTGTTGAGTGTATTTTTATATGCATACACACTTGTACTCTTTATATACATAAAATCATATACATAATGTGCATATTTCTTTATTTATAATTCAGGAAATGCGGCAATATTAGCAAAACAAATCGTTGAAGTTTGAGAAAAACGGACAATCCATTCAAAGATATATAATTCTTATGTGTTTTTAAGGTCTCATGGCAGCCATTGCTGGCTGATAAGGCAATATCTCGTGACGTCAAAAAAGGAGAGAGATATAAAGAAAATATGAAGAGAATTAAATATATTTTCGTGTCTCTAACATAATGAAAAACACTAAAACTTACCTCTTTCAAAAGCAGGAAGAATGATATTACCCTCAACATAATATATCAGTATCAAGAGAAGAGACTTTAAACTTGAAAGTGAATTTTTGTGGATTTCTCCTCATGCTTTCCAGTATCGTCGTCCATGCATCGTTGTCCATACGTGTTTCTAGCATAATGAAAAGCCACTTATAACTTACCTCTTTCGGCAAACAAACAAACAAACAAACAAAGAAAAAACAGGGAGAATTATATTACCCTCAACAAAATGTATCAGTATCAAGGGGGGAATGTGTGGTTGAAAATGAAATTTTGTGGATTTTTCTTTGTATTTTCTTTTATCGTTGTCTACCCGTAACATCACGAAATGTCATCTAAATTACCCAGTATTGTTGGTTCATTACTGCTCACTGATGTGTGAGTCACCTCCTTGTTTCTGCTTTATATATTACTGCGTTGACTCAGTTCACATAGTTTGATTTCATGGATTTTCAACCTAGACACTTTGGATGGCAGCACAGACAAGACTTCCGTATCAATCACATTGGAAACGCCAGGCAGAATTAAAAAAAAAGATGAATATGTAACTTAAACATAAACAGAACAAAACGAAGACTATGTTACACACAATGTGTATCATTTATACTTATTGTCACCTCATCCACCCCTATAGGGCCCTTCTAATTTCTTGGGAAAGGTGCGAAGTATTGCGAGAGTAAATCAACGTACACGATATACTGAACCATACACGTAAAATAACACTAACTTAGGCCCTAGATGACAAAATCTAAGTCTACTATACGGCATGCATTGCGAATGCTTTGTTTCACATGAACGTACCCGTTTTATGATGGTGGAAGGTTCCCCGGCAAGTTTTCTGGATAATAGGTGGGTGAATTTCACATCAAGGCCATACAGTTTGAAGAGAAAACGGCACAGAAAACGGAACACTTCTGACGTGCTGATGGTAGGGACCTACATAATATATATTATACGCATGACAGTTGGGCTGTCTAGGGTGTGCGAACTCCACAATATGACAAACATCCAGGTCTCGTAAAGGTACAAGGTACAACTTGCAGACCTGAAAATATGACAATCCAGATCAGAATAATGCTATTATGTTTTTGTCATTATTCTACTAGAAAACAGATACCGACGTCGGTGACTAGCAAGGCGTAAAATTTGTGGCGTGTCATGGAGCGAAACATCCAAGGGAGGGGAGGGATGATAACGAATTCCACTTACAAAATTTTAACTCGTTCTGGCTTTCGACAAAAAAAAAAAAAATGTCTCATAATGTAACTTTTTGATGCTTTGACATTTTACGTGGAATCTCTTTCGTGAGATATGAGAAAAGCCCATTAGAGATGTGGGCGTGAAAAACGGCCAAAGATGCGTGAGACTGACACCTATATAGGGCGTGAGAATGGCTTGTCTGCAAGAATGAAGCGACGTGATTCTTTACCATCTTGACAGCCGCACCAAGGCTTCAAGCTGCGTTTCATGATTTAAACATCCGGAACAAAACTCACGAATATATTGCAAAGTAAATTCAACTTAATTTTCCTAATTCACATACTATATTCAAGACTTGATCTGTCTAAGGAATAGCTTCACTGGTTATGAAATCGATGATTTATTCAACCCCCCAAAAAAGTGTTCTGCACGCTGTTCAGTTGTTTTACCACAAGTCATCTTTACTACGCAGCGAAACAATTATACTCTCATCTTTCGTTTATACATGTATGTGATATATTGCTTTGTTTATAGCTTTTAATAAGAAATTGATAACTTATGTTAAAAAACAAAAAAAAAACAAATGATGAATCTGGGGACATCAATATATACTTTTCCCTTTAAAAAATCGGAGTTTGATTGGGGTGTACAGAGTTGACTAATTTTATGAATAGTTTATGCTTTAAGGGGTGTTTCATTAAGCTGTTCTTAAAGTTACGAACTATCAAGAACGACTGGTGATCAGTTCTGATGTGCTTTACTTACTAGTATCAGAATTTCAGTAATTCAGCACAAGAACTGGTCACCAGTCGTTCTTAAGTCGTTCGTAACTTTAAGAACAGCTTAATGAAACACCCACCTGGACTGCACTTATAGCTTAAAATGTTAAACAAGATGGTAGGTATGCCCTGGCTCCTTTGCGGCACTGCTGCAGAACGACTTTTTTTTTTGTCATGTTCACCGATCTATATGAGAAAACGTCAAGATGATTTGCAGGATCTTACAGGACTTGGTGTTATCTTCTTCCATTGTAAGCGCAATTCTCCTACAACATGAAATAGAATGTTATCTCTCAAAGACATATTTTAAAGCACAGGTTGCTGAGCTCCATTCCTCCTGCATGTAATCGCAGTATAAGGGCCACGTCTAAAAGTGTAGGCACAGATCATGCAGAATATAGACACGCAGATGAATGGGGAGAGGGAAAATGCGTTCTATTTCCGTGCAAACAGAACATACCGGTATTCTGCAGTTACTCCGTCAGGCATGAAAATTAATGTATTCTATTTCTGTGCAAACAGTACACAGTATACATACAGGCATTCTGCAGTGGGGGAGACCGGGTCTAGTTGTTACAATTTTCACATTTTTAGGTCTGTACAAAAAACGAATAGAGGAATCGGCTTCATTTTTGCTTTGAGGATACCTTATTTCCTCCTTTCATTAAAGACAGTACAAACTTTGGAAGTCCAGATAATATAAACAAGATATTACGTAATCAATAAACACAAAATTTTGTAACAACTTTCCCCGATGTTGGGGTAAGTTGTTACAGCACATGGGGTACTTTGTTACACCGTAGAAAGTCAACTCAAATCGGGTAATGCAGATCTGACGTGTTAGGTAATTCTTAATATCAACCTGTCTGGGTGTGCATGTTAGCCTATGCTGGGGTGTATGAGTGTGTTGGGTGTGCGTGGGTGTGTGTGTGGGTGTGTGTGTTTGTGTGTGTGTGTGTGTGTGTGTGTGTGTGTGTGTGTTTGTGTGTGTGTGTGTGTGTATATATATATATATATATAACCATAAATTCAATTGAAAGTGCATTGGGGTAAGTTGTTACACCACTCGATTCTCCAGATGGGTCAAGTTGTTGTAACAACTTGACCCAGTGCGTTTTCAAAAACTTTTCACACGTGTGGCCAATAAACAATCAAACATCACGTGTTGCTACTTTCACCAAAAGACAGCCAAAACACGCTTCTTTCAACCACATACTCATCACTTACTGGAGAAGAATGGATTTGGTGTAATAAAGAAAAATCGAATTTTTCAAAATTTTACTCGGAGAGGTAAAAAAGTGTTTTTTGGACCTACCTTCTACATGTGACGTCCAGGCAACGCCAGATTTCGCATGCAGAGATCGTTGGCTATACGTTTTGATTTGATATTACTTGTATTGCCCTCTTTTGCCATCATAATAGAGAAAATGACAGTGTAACAACTTGCCCGTGTAACAACTAGACCCGGTCTCCCCTACTCCATCAAGCATGATAATTGTACATCGACGATATGTAATTTCAATGTGTTTTTTTTTTCCTCTAAAAACCTTTGTCCTGACACTGTTCTTGTATACAATACAACACTCCTTATTCTTGTTTATACACCAGGGTTAACAATTTGCGTATAGTCAAAGTAGATGTATGCCGTGAAAAACACCTTTTTCTGCTAATCCACTAGAGCGAGGCGTATACGAAGACTCGTAAAAATGGTGGTTAGTGGTGGTGCCTGGGGAAAAGGGGGAAGATGACATAGGAAGAGATGATAAGAGATGAATGAGGAGTGAATGAAAAAGAGTTTGGTCCGCTTTTAGTACAATAAATGCCACTTCTGCGGTTTGACGTGTTTCTGCTTTCATTTTTTTTTTTAATGTCTACAAACAACATTGAATTTAATATCGACAATTATATAAATTGTATACTTAGAATCATTTCCTAGAGCGGGAGAGAAAAGGAGAGAGGGGGAGGGAGAGGGGGAGAGATGGGGAGAGATATAGGTGTAGGGACTACATTATGTGTTGGCTGAGTGAGTAGAGCGGCTGCCCTCACAATCGGGAGGTCGTGGGTTCAAACCCCGGCCGCGTCATACCAAAAGGCGTTAAAAGATGGGAGTTGCTGCTACCTTGTTTGCCGTTCAACAGTTGAAAAGGTTAGAGCAACGTCGATCTGGCGCTGCTCAGTGGCTGCCGGGCCCACGATCAATTGGGCAAAAAGAATTTCCATTCTCGGACAATAAAATTTGGAGTTTGTATCCAAACAATTATTATTATTATTATTATTATTATTATTATTATTATTATTATTATTATTATTATTATTATTGTTATGAACATGGTATTATACATAATAGCTTGTGCATTTATGAACAGGTATACAAATTCCTGTATGACCTAAACCAAAATTATTGAAATGCGATAAGACTTGTAGAGAAACCCATCCCTTGCCCGCACGTGTGTCCACACTCGTGAATTCCTCATCTTCGTGATTCATGGACATTCCCTCCATAGGTTTGTGTGAAATTTTGGTACACATTAATTTTGACTCGTAATTGGCACAGAAGGGGTTGTTTTATCTACCATGCAGCGTATACTGTCCTTGTTTTATGCGCAGGCTCTTGGGATGGGAACATTGCGTATACTGTCCTTGTTTTATGCGCAGGCTCTTGGGGTGGGAACATTGCTATATAAGAAATAAATCCTACCTGTATAGACCAACACTAAAATAATTGCTATGCAATATTGAAATAAGGTGACCTTATGAATAGAAGTATCACAGGAAGAGGAATAGGCTTTAAACGTAAGGAACCAGGTAACCAAGCATAAGGGCGCTCAATCAATCAATCAATCATAGCTCTTTATAAAAAGGACCCTGCATTGATTTAGTCTGCAAGATTTGTACACACTGTTGTTTGTGATTTACCATGCACACGGCATAACACGGTCCGACCGGTGCAATGTATTTCCGGATGGTTGGTGCAATGTAAACCCAGCTGTCACGCATGCATTGTCTAATATTACACCCTCCCCCTATTTGTCTATTACTGCTATCCGACAAAACAATGGTCTGGAATGTGCACCTACTGTCTGTTCAAGATGTGCTCTGGAATAACTAGAAATGTCGCTACAGCGACTGGTTATACCCCCGCCAAACAACATTTCATAAGCTTTGGTCAAAAAACTGAGGAAGTAGTTAAATCCGCAAGATCTTTCCTTGATCTTCTGCCATTAATATGCCGTTACCATGGCAACGTACTTTCGGGTACTGTCGAGAAATGCGTCTTGCACATCTACAACCAAAGGCACACATCTGTACCAAATTTCATGGAAATTGGGCAAAAACTGAGGAAGTAGTTTGCAACACAAAATTTTCCATCATTTTGGCTCATAATATGTGAGCTGTTACCATGGCAACATACTTTTTGTCACTGTCAAGAAATGTGTCATGCTGACCTATATCCTAAGACAAACATTCAATATGAATTCCATGAGAATTGGAAGAACACTGATGAAGCAGCTTTGCCATGAAGCATTTTGCCCTATATTTTACCAATAACATGCCGTTACCATGGCAACGCACTTTTTGCCACTGCGGAAATATGTGTCTTGCACATTAACATATTCAGATGAACATCTGTACCTAATTTCATAAAAATTGATCAAAAACTGTGGGAGGAGTTCGCGACGCAAGATTTGTACCCATTTTTGCCCATAATATGCCGTTACCATGGCAACGTACTTTTGGGTACTGTCAAAAAATACGTCTTGCACATCTACAACCCAAGGCACACATCTGTGCCAAGTTTTATGGGAATCGGTTGAAAACTGAGGAAGTAGTTCGCGACGCAAGATTTGCAACGGACCGACCGCCCGACCGCCCGACCGCCCGACCGACCGCCCGACCGACCGTCCGCTGATTCCTATATACCCCCTTCAAACTTCGTTTGGCGGGGGTATAATTATGAAAAGGCATAGTGAATGATAAAGAGTATGCTCACTTATACCCGAGATTGATTGATTCAAATCGTCTTCATGCCCACTACAATGCACTATATACGTTACTTATACAATATTATGACATGGCTGGGGGGGGGGGGGGGGCAGCTTTCTCAGCCCTCTTCCCTTACATTTCATTTTGTTTCCACAAGTATTCAAGTCTGTAGATATCACTTGTCAATCTATAATGTGTATGATGATAATATATAATTATGATTACAGAGATAGATAAATACATGAAGAGATAGGCTGATAGATAGATAGATAGATAGATAGATAAATAGATAGATAGATAGATAGATAGATAGATAGATAGATAGATAGATAGATAGGCTGATAGATAATCCTTTCATCGTGAACTGGGACGAGTAAGAACCTATAAATATCAGGGGGGAATTTAGCAGGAGTTTAAATTAACATGAAGAGAGCACATGCCTTATAGGATGGTGAACTATAGTCGGGGAAGTAACCCTAAGGCCCCCACTCCGTCGATAAGTAGAACTTTCTTCCACTGTTCAATTAATCCGAAATAAAAATAAACTTAACGTATACGTACACACACGGACACATGCACGAAGTCCTTCTTACAGCAACACTGTAGTGACGTTTCAACTTTCGTCATTATGTATAAGGCCTGCATTATCTTTATTCCTTTCATTACCCTTGGCTATAATTTCTAAGTCGAAATGGCTTGCACTCCACAGGTTAAAAACGTCTATCAGAGTGGTACACACCAACATGTTATGTAAATAAAACGATTAAAAAAAGAAATGACTAGATTATTATATAAAAACAAATATAACTAGACTTGAAATTTGTCAACACTGACAAATTAGGTGATCCGATCTATTCGGAAACAATGATTTGAGTCCTGATCCCAATAGGCATGACCATACAGGTTTCATCTGTGTTGAGCGGACATGGCCGTGTGATGTTTGGATTCTTATTTAGAAAAGGGAGTCAGATCTGCCATCTTTGGTACCAAATTTACTATAAAGAAGATACAGAATGAAGTATATTTGACCTTTGACCCACCTTTGCACTCCCAAGATGGCATCTGAGGAAAAAGTGGTTATTTTGTGAAATGATTCTTGCGACATCGTCTATACGTGTGCAAAATATGGCGAAGATAGGACGTGTATTCACCAAGATACAAAATGAAACATTTATGACATTTGACCCTACTTTACATTCCCAAGATGGTGTCCGATCAAGTAGTTGTTATTTTATGAAACAATGTACGTGACATGAACTAAACATGTGCAAAATATGGGGGTGATAGGGGCTGTTTTTCTTGAGTTATTAAGAAAGTTGCAGAAAGAAAGAAATATCTCAATACATCGAAGATAAGCTTTAATTTCAACCAAGTTTTTTAACGTGCTCCCGACATCGTATGTAAACACGAAGGGCACACAAACGATAGCGCAAAGTTTCAGCTACAACATATTAAAATCTGGGAGAAATTAACGGAAGGGTAAGTGAGCTAGTGCTCGATAAAGACAATCATGTCAATTTTCACATCTAGAAAAAAATTCCCTCCCATAGAGATAACACATCATAACGAAGATACAGAAAGAATTACACATGGCATTTGACCGCACTTTGCACAGACAAGATGGCATCTGAGCAAAAAGTGGTTATTCTGTGAAATGATTCTTGTAACATGGTCTTTGCGTGTGCAAAATATGGGAAAGATAGGACACGTATTCACCAAGATACAGGATGAAACATTTATGACCTTTGACCCTAATTTACATACCCAAGATGGTGTCCGATCATGTAGTTGTTATTTTATGAAATAATGTACGTGACATGAACTAAACATGTGCAAAATATGGGGGTGATAGGGGCTGTTTTACTTGAGTTATCAAAAAGAAAGTTGCAGAAAGAAAGAAATATCTGTTATACATCGAAGATAAGCTTTAATTTCAACCAAGCTTTTTAACGTGATCCCAACACCGTATGAAAAAACAAAGGACACTCTAACGATAGCGCAAAGTCTCAGTTACAACATATTAAAATCTGAGAGAAATTCACGGAAGAGTAAGTGAGCTAGTGCTCGATAAAGACAATCATGTCAATTTTCACATCTACATAAATCCCCTCCCATAGAGATAACACGTCATATCGAGGGACACAGTGTTTTGCCTCTTGCTAGAGGGGACGGTATGCTTACACACAACATTGCTCAGTCCAGACTCGGATTCGAACCCAAGCCCACAGGATCGTGAGGCAGACGCGCTACCGACTGAGCCAACTTAACAGTTTAACATAATAAGCAAAATATCAAACTGACATGATTTTTCACCAATATCACTTTCCTTGAACTAGGTTTAATTTCATGAATTGCTATATTTTCTAAAAGGGCATGTATTTGGGGATAAAGGAGTTTTACTTGACTTGTGACTCTCAGGTTTTATTTGCATTGAGTAATTTTCAAGATATGGATAAATACTGTAATTTCAGTACTTGTATTGGATGATAAATTGTTAGCATTTTAAACTGGCCTTTGACTCTTGACTTTTGACCCTATGACCCTAATATTCCCAAGAGAATCACCGTCAGGCAGAACATGCATAAATATGTAGGCCCTACTAAGTTTCATGATGATACACTGAGCCACTTCCTAGACATGGAAGAGGTGAAATTTAGCACTTCCACGTGACCTTTGACATTTTCACCTTTGATCCTTTTGGAGAAAAACTTCCCAGAGAGCTTCTATTGGGTATTACATGTATACACTAGGTTTCAAGAAAAGTCCTGCAAGCATTGCATAATTATGAGGGAAAAAAGTGATATTTTTGAGGAGTTAATCTTGACCTTATAACCCCCCGATCTTTGACCCATGACCCGAAAATTCCCTAGATAATTATTGCCAGTTCCTGCTGGAAGTTCCGTGAAGATACCTCGAACCGCTTCCGAGGTATGGAGAAAAAAAATGAAATTTTAACATTTTCACTTGACCCTTGAACTTTGACCTCATGTACCAAAAACTCTGTCTAGAGAATCTTCATTTGGTAGTATATTATGTGTATACGCTTAGTTTCAAGAAAGTACCTTCAGGCATTGCATATAAGGGGGGAATCGTGATTTTTTTTTTTTTAGCATTTGACCTTCACCTTTGACCTTGAGCATGTGCGTCCAAAAGTTGATAGGTACAACTTCGCCCACACATCCATGCATACACATACATAAACAAAATTGATTAAGGACGGATGGACAGGACGGACGGATGGACGGACGGACGGACGGACGGAAGGACGGACAGAAGGACGGAATGACAGACAGCCCGAAAAAACATAATGCCATTGACAACACTTCGTGGCGGAGGCATAAAAAAACACATCTAAAAATCTAAATTCAATAATACAGAACAAAATAGAGCCTGCATACAGTGTGGTGACTTCTTGTCAACGTATGCTTCCCGTCTTGTTTGTTGGGAAAGGTGCGAACTAAGAGTATACAGCATACTGAACCCTACAGGTAACGTATAACAAGAACTCAGGGATATCAAAAGCCAGGTCTAACATAATGCTTTGCGTATGAAACATTGCTTAGTTTTACGTGAGCGTACCCGTTCTATGATGTTCGAAGGCTCCCCGGCAAGTTTTCTTGATAATCAGTCTGTGAATTCCACATCAAGACCATGCAGTTTGAAGAGAAAACGGCACAGAAAACGGAACACTTCTGACGTGCTGATGGTAGGGACCTACATTATATATATTATACGCATGACAGTTGGGCTGTCTAGGGTGTGCGAACTCTACAATATGACAAGCATCTAGGTCTCGTAAAGGTACAAGGTACAACTTGCAGACCTGAAAATATGACAATCCAGATCAGAATAATGCTATTATGTTTTTGTCAATATTCTACTAGAAAACAGATACCGACGTCGGTGACTAGCAAGGCGTAAAATTTGTGGCGTGTCATGGAGCGAAACATCCAAGGGAGGGGAGGGATGATAACGAATTCCACTTACAAAATTTTAACTCATTCTGGCTTTCGACAAAAAAAAAATGTCTCATAATGTAACTTTTTGATGCTTTGACATTTTACGTGGAATCTCTTTCGTGAGGTATGAGAAAAGCCCATTAGGGATGTGGGCGTGAAAAACGGCCCCAGATGCGTGAGACTGACACCTATATAGGGCGTGAGAATGGCTTGTCTGCAAGAATGAAGCGACGTGATTCTTTACCATCTTGACAGCCGCATCAAGGCTTCAAGCTGCGTTTCATGATTTAAACATCCGGAACAAAACTCACGAATATATTGCAAAGTAAATTCAACTTAATTTTCCTAATTCACATACTATATTCAAGACTTGATCTGTCTAAGGAATAGCTTCACTGGTTATGAAATCGATGATTTATTCAACCCCCAAAAAAAGTGTTCTGCACGCTGTTCAGTTGTTTTACCACAAGTCATCTTTACTACGCAGCGAAACAATTATACTCTCATCTTTCGTTTATACATGTATGTGATATATTGCTTTGTTTATAGCTTTTAATAAGAAATTGATAACTTATGTTAAAAAAAAAAACAAAAAACAAATGATGAATCTGGGGACATCAATATATACTTTTCCCTTTAAAAAATCGGCGTTTGATTGGGGTGTACAGAGTTGACTAATTTTATGAATAGTTTATGCTTTAAGGGGTGTTTCATTAAGCTGTTCTTAAAGTTACGAACTATCAAGAACGACTGGTGATCAGTTCTGATGTGCTTTACTTACTAGTATCAGAATTTCAGTAATTCAGCACAAGAACTGGTCACCAGTCGTTCTTAAGTCGTTCGTAACTTTAAGAACAGCTTAATGAAACACCCACCTGGACTGCACTTATAGCTTTAAATGTTTAACAAGATGGTATGTATGCCCTGGCTCCTTTGCGGCACTGCTGCAGAACGACTTTTTTTTTGTCATGTTCACCGATCTATATGAGAAAACGTCAAGATGATTTGCAGGATCTTACAGGACTTGGTGTTATCTTCTTCCATTGTAAGCGCAATTCTCCTACAACATGAAATAAATGTTATCTCTCAAAGACATATTTTAAAGCACAGGTTGCTGAGCTCAATTCCTCCTGCATGCAATCGCAGTAGGGCCCATGTCTAAAAGTATAGGCACAGATCATGCAGAATATAGACACACAGATGAATGGGGAGAGAGAAAATGCATTCTATTTCCGTGCAAACAGAACATACCGGTATTCTGCAGTTACTCCGTCAGGCATGAAAATTGTTCATTAACGATATATAATTTCAATGTTTTGTCCTCTGAAAAACCTTTGTCCTGACGCTGTTCTTGTATACAATACAACACTCCTTATTCTGGTTTATACACCAGAGTTAACAATTTGCGTAGTCAAACTACATTGTACTAGGTGTTTCAAAAAACATTTCCCACTTTTGATCATAAATATTTCAAAAACTATTCATTCGATAAAACTGTCATTGATATGAATAATAGCTGGATAGTGTACAATTTGGTTGAAGGTAATTTGCACGTGAAAGCATAAATCAGTTTCATTAAATCTAAGATTGATTTTGAAGTAAGGTTTCAGATTTTGGTCAAATTTTAACCCTCTGTACAAAAATTGAACTTCGCACAGGAACCAATGATGTGTATGTGAGTGTGTGCTGACAATGGCCCTGAACAATGGACATGCCTGAACCACCTGTTGACTAGGCGTCAGTCTGGCGCTCCCTGGCACATGAATGCTTATCAATAATTCATGTGGATTGCCCTGGGCACTGCTAGTCTGAATTCATGCACGGTAAAGTGCTTGCAAACACCACATTTCATTCCAGCTGGCAATCATCTTCAAATTTTGCTTCTGACATATCACTAGATTTGGGATATAAATAAGCATGAATGATCTAAAGTTCCTCATTTTAATACAACTGTCTACTAATTAAATAGTCTGACAAATTTTTCGCTTTTTCGATAAAAAAAGATCATTTTTGGTAAAGATTTCAGCAGCATTTATCATTGGGGCGATTTGTTTCAGAGTAGATTTATTTAAGGCTCCATATACACAAGTGTATTATACTCTAATTGATTTTCTTTACTTCCTGTCACCACGTTTATGATAGAACAGAAGGTATTCATTGTAATTTTGTTTTTCAGAAGTAGGAAGAGCACTGACGCGACTCAACGACAGTATCGACAGGCGTTTGACTTTACACAGATACTGCCAGAGGCTGAATAAAGACTAGCTGTGATAGTGGAATTTCTCATGAATGAATAATGAAGCATTCAAACCCTGGCCATTGTTCAGGACCATTGTCAAGGTGTTAACCACACACTCCCATACACACCCATTGACCCCTGTGCAAAGTGAAATTTTGTACAGAGGGTTGAAAATAGAGCAAAGTCTGGAACCTAACTGTGAAATTAATCATGGATTTCATGAAACGTATTTATGCTTTCATATTTAAACTACCTTCAACCAAATTGTACACTATTCAGCTATTACTCATATCAATGACAGTGTTATCTGATATATAGTTTTTGAATTATTAAGAATCAAAAGTGGGAAATGTTTTTTGAAACACCTAGTAGATGTATTCTGTGAAAAACACCTTTTTGCTAATCCACTAGAGCGAAGCGTATACGAAGATTTGTGAAAATGGCGGCGACAATGTGTTGGTGTTGGTATTGGTGTTGGTGGGGAAAAGGGGAAGACGAGGGAAGGCAGGAAGAGATAAGGGATGAATGAGGAGTGAATGAGAAAGAGTTTGGTCCGATTTTATCACAGTAAATGCCACTTCGGCGGTTTGACGCGTTTCCGCTTTCCTTTTTCTCAATGTTTTCATTGCAAACACCATTAAATATTGACGGACAGTTACAATATTGCAAAGTTAATCTAATGGGGGAAAAGAACTATACACATTTGAAACAGACATTGAACTAAAATGCTGAAAAAAAACCTGACAAATGGACATGTTCATTGGTCTCGATGTACACAAATAGAATGAGGGGAAAGAGCGAAAAAGTGAGAGGCAAACGTATGTACATGATAGGTGTAGGGACTACATAACTGTGAACTTGGAACATACATAGCTTGCACATTTATGAACAGGTATACAAATCCCGGTGTGAATTAAACCAACATTATTCAAATGCAAATTCCGGTATGAATTAACCAACATTATTGAAATGCGAAAAGACTTGTAGAGAAACAACAACAACTACGATAAAGCCCAATTTTCCATAATGACCCATTACTTGCCCTCACGTGTGTCCACACTAATGAATTCACCCTCTATGCGTGCCACATGAATTGCCTCTCCATAGGTTTGTGTGAGATATTTGTGCACATTTTGGCTGCGTTTTTCAACTTTCCCCTGTTTAAACGGCTTTCAAAAGCCCTTTCCAAAGCCCTTTCCAAAGCCGTTTCCAAAGCCCTTTAGAAACGGCTTCCAAAATAGTTGCGTTTATCAACTCTTCGCGAACACGTATAACTGGCCTTTCACTGCACAGCTGCATTGCGCAATTCGACCCGAGGAGAAGAGGTCATAATAAGGCGTGTATTGTTCGTAACTGCAGTACAATACTACAAAGCCGTTTCAAAAAAGCTTTGCGTTTATCAACTTCAAAAGGCTTTTACAAACAGGTTTCTGAAAACCTCTTTAGGAAACCTGCTTGGAAAGCCACAAAATTGCGGCTTTCGAAAAGGCTTTCCTAAAGGGCTTTCAAAACAGCTTTGCGTTTGTCAACTCGTAAAAATTCCTTGAAAGCTGTTTGGAAAACCTGTTTCTGCCGAGAAAAAGAGTTGATAAACGCACCCTTTCGTAAAAGGCTTTCCTAAAAGGCTTTCAAAACAGCTTTGCGTTTGTCAACTCGTAAAAATTCCTTCTTAACGTTTTTTACTCATTGACACAGAAAGGGTTATAGTGATGTTTCATCTATTCTGCGCATACTTAATTTATGCGCAAACTCCTGCTGGGCTGGGAACATTGCTTAGAAAAAAAGAATCCTGCCTGTATACCATAGGCCAACACAGAAAAATAGAGTTATGCAATTTTGTAATAAGATGTGCTTATAGACAGATAGACTGGAATAGCAAGAAGTGGATGGAAGCGATGTTACCATTATTATGAATCTTGAACCTGTAAAAACAAAAACAGAAGAGGAAGAGGAAACCTTTACGCTCCAAGCAACCATTAGGACGCTGACAAGATAAGAAAGTTTTCAGCCTTTCTTTTGCTTGGTTTGAGCAGTAAGGCACTGTCACATGATTAACAGTACTTTGAGCTCACATACTCTTCACAACTCTGCACTGATTTCAGTCTTCAGGGTTTGTACATAATGTCGTTCGTTGCTGAATGTGGCAAGACATGGCCCGACTGGTGCAATGCATTTCCGGCAGGTTGGTGCAATGTAAACTCAGCTGTCACGCATGCATACAGCCCCCCCCCCCCCCCCCCAAAAAAAAAAAAAAAAAAAATTTAAAAAAAATTTAAAAAAATAAATAAATAAATAAATAAATAATAATAATAATAGTAGATAAATCCCAGTGTTCTACAAAACAATGATCTAGAATAAACACGCTGTCTATTTAAGGTTTGCTGACTATTGGCGTTGAAATATTGCTGGAAATGCATTGTCAATAATGAAAAGTATGTCGACCCTGTATAATTTTTGTAGACTACATTCCTTCATACAGGCGATCAGTGGCAGTAGAGACCATAAAAAAGGCATTTCGGCCTCATTACTATTCGTAACCAACACGTAGTCGCTTGTTTGCGAGGGGTATGAATACTTCCAATGAACTGTTAACGTTTTCCACTGTAATCTTATTCGAATTTCCGTGGCTTCACTTATCCAAAATGCATTAAAATTTGAGCATGATAGCAGTTGTAGCCAGGAACCATATTATGTCGTTCTAGTATGTTTTTTTGTTTGTTTTTTTTTTTTAGATAGAGAAAATGGTAAATAGTATACTCTCAACTCTTTGATATCAGTTGAACGAGTGTAAATCACACAAAAAATCATATCATGGTGGTATCATAATCGGCATAGTGCATTTTTAGTGTGCTGACCCCGAGTAATAAATCTCACACATAGCCTATATCTTTTGGTGGCAAATCCTTGTTTCGGTTATCACAGGGCGTTGAGCTCCAAGAGCAGATACCCCGGACATTTTCGGATTTACGAATCTTACGAATACGAAATTTATTTCATTTGCGGATAAGCACACGTGATTTAATGTTCAAATGAACGAACCTTTGGCATAACGATCATCATTTTGTTTTCGGTCAAACGGACCTTATCCAATCCAACGGACCTTCGGAATATTGTTTTTTTTTTTTTTAGTTTCGGATCATCAAATTCTCGGAATGACAAACCTGCTTTTTTTTTTTTTTTTTTTGAGGGGGGGGGGGGAATCAACGATTCCTTCCAAAAGCTTTCGTAGGTTCGAACGTACGACATCTATCCTAACTGCCATCAGGCGTCATACCAACATAACTTTGATATGTCCCAGCTTCCGCCGATAACCAGTGATCGTTCATAACCAATATGGCAGCGGTAATGCTACAACACGGTAGTACAGTGACCTTTCAATTTCCCATGCCATCGTGTATCCTAATTCCTTTCATTTCACATTGTATCTTCGGCTATTATTTCCAATTGTCTCAACCTGAACGCGCTCCACAGAGTGAAAACCGATGAAGTTGGGTATGACTTGTGTTACGAATTTTACATACCAGCTCTATAGATTAAACGGTTTTCTGACAAGAAAAAAATAGAAATGTCGCTATAGCGACTGGTATGCCTCCGCCATAATGCATGGTTCTCCGAATAGGTCTATAGTACAATGTCTTAACAATGTGTGATGACAGTTTCACACAACTGGCAAAATATTAAAATGACAGGTTTGCCACAAATGTGCTGAATGTTCACTTTCCTAGAACTAGGTTCAATTGGATGAATGATTGAAATGTCAGAGTGCAGGTATTTGGGGAACTGATGATTTTTACTTGACTTTTGACCCTTTTATAAGTTTATGCATTGAGTAATTTTAAAGGTATTGAGAAAAAGTATAATTTCAGTATCAAATGGGAAAATAGCATTATCTAAACCTGGCCTTTGACCTTTGACCTCACAGTTCCAAAGAGAATCACTGTTAGGTTGAACATGCATAAATATGTAAGTTTCATGATGATACCTTGAGTTACTTATGAGATATGGAGGAAAAAGTGCAATTCAACACTTTCACTTGACCTTTGACCTTTTGACCTTAGACCTTTTGGCAAGAAACTTCCCACAGAATATATATCGGGTAATACATGCATACATCAAGTTTTTTAAAAAAAACCTTCGGGCATTGCATAAATATAAGGAAAGTAGTGATATTTTGAGGAGTTGACCTTGACCTTTGACCCCTGACCTTTGAACCATGACGCCCAACTTCCCTAGATAATCACTGCCCATTGGAACAAGCATATATACTAAGTTCCATGAAGATACCTTGAACCATTTGCGAGATATGGAGAAAAACATGAATTTTCAACCTTTTTTCACAAAATAACCTGTGACCTTTGACCTTGGACCCCGTGACCCTAAAATCCACACAAAGTATTATCCCCCCAGGATATACCCTCATACCAAGTTTGATGTAAAACCACCACACGGTTCTTGAGATATCGACAAAAACAAAACGGGACGGACGTAAGGACGGACGGACGACCCGAAAACATAATGCCTCCGGCCACTTCGTTGGCGGAGGTGTAAAAAATCTCTTTCACTTTTACCTCGTCCTCTTGCATTTCTACGACTAAATTTTTATCAATGACATTTTTATCTCTGGCATTTTGACCACTGACATTTCGACCACTGGCAACTTTACCTCTGACATTTTTACCACTGACACAATTATTTACCTCTGACATTTTTACCTCTGGCATTTTTACCTCTGCCATTTTTACCTCTGCCATTTTTACCTCTGACATTCGTTTTTTGCCTCTGACATTTTTACCTCTGACATTTTTACCTCTGACATTTTTACCTCTGACATTTTTACCTCTGACATTTTTACCTCTGACATTATTACACCAAACCTGTGGGAACGCCCTGAGTGAATAACATGTTATTTGCGTACGCTGAAAAAAAAAACACACACGCACACACACGCTGCATAGATCTAAATGTTTTTGTCTAATTAGTACCTGATGTCAATTTTGCACATATCCAAACTGTTCCAATGGTCGTCGAAAGACGTTTTTCTTTGTTTTCTCCTTTTCCGCGATTCACAGTAGTCGAGTGCCCCGGGCTTATACAATCTTTGATGTTTTATGTACAGGCAATGATCGGCTAACGCATGATCCTACGTTCCAAATCGCTTACTTCATAAACAAAGCTGAAGTGTAACGTTAGAGATGTTAACGGCGGTTTACATTGCAAAAGAAATCAGTGGCGTCCGCCGTGATGGTCCACGAATATAATATGCGCTTTGAAGTGTAGGGGTACCTATACAGTCGACTCCAGTCAATTCAATTCAATTCAACTTTATTTCCACATAATCATTAAAAGGATACAAAGGATACATAAAATGTGATATGCTCAGAGTATCTTCGACTGTGTGTAGGCCTACTTACATTATTATATAGAACAGTCATTCAGTGATCAAGCTGTATTCGCAAATGATATTAGGGAGCTTTAGATTTTGGCGTCGGAGATGTACGGGGGGGGGGGGGGGAATGTTCTGAGCATGCGCAAAAACACCGTCAAGTCGATCTATACTGATAGCTTGCCTTGTCTGAGTTTTTTACTACGCGTTTTGAGCGATTTTTACGCCCGCTCAATTCACGTCCGCAGAGAGCTATCTGTACTTCATCACCGATTATGGGCGCGCCAGTTTAGTTTGTATACGTTGCGTCTCATTATAATCAAAAGCTACTTTTTCAGACGACGCAGGGAGAGAACGTCCAGCACAACCGTCGTCTCAAGCGTCCTCACCGCAAATCTGTAAAGCTCCCTAAATTATGTCCGAATCATGCCAGCCTCCCACGCCATGGTACGCTCACTCTTAAAATGCCTTCATAAATGGCCCGATATTTATACGATCAGAGCCGAAATGGAATATTTTCTTTATTTCGTGTCCACCTTTGCTGATTTTCAGGACGATGTGAGAAATATCCTGCGGTATATATACCACATAGCGGTACCATTAGAAAATACCACAGAAAATAACACAGGTCCTGAACATACCACTGTATTCCTGTGGATTTTTTGATTTTTTTTTTGATTTTTTTTTTTTTACATACAGGACTACCAAAGGACAATACCACACAACAGTACCACACAGCAATACCACACAGGAGTAAAATTACAGTACCGCTCAACAGTACCAACTGGAAAAAAAAAACACTCACACACACACACACACGCGCGCGCGGGTGGGGGGGGGGGGGGGGCACACACCACATATTCCAGAATTGAATTGAATGATGAGTTATATTGTGAGTGATTTACACATGCCTAACATATTGATTTAAGTACTATCTGTCCTACTCCTACAGTATATCCTATAAACTATTTATTAAAAAACGCGCAATTACCTATGCCGGGTATTTATCTTACACAAAGCGCCTTAAAAATATGATAGCTAATTAGATACATAAAACTTAAACACTTGTTTCATTATTACTTCAGGCATTTTTATGTATAAATTTTCCTCAATAATCCGGCCAATGTTTTTCTAGAGATGTTCATAAGAAACAAGTCTTACCATCACTACTCAATCTACCAACGTGACGCTTATCACCTTCAGTTCAATTCAATCATAGTTTATTTCCAATCAACGAAATTCAAAACATAGTACAAAGTATACATGTCATGAAATAGTATTGTTCAAACATTTGCAAAAGATTCATGTAGTATACGAGATAAATTATATAACAATATATATACATATATATATATATATATATATATATATACAATAATTAGGAGGAACAATGCATATATACTTCGTGGGCGTGCGGAAAATGAAATTCGATTATGGAAAATAGTGATCCACTAAAAAGCAAAGCTTGTGGGACGTGGATCGCTAGATAAATAATGAGTAAATAATATATTATTCGAGGGTTTTTTATAACTATTGTATTTGATATAAATTATTTAAGTCATTTGTAAAGATATACATGTAGTTATTTTGAGATATCCGCAGGTCGGGAAAAAATAAAAAATAAAAATAGAATATCAATGCTAATACCCGGACACTGTTCACTGAACCACGTGTACCGCGAAAATATGGCAAGGACAACGGTTCGGTGTAAAAATGGCAGAGGTAAAAATGGCAGGGGTAAAAATGGCAGAGGTAAAAATGGCAGAGGTAAAAATGGCAAGGGTAAAAATGGCAGGGGTAAAAATGGCAGGGGTAAAAATGGCAGAGGTAAAAATGGCAGGGGTACAAATGGCAGAGGTAGAAATGGCAGAGGTAAAAATGGCAGAGGTAAAAATGGCAGAAGTAAAAATGGCAGAGGTAAAAATGGCAGGGGTAAAAATGGCAGAGGTAAAAATGGCAGAGGTAAAAATGGCAGGGGTAAAAATGGCAGAGGTAAAAATGGCAGGGGTAAAAATGGCAGAGGTAAAAATGGCAGGGGTAAAAATGGCAGAGGTAAAAATGGCAGAGGTAAAAATGGCAGAGGTAAAAATGGCAGGGGTAGAAATGGCAGGGGTAGAAATGGCAGAGGTAAAAATGGCAGAGGTAAAAATGGCAGAGGTAGAAATGGCAGAGGTAAAAATGGCAGAGGTAAAAATGGCAGGAGTAAAAATGGCAGAGGTAAAAATGGCAGAGGTAAAAATGGCAGGGGTAAAAATGGCAGAGGTAGAAATAGAAGAGGTAAAAATGGCAGAGGTAAAAACGGCAGAGGTAATAATGGCAGAGGTAAAAATGTCAGAAGTACAATGTCAGAAGTATAATGAGAGCGATTTCGTCAGATATAAACGTATGAAGAGGTTTTGAATGATAACCTAGCCAGAGCAAACTGTTTTTATCGAATTTTCAAATCCAAATTGCAGGTTTGAAGAATATTGAATGAATTATGTTTTAAATAGATTAGAGCACTATCAATTCTGGGTTTGATTCAAGTGCAGTGGCGTAATCTATCTGTGTGCAGAGAAATAATAAACCAACTAAGAGCCTAGTAGTCCTATGGGAAATTATGTCATTATTCAGTATTATTATCATCATTATTATTATTATTAGCATTATTATTATCATTATTATTATTATTATTATTATTATTATTATTATTATTATCATTATTACCTATCATTATAAGGGGGTTCCAACAATGCTGCAAAGCCCTTAAACAGTTTGTTTAATCCTATGTTTTTTCGCCCAATGAAGTTATCACACACACACACACACACACGCACACACACACACACACACGAACCCACTTTTGGTATAAACATATACGCAGATATACATACTCTCACATACACACTCTTATACAAACGAATTCCGCTCACGTCCAGGCTAGTATATTGTCATTATTTTTAATTTCTTGAACTGTTTAGTGTAAAGAAGTGAAGGAGACATTGTCGAAGCAAACCGCTTATTTTTCACCTGTTCAATATTATTTTCTCACATTTAGGTTTCTTAGGAGCCTATTTATCTCACAAGGCCTGATCACGGCATAATGTAGAAGTAAAAATACAAAACGCAAAAAAACAAACTACAGCAGATGTATCGGCAGACACAAGTAAGCTCTTGTAAAATATCTTATTACATTGTTCAAGTATCACACGACGCAAAAACAAATAAGCTTTTGAAAAATATTTCATTACACTGTTCAAGTATCACATGGCGCAAAAACAAAAATCTCGAAGTTTAATGAAAACTTTGTGGTCACTTTACAAACTTATGCCTATTAAAACTGGAGACGAACTTTAGCAATAAACTGTTCTAGTGAGAGTAAAACCTGATAGTTTGCCATGGAATTTCTTTCAATCATTGTTGAACGAATCCGCAGACGAAAAAATGTAAATATTTGATGCCTTTTAAAGTTAGCTGTTGCTCCAAAGTCAGATTCCATTATGTTATCAACATGGTGTGTTGCTAAAGATTGGTAGATTCAGCCACCGAAAATGACGTTGTTCCCTCGTTATACAACAACAGTAAGAAAATCCAATCCAATCCCATCCAGGTAGATTGAAATCACCGCCTATGACTACCATAATGATCGCGATTCAATTTACACAGGGATCGCTGAAGCTCTGCAAGACTCTCTTTGCATGTGCCGCGGGGAGAAATGTAACACTGCCCTATTAAATTTCTCCAAGTTGTAACGGAAACCAAATGGAAACAGTAAAAAATCCGTGCCATTAATATCATTTTTCATACCTGCATGTCTGTCATCAAGCAATTTTATTTTCAGAAGTTTGCACGCTTTTAAAAATACTTATTGATATAGTATAGGACCTACCAGATCTATAAAGTGAGTTTGATATTTTACTGACAAGATACCTGTAGAGCTGTATAGTGGTTAATATGTCCATTTTCAGGTGTACCGAGGCTCATCTTTTTACTGATATAATTCGATTGTTGACTGGCCGAGCGTTTTTCAAGTTACATGAGTGTCCCATATTTCTCCCCGTATCCCATTTCTTCCCGGTCTCCCCCGTGCTTTATTTCAGGAGAAGAAGGCACGAAAAGCGCGTATTGCGAGAAAGGTGTCAGAAATATGAAGGAAAAAATTCTCTGTCACTTTTACCTCGTCCTCTCACATTTCAAGGACTAAATTTTTATCAGTGGCATTCTTATCTCTAGCATTTTGACCACTGACATTTCGACCACTGACAACTTTACCTCTGACATTTTTACCACATAATTATTTACCTCTGCCATTTTCACCGCTGCCATTTTTACCTCTGCCGTTTTTACCTCTGCCATTTTTACCCCTGCCATTTTTACCCCTGCCATTTTTACCCCTGCCATTTTTACCTCTGCCATTTTTACCTCTTCCATTTTTACCTCTGCCAATTGTACCCCTGCCATTTTTACCTCTGCCATTTTTATCTCTGCCATTTTTACCTCTGCCATTTGTACCCCTGCCATTTTTACCTCTGCCATTTTTACCTCTGCCATTTTTACCTCTGCCATTTTTACCTCTGCCATTTTTACCCCTGCCATTTTTACCTCTGCCATTTTTACCTCTGCCATTTTTACCCCTGCCATTTTTACCTCTGCCATTTTTACCTCTGCCATTTTTACCTCTGCCATTTTTACCCCTGCCCTTTTTACCTCTGCCATTTTTACCTCTGCCATTTTTTACCCCTGCCATTTTTACCTCTGCCATTTTTACCCCTGAGATTATTAACTCTGCCATTTTTACCCCTACCATTTTTACCCCTGCCATTTTTACCTCCGCCATTTTTACCTCTGCCATTTTTACCTCTGCCATTTTTACCTGGCACCAGGACAACACGCTCGTACATACATTCAATTACCCACACACATAAAACGAGACAGTACCGAGAGGAGAGAAGACGGTAACAATACAAGTCTACGAAGAACAAAAGACAGGAAGGGAAGAGGAGAGAAGAAAGAAGAGAGAAGAGAGGTCTGCATACAGAACACGCCAAGTGCTGCGACATCAGGACAGGTGAAAGCTCAAGCATGAATTAAAGCAATTTAAATTATCTAGAATTACAAGTAGAGAGTAGGTGTTTTCTGAATTTGTATTTAAATGTGACGAATTTGGGGGAATCCTTTAAGCTATTATCTAGATTATTCCAAAGTCTGGGTCCGGTATAAAGAAATGTATTTTGGGCATGTGCAGTTCTCATTAATGGAAGATGGAATTCGTCGGATCGTCGCGTGGGATAATTATGTACATGACTGTTTCGATGAAATGAGTCGAGAAATAGTTTAGGTAAAAAGTTGCTGTTATAATTAAACATGAACTGGCCAAGTTGAAACACATACAAATCTTTTATTTTTAGTATTTCATGATCAAAAAACAAAGCATATGTATGTTCTCGGTATGTAGATTAAAAACAATTCTGAGCGATTTCTTTTGCAATAAAAAAAAGTTTATCAAGTAATATCTGATATGTATTACCCCAAGCAAGGATCCCGCAGTTCAAATAAGGTAGTATCAAGCTAGAATAAAGAGTTAATAATGCAGATGAAGGAAGATAATATCTTAATCTGTTCACTACGCCAATGTTACGGGAAATAATTTTACATAATCAATGTTATCAATGTGATTCCTCCATGAAAGCTTGTTATCAACGCAAACACCAAGAAATTTAAAGGAAGAAACTTCTTCTAGGGGAGTGGCATCAAATGTTATATTGCCTGGGACGCTATCTAAAGAGTTACTAAAAACATACATTTAGTTTTTTGAATATTTAGTAACAATTTATTTGCATATATCCATTGTATGACCTTTTTCAATTCTTCATTTACTGTTTTTGTTAAGATATTTGGGTCAGGGTGGGAAAAGAAAAGGTTAGAGTCATCCGCGAATAATATGAATGATAGTTTCTCCGAGGATCTATGAAAACCATTGATATAAATAATGAATAACAATGGGCCTAGTAAACTCCCTTGTGGAACACCACATGTAATTGTTTTTATTTTGAGAGTCAAAGCCGTTGACATGTAGGCCTACAAATTGGGATCTTTTTGCTAGGTAACTCGTGAACCACTCCAAGGCCTTTCCACGTATGCCATAATGGGATAATTTGGCGAGAAGTATTCCATGGTTAATCGTGTCAAAGGCCTTGGAGAAGTCCAAGAAGATACCTATTGTGTGTGAAAATGTGTCGAGTGCGTTGTGCTGTGATTTTCCCTGAATCCAAATTGAATGTTTGAAAATATGTCGCAGGTTTTAAGAAAACGTATTGTCCTGATGTAAACTATTCTTTCAAGAATCTTAGAAATAGACGATGAAAAAGATATTGGTCTATAGTTATTGACATCATCCTTCTCACCTTTCTTATAAATAGGAATTACTTTCGTAATTTCCGTGCTATTTGGCCCATGGCCAGTTGTAAGCGATGAGTTGATAATGTGTACTAAGGGATACACTATTTGGGGAATTATGTTTTTTATCAAATGGTTGTCAATTCTGTTGTGAACAGGACTTTTTGCTTCTTTCAAATTGGCAACGATCTTTGTTATTTCTTCTCTATATGTTGGGTGAAAAAATATAGTTTTGGAGTTAGGTGTATCTAAAAAATCACTAAAAGATTTACTAGAGAAAGGAATATTTTGAGAAAGATTTTTTTTTTTCCAATTGAAGAGAAGAAGTCATTGAAAATTTCAACCATGCCAGCGGGAGTGTTGCTGGAGGCATTGCCCATCGAACTTCAGAAATATTAGATGACTTGTTAGGTGTATTCATAGCATTTTTTTTTTAATGTTTTCCATGTGATTTTAATGTCATCTTTATATTTTCTTATTTGATTAACGTAAAACTTTTTCTTCTGCGTACGTAATAATTTGGTGAGAGTGTTTTTGTATGAAACATATTTTCTCTTATTTTTTCGGTGGGGTTGCATCTGTATTTATAAAACAAATTATTTTTCCTATTTATAGATCGTAATATAGACTTGGTTATCCACGGGAGTCTTGGAATTTGCTTATACCTATTTTTTAATGTTACGCAGGGGAATATGGTTATCGATTTCGGAGGTAATAATAGATATGAAGTAGTCATAAGACAAGTTGACGTCGGTAGTGTTGTATACAGAAGACCAGTCGATTTCTTTTAAACTGTGTTGGAGACTTGCAAGATTATCTGCAGTAATCTTACGTCGCTTATAATAATCATTTTGTTTAGTCAATTTAATTGAAACCTGGGCAAATATAGGATAATGGTCAGTGATGTCTGAGAGGATGATACCAGACTCAGGAAGTGGAAGAACATTACAAAAAATGTTGTCTATAAGGGTAGCCGATTGGCTGGCGACACGGGTAGGCTTGAAAATTAATGGTAAAAACGAAGCAGACATTAATGTTTCTATAAATTCTTGTGAGCTGTTTTGGGAGTTACATTTCATGAGATCGATGTCAAAATCGCCCATCAAAAATGTATCTTTATTAAGTATAATGGGATTTTGTACTAAATCCTGCAAAACTGTCAAAACATAATTCAAATTCGACCGAGGGGGTCTGTAAATTACGCCAATCACAATGTTTTTTCCACGTGAATTTATCAATTCAAGAAAAAGGGATTCGAGTACATCGCTCAACACTAATCTCCTCATGTATAATATACTAAATTTTTTTCGAGATGTACAAACCAACTCCACCACCAACTCTCTCGTTTCTATTTCTAAATACAAATTCGAATCCGGGTAAAGAAAATAAATGACTGATATTGGAGTTCAACCATGTTTCTGTTAGCCCTATGATGGAGCAAGATTTTTGATCTGGGTTTTCTCAGAGTAAGCGCAACTTGTCAAAGTTTCTGTTGATACTGCGTATGTTAAAGTGAGCTAACAAAAATGTTTCATCGACTGTATTCTGATACTATTTTTATACTGATTTTCGGTCAAATAAACACAATGATGGACTCTGAACTGGATCATTAGAGTCAAAATTATATTCAAATTCTTGTGCTGAGGTATTGCATTTATTGGATATGTAATCTTCATGCGAACTGGAAATGATATTTGCATGATCAGATACAGAGTGCCTTACTGTGTCATAAAATTCATCACTATTCAAAGAATTGGAAGCGAAATTTGTTAGTGTTAGTGTTAGTCATGGGTTAAAATATAAAACATTCGGGAGTTAATAGCTGGCTTCACGCCTGGACCTAACTCAGCAGCTATGTGGGGGTATGCAGACCTAAAAGAAGAAAGGAAACCGAAATGCGTGCAGAGAAACATGAAACACTCACAAAACAAGAAAACGAACATGAACACAGATGAAAGAATCAACATCGTTGCGGATGGTACACAAGGTCATGGCCTTGTATACAGTACCGAACATGAACTTCTTTAACAAGCAAAGACGTGTGCTACACGTACTAGGCAGTGGACAGTGGAAGTGGACAGAGCTCCCACTGACGAGAAAAAAAAATTATAAACAATCAGCTATTTACCGATATACATATATCATAATTGCTTGGCAAGGAAAAAGAAATCATCCAAATCCTTCAACGCACTAGACTCACACAGCATTTACTGAGTACATTGTAATTGCAATACATAAGTGCACAAACACTCTTTAGTAATGCTAATGGAGGTTCGGCAGTATACTGTTTGGTTGTTGCCATGCGAACAAACTGAGAGCATTATGCGCTTTCGAATTTCAGCTTACCAGCGGGGAGCTTCACGGGCTGTCATTTCGGTTTTCTTTATTTCTTCACGCCGCATTACAGCTGGCTGGTAGATCACTTCTATAGGAGCCGGTTTTTTTATTTTCCAACACTACCCCTGTATTTTCAGTGGGAGCCAAAATGAATAGTTCACGTCGCAATCACATTATTACACCTCTGTCATCACAGCTATCACCATGATCATAGCAACCGCTAATTTGTGTGCAGCATGATGTTTATTTGTTCTCCTTTGATCATATTTGAGAAGGATCTCTACAATATATTCCAGAGTATTAATGTTCTTTTTTTCTTTAGCTTATGTTGTAACCGCGCTCCTTTATCTTGTTCTTTACACTTGGCTTCTGTTGGGATCTATGCTTAAGTAGGTTCCATCGTATTTCTCTATAGCACTTTTACATTCATCGAAACTCTGACACATCGACTTCCATGTTCTATGTTAGTAATTTTTTATTGCATATCCAAGCCGAAAATTACGTGTCCTCATTATTTTCGTTATATTTCATGCATTTTGCATTGAGAAATTTATACGAAAATGAAATGGAAAGTAAAATAGAATTTAACTTATGAATATTCCGGATTTATACAAACACCAATATAAATCAGTAAGACCCAGTATAAACCATGTCGATAGACATTCCAGGATGGTCCATTTGCTTCAACATACCATATCATTATCTACTTAGTTCGGTGTCAGTATGTTCTGAGCACTGGAATCACTATCATTGACCAGTTACCGCGTATGTCAGATGGATCCCACTGGTACCAGCTGTTTCGACTTGAGTCATGGTATGTTTTTGTATTCCATATTCCATGGAATTACCACACAAGTCACCACTGCACCTTACACTAGCAAACTCACAGGACTACCACACATCAGTTACCACAAAACTACCATGCAAATGCACACATCAGTTACCACTGGACTACCACACAACAATTACCATAGGACTACCACACAACAGTAATCATAGTCTGCCTCCACCAGATTAGCACATCAGCACTACCACACATTCGTCACCACAGACATTGCTATAATCGTGATAATGCGTCATAAGAATATGTGGTATACTTGGATATTCTTGTAGTATTTTGCATGGTAACATAATACCAGAGGATATTACATTGATACCATAGCTAGAATGCCACATGAGCCTGTGGTACATTATCCATTGAGTCAGATGGTATTGAATATTCTTATGGTATCTTCTCGTACCACAAGATATTATATTGCATTACTCACATGGATTCCATTGCCTGCTATTCACACAACCACATGATCCTGTGGTGGTTATTACCCATCGACTCAATCGGATGTTCTTGTAGAATTATGTATGGTTATTTCTGGTACCCTACCACATGATATTTCGTATTACATATTGACATCGCATCCAGCTATTCACATTACCACATATTATTTTTATTAAGCATTTGATACATTATAACAGAAGTCGCTGTGGTAACATAAGGGCCTATTCCTGTATTATTTCATAACATCTGGTACCACAAGATATATTGCATTACCACGTGGCTACCAATATAGGCAGCTATTTACTAGTATATTACCACGTGAGCCTGTGCTACATCACCATACAAGTACCTGCAGTAAAACATATTCCGGTGGTATTTCATGTGATATTAAACATACCATAGGAAATACCAGAGGGCGGGACATTTTTGTAAGGGCTTAGGCTATTAATTTGTGTATTGCAGGCCTACTACAAAGAAATACTACAGTACTGCTTCTATATTTCATGGTATTGGTTCTCTGTGGTATGGTATTTCCTATGATATTTTTAATTCCATGTGTCACAGGCTACTCCTCTTCCGTACCTCAGGAATCCGTGTGATGTCTCTACAGCCCCGTGTTATTACACTATGCGACGCGAAATATCTCAACATTGTTGTTTCGGTGGTATTTTTTTTCTTCTCCGTGGTACACCCTATGGTAATTCTTTACAACATGTGCACGACAGGCGACACCTCTGCAGTACCGCTGGAATAATAGTGTGGCAGGGCCTTCACGTCCCTGATTTATTTTCTGTTGTATTACGTTGTACCATGCATAATGACTACCACATCACTGCTGTATGGTATTTCTGTGGTAGATTTGTTTATATGTGGTATCACACGGGTGCCACAAGCTACACTCTGCAGTACCACATGAATATGTGTGGTAATCATTCATCCCTGTGGTATTTTCTGTGTTATTAATACTAGTACCATAGAAATACCACATCAATCGTACAGGGCATTTGTGCTACATCTAACACTCGACGTACATTGTGTATTACGTATGATTTCATTTAAACGTACCTGTTCAATATGTTCCTGGAAGACTCCCCTGGCAGGTTTTCTGGATAATTTGTTTGTGACTGTCACATGAAGCCATCAAGTTTAAAACATAAATTTCAACTTGAAGACGGAACAGTTCTAACATGCTAACAAGCCCAACGGTTGTACGTATTACTCAGGCCCTACAGTGTACCAAGGAAGATGGTGCACCAAAGAGTGTAGAAGCGCACGCATCCAGTGCGCTAAGACAATTACGAGCAGTTACTTTCTCGATTTTGCGCAATACGCCCATGAGCAGGTGCAGGCGCCATTAAAGGACACAAACCACTGGATTATAGTAGAGGTCATATTTCTTAAATAAGTTCTTAACATCATAAATGTGTTTTTGATATTTGCCCCTACATCATATGAGAAATTGCACGTTGAAGGGCTGTAAAGCTTCTCAAAGGGACACTTTAAAAATGATGCCCTATAGGGTTTCATCAAAAATAAATCTTGCAGTGTTGATTAGTTCTTCATAAGATGAATACATAAATGCAGGCAGTAATCCTTGATTAAGGGGGTGTGATTATCACCTTAATGCCTAAAAAGTAAAAGACTTTGATTTATCAAACAGATTAACTTTATGTATTTTGAGCTGTCTCAGTGGTAGCCAAAACAAAGAAATACATTAAAATACCACAATCACTCAAAGTTGTGTGATACTGATTGTTACTATGTACTAAGATATAGTACACTGTACCACCAGAACATGATAGGAAACTATTGTAGTCAAGCAGAGTTGGGGGGGGGGGGGAGTGGGGAAGGGATTTGACAGAATAGATCAACATAAACCAGCAGAGCTTGTATGGGATGAATGTTTCGGATTAGTTAGGTTAGTTGTAGGTGTTTTTGCCTTAGTTTCTTTGTTTCATCCATTTTCAATGTATATCAGTCAGTCGATCATACACGTGTGGGGGGAATGCACCCTACAAGCCCAGCTTTTTAGCATTCCTCCCCATTTCCAACATTTTCGTATACTTACAATTTTTCTGTAAACTTATCCTTTATTTTGTATTATGATGAAATCTATGTATTCAGTTCTTGTAATATATTTTGTTTCTGTTGAAATTAAAAATAAATGAATGAATGAATGACTTCCTTGGGCTTGTGCGCATTTACATGTATACTCTATAGGCCTCACACGGGTAAATAATTCCCCATAATATAGAGACGTGTGTCAAAATTCAAAATTCAAAAATTTTGTGAAATAGCTGGGAGAAATGAAGTGTTTCATCTTCACTTACCTGGATAAGTGAGATATACCCTTTTATCTGTTCATCCATCAAATTTGCAAGGCAGGTTCTTCGGCTCAAACTCTGTCCAAGGGTCCGCAAAGCCAGACTACGAGTTCTTTTCACTCAAAAATTCACCTATTCTCTGTACATGCACCCAATGAAATATATAGTCCCTTCAAATTCCATGAGAACAGCTTTCATCTTCCGACTAAAATGCAGTTTGTATAGGAATTCATGCTCAATATCTGCAGCTATTCATTATTTTGCCAAACTGCATTGTTGTTGTTTTTTTTATTAATTTTTTCTTCATTCATTTTGGTATCTTTGGAACGATTTTGTGAAGGGGTCTGGGACATTCCATTTTATTTACAGGTGTGAATCCTATAGCGGGCGTAAATAATGTGGTCCTATATGATATGGAGTGGTATCTGCCTCCCTCTCGTTTTCAGGGAATTTCGGGGAGGGGGGATGGGCATCACAGGGTAAGAAATGTGTTTAGGACCTCATTATGTCATACATGATAATGATAATGATAATGAATAACATTCATATAGCACTTAATACTGATGTTTCTAAGCGCATCGATCCGGAAAAAAAGAAGTATGACATTGAAATAAAATACAGCATTATATACATGTACATATTACAACATACATCAGCAACAAAACAACAGAATTAAAGTTGAGTAAACAGATAAGTTTTCGACAATGACTTGAACTTATCAACATTTTCAGCATTACGAATATAGAGAGGAAGTTTATTCCAGAGAGACGGGGAAATAAGAGAAAAAGCCCTATCACCATATAGCGGGTGCAGGTGCGGGGACCATGTGATAGTTGGAGGGTGGAGGAAGAACGAAGAGAACGGGTTGAAGTGGAGGAGCGGAAAGAAATCAAGTCTTTAAGGTAAGATGGAGCAAGATTATTACATATTTTGTAAACAATAAGGAGGATTTTGAAGGTGATACGTTGATGTATGGGGAGCCAGTGGAGGGATTGAGAACAGGAGTAATGTGGTCAGATCTTTTTGTAAGGGTTACAAGCCTAGCAGCTGTGTTTTGAATTTGAAGTGGTGCAATACTCGAAGCAGGGAGACCAACAGAAAGTGAATTGCAGTAGTCAAGATGGGAAGAAACAAATGCGTGAATGAGACGTTCAGTGGAAGACTGATCCCAATAACTTACGGATTTTACCAATTTTACAGATACCCCAAGCAGCAGAACGACATGAGTTCTTAATGTGTTGTTGAAAATTCAGGTGCTTATCTACGATAACTCCGAGATCTCTGACGGACTGAGAGGTGGGTATAGTACTATCTTCGAGAGAAAATTCTGTAAGAGAACCACCCCGCCTGAACTGAAAATGAACATATAAAAATTCTGATTTGACACAATTCGATTTCAAATGATTATCACGAGACCATTGCTTAATATCCTCTACACATCGACTAAGTTTGCAGAGTATTTGGTTGTATGATTTATGTAAATTTGAGTATCGTCGGCATACATAACATATATCTTCATGAGAGTTGATTACCGAAGACAGAGGGGCTGTGTATAGGAGAAATAGTAAAGGACCAACCACAGACCCCTGGGAGACACCATGTCTGTGAGGGAACGACTGAGAAATGCGCCGTTAACGGTAACCATCATGAGTATCGTTCCTGCCTAAACACGAAATGAAATTAAAGAGTGATTCCCTTTATCATCAAAATCTGTAGTCCCTCAAAGTTCGCGTTGCTATAAAGACCATAGGGAATACTATGAAGAGCTTGCTTCCAAATGGCACTAATTCCGTTGAAAATGATGGATTTAGCACCTTTTGGAAGCAAGCTCTTCATAAACAATGGTGTTTTGTGTAATCATGTACTATGCATATGGATGCTCACAGCTTCAGAGCCCTCTCCCCCTCCTCTCTTTTTTTCTTTCTCTCTCGGGACCTACATTCTCAGTTTGATATCAATATATAATAATCTTGTATTGTGTATGAACTATGCTACACGAACAGTGTATGTCACTTGTATGTTGTGCTCCAACAGACCATGCACGGCACAGGTTCACAGAGTACACACGCTTTGCAATAATTCACATGTCAATAAATGACAATTACAACATGCATGGTTAGAAACTGCACGACACTAATAGTATGTGCTGCTCGCACTGAAATAGAGTGCATTTTCTTTTCTACCCTCCTTTCATTTGTGTATCTACTGTGCGCATTGTATAGCCGTAACCTATGGGGCTACTGCCATTGGATCAAAGAGGAACTGAGCATGTCATTCGTTAACCTGCTTTAAGATAATTATATTCTTAGAGAGATTACATTTGTATCATCTTGGTAGGTGGATTATGACAGTGACAGAAGATCACAAATATCTACAGAACTCTTTAAATCACCCTCATATTTTCTCATTATATCGATCAATATGAAACACGCACACACATACACACATAATCGTTTTTTAGCAGTCACTGTGAAGTATGGATGATGAAATCGACATGAAACATTGTTTTAAAAAAATGCAACGGTTACCATTATCGCCGGGGCAATAAACAAATTTTCATGACAATGTTATTGATATAAGGTTCCACACTATCTTTATTTCACAGTCTTTCCATTCTACAATGTTTTGTTTACCTTATTCTCTGTAACCAAAAAAGTGAAGTTTATAATGTTTTGTCGAAAAAATGAAATAAAACTTTGAATTGAATTGAAATGAACAAAAAAGTAAAGAACTCCGTACGACCATACATACCATCTTATTGAATATCTTAATTTCATTGCAGTAAAGTATTTAGACAGCGATATCAGTCAACTCTGTATTTGCACCAAATACATAATCACAATGTCTCTTAAAGAAAAAAAAAAAGATACTGGAACTGCACCAAGCTTAAAAGAAAGGCATAACATATTGATTCATTGACCAACCTTACAAACACGATTAAGTACAATCTGCAAAGTCCCAAGTTTCTTGTGTTGAATAGACCTTTTCTTCGCTTTGATTCTTGCAATACATATGAAATCTCCTTACCCCCCCCCCCCACCCTCCCATAGGCAAGGTTGAAAGTAGGAGTTTTCACATCAGCCCGATAAAAATCCAAGCTCGAGATATTTTTCGCGATCGCAAATTAGTACGCTATTTCATTTCCTGTTCACATCAGCCCGAACATAAAATAGCGCGCTAGTTGGCATTGATTATCCTGGACTCGAGAAATTTTATCGATCAATTAGCGCACTAATTTGTATTCACATTATCAAATAGCGCGCTATTTCGTGATCGGATTAATTTCCCAAGTCAGAAAATAGCGCGCTATTTCGAAACATCGGGCTGATGTGAAAACGCCTTGTGGCGTTTTCAGTAAAGGTATTACAGGTATGGATTATGTGGAACTATAAAACAGCTTGTTCGTCAGAGCAAATATAGGGAGCAACAAAAAGAATTTCTGCGATCAGAGCACTCTGCTCGCAGCTTTGGCTGATCGTTTGTGACAAGGGCAGCGGAACTGGGGAAAGGGGGATTGGGCTGCTGTATTTAGCCCCTATTTGGGGGCCTTAAAAACAATCGGAAGGAAAACGAAAAACCGCGACCCCTGTGTGATACCTCCTTCCTGATATAAACAACAATACTCCCCTTCAGTGTCACGTGTTTGTAAAGCACTCATCCCTCGTTCAAGTGCAGTTACGCTGTGATGAAATGTCGTGACACGATGGATTCATCTCAGTGTTGCAGTGTAGCCAAGGTGCATCATATCTATATGATTTTTTTTTATGGCCAATCTACAAACTCCAGCAAGCATTGTTTAGTTGGCAGTCCTCCCCCTCGAAATACTAAATGAAAATACCCCCCCCCCCCCCAAATTAATGATGTTCTACAGCTTCTCTGTTCATATAGAAAGGATAGATATTGGCTCCCACAATGATTTCTATTTGTTGTTCTGAGGAAAGCTACATTAGCCTATACATTGTGAACAAAACAAACAAAAATAAACGGCGGATGACCCCAAGTGTTTGGATGACGGAATCAAATTCTTCCCTGATAATTAAAGCAGAATGGCAAAGGGGAGAGAGACAAAATGGATGATGGAATTAAAATGCTCTTCACGGCCAAAAGAGAAGAGCTGAGAGAGAAGGAGGGGGAGAGGAGAGGGAGAGGGAGATACAAACATACGCACATACTAGGTCTACATGCAAGAATATAATTTTAGTTTACACATAGCTATAATGAACAGGTATACAAATATTTATATTCAAGTAACTTTGATATGATTATGCGAAAAGACTTGAAAACAACTACAAGAACAAACAAACCCCAATTTATATCTATATGAATATAGTATATATATATATATGATATATATATATATATATATATATATATATGTGTGTGTGTGTGTGTGTGTGTGTGTGTGTGCGTGTGTGTGTGTGTGCGTGTGTGTGCGTGTGTGTAAGATTACGGACCCTTTGCCCTCGCTCATTAATACTATCTCATCTATAAATGCGTATATAATGCACTTAATTTATGCGCAAACTCGTTGGTGGAGAAAATTTCTAATGCTATTATGTTCCCCCATGGGGTGCAATTCGTTACGACCGCCTCGATTGGTCATTTGTTTATGATCGTGGAAATTTTGTTAACTTCTCTGTAATTTCACGCCTGGTCTGTACGAGGTGATGCGAGTCAGTACGTGCTGATACGATTTTGTACGTTTGGATATTGTGATATGGTCCCAATAGTTATGATCTGTCAGAGAATGAATACAAAAGAAAGGAATAGATTTATGCAATATTGTGATAAGGTGTATTTTTAAATTAATCTAACTCGAAGTGTGTGGAAGCGATGTTATCTTGAATCTTTAAAACGTAATGTTATATGATAAGCAGACAGAACCAAAAGAGGATTGATTAAACCTCTTCGCGCCAGGAAACCAGGGAACCACAAGAGCGCTGACAAGATGGGAAAGTTCTTTTTTTTTTTCGTATTTTTCTTGTCACAATACTTTAGGATCACACGCACTTAAGAGTTCTGCACTCATTTCTGTCTAAACAAAGTTCGTACATGATTTAGTTTGTAGCTGAATATTGCAATACAAGGCCAGACCGGTAAAATACATTTCCGGTACGTCACTGAAATGTAAACTCCACTTTCACGCATGCATTGTCTCATAGCCAATAGCTCCCCCCCCCCCCTCCCCATCTAGCACTGTATAGCAACAACAAAAAAGAGAGAAAGAACGAAAGTGATCTGGGAAGTAAATTTGCTGTCTATATAAGATGTGTTCAGGGATATTGTCGAAAAGGCATTATGAATTGTGAAGAATAAGTTCTCTTTGTTTAATAGATTGATGGACTTGTCTTTGTGTACACTACCCTATAGATCATTATCGTGGACATAGACATAATTTATTCAGAGTGGGGGGGGGGCATGGGTGAGGTAGCTTTCTGCACCCTCTTTTTATCTTTTTTTTTTGCTTGGATTTCATTTTGTTTTTCCACATGCATTTAAATTCATAAGCATTACTAAGTCTTATTGATAGATCGTCTCTGAAAAAAGAAAAGACAAATCCTTTATTCGTGAACTCGGACGAGTTAAAAAACCTATAAATATCAGGACAATTCTTTAAAAAGCACATGCCCTTGGATGGTGGAAAAGTCGGGGAGGTAGCCTTTGCTCCACTTTGTTCCACTGTTCCATGAATCCGAAATAAACATAAACTTAACGTATACATGATGCAAGAAGTTCTTCAAACAGTAAGACTGTAGTGGTGTTTCAACTTTCGACCTTATGTAGGCTACATTATCTTTATTCCTTTTATTACCCTTGGTTACAATTTCTAAGTCGAACCCTAAATGGCTTGCATTCCACAGATTAAAAATGTCTGTTTCTAGTGGTACACACCGATTGATACGCCATGAAAATAAAGCGATAAAAAATGACTACATTATAATACAAAAACCAATATAATCATAAAAGAGAGTCCCGTCATAATAGTCCACCGCGCTCACGTCGAGCTCACCCAGAGATTCGGCGATTTCGACTTGAAATGAGTATTATTGTGCCATTTGTCGGGGTGTCTGCGAAAGTGCGAGAAAGTAAAACGAAAGGAGGACAGGATATGGCATCTTATTGTGCACAATGATATAGATACCCAACAATCTATATATGCATTCAGTTCAACTCAGTTCAATTCATTAATTTTAATTCTCCTTTTTTGATAAACATAACATAGAGTAAATCAAGAATCATATCATAATAAAGACAACTACAAGTGTACTTACACTAGTCTGAATAGTGTATGTGCATTGATGAAAAAAGAAAATAGAATATAGCAATATTACCGTCAAATAGGTGTTCATCATCGAGTTCCTCGTGCTGTGGTGTCTAAGGCATTGTGTCAGACGGCTGCTAAGGTATTCGTTGGTAACGTCATGCATAGTCTTAGTAACAAATGCTTACCATTTAAAGGGTTGATGTAGCATTGTTGAGATGAGTATTGGGCTTTTAACTTTTCGCGAAAAACCCGAAACCGCTTATGAAATATACTGTATAGTACAGAGCATATCATTCTAAGAGGAATTCAAAGTTAATAGGATGAAAAAAAAAAAAATCGGTTTTGATATGGCTGATACATTCAAGAACAGACAGTGACCGCAATCGTACAACAAAACGTGGATTCCACCGTTTATTAGGGTCGCTCTGTTTTGGATATCTCAGCCATTTCAAAACCAGTTATCATCGAAACGTTGAATTCCTCTTGTAATTACATGCTCTTAAAATTACATTTCATGAGAGATTTCACATAATCTCACCTAAAATGTTAGAAGTTAGGTCTCAACCAAAACTACACAATCCCTTTAAAACATTTTGATTGAACACTCACGTCCAGTTTTATCAAACGCGACAGTATATTCATCTTACCTCTGGTTTTTTTTTTTTTCCGCTTTTTTCGAGGGGAGGGATGCGTCAAAACTTTAATATTACGGGGGAATGCGCAAGCAAGGGAGCCCAGCGAACGAGGAGGGGAATTTAAAGGGAGTGTACAGTTCTGGTCGAGGTGTAGATTTAGCTTTTAAAGGGATGGTACAGTATTGGTGGAGATGAAAATTGGGCTTTTAACTATTTGCGAGATATCAAGAAAACACTTATGATATAGTACAGAGCATACCATTTTAAGAGGAATTCAAAGTTTATTTAATGAAAATCGGGTTTGGAATGACTGAAACATCCAAAAACAAAGTAAAACAAAGCGATCGTAATAAAGTGTGGGTCCCACACTTTATTAGAATCACCCTTTTAGATATCTCAGCCATTTCAAAACCAATTTTCATCAAATAAATGTTGAATTCCTCATAGAATTAGATGCTCTTTCATATTTCATAAGAGGTTTCTCATTATCTCACCAAAAAATGTTAGAAACCTGAAATTTGGTCTCAACCAAAACTATACAATCCCTTTAACGTTTTGCGAGATATTCAGAATCCACTCTTTGAGATGTCAAAGAGCGTGCAATTCTAAGGGGTATCAAAAGTTTATTTGATGAAAATCGGTTTTGACATGGCTTAGATATCCAAAAACTAGGTGAAACAAAGATCAGATCCTAATAAAAGGCGTGGCCTGTCGCCATTTACTATCGTCACTTTTTTGGATATCTCAGCCATTTGAAAACTAATTTTCATCAAATAAACGTTGAATCCTTCTTAAAATTACATGCTCTTTCATATTTCATAAGAGGTTTCTCATTATCTCACTTAGGAATGTTCAAAACATGAATCCTAACCTCAACCAGTACTGTAAAGTCCCTTTAAACAATATTAATGTCCATGGATATTTGTTCACATTAATCTGAAGAAAACAGTGTCTATCTTTCTCGGATGAAAGGCAAAAAGCTGGATCGCGCATGAGGAAAGGCTTGTGGTGGGACTCGAACCCACACGTATTGGACGACTCTCAATTATTCTTCCTATTGAATTACACAAAGTATCCCCATTGCCAAGCCAGCACTACGCACTTGAACGTTCTCCCATTTATAAGTACTGATAATTTTAGTCTTAAATCACAGTACACATTTCGTTACTATCCTTGTGGGCAGGCGTGGATATTCAATAACTTTCAACTTGCTGAATTGGTTAACTACTAGGATCAATTAGCTATTTCTTTGATTCTATTCGCAACAACGTCACTGAGAAATGTATTTTTTTTTCTTGTCTAAAATATATTTACCTGTACAGGTCTGATTTATCAACAAACCAGAATGAAAGTGGTCTGAGCATGTAGACTACTATAGTATACACGTACTTGTATTGCACCACAATACATTTGTAGTTAGCACGTACGGGGAAATGAATCATACGCTCTTTCCGCACGGTCGCATGTACGCAATAGAGATTGGGAATGTTGTACTGACACGCCCTGAAAGCTCCTACGCGGTCACTGCTGGATGAGAAGACTACTACAGTGCATGATGTCACATGCGCAGAACGATAAAAGGAAAATATGACGAGAATTTCACATTTTTCTTAAGTGCATTTTTCCTCGACTTGTCACTGACGTAATATCACCCCCCCCCCCCCTCATGTGTTCTGGAAGAAACAAGCCAAACTTCTTTTATTATGCAAGAAAAGTGAAAACATGTTGAATTTTCTTAGTTGCGTTTATATCGTTCCACACATAATTCGATTATTGTGACGTCACAAGCTGTAGTAGTCTTCTCATCCAGCAGTGACTGAACAAAACTTAAAAAAAGACATAACTTTTGAACGGATGGTGGGATTTTCCTCAAACTCTCGCTGATGTGTTCTAAACTTGGACATCGTGTGTCAAAATCCAAGTTCAATTTTTCCCCATTATTCAATCCCTTATTCTGTTTAAATACATTTTTTAAATATCTATTTAACATCCGTCAGTGTGCGGCATCCCCCTACCCCCCCCCCCATTATCATTTCATCCCCGCATATATGTATATATTGTACATAGTTTTCAGTCTTGTGTACCTGGTGGCTCTTGATGCTGATTCTGTTTTTATTTTTTTATTTTTTCTTTCTTTTCAGAAATAAAAGAGGAATGATGGCGGAATTGTGTCAAAAGCCGCCAGAGTCCATTATCAAACAGTTTGTATTTGTAAAAAGGAGTTTCTGCAATTTACAAGCATTGCTTCTCAGCAGGTCTCCTATTTTTTCCACATGATGTATAAATATCTTATCAGCTATCTGTCATGATTGTCAAATCATTGATTTTTGTCTTTTCGCCCAATATTACAATTTTGTAATTTTTTTATTCTTGGTGGAATTGAGCAAATAAATTGAAATTGAAATTGAAATTACTGCTGCGTTCACTCAATCCACATGTCAATGAAGGTGGACTTGTCCTTCAAGTAGGTTCCATCATCTTTAGCATTCATACATAGAGCCAAACTTACACTGCAAAAAGTCCGGTGTTAAATAGTGAACACCGAGCTGGTGTTACATTTTCGGTGCTCATTTATGGTGTTAAATTAACACCTCCGGGTGTCATTTCCAAATTTTAAACTGTTTTTTTGAAGAGTTTCTTAGTAACTACACTTCTTGTTGATTTTTAATTTAAACAAGATGATCAAGAATTTTACATTAAAATACTCGATTTTTGAAAAAATGTGAAAATAAATTTACACCAAAGTAACACCAGCTGGTGTGGTCTCTTATTGAAGCTGGACGGATGTTAAACCATTGATATTAACACCAACAAATATCAAATCAACACCATGTGGTGTCGTTTTTTAATTAACACCAGTACAGTGTCAAAATAACACCAGGTACAGTGTCAAATTAACACCACGAAGTGTCCGGTGAACACTTTTCAACACCATCACAGTGCATTTTCAACACCTGTGGGTGTGGTCCTTTATTGAAGTTTGATCGGTGTTAGATTTAACACCCGTGGTGTTAAATCTAACACCGATGTTTTTACAGTGTACAAAGATTGACCGCCATGTTCTATGTGTGTAATGATTTGTTGTGCATTCTATAGTCGGATATTGTGTCTAACTTTATGCTTTATTATATCTGATTTTTTTCATTGAGAAGTATGAAAATAAATCGAAGTTGAAATTGACATTGAAACTGAAATTCGTTTGCTTGGTTTATTCGTTCACAATGGCATTATGACGAGTTAGCACTGGATCATTGGGGTGTGTGTAAAAGAACTTACAGTACCATAGTTCACTGTATATATAGACCCTACATACTGTTCATCCAGGGAGGTTCATCCCTCAGTGTACAGTCTACATTATTCCTTGCGCCTATTGAGAGATTATTAAATACAATGAGAAGCAGCTTTACTTGAGGAAGGTATCACACATTCAGTGGCGGATCCAGAGAGGGGCGCACCGGGCGCGCTCCCCTCTTGATTTTTTTTTTCATTAAAACAAAAGAAATAGAAAAAAATTAGATGAAACATGGAAGTAGCTCCAAACATATTCATTTTGCCCCCACCCCTTTACGAAATTGCTAGATCCGCCCCTGAACATTGATGGTACTTGATACATCTTTGATCAAGCTAATCGATATTTGTAAAGATGAACCTAACGCCTGGGCTTTTGATTTTTTTTTTATCGTGCAAGCGACAATACTAATTAATCAATGAATAAATTAATTAATTAATCAATTAATCAATTTGCGTTGTATCTTCAGAGTATGGAGAATGACGCTAATCACTCTTGAGGGAAATGTAAAAAGCTGGATCGCGCATGAGGAAAGTAAATGCGGTGGGAGTCGAACCCACGACAGCTAGATTCAAAATCTAATACTCTACCAACTGAGTTACACACAAAGTATCCACATTGCCAAGCCAGCGCTTGTGAAGTGATTCTATAGGTTATATACAGAACACTGTTTGGGTGACAGTGGTAGTCTTTAATCAAGGTGGATCCGTATTCACTAAATATTTGTTTTCATTAATTTCACCATCCATGCAGTATAGGTGATCAGGACGGACTTATCAATCCTTGAAATGCCATCGTCAAATTTACATGTGACGTATTGTGTTCAGTTCTGTTCTGATATGCAATTCATCAGTATGCAACTGTAGGTCGTTTTCTCGAACGGGATTTCAAAAGTGGTCTGAGCACGTAGGCTAATGTTACTACGTGCTTTAGTAGATCTATTGTGTCTGAAACGGACCGTTGTCCACAATCTGTTGGGGTTTGTTTTGTTGTTGTTTTTTAGTGGCGTTCATACGGTTATACGAAATGAAGGCCTATTGCTATTCTGTTTTTGTAATCTATTCACAATTGATATCAATTCAACAGCTAAGTTCAAACCAGTATTGTTTCAATGACTCTGATGTTATAGTATAGCAACCAATCTGAGTGATTAGTGTCGTCATTTCAGAAAGGGACTGTGACATAATTATGGCATTGTTTGAGACAAGGATTCAACTTTCGACTTTTTGCGAGATACCCAGAAGCCACTTTATGACATCAGTTAGAAACCAGTTATGAAATATGAAAATGCATAGAATTCTTAGAGGAATTCAAAGTCTATTTGATGAAAGTCGGTTTTGAAATGGCTGAGAAGTCCAAAACAAAGAAAAACAAAGCAGTCCTAATGAAAGGTGGGTCCCCTTGAACCTTGAACCTTGAAGTAGTAATCCCTTTCAGCAGTTCCTTGAAACTATCCCGGGATGGTAGAAGTGTCGTGCGTCAGTGAGAGGTGACATGGTGAACAGGATGATTTTAAATGTCACTAATGTACAATAAAAGTGACGGTGCATAGTGCTAGTAAAAAAACATGCATCTTTTCTTAGAGCATGTGTGACCCAACAGGAGGCTGCATCACTCGGATGACTGGAAGAGCAGCCTCTCTGAATGTTAATGGGTTGGTAATTGTGAGCACAGGTCCTGGCAGATGGTTCCAGGTTCTAACAGTCCCATCTGTTATTAGGATCGTTTTGTTTTAGATAGACCTATATCTCAGCCGTTTCAAAGCCAATTTTCATCAAAATAAACTTTGAAATTCCTCTTAGAATTACACGCCCTTTCATATCTCATAAGAGGGTTTCATTATATCAAAGAATTGTCGTAAAAATGGAGACCAGAAGCCCCATCTCAACGAAAACTGTACCATCCCTTTAATCCATTAACCGCTATATAACAGAATAACAACTGTGCGCAAATATAGTAACAGTCAACTAGGAAGCTGGATTCTTGTTACCATGGTAATACTTGACACTGTGTCAAGAGTCGATACTTTTAATAATTCTAAATAAATGTCATGTAGCTGCAGATTTCATTGAATGTTTATGAGAAAATCAACCAGCGATGTAGGGAAAAGCGAAGTGCTTTTTGAAAGATTATTGAATACATAAACATAAGAAGCATCTTCTTCAAAAAGGTATCACACATTGATGGTATATCATACCTCTTTGATCAAGCTAATCGATATTTTTATAGCGATGAACGTATTACGCCTGGGATTGTGATTTTTCTTGAATCTTCTTATCGTGCAAGCGATGATATTTATCTACTAAATAATCAATTATCTTGCGTTGTATCAATCATCAGTCCATGCAGAACACAAATCCCTCTTGAGGGAAATGCAAAAAGCTGGACCGCGCATGAGGAAAGTAAATGCGTGGGGCTCGAACCCACAACAGTTAGTTAACTACTAATACTCTTCCGATTGAGTTACACACAAAGTATCCACATTGCCAAGCCAGCGCTTGTGATTGAATTCTAAAACTTATACATCACATGATTCTGAACACTGTTGGGTTGACAGTGGTAGTCTTTAGTCAAGGTTGATCCGTATGTATGTACGCGATGCCTTTATTGTCATTTTCTCTTAGAACAAAATGATTCATTTCACCATCCATGCAATCATGGCCTTTGCCGAGGTTATATGTGATCTATTGTGTTTGTTTATGTTCTGATGTGCCATTAATCAATATGCAGCTCTTTTGTTTTTTGTTGTTGTTGGTTTTTTTTTCTCGAACGAGATTTCAAAAGTGGTCTGAGCAATATTGCAATATTACAACGTGCTTTCGTAGGTCTGAAACGGATCGTTGTGCACAACAGTGGAGTTCAAGCGGATACGAAGCAGGGGCCGCGGAACCCCCCCCCCCCCCCCACACACACACACACACGCACACACACACTTTTGGTTCGTGAAAAAAAAAGGAAAAAATGGGGGAAAAATCACAACACCCATGAATTTGAATTTCAAAAGATTCCGCCCTTAAATAAAGTTCCCGTCTAAGCACCGGAGCGGCGTAGCAAAGGGGGGGGGGGGGGGGGGGGAGGGGCAATGGGGCGGTCGTCCCCCTTATAAGATTCTGAATAATTCTGAGTGCACAAGCTTATCACTTACATTCCGAAAAATCAATAGTTCCCTCATGTTATAGGGGAATATCCCCTTTTAATCAACCCTTTTCTCTCTCAGTTCCCCCGATCATTTTTTTTTTGATAATTTCCCAAATATTCTTTCAAAATATGCATATACGAGCTATCTCAATTTCACCTTTAGAAAAGCAAAATCCCCCTCGTACGGGAAGGGTGGGGATAGCACTCTCCCACGCTTTTTCCCTGTTTGTCCCCCCCCCCCCCCCCCCCGCCCCCCCCCCCCCGGGCATGTGTGTACAAGTAGACTAGGCTACACTTTGGGTTTTCAAAATATATGCCACAAAATAGAAAAAAAAAGAAAGCATCTCCCTCATGTAAAGGAGGGAGAATAGGACTTATTCCCTCCCACATCATCCTGCTATGTCTCCTTCCACAGACTTGCACTTCTCTGCTTGACAAATTTCCAGATATTCCAACAGTTGTGTGCGCTAGATTGTTTATTTCAGTTTTAAAAATGATTCTTTTAAAAAAAAAAAAATCTCCCTCGAATATGGGAGGGGTATATCTTGCCACCCTCCCATTGGCTGGTCTCCTCTGTAGACTTATAGTACACTTTGGGGAATTTTGCTATAATTAACACGCCCCTGGAAAAAAAAAAACTAATTATTTTCATTATCATTTTTTTCTTGGGGGGGGGGCTAGAAAAAAATTCGTGGTTGCGATATTTGCGATTAAAGGTCAAGAAAAATAAAGAGAATAATAAGTAATAAGAAAAAATTTTCCTTCTTTTGACCATAACTTAAAAATATATACCTTTATATGAAGTGACCAATATATCATTTAAAAGGTATTATTTTGTACTTTATGACAGAGATCGTACTTCAAAATGATGGACTTATCGGTTTTTTGCAAACAAACCCTTCATTTTGTTATTCGTGACTTGAAATCGATGACATGAAACTGTTATAGTCCAAAAGAGGTGAATGATTTTTTTTTTTCAATGTGAGAATCTAGAACTCAGTATGTTTCTATCCCATTTTTATTCAGCATCATTTTTTTTAATAATCTTCAGTATTATCATTGTTGGTATTATTGTCTTTATTGTATTTACTTGTGGTCAAGGATCAATGGTCGCAGCCCAACACCGGCAATTAGTCATCCTGAACAGGTCATGCAGGTCGGACGCCCAAGTTTCAACAGCGCCATCTTTTGTCAAAGGCACTACAACACTCATGTCGATCATTCTGCCTTGTTGCATGAAAAGACTGATGCACTCAAACAGTTATGTACTCTCTAAAAGAAATCGAGTGAAAATATTCACTCTTGAAGGAGTGAATACAAAAAAGAGTGAATTTAGAGTGAAGTTGGAGTGAATTTAGAGTGAAAATGTTAATTTTCACTCATTTTGGAGTGACCTCAGGGATCACTCGAAGATTTTGGAGTGATCCCTGACGTCACTCTTAAACGAGTGAAAATGAACATTTTCACTCTAAATTCACTCCAACTTCACTCTAAATTCACTCTTTTTTGTATTCACTCCTTCAAGAGTGAATGTTTCCATTCTATTTTTTTTTTTTAGAGAGTAAGTCAGAAAATCAAGGAAAGTATAAGTCACGTATCACCCAATCAGTTTAAGTGTATACAGAGAGTTATGTTTGATTTTCTGATTTATTTCAGTTTTCAACCTTATGGAACAGAGTCCTGTGTTGTGAATACACTTTTCAAAGGACAAGCAAACGAACACAAATAGGCTTACTAGCAAAGGTGGCCTACTCATGCCCCGTTTGCCAAAATATCAACAGGGTTTCCATCTAGGCCTTTTCGTACAGTTCACCCAACTCCAACTCTACACGTGAAAGTTTGAAGGTTTATTGACTCAATCACCCCATTTGGGGTATGCCAGTTCAAAAGCATGCCACATTTGATTTGGTTTATTCACCGTAAATTTACGCAAAAAGAGTACAGTAAATGTATATGATAGGCAATATACAAACACATAATCAATAGAAAATGTGTAGGCCTACTTGAAAAAAAAAGACATATCGATTTACTTTAAAAGGAAAAGGTAGGATCGCCTATTCAGTTCTGTCTACGAAGACATGGCTGTTCTTCCATGGGATCCTAACATGAAATTGATACTGGGACAAAAAAAAAAAAATAAGATTCAAACTGTATCGTTGATAAGAGAACAAGTGTCTATTGGCTGATCTGGATAATAATGCTGTGGAGGGATTGTGAAAAAAAAAAAAATCCAGAACACATGACATCAACTTACCAGAAAATGAGGCAGGACTGTAAACAAATTAGGAGGGAGATTAGTAGTATATTGCACGACATAGTTATGATAACATACAGACCTATAGGCCTAATGTAAACGTTGCTGGCACCGCCTGCGAGCACAAAGTCAAACAACACAAATTCATAGGCCTAACGCTAGATATATGATATACAAATTGTTATAATACCATAGCATAGGTCTACCAACTAAATCATCTTAACAATCGTATTTACACGCACACACACAAAAAAAATTGATAATCACTTTTCGAAATATTGAACAATTTCTTTACAGAATTTCGCCATCTTCACCACAGTCTCCTATATATATCAAAGAGGTATGATACGAGAGAATTCCTCTTTAGGCCTATCACTTAGTGTCATCAAAAAGTGAATCCATTCTAAGTGCGTTTAGCGGGCATGGAACGTTGCAAATTCATCACCAATCCTTCCGAGAGAGAGCAATTTTCACAAACTCTTTCACTTCTTGGGATGTTAGAATATAACGTTCTGTCGCCACTAGTTACTTGTTATTCAAATTACGAATGTCCTATCAAGGAGGTTCGAGAAATGGAGTCATGTATTCGCTTTGATCCCATGCTCGAAGCCGCCACTCAAATAATAGTAGGGCCTACATTTAGTGCCTTTTCCACTGAATACAAAGCACTATATTTGTAGCCTATGTATGAAGCCTGTAGGCCTATGTGTCAAACTGGATCTGCCCTCCCCCCCCCCGGAAGAAAATGAATTCACGTCTCATTGCATAATGACCAGCCACTGTCTAAGGAAGATAAGATATGTCTTTATGATGGTAATTACTTTTCGCTATCCCTACTTACAAACGATGGGCGGTAGACAATGGATAAGGCACGGGGGTGCGCGAAAAGAAATTGCTCAAATATTGCTGATATAGATATCAAAATTACTCGATTGTACGTGTCTGTACGCTAATCTGACATAGGGCCTAAAGAACTATAGGCCTACTTGAAGATGGTACCATAATATTAGTTTCATTTTGCGGAAATAATGAGAAAATTGATAAAAACGGCTTTCCATGAGGGTAAAATTTCAAACACTTTCACAATATATAGCTATCAGATTTACACTTTTGCACATAATATTATTTTCGAACAGAATTGATGCTTTATCATTAGATAGGTGAAATGTCATTGCATTAGATATATAAACGAGCGCAGCAGAATACCAGATAATGTTAGCGTTAAAAATGAATCTCCAGATTGCTCAGAAAGATGGCGGCTTCGAGCATCGAACATCAAAGGCACAAATTATGCACCTGTGGAATTCTTTTGTCCATCCATAGAAAACTCACTGACAGCCAGGTTGATTAGGCGTTTTCACATCAGCCCGATAAAAATCCAAGCTCGAGATATTTCTTATTTTCCCCAAGTCAGAAAATAGCGCGCTATTTCGAAATATCGGGCTGATAGTCAGTTGTAATTGTAACGCCATCTCTCGAACCTCCTTGGTCCTACTAATATTAGAATTCTCAAATTTTTAAATCTTCTAGAAACTTGTACGCTCTCTACGAAAGATAATAGAGCACCCCATGCGCGCACGAGGATACATGCACATAGTGTTGTTCATTAGTGATTTGCTCGCCACGCATAAATATGCGAATGGGGATTCCCGTCCAATTCGATCCTTACAACATGATAGTAGCGCGACTGCTCCGTATACCGTACTTCTACTCTCCCGCATGACGGATTGACAGAGTAAACATATACTCTAGCTTATGAAACTTTAAAAACTGGAGATAATGCATCAAGAAGTTTAAGTGTCATAGAAGTTGATCGCCGTGCCCGTTCGACTGCTGATATCTTCATAATCTTGGTTCAAAATGGAAAGACGCTACCCGAACGAAAACCTGTTACCCACGCACCCGGCGGCAACAACGCATGTGTTCGGCGGGCGAGTTTACGGACCCGGGCCCGATGGAAATCTAGTCCGTGCTGCTACTAGCAGGCCTACTGGCACTGCACAACGAGGTACGTGGGAGCCAGGTGTGTATACTGTCTGTGCAGTGTGCCACATACCGCCAGTGAATTTAATCTAACCTTTGGTTTTCTACACTTACAGTTCCCAGATAGATGTATTTCGCTCTCAGTAACTGTCATAAGACCGGCAATTGTACCAAAATTATGGCCAGAGACTTCATATCATAGATTCGTTGGTTCGTTAACTGACGTTAGCCACAGTAAATTACAGACAGACTTGTCTTTGACTTCAGCATTGTTCAGCTGAGAAGTTTAGACAAAATGTAGCTACACGCAGCCGCTGTAGCGACAGCGGCTGCACCTCTATTCCTTCGCAGACGTTGTCATTTTTCAGTGTGGTTGTGCGACTCCTTCATGAATATCTTTATTAATCGTGGAAAACTAGAATACAAGGAATTATCGTAATCTTTGATAATCATTCAATAATCGGTATGCGATTTTTTGTTTAATTACGTCAAAAACTCACCGAAATCTGTGGCTGAAATCAGGTCTGTAAACGTCCTTATTGCTTCACTCCTCATCTGCGTGTTATTTGAATGGCATTCACTCTCATATACTACAACGTACAACGTAGGTAGTCGGAGAGGCGTCCTCTAGCTCTCCGACTACTGTAGTACGTATACGAGAGTGAGTGTGAGGAGTGCAGCAATAAGGACGTTTACAGACCTGATTTCAGCCACAGATTTCGGTGAGTTTTTGACGTAATTAAACAAAAAATCGCATACCGATTATTGAATGATTATCATAGATTACGATAATTCCTTGTATTTTAGTTTTCCACGATTAATAAAGATATTCATGAAGGAGTCGCACAACCACACTGAAAAATGACAACGTCTGCGAAGGAATAGAGGTGCAGCCGCGTCGCTTCGCGACAGCGGCTGCGTGTAGTTGGACAAAATGGTGAAATAGCCCCAATCACACACAGGCTTATTTGGGTCGTGAGGGGATGATGTTGTCGTTGGTTCGTTGACCATGTTGACCAGAGCACAGAGTATTACATTACACATTAGAGAGACTTCAGCAAAATCGTAAAATACAAGTAGGCTGTACTGCATGATAGCTGCAGGACGGACGCATGCTTCTGTGTAAATTAATGACAAGCATGGTTCGTTAGGTGACGGTGTGTAGTAGGGTTGTTACCTGTGCCTGTGGTACGCTCACAGTAGCTAACACTACAGGTACCTCGATATCTCTTTACTTTGAAAAATTTGTTTGGGGCATAGATCTATATCATTTAACTGACCTTAGAATCAGAAAATCTTTTTGAGAATGAAAGAAAGAAAAGAGATGCCTAGAGAGATCAAAGAAAGGAAAGGGGTATAATCGTGATATAGTCCCCACATCCCACCGCAGTGCGCGTGCACCCGTGGGTTACTTAGGGATTATAGGGTTAGGTAGGGTTGTATTTAGTACGGACAAGCAGCGGTGGGTGACTAGACCTATATCACGATAATGCCAAGAAAAGAAAGAAAGAAGGGAGGATGGAAGATGCCATTAGAAACTAGAAATCGATGGTAGTTTGGTTGGATGTTGTATGCATGTTGGTACATCATTTCATTTACTAATGGTTAGCCAGGGCCTTCACATCGCAGTTTCAAATAAATTTAGCTTCAATGCCTAGCACTCAATAGCAATACTAGCTACTACTCCAGTTCGTACGTGAGTCGTTGGTCGACCTACTGTAAAAGGTATACGCCTCGCTGACAGGGTATTCCGCAGTTGTTTCAAAGAAAGATCAGAGGAGAGACAGAAAGGTGCTATGCTGCGGAAATCCGCCCCACTGCTCTAGGGTCTATCAGATGTCAGTCAGCCCCATTTTGCGATTGATGGGGCCGCATTCACAAGTAAACATGAATCTGTCTTGAGATCTTGTGTCTTGTGCAGCTTACACCTAAATTACCACTGAGTTCATTTACATTGGAAGCGAAGTCCAGGACAGAATTTCGTAATTTTCCATCATGTAGCACATGAAGTACCGGTACCCTAAATGCGTAGCTCATTTAGATTTGTCGAATTAATTGTGGTCCTTTGAGCAGAGAAACCAATATACCGGTACTGAAAACCCCAGCTTTACAGATTACAGGAGGCTCACATATTTCAGAAATGTAAATCCATTACAATACTGCTTACTTAGCAAGGTCACCTGTGTAGATTTTATGTACAAATGTAATTCTTTTGTTCTTCTTCCTTGAGCCCCCCTCATGCATTCTTTCGGTGAAGCTGCCACAAACATATACATGTATATGCAGGGCTCCACACTAACTTTTATTTTTGGTGGCCCAAAGGCAAACATCCGACCTTTTTTGGTGGCCCCGGGCCACCGTTAGTGTCGAGCCCTGGTAATATGTCATCATCCTTGTTCACTGTGATTTGTTAGAAATTTTGCAAACATTCTTCAATTTTTCTCAAAATTTTGAAAATCTGTTCCCAGAACCAATTTTTTGTTGATTAAATGTAAAAGAAAAAAAAAATCGTTACGAGTTCTCCTTTGGTTTTAACTATTTAGGGGTAGACCCGTCTATCAGTTTGGATTTTTTTCTTGTATAGATTTTATTTTTAAAAAAGGCGTGTCAATACCAAACATTCCATGTCATTGTGGTATTTGTTCAATTATTAGCTGGCCTTTGTGTGAGTCTGTTGCTTATCAAATTGGGAATTTTGGTGTGAGATGTTGAAATTTTTGCGCATTTTGCGCAATCAGAAACCAGCGCAAAAATAAAAGCACAGTGACATGAATATGTGACCCGCTACAACAAAAGGATCCTAAAGTCGCTGACGTGCGAGCCGAGAAAACTGAGTTTGAATCAGATCACCAAAATCTGTCAAAACGTTCGGATTTCTGTTTTTAACATAATTTTGTAGTCTAATGTATCTTCTTTCATCTGCTGAATTTTCGAAGCTGAATGATCAAAGGAAAGGCCTGAAAATAGCATTTTTCTGGGCCATGCTCAGCTCGCCCGTCAGCGACTTTAGGATCCTTTTGTTGTAGCGGGTCACATATTTTTGCTCGCTATTGTTCCAGTAGTTCATTCCTTGGTTTTGCCGAATTGAAAACCCGCAAAACTCATCTCACTCGGCAGAGCTTGAAAAATTACTCATGCGAAAATATCCACTTTTACAGAAAAGGTAAAGCATAACGTAAAAAAGTAATTAGATATGTCTTAAGGCTAGACAGGCTGAAAGTTAGTTTTTGAGGTCTACTGTCAACTCTCATTATCAAAAGGTATTGTGTCTTGAATTTTATCTCTATTCCATTGAATGAAGAGCTTGTCTTGTTTATGGACCTTACAATACCTGTATAAAATGACAGTGCTGTGGAGCTGTGACATAATTTTTGTCGAGCCCACCGGAGGTGAGGGGAGACAAGGGATCGCCTGCGGCGTCTGTCCGTCCCTCGTCCGTCTGTCGTCCGTCCGTCGTCTGTCCGTAACGCTACAAAAACTTCAATAACTCTTTACTCTGAGCTTCAATTGCAATCAAACTTTGAGGGAAGAGGGGTCATGCAAAGTTTCACATTTTATAATATATGAAGGTCACCTCAAGGTCAAAGCTCACAGGCAGGGGTCAATGAACTTTTAGAGCCCAATGTTCAGTTTTTATGGCGCATTTCTATTATGGGTCATAACTTTTGATCCATAGGTCCATTTGTGACTAAACTTGGATGGTAGGTGTCCCTTGGGGAGTGGATGATCACCACAAGGTCAAAGGTCACAAGCAGGGGTCAACAAACTTTTAGAGCCCATGTTAAGTTTTTATGGCGCGTTTCTATTATGGGTCATAACTTTTGATCGATAACTCCATTTGTGACTAAACTTGGATGGTAGATGTCCCTTGGGGAGTTGATGGTCACCACAAGGTCAATGGTCACAAGCATGTATTGGGTCAACAAACTTTTAGAGCCCAATGTTAAGTTTTTATGGCGCGTTTCTAGTGTGGGTCATAACTTTTGATCCATAGGTCCGTTTGTGACCAAACTTGGATGGTACAACATGATGTCCCTTGGTGAGTGGATGGTCACCACAAGGTCAACGAACTTTAAGGGCCCAATGTTGAATTTTATGGCAGGCTTCTTTTTTGCCATAAATTTTTACCTTTGTATATCTCTTTTTATCTGTTATGCTATATCTCTTTTTTTATCTGTTATATCCCATTCGCGTACAATTTCTTGTAGGCAAATGGGCGAGACACATTATGGCGCTTGCCTTGTTAGAACATTACATTGGTGTATATCACCTAACACTTTCTGGACTTAGTAAGAAACTTGAAAAAGAAAATGGATAGTCCAGTGAATAATGGGACATTTAAACAAAAACTCTGTTACATGATCACCATTAGACTATTTGATTTGATTAGAATTATCTCATATTTAATCAAAACTAGAAAGATTGAAGTATTCAAATGTTGTAACTGATTATAAAATGTTAACTTTTGTTGGATGAGAGGCTTTGAATGTACATGAAGCTATTGGCACATATTGTTGCTGTTTTTTCTTTGTAGTGTTTGCTACCTGTGATCACTCCAAAAAGAGAATGCTTCTGTGGTATCATGTATTACTAAAAAATGTTGCAGCCTGTGTCAACATTGGTAATCTTTGCCATAGAGAAAAACCATGATTGCAATATGGTAATGGTTTATTTGAGGTTAACTTTGTTACAATGTAAACTGTATGTACCAAAATGTAAACAGTGTTATCTGAGTATTCATAGCAGCCTGTTTCAAAAGCAGGGAATAGAACGACATGGTGTGGGGAATCCCCCAAGACAGTCGCGCCAACCAGTAACAATGCGGATGGTTCATTCCAGTTTATAATGTGCACAGGAAACCAGTCCAAAGAACATTACTGTTTTAATACATGGCTCTGCCTGTGCGTTGTTTCATGACTGGATGTACATTATATCGATGATGACTGGCGGGGGAGGGAACATACGGAATGTTCCACCCGAAGGGTTTGAAATGCTATTGAGGGAGGTTATAAGTCCTGAGAAGAAGTCGAGGGACATTGTAGCCTCCTGAAATAGCATTTCAAACCCTAAGGGTGGAACGTTGCATGTTCCCAACAACAAAAGTCATCATCTGTTATATTATATGGGTTAGTCAAATACATCAAATATCAATATGTCAACGTCAACCACCAGCACAACACACTCGATTGCTCGCTTGCGCAGAGCCAAATTTACTGTGCACGCACGGTCCTAAGCCTTCTGTCGTTTGTTACGTGAAAATGTTTTCCCATGGGAGAACATTACAAGAATGTTCGCCCATGTGCGAACATAACGAATGTACCTCCATCACATGACTGTGTTTAGCCAATCACTAACAGGTACTTGACTAACCCATTTAATATTGTACATTGTAGGCCTACATGTAGGGCCTACATTGTAATACCCTGTTCATAATACACTATTACTCTAGCACAGGAGCGCTCGTGAAACTGTCCTTTGTGCCCCTTTGGGTCTGTTCAATACTGAGAGTCACTCCCAAGGAGACTATGCAAAATGGTTGAAATGGGCATAATTTCTGTAACCTATACATGGAAGAGGAAAGAGCAGGACGTGCACATGCAGGTCTTAATGAGACTACCAAGTTGAATAAATCTGAAATGATATTTAATATATATTGTATTCATAGATTTGAATACAGAATTGTAAGCTGTAGGCCTACACACGTCGTCTGCGTGTACCCCATGTACACTTCTGTGCTGACCGGTGCTATTCATGGTTTGTAACCCTATGGGCAGGGAATGGGTGATTTCAAGTTCGGTGCTAGTGCTACAATGTAGTGCTAGTGCTAAGTGCTATCTCAGCACTACTACTAGCACCGCTAATAAAACCGAACTTGAAATCACGTCGGTGTTGGGAGTTGACCTCAAAATTATGACGTATTTCCGGTTGCTGGTGCTGAGCTCAGTGTTGAATGTAGTCTGCTGAACCGAGCTCCGCCGTCTGTGTTAGCGATTTACGTGCTTTTTCCCCATTGACTAACACTGGCCCCTAGGGATTAGCATTTTCTTCATTTCAAGTTCGGTGCTGGTGTTTGCGTTGCCGTGCAAGACCTGTATTCGTTTCCACAATACTTAAGTAGATGCACATTTAACGTGCAAAGTCTATGCTAATGCAGTGGTCGCCCACGTAAAGAACACGAACACTCCAGACATGGCTATATAAATCTGAGCCTGGGAGCAAAATTAAGAAAGTTGTACTTTGGGGAATGGATGAAATTTGTGGCATTTTAATCCGTCTTCTGCACTACGTGTGTTAACTCTTAATGTGCCATGGTCGCCGAACGGCGACCTTAGTCCTGACGTGCCATGGTCGCCGATCGGCGACTAAGAAGAGCTAGAAAAGCATTGATCATTTAAGTTATTGTGGTACCGTAATGTGTTGCACCAAGAAACTGCCAATGATATGAACTGGTAGCTGGTTAGTATAACCATCGTTTCCACTGAAAATATGACCATGTTTACATTGGAAAATTTTGAGTAAATACATGATTTTTCGGCTCGATGTATTTTTTTTGCGTCGGGAAAATCCGCAGTGAGCGCACCCTCCGCAAGATGTGTATGGACCAAATGTCTCATTGGTAAACCACGCGTGTGTATGCTATTGAATCAGCGTGTATTGTCTATGCGGTTCCACTCGCATTGTTCCGCTTGGATGCTGTCCTGCGGGAAGCTGCTTTGATTTTGTCCCTCAAAGAGGGTCAGCTTTCGTTCGTCGGTCAAGTCTTTCATCCTTTTGTTTTGGTAAACGTCACTAATCGTCCCCCATGCTAGCATAGGAATTGCACGCGGACAAAGGCCAGCCGATTTCAATAGAGAACGCCTGCCCCCGGTCCGCTTAGACAAAAGGAGGATTAGAAGGTTCTTCCTTCTCAAGTGGACAAAAGACACTCTTCCAGGGCCAGGGACATTACTTCAGTTGCAAATACAGGATCTGGGACTAAAGAACTCACATTTGGGAATGAATTACTGAGGCAGAAAGAGAAATTACTCAGACAAAATGAACTGCTAGTATCTTTGGAATCATACAATTCTAAGAAGGCAATTTTGTTATCATTTGAAAGAGGAGATGTTGCTCTAAAACTTTCTCACAGAGTCAAGGGAGCGTTCTATTGAAGAAAAACCGCGACTGACTCTTTTTTTCCATACTACACAAAAATTTCTAATAATTTTTTTTGATGTATCAATTATTTCTGCAATATTTCAGGCTCAGATAGAAATTATGGCAAACTAACTACATGACATGAAAGAACAAACATTTCTTGATATATGTTGTGTAGAACTCAATTCAAAACAGTCAATAGTTTCAGAGATATGGCGGTTTTAAATTCCATCGTCAATTCAGTTTCGAAACGTTCTAGCTTTAGGTAAAAACCTCTGGCACGTTAGGGGTTTTGGGCCTGGCACATTAAGAGTTAAACTATTAAAGTAGTTTTGGCTACATCTTTTAATATTTGACTGTAATCACGCACCATCACTCTTTTCGTCGCGCAATTTCCGCGGAGCTCGCGGTGCTGTGATTCCAGCACCTAGTGCTGGTGATCGATAATTTTGATTGGTATCGCCTTGTTTATCTGACCGTCGGTGTTGGAGCTCAATTTAACGCTATTATTTTGGAGCTAGCACTAGCACTAGCACTAGCACTAGCACCAAACTTGAAATCACCCAATGAATTGGTCATCAGTCAACCCCCAAGCGGTCTTTTTATCGACCAAAGTAATATTGCAGTATCCCCTCCAACTGCAGGATTAACTTTCTTCCATATTCTCACAATTGTTTTGAGCTTAAAGTTTCCATAGAAGAGAATTATTACGTATACGAGGTAGTTTTGCGAGGCAATTGCAGTTGGTATTTTGCAGGGTCGTGGAGGTCAGCAGTCAATATCCGTTGGTATTTTGCTTCTTCCGGGTTTCGCCATTCACTTTACATGTCTAACATTCCGATCGACCAAGAAGAGAAAACATTCAAGGACGTCGCTGTGTGTCGGTTACACGCACCGCAGAAAAACGCTGATAAATCATACAAGGTGGACCACCTCCAGCAGCACTTCGCGTCAAACAATGACTAGTCCATTTGTGCTCAATAACTGCACAGTGACCATTATTACAACTCTCCAAATTGAAACAGAAGCAAAAATAAAGTGTAAAAGCGTTCAGATGTTTGAAGTTCGCATGTTGCAACTACATTTGTATCTTTGAAGTTGGAGTTGAATGATACAAATGTATGTATATCATTGATGAACAATTTTTCAATTATTCGACATGTTGGTGATGATCTACAGGTAGTCAAATGTGGCTTGATCTATATCATAGTGTATAGCCGTATTCACATATTTTCCTACTACACTGTAGGGGATAGGTAATACGATAATTGACTGGCCTTGAGGGAGATACCAGATAAATGTTGCCCGCACTGAAAGAATATTTTCTGGTATCCCCCTTGAGGCCAGTCAATATTATATAAATATCTGACTGTATCATCCTTGATGTTATCCCAAGTTCTTTCTTGGGCCTCTTTTGAGCTGTCTGTATCCACAGTGGTAGCCATTTGACAGAGTCATGACTCTGTCACTGGGAAGTGGTTCCCCACACCTGGCTGAGTCACTCATTCTTTGATGTTAGAGATCTTTAGATTTTTACAACATGACATTCAGAGAAAAAAAAACCTTTTCTGAGCATGCGGAATATTGTGACTTAAATTCGATCTATTTACAGCTTGCATAGTCTGAGTTTTCATTACACGTTTTGGGCTATTTTTATGTCTGCTGAATTTGAAATGCAGAGAGCTATTTGATGTACCTATCATATAGGGGCGCCATTTTATTTTTTGTAGGTTGCGTCCTAGCGTAATCTAAAGCTACTTTTCAACATGACGCGGGGTAAGAGGAGAACATCCAATGCAATTGTCATCTCAAACGTCCGCACTTCAGATCTTCCTAATAGCTACTCAGGACTATGATGTGACAGGTAGCACACTCAGACTGCAATGTCAATTGCCCTGTCCCTCCCTATGTGGTGTGAACATGCCCAAGCTGATCTACAAGATTTGCTTTGTATTGGGAACATGGTTTATAAACCTGACTTGGAAACATGATTTGAAAGAGAGACATGATAAAAGTTTTTCTAGTGCGTGCTTATGGCTCTCTTGGACTCTGCCATTGTGCATAATTAGCTGTGCAGCTGGTCTCATAGCAGTTTTTACTCATGAATATACAGCATACGCCATATATATTTCGAATATATTTCATGTATATTTCATGAATATACTGCATACGCCATATTCGCAAGTCTAAATTTTCTGAATAGGAAATTCCCGATGATTTCGCAAGTGGTGAAATTTGCGATCGTGGAGTCCTGTACTGAACGGAGAAATATACACGCTACACTTGTACGTCACATTCACATCATTATCAGAGTCAAAATTTTTGTGTGTCTTTTTAATTTTACAAATAGCACCCGACTCGCGGAATTTGCGAAAAATAAAAGCTTGCGAAATATTGGCGTATAGGCCTACAGTGAAACGGAAATAGATCAGGGGGATATCATTTTGAAGTTAAAAGTTCCAGCACCACGGTTGTGAGATTGGGTGAATGACCAAGAGTATCCTCACTTGGCCTTGGGTTTGTCAGCACAGTGGACCTAATGGTCACACTACACACATTTTAGTAGCCAATAGTCTAAAACAGAGGGATACATGCAATGTACAGTGGAGAGTATGCCCAGTGGGGATTATCCACTTTCCAAATAAACCATGGAGCTATGACGCACTCCATGAATTAACAACAACTGGAGTATTTCTCAGAATTACCAAGGTGTGTGTGTGTGTGGGGGGGGGGGGGGGGTAGAAGGAGAGAAGAACGCCATGTTGTATTTTATGTCAAGAAGAATACAGTGTACATCAGGATGTTAGCATAAAACCCAAAGCCAGAGAAAAATTTATGTGGATTGAGTGAAAGCAGCAACATTAGTAGAACATATCAGTGAAGGAATAAGTGTTTGGTACTAGTTACAAAACTTGAAAATGGCATACAACACACACATACTGAAGCTTTTCGATATGCAATGTCGAAAAGCTTCAGTATATGTGTGTTTTATGCCATATCAGTGAATGTTTGAGGAAAATTGTAGGCCTACTATTGATGTTTAAAGTTACGAATTTTTAAAGTTTTGGTATTGGAAACTGCTGAATGAGGAGACTACTAGAGGTTTATGGCATCATGTGTATGGACAACAATATAAAGATTTAAAGTGTAAAGGGAATTCCAAAAAATCTATTTTTTGTGAAAATTACAATATTCCATCAACTTGATACTGACATGTTATATGTAATAGCAACTATTCCCCCTGCTTTCTGAAAGCGGTTTTATAGTCAAGTGCTCTTTCATTATGCTAGAAAAGTCAATTTTTGTGGAATTTTCTTTTATATTAAATTTTATTTATATTGAATATTTATTGAATTATGACATAATCATTACCTCGAGTTAGTCTCCTCATCCAGCGGTTCCAAAACTTTAAAAATTCATAACTTTTGCATCGATTTGCTCAAACTTTCACTGATGTGTTCTACTAATGTTTCTGCCTTCACTCAATCCACATTTCTCTCTGGATTTGGGCTTCTTTTAAAGGACAAGTCCACCTTCATATACATGTGGATTGAGTGAATGCAGCAATATTAGTAGAACACATCAGTGAAAGTTTGGGGAAAATCGGACAATCCGTTCAAAAGTTATGAATTTTTAAAGTATCTGCGTAGTCACTGCTGGACGAGAAGACTACCATAGTGTATGATGTCATATGCGTACAACCGTATAAAGAAAATAAAAAGAGAATTTCACAAAACTTTACTTTTTGAATTAGTGCACATTTCTTCGACTTGTTACTGACATATGTTAAGGGTAATATTATTCCCCCTGCCTTCTGAAAGAGAGAAGTCAAGTGTTCTTTTGTTATGCGAGAAAAGTGAGAATATGTTGAATTTTTTTATTCTTTCTTTATATCGTTGTACTCATTTGACATCACAAGCTATAGTAGTCTTCTCATCCAGCCTTGAGTGAGCAGAAACTCAAAAAATTCATAACTTTTGAACGGATTGTCCGATTTTCCTCAAACTCTCAATGATGTGCTCTACTAATATTGCTGCATTCACTCAACCCACATGTCTATGAAGGTGAACTTGTCCTTGAAGACCAGGCGTCCACTAGGGCGCGGACAAGACGCGGACAAGCCCCGGAATGCAAATTTGGTATTCCGCACTCCTTCGGGAACCTGTCCGCACGTTCCTGAACGTGTCCGCTCACTGTCCTAAACATGTCCGGGCGTTTCCGCACCTTCGGGAGAGAGAAAAATTTCCGCGTCCAAATTTTGATCGAGACCAAAATTTGGACGCGGAAATGAACTTCCTGACACCTTCGGCGACTTGTCCTGATGATGTCCTGAGGATGTCCCGCTTGTCCGGAACCCTTCCGCTCCTTCCGCACACGCTCCGGAAAGAATCCCGCGGTGTGGGGAAGCTTCCCGAATGAAAGCGGAAGACACCAGGAATGTTTTAGGACAGCGCGGAGCCGATGCGGATCTATATATGCAAGAGTCCGGAACCGATGCGGAAATTTTGTGATCCAGACTCGAAAATGTCGTCACTTTCCGCGAGCGTCATGCCAATAAAACGCAAAATGAGCAAGAAGGGAGGCGAGGCCCCCATGCAAATATCCCCATCACAGGCACACATTTCGTCTAGTGATGAAGAACAGGTAAATCTAAGGAATTTCAAGTCCCAGAAGGCAAAGAAGAAGGTAGTAGAGATTGTGTCAAAAGCAACCAGAAAGAAGTGAAATCAGCCCCCTAACTTCCTAGTAAGTTTGTTTTGATTTGATCTTTTCAGAAATTATTTTTCATCTGAGTGACTTTCCTGGTTCCTATTACTTACTATAGTACATTTTCCTTTATGTTGTTTTCGTATTAGGTTGTCCCATGTGACAGCCCAGCTGAAAAATCACAAAAGTAGGTGGAAGTACACTCAGAAAAAAAAAGCATAGAATTTTTGGCTAAGTCAATGTTAATGTATTATATAAACATGAAAAAGTTGTTATTCATACGTAAATGCTTTCTAATGATACAACATATTAGAACAAAAGACAAATTCATCACACTAAAAAGTATGAATTCAATTGCAAAGATATACCTGTGGTCTCATTACAATGTAATATCTTTGAAGCCCAAAATAACAATGAAAGCTAAAGATGATGGAGGAAAATGAAGAATTTTCTGTCACTTCAAAATTCAAGTGAAATGAGAGAAAAAGCAATAAATCATGAACTCGAAAAAGTGTTGAATTTCTGTCTTTCTTTTGTTTTGTTTTTTGCTGAGTGTATATCTTTAAGTACACATTATAAGCATCACAAATCATTTCAGAAATATTCTTTACCTGAATGATTTTCGAAGTTGTTATTACGTAATATTTTTTTCTTTTTGTTTTAGTTGCAAATAAACTCGATTGTCCAATTTGACAGCCCAGCTGAACACCCCCCCCCCAAAAAAAGAAGTAAATTAAAGCAGGTTACAAATATTTCCCCCATTTTTACACTTCATTGACAATAGGCGAGTAAAGCTCTAAGCATGAAAACAAAAATTCTCGGACTTGAAAATGTTCAAAAGTGATCAAAATAAGAGAGGGTTAGAGATGCACAAGAGTAAAAATCAGAGAAAGAAAAACAAATTTAATGATTGGGATCATTTTGGCATGCTCTACAGAAGTATCAGACAAAACATGTATACTTCACGATGGATAAAGCACAGGTCTAAAAAAAAATACATATATATAAGTAACAAAACTGCAACAAAGTTCATGCTTCTTGTGAAGAAATAAACGGTTGGTGAATACAGCATGAACTTTGTTGCAGTTTTGTTACTTATCTTTTTATCTTGCCCACACGTGGACTACTTTATCAACATGATTATATATATATATATATATATATATATATATATATATATGTATATACATTTACATTTTTATGTATATTATATATATATATATATATATATATATGGTTCAAAAAGTTTGCGAATATCATCAATGTGACTGTAGGCAGAGAAAAGATTGTTCTCCCAGATGAGAAAAATATTTTTAAAAAATGAGTCGTCAGCCGACATGCAGACAATCCTATTCTTCGACTTTTGGTGGTCACATTTATCAAATAATATTGACCAATCATATTAATATAATATCAGCCGCTACTGCGGATCGAAGCACAACAAGGAGCATCAATGACGGCTAGCAGTCAAATGAGGAAAAGTCAAAGTCAGCGCCAAATTTATACCTTTCCATTTTCCTGGTATTGTCCGCAGTTTGTCCGCATGCCTAACTTGTGTTGTCCGGAAGGCATCCTGATTGTCCGCGTTCATTCCTGGTGTAATCCTAGATGTTTCCGCGCTGCCCGGCTACGATTAGCATATTCCGAGGTATTTCGCGCTCTTCCGGAGTGATTCCTAGGAATGTCCGCAGTCAGTCCGCGGACAGTCCGCGGACAGTCCGCGGACAGTCCTAGGAATGTCCCAGGACAAGCCGATTCACAAAGTTATTCCGCGTCTGTCGCGGACAGGATGCCGAAATAACAAAATTTGCTTCCGCAACCCTTCCGGGGCTTGTCCGCGCCCAAGTGGACGTCCGCCCTAATGCATTACAGAGTATACAATTTTATGGCAACAAAGCACAGGTCATGAGATACAGTGTACTTCCTGGCAGTGGAAGCTCATCTAGTGCCGTCTGCTATGTAATACGTACTGTACTTACAGTGCATAGTACAACTGTGCTGAGAATATGGAGTGTTGACATCATAATACATAGATCTTTGTGTAATAAGAAATTTTGAGTGAAATAAAAGTTAGTAAAGTGTGTAGACAATGATATTGTAGCCATGTTTCCAATATTGTATTGTGTGATTGTAGGATATCAATCACCTCACGATCCTACACGTACACCTTTATATGAGCAGTGCAATGGAATGTGCTTGTTTTCTAAGGAGTATGTTTTAACTAAAGACATAATACTTTGATCACAGTTTTGTTGAACTTGACTCTTTGTCACCATGTTATTAAAGTTGGTATGGAATACCAAAGTGATGATGTCACAGTCTTTTGTTATAGCTTGGGTTGGAACCAGATGTGAACATGTCTTTATAGCAACAATAGTGTTCTCAGACATTTGGGAGAGGTGAAGTTGTTTAGAACCAGTTTTCATGGTAATGATGTCACACTTTGGTCATAGATCAGCCTTGTCAAGTTTTGCTTTTAAAGGGAAAATCCAGTCCAACTATAAGTTAGTCTGATAAGAAAGATTAAAATATTACAAGTTCAACAGTATGAATTTGACCGAAATGGGATGAAAAAATATTGTAAGGAAGTTATGACATTTTGAAGTTTCGCTGTTTTGGGGGAAAACAGTTCTTGAACAGTCAATATAAACAAATGACAGAGTGAGTATGTCATCCCCTCACAATGTACCATATATATAGTTTGTACAAAATGTTGAAATTTCCAGTTTTTTTTTTTTATTCAAATGCAAAATTTTATGCCCAAGGCTCAAATCTTCATGTACATTGTATCTAAACTGATCACTATTCTGAAGTTATTAAACCAGGAATGAGGTCATGTTTCAGACTTCAATGACAGAAACATTGAATTTTCATCATATTTTTTTTTTTACACAATCAATCAAAAACTGTGAGGGTATGATACGGTTAGCTCACTCATTTGCATAATTATATATTCATACCCACTGTACAATACATGTAACTGTTTTGGAGAAGTCAAAACTTCTAAATTTCATAACTTCCTTACTTTTTTATCCGATTTCAGTCAAATTTTTACTGTTGAACATGTAAAATTTTACTCTGTATTATCAGATTTAACATATTTGGACTGGATTTCCTCTTAAAGATAATAAAAAGTTTTGGTACATGTACCTCAAAAGCTTCCCTGAATTTCCTTGTCTTGGTTTGTGTTTCAGGTTAAAGTACATGTGTACGTTGTCTGTGAGAATTACTCGCCCCAAAGTGCTCTCATGTCTTAGTAATCATGCAATAATGGTTTCGTACCAGAGCCAACGCTGTACAGCGTCGATAAATATTGTACGAAACCACTGACTGCAACCAGCAGCGTGCAGCCCATTGTACGCATAGCTAACTGCGACCAGCAGCCCCATACGCATAGCGTAATGGGGCTTCGCATTGTAGCATTCAGGATCATGACAGAATTAGTATCGCGGGTAAATGTCAACTTAAAATCCAAAAATTTCTTCGATTTGAAGACTTACCAATTAAGTTGAAGTATTGAAAACAGGCTTCGAATAACGTTTGGTTCTGCCAATAGCCCCTTTCTGTTCGAATTGATGACTGAATGTGACTCGGTCGAGAGGACCTTGGGAGAGCTACTAGTACATACACTGGATACCATGGCCAGCGCATGCGCACACAAACATCTTATCCGTTCATGGATTTGAAATTTGTGTGCATGTGATGTGTTCGCATGCACTGGCTGTAGTATTCAGTGTACTGTATGTAGCTCTCCTAAGGTCCTGTCGACCGAGTCACATTCAGTCATCAATTCGAACAGAAAGGGACTATAGGCAGAACCAAACGTTGCCCAAAGCCTGTTTTCAATACTTCAACTTAATTGGTAAGTCTTCAAATTGAAGAATTTATGGGATTTTAAGTTGACATTTACCCTGCGATACTAAATCTGTCATGATCCTGAATGCTACAATGCGAAGCCCGATTACGCTATGCGTATGGGACTGCTGGTCGCTATGCGTATGGGGCTGCTGGTCGCAGTTAATTGCATGATTACTAAGACATGAGAGCACTTTGGGGCGAGTAAGTCTCACAGTGTTAGTTATATGAAAGGTACTTTAACCTGAAACACAAACTAAGACAAGGAAATTCAAGGACACTTTTGAGGTACCAAAACTTTTTATTATCTTGAAATGTATTTTTCAGTCATCTGAAATTGGGTTTAAAGTGTGATTTATTTTTTAAAACATGGAATAGTATAATGTGCAGGTATGAGCTGGGCTGCAGAGAACCCTGAATATTTATAGCCTGTAGAAAAAAGAAAAAGCAAATGTACTTGTACACCTTACGATGTTTATGATCCAAAGTATTAATTTTGTATTTATTATTAATCTCAGTGATTCACCTCTTCAAAGGCCAATTCCTCTTGGAAATACCCGTTCATATTAAATTTGTCAGCAGTGAGGTTTAGCAAGTCCAAATTTGTAGCCTGGCAGTGTATTTCTGTCAAAGACGTCATATTGATGAATTTTCATGGAACATCCACGATGTTAATTTTTCTTTTCCTGTCACGGAGGCTAGATTTATTTTTTAACACACTGAGAAAGACATTGACGAAAATATAGTGTATGACCCAAGGCTTGCCAGTAAATCATGATCATTCATACATTGTAGGCCTACCTGCCAACCTTTCTCATTTAATACCTGAACATTTCTATTTCTTATGATAGAAGCTCTTACAGTCAATTTTGTGTTCCTTCATACAGCTCTGTATATATATCTTCTTTCTTTTTGTTCTCCCAAGTATCCATAAATAGGGCCATTCTCATTGCAAAAAATCGCAATATGAAGACTCGTGATCTCTTACCTTTGTGTCCACATTGGCAGGTAAACATCGCAAAGTTAGCTCCGATGCAAAAAATTGCGATCTTTCATGACTTACTGAGCATGCCCAGTTTACTCGCTCGATCATTCCCAGCATGCTGTTCGGTTCGCGCGAAACTGAAATGTTGCATACGGTACACACAGAGCTGTTTGTAAATGCAGCTCTATGGGGGTAAAGCGGATACGGAAGTCACTTAATATCGCAATATTTCTGCTGCGTGCGTTCTCATTGCAAAACTCCTTGCGAAGTTTCGCTGGAAGTTAGAAAAATCGCACTTCGTCTTGCGATTTTTCGGGCGATGGTTTTGCGAGAGTTGCTAGGCAACTTTCACCGTAACTTCGCGATTTTTCTAATATCGCGAGTTTTCACCTGCAATGAGAATGGCCCTCATGTATCCATTTTTTTTTTGGGGGGGGGGGGGTGTTGAGAGGTATACATGCAGGTCAAATTTTAAAGGGATAAAGCAAAATTAACCCGTTCCATACTAAATTCTGAAATCTCCATAGACTTAATACGCAGGCCACAAGGTTCCCGTATGGAACGGGTTAAGTGAATGCAGCTTTGTATGGGGAAGGTACCCTGCACAAGTTTATAGTCAGTTCAGATGTGTTGATGTACAGTTTGTACAGTGTGAGTGCCCCTACATGTACAGTGTATGTTTCATACAGCGTAGCAGTTTTAGAACATGCAAGTGATGTACGTGTATGTATTTGGCACAGTAGACAGCTAACCACCCACACTATAGAACTGTGCTGAACCATTCACATCATGGGGGTAGATGAGTGTACTGTTGCAGGATGAGGAAGTCAGTATAGATGTAGTCTTCATCAAGACACCTACAAGTACACTATTAAAGTCAACTTTTTTTCACATAGAATTAAAAAAAAAACGAACACTATGGTACAAGTTTCACTGAAAGTTGACATAAAATGAGAAAATTGCAATATTCAACAGCGTTGCATGTTTTCTTTAAAAAAAAAAGACAGAAAAACCCCCTAATTTTTGTCACTTATTAGTTGAGATAATGATGATGTTATCACCCTTTGTCTCTCTATTCGGATATATCATTATGCACAGAAAGTAAAATCTTATTTCCTGTGATTAAAGCAATTACAGCTCTTCCAAAAAAAACACATCAATGCCAGGTTATTTACAAGTCAGTAATAGTTCATACTGAATAAAGATAACAAGATCTTTCCTCAACAACAATTGGGTGGGTATTTGTGTACAGATCGTCTGCAGACTATTCAAAGTGAAGACATTATGATCTCCACTAATATGTCGGCCTACATGATATCTTCTTGAAGCTGAAGTTGCATGAATGTTAAACTTAAAAATTAGACAACGTACACTTCTTTGTCTGTGTAGTTCTAAATAAACTTGTATCAGACGTACATGTTTTATGATCTGAAAGACAACCTGTAATGAAATGGGTTTGCATACACTGTCAGCACCCCAAGAAAATGTGGTGTATACTGATTAGAGTGTTAGGTAGAATCATTGAAAGTATTATATCATGCATAATGAAGAGTGTACCGATATAACTCTATATACAGTACAGTGTATGTTACATGATTTACTGCATGAACAGGTGTAACCTTTCAGTTTAGGTTGCAGACAAATTTAAGAGCTTAAAATTTCTAAATTGATCAGCAGGCTAATAAGTGAGATGCAAAGATCCACTGTGTCTTGGCATACAGCCAAGTACTCAGAATAATATGTCACTGAAACTCTCAACTACAAGTGTATTTAATTACTCATGTGACTCATAATTTGACTAGTTTTGCAGCCAAAATTGTGCAATATACAGTGAATGTGTTACTGTTTCCTTCTATACAGTGTAGCTGCCATGTCATGATGTCTTTTGTATGAGGGAAGCTCTCTTCAGAACAAATGTATGGCATTAAGTGATAAAATCTGTTTGGTGTCTGTTTGATACATGTGTACTTCTTACAACTAGAGGGAAAATCAAAATATAACATGGATAGACTTAACTTTTTGTCAGTGTCATACAATGTTCCTTACTTGATAATGTAGGCCTACATGTATGTTGAAAGGGAATGACGATGCAGAAATTTAGGTGATGGTGTACTGTCCCATTGCCTAATACATCACTAGTGGTCCCATATACTCATATTCATGTTGGGATCATCACAAGTTTTTGATCACCTGTGTATGGTCTGCTACTTGCATGCAGTCATGCTAGTTGATGTACATTGTGTACTATATCAGAAATCAAATCAAGATTGGACTTGAAGGTCCTGTTTACTTTTGGGAGCAGTGATTTAAAAAAATGTCCAAGATATCACATTTGATGCATACAACTTGATGTGTAGGTCTGTTGTATCATAAAACATCCTACTACACTCGTATGTATAACATTTTTGCAATAGAGCCTAAAATATAAGGAGATATCTGTATTTTTCTCATTAAACCATAACTGTAGATGGTTTAGTCTGGAAACATTTTTAGTATACATGTAACTATTGTTCACATTTTGTGTATTTAACACAGATTCAAATTTTTACAGTGGCAGTAACTATCCCTAACTCACATTTTAGAACTAAAGGACTAATGCTGGGTTTTTGTTTCTTCTGCAAATGGTAAATTATGCCTTTAAGTTATTTTCTCTCTAGGAAGGGCTTTTTTCCAGAAATCATCAAATGTCACTAATATGACAAACTCAGTACAGTAGTCTTTATGCAAGGTGGTCAGTTTGTCAGATGCACCGTATGTTGAAAGTCCTCCATATTTTGTTAATTCACGCATTATGCAGGGCAATGTGAAAATCAATCTAGCTTGATTATCTTGTGTGAATTAAAAAGATACTGTAATTTGTCCCATGCGTGATGGGTGTGCATAACGAATGAAGAGAAAATCTTCTTATTTTTAATCCCATGATGCAACTCTCCACAGTAGATTCGCCTTCTTTTTTTGTTTTAATGCAGGCTATCTTTTTCCCTTTTTTCTCGCTTTTTTTTTCCAACCAAGAACCGAGTCTTGATTTGTCTACTCTAATGCTCTGTAAACTTAGAATATGATACTGCTGATATGATAGCAGATCATATGATTGTACATTAAATTTTGATTATTGAGTTTAATTATTGGAAATCTCATCACCAGTAAAATGTTTTACAAGATTTGGCAACGTAGGCGTTTTCACATCAGCCCGATGTTTCGAAATAGCGTGCTATTTTCTGACTTTGGAAATTTTCCCGATAGCGAAATAGCGCGCTATTTGATAATGTGAACACAAATTAGCGCACTATCTGTATCACTCTGATTGAGAAATTTTCTAGAGTCCAACTCTGGAAATTTATGAAATAGCGGGATAGTAGCGCGCTATTTGATAATGTGAAAACGACTCGAGAAATTAGCGCTATGCATCCCATCATGCCTAGCGTGTGTGACCCGCTCGATCGAGGCAAACTGCACACAAATCATGAGGAATTTTTGAGAGGGCACGCACATTACTGATGCTGTTTGCACATACTCAGCTGTCGAATTAGCTCGACAAAAATTCGGGCTGATTCTCTTCGGGCTGATGTGAATAAGAAATGAACTAGCGCGCCAACTCGCAATCGCGAAAAATTTCTCGAGCTTGGATTTTTATCGGGCTGATTTGAAAACGCCTTATGACTGTGGCTATCATTTTATCATATAGGCTACAAATTTGTCACTAACCCAGAGACTCCAACTCTCCCGTTTTCGACAGGAGATCTCCCGCCGAAAACCCATTTTTGCAAAATCTCCCGTTCTCCCGTTTGAGATTTAATTTCTCCCGCCCTGGCTCTTTGTCTCCCGTTGGAAAGGATTTCTTACATATTTCTATCGTATGTTGAAAAATAAGCCTTAGATAGCACCAGAGAGCATCTAGAACCTTGGGAATTTCGCGCTTTTCACACATCAATGTTGAGTCTCCCGTTTGCTAGGGGCTTCAGGCGGGAGAATCTCCAGATCAGAAGGTACTTTGGGTTGGAGTCTCTGCTAACCCCTACCCCATGATGACCCGAAATGTCATTTCAACTCCAGCCAGTCAATGACCCCCAACAATAGTTTCCACCTCCAGTGAGTCATCGACCTTCATCATCCATTGAGTATACATTGTACATTTAGCCCCATCTAATTTACGACCAAGTGAAGTCAAACCCAGACATCCTGCCCTTCTCCCATTGATTACTTGGAATTGTTGTTGAAACCAAATCCAAGAACACTACCTCCTTTCTAAAACTAGTCTCGCCTTTGTTTCTACAACAACCAAAGTTCTCTATCATAGAGACTCCACCCCCATTCGCCCATGCACCCTTTCATAGTGTGTCAACTGTGTGTCTCATGCAATGTATGAAGAGAATTGTTATCATTTGAGTGGACTTGCATTCTGAAGCTTGAAGAAAGAGATCATGCCAGAAACCACCTCTCAAATAAACTACATATGTACACTTGAAAAATGGTACATTACTACTGTATGTGCCACGATGTTTCATTGAACGTGCACCCACTCTCTATAAAACTAAACCAGTCCCAACACAACAGTGAAACATATTGTGCTTGTGTAAATCTTATCAATTTTGTATAGGGGCTTTGATGACATTTTTTCAAAGATACATACATGTACATGAGGGTAAACAGTAAAAAAATATTGTGCCAACATTTTTCTTCATTTTTAATAGGCAGTGTATGAATGTATTGAATTATTTTTGTCGTTCTTATCTTCTACAGTGGTGTTTACTGGGAGAAAGGACTCGGCAGAATCAGAGAATGTGGAGCAAGGAAGGAAGATTCAAATCAGGCTATCTCCCTCTACCACTGTCAAACAACAGTTCCACACATGCAAGTGTGGCAAGGTGCATGCCAAAACAGAGGTTAGTCTTGTGTGACAGGAGTTTGTGTGGGGAAAGTCAAAGTGAAATGTCACTCCTTGTATTACATAGTTTTCATACACCTGTAGAAACTGAATGAATTTGGAGCCCTTCTGATAGTTATGTTTTAACTTAAAAGTTTGCATAAAGGAATTGAGGAAATGCAGCAAACACAGTGGGTAAAGTTTTGTTAGAATTAGACATGAGCTTGTTAAAAGGAAATAAGGTTTTCCATGTTTGATGAGAAAGGATATCTGTTAAATCACACACAGATCAAATTCTGCGATGATGTCTTAGCCTTATTCCTTCTTTGCTATAGTATTGGTTTGCTCAAAAATTATGTTCTAATCATCTTCATCTTTTAACCATTTATGTGCTCAGGTACTTTCATAGTCTAACTTGACAGGCTCTTTAATTAGCACCGGCAGATAATCCCTCCCCCCCCCCCAAAAAAAAAAAAAAAAAAAAACAAAAAAAAAACGAACAAACAAACAAAAAAACTTGACATAATATACCAAGCCCACTTGGATGAAGTAGTAGTGATGTGCCTCAGTCCAACAGGAAGGTTATTGTGAAACAATAGGATTAGGGAATAAGGAGGATTAGGTAGTCTCTATTCATTGGTGGTTGGTTGCCAGCAGACTAGGGAGGTGTTTCCCACCTCCCTGCAGATACACTGTATCTCTGCCAGCCAGTGTGCCTACCAATCACCAAACAAAGAACAGTGATGATAAGATGAAGTGTATGCTGTGTCGTCATCATCTTAATCATAATAACAATGAATAAAAAAGTGCTAAATAATGGTATTTCTAAGTTTTTTATATAGTCATATTATATCAATTCAAAGGTCATTTACTCTAAATGATAAATTGGTGCAAAGGGTTTATTGTAATCAGAGAAATATTTCTGAAGATGAAAGTTTTGTAACAAATAATGTCTATCTCATCATGAGGATAAATATGAATCTGTAACGTTTTGTATATTGTTTCCATAGTTTAGGAAAAAGAAGAACAATCAGATCTTGCATTCTGTTTTGTGCTGGTGTCAAATTAAGCAGCAAAGGTTGAGAGTGATCAGTTATTTGCTACTGCCTGATGAATTAGAGCCTAAGTTTAAAAAAAAAAAGGTTTTAGATTTTAGATCGTTCATGCAGAATTGATAAAACGATTCAGGAATTTTTTCCCAGCCTTATGTCTGTCCCATTGCAAGAGCAATTTAATTCAAGTTCATCGTTACCTGACAGTTTCTGAATTCTTTTCTGTGTTTGTTTGACAGCCGAAGGATGTGGTCGATGGATGGAACAGACTTCTGAGAGAGGGACGCAAGTGTCACGAAAACAACCTCCGCATCATCGTCTTCGCTCCTCTACTCTACAATCGTAGCACACTGGCCCCCAAATGGCAGAAATGGATGAGAAAACAAAACCTCATCGTCGATGAGTAAGACCAGCTAGATACCAACTATCCCTCTCTCCTGTCTTTTCATCTCCTTCTGTGGTACCTCAACCTCCAGCCCTTTTAACTATCACTATTTGCCTTCCTTACACTCTCCCTTGTGTTATGTTCTATAAACATGAGATGAAAATCAGTCACACAGTCATCTCATTTTGATTGGTGTTGGGAGAAACATTTATTGACATCTTCACTCCAAGCAGTCAAAACCCAGACCCCTCTCTCCAAGCAGTCAAAACCCAGACCCCTCTCTCCAAGCAGTCAAAACCCAGACCCCTCTCTCCAAGCAGTCAAAACCCAGACCCCTCTCTCCAAGCAGTCAAAACCCAGACCCCTCTCTCCAAGCAGTCAAAACCCAGACCTCTCTCTCCGAGCAGTCAAAACCCAGACCCCTCTCTCCAAGCAGTCAAAACCCAGACCCCTCTCTCCAAGCAGTCAAAACTCAGACCCCTCTCTCCAAGCAGTCAAAACCCAGACCCCTCTCTCCGAGCAGTCAAAGCCCAGACCTCTCTTTCCAAGCAGTCAAAACCCAGACCCCTCCATCCAAGTAGTCAAAACCCAGACCCCTCTCTCCAAGCAGTCAAAACCCAGACCCCTCTCTCCAAGCAGTCAAAGCCCAGACCTCTCTCTCCAAGCAGTCAAAACCCAGACCCCTCTCTCCAAGTAGTCAAAACCCAGACCCCTCTCTCCAAGCAGTCAAAACCCAGACCCCTCTCTCCAAGCAGTCAAAACCCAGACCCCTCTCTCCAAGCAGTCAAAACCCAGACCCCTCTCTCCAAGCAGTCAAAACCCAGACCCCTCTCTCCAAGCAGTCAAAACCCAGACCCCTCTCTCCAAGTAGTCAAAACCCAGACCCCTTTCTCCAAGCAGTCAAAACCCAGACCCCTCTCTCCAAGCAGTCAAAACTCAGACCCCTATCTCCAAGCAGTCAAAAACCAGACCCCTCTCTCCAAGCAGTCAAAACTCAGACCCCTATCTCCAAGCAGTCAAAAACCAGACCCCTCTCTCCAAGCAGTCAAAAACCAGACCCCTCTCTCCAAGCAGTCAAAACTCAGACCCCTCTCTCCAAGCAGTCAAAACCCAGACCCCTCTCTCCAAGCAGTCAAAACTCAGACCCCTATCTCCAAGCAGTCAAAACCCAGACCCCTCTCTCCAAGCAGTCAAAACCCAGACCCCTCTCTCCAAGCAGTCAAAACTCAGACCCCTCTCTCCAAGCAGTCAAAACTCAGACCCCTCTCTCCAAGCAGTCAAAACCCAGTCTGCCTTTTCCAAGGTCCTCTTTGGCTTGTGTACACTCACTATTTGAGCTTTACACAATGGCCCAAGGGCTACAGCTGCCCTCCATAAAGGGGACAGGGGAGTACAATGTTAACCCGTTGAGGACGAGTCCCGAGTATACTCGGGCAGATGTCTATGGGAAATGTGTGTTGTAGCAAAATCAAACCGTCCTCAATGGGTTAACAGTGGATTACTCATAGAAAAGGCTGTTCTACAACAATGGGACAAAGAGACTAAAAGACAGGATTATTACAAGAGGTGACATCAAATTCCTAAACTGCCAGGGGAGGATAATGACACTGAATTTGGGCAAAAGACACCATAAGGGTAAAGATTAGATTGGGAAAAGGGCACAATAAAGGTGACAATTACTGCTGTATCAGTGACCATGTTCTAAAAGCTAAAACCAGTGTGTCTTTGATCTCACGCTCCCTAGTTTGTATTGGACTGTCTAGCCAATATCTGACAATAGGACATTGACCTTGACTATAGCTACGTGTACCTGGAGCAGGAAGAGTCCTTGACCTTAAAGGCATAATTCACCATGCATTTGCAGATGACAAAAAAACACCAGCTTTAGTGCTTCAAACTAGTTCTGAAATGTGAGTTAAGGATAGAAACAACCACTGTAAAAATTTGAACCAGTATAATCGATGTTAAGTATTGTTAAATATACAAAATGTGAATAGTGATTTAGAATCAAAATGTTTGCAGACTAATCTGTCTACAGTAACGGTTTATTGAGAAAATCTATATCTCCTTATATTTTAGGCTTTGTTGTGAAAACTGTATATGATAGGATGTTTTGTGATACAACTGACCTACACCTCTGCATCAAATGTAATAACTCAAACATTTTTTAAAACACTGCTCCCAATGGGAAACAGTACCTTTAACACCCTGTTGCTTCCTTCCTTCAATCCTTCCTTTCTAGGGTCTTCTTTCCTGTAATATCAATCCGTTCAAGGACAACATGCACATGGTGTTGAATACCGCGCACATGTCTATTACAGTTACATCACCATGCAAACTTTCAAAGAACACATAACCATAGTGAATATTGGAAGTAAAAAATTATCTTGGTGTGTGTAGGATGAAAGATTGATCTTTTTACCTTTGCTCAACCCAGCCATAGATTTCAAGAATAGCATAGTCATTGATGAAAAAGACAAGGGGGAAAAGTAAATCCAAACAAAGCAAAAATGTTAACAAAGCTGAGGATGTAATCTTATTTTGAAGTCTACTACATTGTCACTTCACTGTTTCAAATTCCTAGTTATAAGTTCACTGGTTTGTCCATTTATCTGAAACAGATTTTTACTCAATACATGTGCTGGTGGTATGACCTTTTGTGTAAATGTTGATTGTTGCTTGTTAAGGTCACTACATTCTTTGTTCTGCCCAGTATACTCTAGCCTTTTGCCAAGGCCCTCTTGCTGTATGGTGATGAGCGAATTGGGAATGAAGTGAGCCCAGCTGAGTGTGTCAGCGCGAGGGCCTTTTGAGATCTGATTTGCATCCTTATGTTAGCCCTTTGAATTACAGTATGCTTGAATTGCTACCCGCATTGGGTAGCAAAAAATCGACCAATCTGTGTGTCTGTCTGCCCAAGCCCGATTTGCATAATGGCGAATGCACGCCACAGACCTCCATGGGTGGTCAGTGATGCATGCAAACAGGCCAGACAACGCCAAGACGAAAGACGAAGGATGTGGGGAGCGCGCCATTCCATTGGTTGACCGGATCCTGTTAATATGAATATTCAGTAGGGTTCATGTGTCATGAATAATAATGTGTGAAGCAGATATCAAAAGGCCCTCATACTGTTTTGCTCTGCTTGGCTCACTTCACGCACTCGGCATAGTCATCATAAAGTGAGAGGGTCTTGACAAAAGGCTAAGTAAATTGATGAAACGTAAAAATCACCAGAAAATTGTGACGAATATTGCTTAAAAACACAAAGCGCACAAAGTTTCTCCTCCCAGCTAGCGTGTCATGGAAATGATGAGATATTGATTTGTCTTTCCTCAGCTCAACATCGACTGAAGGAAAGAGAGCAGCCTTCAGCAGACTCGATGAACTTGAAATCATTTTTGAGTTCACCATCAATTATTTTAAATTGGTGAGTACACTGCAACATGCAAAACTTCAACTTAAAAGATTATTGCATCTGTTTATGTGTTGCATTTTATCCAGCTACATGGGCAATAATGATTCCACTCAAATATATGAATTCAATACAGATGTTCTTTATTCCCAATCTTTGAACTCAGTAAAAAGAATATAAAAATTGTGAAATCAGAAATATATAGGGTTCATGAGCAAATGTGCACAGAAAATACCAGAACATTAAACCATTTCAGCAACTCATAGGTTACATGTACCTGTCATATAACATTTTGATTGCTTTTTGGTACACATTTTATCTTGTGTTAATGACTGAAAAGGAAAAACTACATAGGCATCCAAGATGCAGTACTCAGAATGGCTCTGTATTACACTTGTACAAGAAAAAGCGTTCACATTTACACTGTCATCTGATATGTGTGTAAAATATTCTCTGCTTAAACTTGTTCATATTCTGTCCCGAAATGTGTTACGGAAAGTGTGTTCACATTCCCTCTCTAATTGTGTTCACATTCTCACCTGAGTATGTTTAAATTTTCACGTCAAATGTGTTCCCACTCTCAACCTAAAATATGTTAACAGTCCCTCTTAAAAATGTGCTTACACGTTCACATGAAGCGTATTGACATTTCTACTTCAAATGTGTTCACATTCTCACCCTAAGTCTGTTAATATTTTCAGCTAAAATGTTTTCACACTTGCACCAAAATATATTCACATGGTCCCCTGAAATACATGTTTGCATTATCTCTTGAAAATGTGTTCATATTCTCATCTAAAACGTGTTTACATTTTCACTTACAATTTCGTCTGTTTCCTGTTTTCTTAACAGGTGCAGCAGTCAGACTTCCAGTCTGTCACACAGCTGATGGAGGAAGTAGAGAGGGTAGGTGGGACGACATCAACTTAAAGGGATAGTATAGGTTTTGGTTGAGATGGAGATTAAGATTTTAACTTTTGGTGAGATAGTCAGAATCTACTTCTGAAATATGAAAGAAGATATAAATCTTAGAGGAATGCAAAATTCATTTGATGAAAATCAGTTTCGAAATGGCTGAGATACCCAAAAAAATATGGAAAGAAAATTGTCCTAATAAAGGGTGGGTCCTACCTTTTATTACAACCTCTTTGTTTTTGGATATCTGAGGCATTTCAAAACCAAATTCCATCTGTTAAATTTGAATTCCTCTTAGAATCATATGCTCTACTATATTTTATAAGAGGTTTCTCATTATCTTACAAGAAAAGTTGGAAACCTGAAACCCCATCTCAATCAAAACTATACCATCCCTTAAAAGATCCGGTAGAGTAGGAAAACTGTGTTATTGGAAGAATAGCCAGACTTGCATACATCAGAGAATCCTCATAGCATATCATGTACAGCATTATAGGCATCGTACATGCAACCTATGAATCTTGAATGAAGTTGACCATTAACCCGTTGAGGACAAGTCCCGAGTATACTCGGGCAAGCGTCAATGGAAAATGCGTGTTGTAGCAAAATCAAACAGTCCTCAACGGATTAATGATGAGCACACTGTATAATGCTTTGGTGCAGATATATGCTGAAGGGCAGTTGTATTCTAACAGGTGTGTACTCTTGTTGGCTGTGAATGGAGAATGATTTGATAATGCCAACTCCCTCCCCACACTATCAGTCTGTAGAGTGTGCAGAGATCTCAAGTACTGTAAAAGTGGAAATTTTTGCGGTGTCGAAATTTTTGCGCAGTTCGCGCAACCAGAAAGTAGTGCAAAAATAAAAGCATGCGGTTATCTTTGCTTGCCATATATGTTCCAGTTGTTGATGTCTTGATTCTGCGGAATTAAAAACACGCAAAACTCTTCTTACCCGGCTGAGCGCAATAAAATTAGTCGCGTGAAAATATTCACGTTATTTAAGGTGACTTTGCTCATCCAAGATGATGTGTGAACAATGATGTTTTCATTATATACTGTAAACGTGGAAATTTTCGCGGTACATTAATTTTCGCGGATTTCGCGCTAGGTTCGGCTAGCGCGAATTCAAAAACGCGCGAATATATCTTCGCAATTTTCTATGGACATTTTGAACGGCCTGAATTGTGTGCGCTTCGTCGATGATACTGCTACGTAGTACAGACATGTTTACGCTATAGCAGTATCATCGCACGCACCGAGCCCATGGCCGATTGGTGTGCTACATCCCCGCGACTACAGTACTAGTACTACAGTACATAAATACACATGAACTACGTAGTTGAGCGCTTGTACTCGCACTCGCGCCGCTCACTACGTCGCTTACTAAGTATCGTACGCTGGCATCGCTGGATGAAAACAGAGACTGTGTATTAACCCGCTGTGGAGCGCGAATTTAAGAACCCGCAAATATGTTTTCGAGCCGCTCAGCGCGAAAAATTAATCACGCGAAAATATTGACGTTTACAGTAGTGTAACACTTGATGAGATGAATTCTTGAATGTCGTGTAATGAGTAATTCTGGCTGATAAATATTCAAAAGGACATAGTATTATATCAATAGCATGTAACATTCAGATAATTTTTGTATGGAGTCTTGATGTTGTTTGTTGTTTTTTCTTTCTTTACAGAGTGAAGAGTTTGCTGATGCTCTGAAGGTCGCCAAAAACAACTCTTATTCCAAAAACTTTTTGTGAGTACCATTTAGAAACTATCTCTCACTTGTAGATTAAAGCTATTTTCCTACCTTGTTAAGGACAGTATGACGTAGAAAAGTAATTTTTAAAGAGAATCTCAGGATATGATTCAAAGCCATGAAGAGTGAAACCATTTCTCTTTGACCCAGTGTATATCCTAGTCTGTGTAAGATCCTTTGAGATGGACCAATTGTGATTGTGTACCACTCTTTCTCTACAGGCTGTCTACTGTAAGCCACAATATTTTTGCGGCACGAAAATTTCGCGAATGGGAGCCAACGGCCTTTTTCGTGGCATGAAATTTTTGTGAGTTGCCTCTAGCATTCAGTGCATATAGTGAAGACAAGATCTTCAGCATGCATTTTCATTTTGTGAAACTCGGCTCTCGCGTAATTTGCGAAATTGAAATACATGCAAACATTCCTCGTTTATGCAGTATTCCCTGAACTTTATTCTATCAGAGTTGAACTGTTGTGTAATTCTCTCACACTATGACCACCCTTTTCTGTTCAATGTCATCAGAGGAGATGAATTAACCTGTTCAATCCTGAATTGTGAAATGCTCATTGATTTAATACACAGGCCACCAGGTTCCTGTACGGAATGGGTTAAAAGGATGTGTAGTATGCACCTGTTGAAAAGTAAAACAAAGTAATACTAATAAGAGGTGGGTCCCACCTTTTATTAAGATTTCTTTGTTTTAACGATCTCAGCATTTCAAAACCAATTTTCATCAAAAAATAAAATTGAATTCCCTGTTAGAATGATACATGTATGCTCTTGTATATTTCATAAGAGGTTTCTTATTATCTCAACAATAAAAAATCATCATAAAAAAACATTGTAAACACCATCTCAACTGAAACTGTACCATCCCTTTAACTTGTGCATTATTTGTATACTGTTACCTAGACCAGATAATGCAATCCCTTACATTCATATTTTTGTTTGATTTCTTGCTGACAGTGACAATGTGAGGACCAAGAAAAAGCTGCCAGAGAGTAACACTGTCAGGCTTCTCATTCTGGTCACACTCAAGCACTGTAAGTATAGGGGTCAAAGTTCATAGGTCAAGGGTCATGAATTATCAGTTCTATAGAAAACAATGACTAGAGATTTATGCTAGGGTATGAGAATTCATCTGTTGAGAAGTGCAAGGATGTTTGCATTCTGCAAGATCTTGTGAGATAACTAAGTCTGGGTCAAACTTCGATAACACAAAGGGAAATCAAGGATCAGTTCTCAAGATTAAAGAAAAAAAGGGTGAAAGCTCGCTGTTCCAAGTGAGGACTGCTTAAAATTTTCTGCGTTGGATTGTCTAAACTGAAATATATTTCTATCTTTCTTCCTTTCTTTCTTTCTTTCTATCCTCTTTTTTAGCTGTGTTACTTGTTTTACTCTTTGTGTGTAGTACAGTTAAAGCATGCATCAGCATGGCAGACCTCCCAACCATTCTGAATTTGGAGGGAAAATTTGAATTTTGACCATTCCTAGCTGTTGTTTTTTATTTTTCTTGATGATATTGCCCCACACTCCAATGGGAGTTTGCTCTTTCTCTTTTACTTTGGAGCAAGTCTTGCCTATCTTTTAGTCAGTAAGATTGGGACATCTGGTATGGAGTTTATCACTTTCATGCCTCCAACAAAACTATTTGATTATAGTTTTTATCCTGTATAAAGACATTGCCTGGTATCATGATGATATTAGGCAGTGGGGTGAAGGTGGAGGTGTAAGATTGCAAGTGCTGATCTACAGAGCAGAAGTTGCAATTTTGTAGAGGGAGACAAATTGAAGAAAATTTACACCTCAACCTTCATCCCGTGCTTACTATTCTCTTGCTTTCATAAATGCCTTGTACGCTTGGACCATTTAATATAACAATGTCCGAATTTCAGAGCTTTGGTATTTGTTTCATGTTCATTATGTCCCTGCCACCAACCAGGGATAGAGCCTGGTGGTAAAGTGTCGAGGTGCTGAAAGCGGTAGATGACAGGTTGGAGTCCTGTGGTTCCTTTTTTTCCGATATGTCTGTAAAATTATAGATCAGCAGTTGCGATCTGACAAATTTCATTTCTAGAGGGAGACAAATTGAAGAAAATTCACACTTCATCGCCTGGTTTGTTTGAATTTGACGGAATTTGCTAGTTACCTTTCATTCTGAGTGTGTCAGTCTATGCACCTACAGCTGTATCTTGATGGTAACATTCCTTTGTTGTCCATTTTTTGTTTCAGACTGGCAGTATGTCCATCACACAGTGGTCCACAGAAAAGATATTTTGTCTTCGCTCATGAAACTAAGCGAGGCGGATGAGAAGGTAAAGAGGTTCTTTTTGTTTATTTTCATCAAGCAGAATTAATCAGTGATTACCCACCTGTCTGGTCATTAAATTCGTGCAAAACCTGTGATAAGAGTATGCCCCTTATACTGTATACGCTGTTATTTTTGCATGCAGATGTTTTTTTTGTGAATGAGGAGGTCGTAAGCATTTTCGAGATACGGTTTTCGCATATGGATACAGATACAAACATAAACATGCTATTATCCTAGCGCATGGACACATTTTCATTTGTTGTTAAATTCACGAAATTTGCGGAAATAACAGCTTATGCAATATACAAATAGTAAATGTTCACACAAGTTTGATGATAAAAGATTTAGTGAGGTGAATGTCAGAGATGCTCTATTCAATGAAGCGAAGCGGAGACTAAAAGTATGCCTCATCTTTTAAGTCCAAAGTCTTGTTCTATTGTAATAGTGAAGACCATAATATACTACGCTTGTTTTATACAACAGCTCCGACGTCCATGATAGTGGTACACACCGATGCTTGAATACAGCACAGAAATGGCAACCGTTTCTCTTCATGTGAAAAGCGACTGGTTCTTTACTGCACTATGGCACAGTCATGCACAAAATCATGTTTGTTTGTTTTTTGTTTTTTTGTCCATCCGTCCATTGATCTGCCTCAGATCTGTATCTCCTTTAATTTGCTTTAATTTTTCCATACAAAGAAAACTGTTGTAGGTCATGATGCTGTCATCGTTAGTTTCCTGTGTCTTTTTTTCTGCATTGTCTGTCTTTATTGAATGCCCGTAATTGTTTCTTGTTGATATCTTTCGCTTGTTCCTCAGGAAATGAACACTTTAAAAGACAAAGGCAACAACTTAGTCCATAATCGGAAGTTCCGCGATGCGTTCGGCATGTACACCCAAGCACTGAAAATAGGGTAAGAACTAAAGAATAAGACTTTTTCCCTTATTTTTGTCAGCATCAGCATCCTAAATGTAGTGGTATATGCAGATAACATAGCATTTTGAGGTGGATGTCGTTGGAATTTCCGAAAGACAAGTGAAAGCTTGTCATCTGTGTTATGTTTCACTAGTCTTTTTGACCCTTGAATCAAATTAAAGGAAGGAATTATACGTAAAGAGAACTATTTCTCGGTATTTTGTTTCATATTTTGACAGTCGGTGGAAAAGAACATTTAAGCCATGCATCTTTCTTTGATGTTGTTTTATCTATTTCATTCTGTTGTTGTCTTGTCTGTTTCATTTTTATATTGTCTCCTTTCTTGTCTAGTTTTCTGTCATGATGAGCATGTGTAGTCTCATAATGATTACTCATTGTCCAGCTTGTACTTTTGTCTAGCTGTCCTCCTTTCTTCTTTCTCTGTGTCTGTTTGTCTGTTTGTCTGTCTGTCTGTTTGTGTCTGTCTGTCTGTCTCTGTCCCTGTCCTTGTGCCAGTAACCATCAATCAAACAGCCATCTTCTACTAGTTTGTAACTCCCACTGGTCTTTTCTTTCTACTTTGCTGCAGTGTTTTCAACCACATCCTGTACAGCAATCGCTGTCACACCTCCCTCCAGATGGAGAACTTTGTAGATGCCATGTGGGACGCCCGTAGAGCAGTCATCCTCAAACCTGACTGGCCCAAGGTAATCCTCGGCTCTGTCTGCTCAGGGGGGTGCTTCTTTCCCAAAGCTGAAAACTCACTGCAAGGACTTTTCTACTGTGTATGCTAGCACAAATTGAGACTTAATCAAGGGTCATTGACAAAGAGTCATGTGATTGACAGAGAGTCATGTGACTGGCAGAGTCATGTGATTGACAGAAAGTCATGTGACTGGCAGAGAGTCATGTGACTGGCAGATAGTCATGTAACTGACAGAGAGTCATGTGTTTGACAGTTGTGTGTCAAGGGTATTATTGGATAAAACAGCATTTATATAGCCCCATTTATCTGTACAAACATTTCAGAGGCCCCCAGCTCTCACAAGGTGTTACACATCATTCTCAAAGCTGCTGAAAAAGATGAAGATTATGTTATGTAACAAACAGAAGATATATCTGAACAGTGGCTAGAAACTCATAAACGGCTGCCCTTATACTCTTATGCCCAAAGTGTCTGAACATAATGTGGCTGTAGCTTGGTAAAGGGCTGGGGCTCCGCAAGTAGCACAGAAAGAATAAACTTAATTTCATGATTACCGTAACACAATATTTTCGCGACGTGAAATTTTTGTGAATTGGAGCCAATGGCCTTTTTCAGGGCATGAAATTTTCGCAAGTTGCCTCTAACATTCAGTGCGTTTAGTGTAGACAAGAACTTTCATGTGCAATTTTATTTTGTGACCATTCTTCGTTTTACAGTAATCATTACAATAGAAGGCATTTGATGAACGGCAGTGGGTGTTGTACTGTAATATGAATCTACACAAGATATCATTGTATTGACGGAATACAGACTCCTTAAAGACCAATTTCATACAACAAGCAATCCGCCCAACAAGTAAGATATTGATGAGTTGTCCCAAGTGTACTCAGGCCGGTGTCCAAGGGAAATGCATTTCATAGCAAAATATCTCGTCCTCAATGGGTTGATAGTCTCTTGCAGTTTATAAGTCTCCCTCAATTTTTTGGTTTTCTCACTAGGGTCATTACCGCTACGCCCAGGCCTTCTTCGAGCTCGGAGAACTAGACCGTGCCCTCAGAGAGAACAAGCGAGGGCAGACTTTATGTGCAGCAGCCAAGACGTCGACAGTCGACCTCAAACGTCAGGCAATGGACTTTGACATGGAGAGACACAGACTGATTGAGGAAAAGGAGACCGAGGGAGTGCCGGACCTCGTCAGCGACGATTCCGAGTCTGACAGTGATGGAGATAGGGTGAGTAGAGTTTATTAGTGAGAATTGCTACTCAAAAACTGGAAACTGACATTTTGTATTATTATTGACCAATAAAGTTGTATAGGTACAAGGGGTCGTACAAAGGGATGACTTATCCCTCCCTCCCCACAAATCAAGAAGAAGTTTTTGACAGTTTACTACATTGACTATATTTTATGTCATTTCCACTGTTGTTGAAAACTAAGTCAAATCTTCATCATACAGTTCAGTCTATGGCATAGTTAAGATAGTATCATGATGTTATGTAACCACTGTATTTATTCACGTGATTGTTATTGTAATGATCGCTAAGACTGTGGGATTGTTGTTCTTTTCCACCAGGCTCACAGATCCAAAAAGACTTCCCAGAGACCTGGAGACCTTAACCGGGATCTGGAGAAGGAAAAGAGAGAGTGGGAGAAAAAGATAAGGAAGAAACATGACGACAAAATGAGGAAGCAATTTGAAGAGAAGATGAGGAAGGAAAGAGAGATGGAAGAAAGATGGAAACGAGAGGAAGAGAGAGCGATGGAGCAGGAAGAAATTGAGAGACGACAGATTGAATTCTTTCAACGAATGACCATGGAGCGGGAGGCTAGGGAGATGGAGGAGGAAAAGCGTCGACTTGCGATAGAAAAGCAACGTCTGGAGGAGCAGCGTCGAAAGCTTGAAAAGCAGAAGGAGGGAAAAGAGGGGAAGAAAAAGGAAAAGAAGAAAAGAAAGAAAGAACAGGCAGCAGCTAGAAAGCAGCAAGAGGCATCGTCAGTAAGAAGGGATGACAACCTACATGCCAGACTTCAAGAGGAAGCAGAGAGAAAAAAACTGGAGGAAGAGGCTAGGAGGAAGCTAGAGCTGGTGAGTGTGATATAAAACCGATATTGAACTTCTGAAATAATGAGTGAAAAAGGTGGGGTCTGGGTAATGGATAGCTGAGGTTTGATTGCGAAAGTCCTAAGGGATAGAAGAGCAGAAACGTCTCCAACCCCGCCTTGCAGATGGTAGAAAAATCTTGTCTCATCATTATGATCATAATCGCTATGAAAGGAATTTTGAAAATGACATGTTTTGTATGTCTGTAAGCAAATTATTGTAATCTCAATTCTTGAATCACCTTTACCAAAGTGAGGTTTGGAGGTGATTTCATTTCTTGATTTGCTCAATTTTTGGTTTCCAAAACATGATTTGAGGCAGAGCTTCGCTGGATTGTATACTTGGTTCCTCTCAGTGACTCTGTGAAATGTACTACAATCTAGCCGCTCTGCATGAGCTAGTGCATGCTTTGCGAGTTTGAATGACAGGTCAGAAAGTTTGTTCCTCTAAAACTCACATCAGGATTAGAATCAGGAATTTCAAACATGATTAAAAGACTGCAATATTTTTTTTGTATGTAACGTCTGAAAGAGATCGTCAGAACTTCATATGATGGTGGACGATCAATTGTATGAATGCACATTGATGAGTGATTATTGAAACAGGTAGAGTTGGCTTGTTCGATGATAGCATGGGGGAGGGTTGGTCGTGAATTAATGTAATAATCAAGTCATGTTTATGAATAGGTGGAGGAAAGGTTCTGAAAACGAGACGAATGAAAATAGTTCGATGAGTGACTACATGTGTTAAGTCAGATTGATGTAATTCTGCAGTGAATTCTAGAGTTGGCATTTTTTTTTTAAATGGGTGGAGTTAACGTGATGACGCGTTTACTTTTTTATTTTTCAATAAATTGTACATCACCAGCAAAGAGCACTTAAAAATGATTGATTGATTGATTAAATGATCTATTCATCTATATGTTTATCTATTTATCTGTCTTTCTATCTATCTATTTATCTATCTAAATTGCATTTGATGTGATTTTACTGCATATCGTGCTGTCTTTCTCTCTGACACTTGAAGGATAAGCTACAGAGAGACATGGAGCAAAGGGAATTGCAGACAAACTTAAAGGAAGGGTCTGCTGCCCTCTTGAGTGGAAAGAACCGCCAGGCGATATCACTGTATGAGAAGGCCATGAACCTCCTGACTGCCTCAGAAAAAAAGGTAATGCAATGGTGACTGATGCAGTCAGATAATGTGGGCGCTTTGCTCTGATGGGTGTCATATGTCTTATACCTCTTGGCTGGTGTCACTAAAAAGAAGAAAATTTTGTCTCTGCATGATTATTCTTTCTCATTTCAGCAGACTCTTTTCTTTTCTTTTTTTTATGACCTTTATATACATCATCATATTAGCCATTATGACACCTAAACGTGTGAGTAGGCATGGTGCTGACTAGAGAAATGTCATAATTTTTGTAGAGAAAGATTATGAAGATACATAATTATTCACTAGTCAAGCTGCTCTTGGCAGATAATGCCTGGAAAGATTAACCGTTATATCATTGTCTTCAAAATGCAATCACGGACTTGACACGAGTGGTCTTGTGGGATAGAAATTGTGGAGTTACCCCCAGATTCATATGATGACCCATAGAAACAGATTCTAAAGTGATTGTGTTAGAAGTGGGGGTACCCCAATTTACTGTGACAATTGGATGAATTGCTGTTGTTTGTTTCAAAATCTGTCAGTGTAGCTTCACTCTGTTTTATTCAATATTTTCTTGTATTGTTTCATTTTTTCTTCTCTCCTTCTCAGTAAACCTTTGTTGTACCGTCTATCTCTGTAGCAATATGTTTATCTAGGCCCCATTTCATAAAACTTGTCATCAGTGACAAGTTGTCATAGTTGTTATAAGCTACTGAAATCCTTGAATCTGATTGGCTAAGAGCTAATTTGTCACAGAAATGTGGCAGTTGTCACTGATAACAAGTTTAATGGAAAGGGACCCAGGGGGTCTGTTCTTATTTCTGTCTTCATCTTCACGTGACAAGAATTTGTAATGTCCTTCAGTTACAATCCATAGATCATTTTTCTATCTCTCATCCATAGTATGGAGGGATGCATGAACCAGACTACATACTGTTCCTGTATGCTCACGCCCAGGTGCTCCTCGGATCCAACATACCATCGGTAAAGTTTTCCCTCTTTATGCATGAGTAGAAAAATTCATATGTAGAACACCAAGACAGACTCTGCCTGGATAGCATTACTGGTACTCCCTGGTTAGGTGTGTCACAGAATTTGACTTCACGACCGAAAAGTTGATTAGCCTTTTCTTTGTCAATGAGTCCAATGTGCACAAATTTCACACACAAACCTATGGACAGGTAATAAATGTGGCCTACAGAGGGTTATTAAGTTTCATTTCATGTTGTCTCGTAGGTCAGTGACGTCAACTTCTGTTGTTGTTTTTTTTTCCATACCAGGCTTGCAAGACATTTTATGTATAAGATTGTCAGTCTAACATCTGAATATTTGACTGATTCAAATTGTACTCATATGAAAGAGACCAGATTAAAGGTTAGAGAGCAGAGTGTCTCAGTTGTAATGTTTTTGAAGCATAGATGTAGGCCCTAAATGGTATCAAATGTGGTTCATCACTGCACACAGGGCAAAACTATGCACCTTAGAGTTACTCCATGCCCCCCCCAATACCTGTTGAAGGTCGATGTGCTATTCTGCAAATTAACTTTTAAGTGCCGCGAAGGTTGGCCTTGTAACAGATTGTGTACAGATTTGTACGTAGCACACACACAAATGAAGATTCTCTTGGAGTTGAGTGTAACTGATGAGGGAATGCTTCGGTGCTCCTATTCTCTGATGTGCAACTCTATTTCAGCAGGCCTGCGCTAGACATCGTTTTGAATGTTCATTGTACCTTGATGGGGTAGTAAATGAATATTACTTCAATCGAGCCAATCTCCCCACAACCTCCCCATCACATGGTGCCTCCACAGTACATTCCCATAAGCCTGTATTGATGCTCTGAATACCTTCTGTGATATCATAGGCAGAATAAATACCTACCTTGTAATTACAGATGAAAAGAAGAGATTTTAAACGTTATTTGTGTCCACAACTTATAATGATTGTACCAAATTTTGCAGGGTTTCGGACAGACTTATGTCACTTCTTTTTATCTTTTCTGAACTGAAACCAATGTGTGGACGTACGTCCTCATCATGTTACCTGTTAAGTATATAGAGATTGAATATCAATGTGAGTTACGCTTTGTAGTTTTAGTCAGTGATCAGGGTGCATTCTTTTTGTACTAAGGACGGGACATCACAAAATTCATGATTTTACTGTTTGTTTTGATATCAGGAAGTCCTTGAAGGCTTGGAGAAGCTGGAGAAAATTGTCGCAGATTTTCCAGCCGTGCGGATCGGTCTCGTCTTCTACGGCCTCGCTGAAGCCAACTACAAACTGAACAGGTAAGTGGACATTGCTGACCGTTGCAGTGGACAGTGTTGAAGTGGTGTCAAGAGACCCATTCATCATAGTTCTAGGTCTCATTTCATGAGGTACATTTTGATAGCAACTCTTGCTAGAGTAGCAATTTGTGGCAAAAGCCATTGTAGAAGCTTTGTAGACCATCACCACCTAGTTGTAGAGTAAGTTGTAGACCATTACCACACAGGTTATCCTTCATTTCATATGCTTTGTACAAGCATCTTAAAGGAGTTTATTTCACCATGCTAGCCCAATACATGAACAATGAGAAACCAAGTAGAAACTAGTCACATGCATACCATTTGATGTATTCATTAATTTCAAAGTATTGTATGGTGTGATATTTCACTGCATGAAGTTGCTGCACTTTTTACTTTATATTCTCTTTGCGTTTGTTCTGACCAGATTTTCTGAGGCTTTAGACGCAGTGGAGAAAGGGACTTTCATCATAGACCACTTTAACCAGAGTATCCAGACGTGGCCAGGGACTAACACTAACATCAAAGAAACTGAGAAGGGGAGACTTAACGTGAGTACTCTGTGTGGGACAGGAAGCAGGTGTAATGAAAAATGCTATACACACGAATACACACTCACACTGAAGAGCTGACAGGTGCTTGAACTTTTCTTAAGAAGGATTTTCTATGAAACAAATCGGTGTGAAGTGGGGCAGTACTATGTGTGTGCACTTGAATATAGTGTAAAACCAGAAATTTCTGCAGCATGAAATTTTAGTGAATACTGGCATTCAATTCATATAGACAATTTTTGCATGCATTTGAATTTTGCAAAACTTGGCTCTTGAAAAATTAAGATGCACATGGAAATTCCTGGTTTTACATTACATATAGAAATCCTTAAGAATATAGTTTGGTGATGCTTTTCTGTTCTGTAGGCCAGAGTCTGTTGTACTGTCGCCGAAGATTGTTGCTTGATAGTCATCATGATGCTAGCCCTGTTGGTCTGGGGGCTAAGGGGTTAATAAGACTTGAAACATGAAACTACTGGTAGTTTGTGTCAGCCTGTGACCCTTGCATCAGGGTAAAGAGTCTGAACCGAGGAGACTAGTGACACCAGTGGAGTGTATTGTTATCAGTGCTTGTTAAATTGAGACAAAGCTGTAGGTCATTGCTTGCTTCTAACCTGTCGAGGACAAGCTGATTTTGATGTAACACATATTTCTCATAGACACCTGCCGAAGTATGCTCAGAACTAGTCTTCACTGGGTTGAGCTCAGTTTGTGTGTGCTCTTGATTAAATGAAACCTGTGATTATGACCAAGTGAAATGTGAATGTGACATCCATGGCTGATATTTCCCACCAGGCTGCCCTCGCCGAGCTCCGCAACAGCTGCAAGTACCCGCCACGCCCCGACGCCCACTGTCGTTACCCAGAATGCACCACCAAACGAGAGATCTACCTCTCAGACCTGGACTTTAAGGGATACATCAAGGTGCGGTGTAGTGAGCGTTGTCAGCTGGAATACCACACAGCATGCTGGAAGACGATCAAAGCTAACATGAACATCAGCATTGAAAAGGTCTGTCTGTCATCAATCATATCTGAAATTATAACCAGTCATATAGTGCTTCTGAAGTTAGCTTTAATGTGTTAAATGAGTATCAAAAAGATTGCAATGATGATTTTTTTTTTCTTTCTCTCATGACATTTGTGCAGTTTAAAGTAAGGCCTGGAGCCATACTAGCTATAGTTAGTCGTGTAGGTGTTCTCTATTTCTAGAGGTTTTTCACTACCACTGGTACATGTATGTGCATTATTACCTCCGCCAAGGGAGGAGGTTATAGTTTCATCTACGTTGGTTTGTTTGTGCATGTACAAATAACTCAAAAAAAGTTGTTAACGGATTTAGATGAAACTTGCAGGAAAGGTTGAGAATGACACAAGTAACAGATGATTAAAGCTTGGAAGAGATCCAGGAATTTGTATAGATTTTAAGAAGGATTTTCGATATTTTGACAGGTAGGGTTAATGAACTTCGGAGTTCAAGCTGCATATTTTTTAGGCTTTCATACGCACATTAGAGTGCATGCTCTAATTTCCGGGCCAGAGCGAGGCATGCTGCGCAGCTGGCATTGATGACGAAACAGAAGATTTCTATATTGGGAAATACTGGTAGGACGATTTTCAGCACGCGTACGTATGGGTGGAAATCACTGATCTCTATGGAAGAACAAGGTCAGTAGTGGAAATAAGCTGCACTCTTGCACTCTCAGAGTACTTTTCTAGTTTATTGATTAAATTAATATACTTTCTAAGGTCATAATGTCTAAAGGCATTGTATACATTAATTGATGTTACCATGTCTTCCTTCATACTCTAGGATGCTCTCAACACACCATGCCCAACACCAGACTGCATTGGAACTCTGGACAGCATCAAGGTGTATGGAGCCAATGGACTACAGAAGACTGAGGTAGGATGCAATCCTGAACAAAGTTTTCCTTCACTTTAGCTCTGATGACTTTCATTTCATTTTTGTACCTCGTTATTGTTGTTTGGAATATGCAGATATGTGCTGCCGTGTCACCCTGATTCTGCAGGATGCTTCCTGAAAATTTGACTTTTTTTTTCTTGTTATGACAATAAGATACAAAAGTCTCCCTGATTTTGTATACCATTTGGCCTATATTGAGATGTATGTACATGTTACTCACAAGTTCCTCCCTGATTGCTCTTTGGAATCTTACTAATTTTGATATGGGTATTGGCAGCCTTGGATAAGATTATTTAGGTCATTAAAGCACTTTGGCTTTTATCTGCTGAGGTATTACTTGCAAAGACAAACAGTAGTTTTGAAGTACATTGTATATTCCTGACAGGTTTATAACAGTATTCCCTGTACTAGCCTGAAAGGTAAAGGAAGAGGAAGGCAGTGATTTGATGCAGCTTTGGTGTGCAGTTGTTGCAGTAGATGCCAGTCACAATACTTTCCTGGGAGTCTTGTTATAAAGCAGATTTCATCCAGAATTCATATATACATGTACATTCAGAATTTATCATCCCTAAATCAAAAGAAAAGACTGAACAAGGAATATTGAGACATTTGACAAACACATAAAAACTAACTGAAGACGATTGAGTCTTAAAATAAGTAAAACAGTAAGACCAGGTTATGATGAAAAGATGTTGATGATTTTACAACCACTCCATGAATTTTTATGATTTTAATGATATTGAGCAGCATGAGACGTTTGTTCAGTGCATTTTAAGTATTCCATTTTTAATGTAAAGTTATTAGTGTCAAGTTATTCTTCCAGACAGATTCATAACTTGATTTGATTCCCCCTCCCCCCCCCCCCCCCCCCCCCCAGTATGTAGCCAGGCTCTGAGAGAGGATTGAATTTTTAAAGTCCATTTTTGTTAGAAAATAACTTTTAAAAACACTTTCTCCAGATGACAATGCTCAGGGTAGAATATTTTTGTTTCAAATGATTCACCTTTTCTGTCATCAGCCCAGTATTGAATTTTCTCTGTTCCTTTTTGTTTGTAGACAAAAGTTGAGAAGCCAGTAAAGCAGAAAGAAGACATCAAACCCAAGCAGCAGCAGCCTCCTGGGTGAGGAATATGGAGAAATGGTTTTTATATTATAATAATAATAATAATGATAACTCAGTATTATATAGCGCTTATCAATGAAATTCTCTAAGCGCTTTACATAATATATACCTAAACATAAACTCCTGCATAATCCAAAATACTATAATTTACACAGTTATACTGACTGTGAATTCTGAGTATTGATTGGTTCAGATATTTTTGTTTAATATGAGAAGTGTGACTTGCAGTGTGAGACAAGTTGTGTATGATGTTGTAGTCTTGACTTTTATGCAGTTTATGAAGGTGTTGGTCTTGTTACAAATTATGTCTTGATTTCATTTTTCTTTCCTTCTTTGCCTTTGTATCCTTACATTCTTTCTTCACTTTCTACTTGACATTTCTAAGAAGCAAGGTAATATCCAGGATGACCTTCACCTGTGACATGTGAACCTGTTTGTGCCCAAACCAATCTAATTCTTGCTGAGCTGTCTCAGTACCATTCAGTTGATCCTTCCAAACAAAACTTGACCTTTGACATCTGTAGAACAATACACAAAAATGAACGGATCCAGGAATTGCGTAAAGGGGGGGGGGGGGGCATAAAAAATATTTTTGATGCTACTTGCGGGTTTCATTTCATTTTCTTTTTTTCTTTTTATGTCTTTGTTTTAACAACGTAAATAAAGGGGGAGGAGCGCGCCTGTAGCGCCCCCCTCTCGATCCGCCACTGAAAAAGAACCTGATTTAATAAGGATTATAGGATTCATTTTTCCTCTTCATGAAAATGAGTGTCTAGAACTACCTGATTGGTTCAAAAAGGAAAGTCAGAAGCTATGGTAGTAACAGAAATCACTGTAAGAGGTCATAGGTCAATCAGCTTTGTCTCTGTTTCACTTCTAACAACAGGAAATCCCGCAAGGATCAGCGAAAAGACAAGAAGTTCAAGAAGCCGAATCAGGGTGAGCAGAGGTCAGAGAAAGGTCAAGGAGATGCAGGAAGTCTGGTGCCAGAAGGGAAAGCTGCAACCAAGCAAGGTGATTAGAAAGAGATTAACCCGTTGAGGACAGGCTGAATTTACTACAACACACATTTCCTATGGACACCTGCCCGAGTACACTCGGGACTCATCCTCAACGGGTTAATAATTGATAAGATACTAACAAGTTTGGTCTCTATGTGTGTCTTCACTCTCCTCTGTACATGTCTTTACACCAGTTTGTATTATTTTCATGGTGCAGTCATTGCAGTCTGTTCTTTCCTGCCCTCTCCCTCTCTCATTTTCTCTTGATAGCTTCCCTTACTGAAATCTTACAAGAGGATTGGGCCAAAGGTCATTGACCATGGCAGAAAATGTCATTTCTGAACAGTTACTTCAGCTGTCAATGAACTTCCTCTAAATTTGACAAAATGGCTTCACAAGTGTTAGAATGTCCAAGGATAGTATGATTTGATTGTAAGGAGAGAAAGAGAGATGACTGTAATTTGGTATGATGAACAGAAGCACATTGTTAAAGGATTTCTTTTGTGAGGAGAATGTTACAAATGAATACACAAGTATCAATCAACTTCCTCTGAATATGACAAATTGGCTTTTCATATGCTGGAATATGATTTCAACCATGAACTGCAGTCAAATGGCTCTAGGACTTATTTGTTCATTTCTCCATTGCCTCCCAATTTTTTAGTGTTTTATCTTCTAGCTGCTTCCAATCTGTCTTTGTTAAACCTTTTTCTCCATTCACATGCTGTCTATTTGTCTTGAAAATGAATGTCCCTTTAGCCCTTTGTCTTAGATACGTGGTATACAATATATATTTGTGTGAGATGTGTTCTCTGTTCATCAACATATCAATCCAAGCTGTGTGCATCTCAGTGAGATTGTAGTAACCAAGAGTGGTTCCCTTGTTTCAGAGGAAGCACAAATCTCACGTATAATTTCTACTTCCAAATAATTTAGCATGGTAGGACAAGTACCCTGATACTAGATCTTAAAGCTCCTGTGAGCTCATGGAGTGTTGTAGTAGAAATCTGTTGGTAACCATGGTAACCATACTTGTATCAGATGATGAATGATCTGTCTTTATCCCCGTCAGGTGATACCGGTAAGCCATCTCAGGTTTCAAGGGTGCGGACGGTCTCTGATGCTGACAGCACCCATTCCTCTGATAGCAGCAAGAACCAGTCTACCCTGGAAGCTGGGACGGTGGGCGGAGCGGAGGGTGGAGCTGTGGGCGGAGCTGTGGGCGGAGCTGTGGGCGGAGCAGTGGGAGGGGAAGAAGACTTGGAGCCAAAGCCTGAGGCCACCTATGTCTTGAAGAGAGATGATATTATTGAAGAGGAGAAGGTATTTCTTGTCTGTCATTGTTTCCATGTCTGTCCAGTCTATGGGATGCTCTATTCTTTACAGTTACTTTTATTCTTAAATTTTTCTTAAAACTCACCTGTTTAGTCAGTTGTAATTTTTTTTTCTTCTTCTTTTGTTACTGTTAACGCTGATTTTGTTAATGTTATTGCGTTTTCTAGTCTATTTGTATGAGTAGCAAAGTGCGCTTAGAAACGTCAGTATGAAGAGCCATATAAATGCAATTATTATTATTATTATTATTCTGTATTCTGCCCAGAGACATGACTTCAGGTGGTTTGGGATTACTTCTTTGGGTTAGGATAAGGAATTGGAGTCAGAGTTGGAATTGTGCGTAGGATAAAGCTGGAGGTTTGGAATGTAAGATTATTGCTGTAGTTTAAAGAGTAGAGTGAGGCTCAGCAGTAAAGGTTTGGATTAGGAATGGGAGTTGAGATTCAGACTGGTGGTGAGAATAGAACATGTGAGTTTGTTATCAGGGCTGGATTTGGATTTGATGGGGGGGATTTGACAGACTAAAGGTAAGGATTGAGAGTGTGGATGTAGAATTAGAGGTAGATATCAAGATCCGAGTTGGGATTGGTAGTAGTGTAAGGAAAAGGGGATTGAGATTGGCACAGAGGGATAAAATTGTGGGTGGTTTAAGATTTGCTTGGGTTGTGACTGTCCATACAGGTTTAGTGTAGAGCTTGAACCTTAAAGATTTTGACTCAAGCTAGAGTGAAAGGTTATGGGTTGTGATTGCAGATGTGTCTTAATGTGTGGGGTTGAGTGTGAATTCAGAAAAGTCTGGACTGGCAGGGTGTAACCACTGTTGTAATAAATGGAACAAAATGGAAATGAATTAAGTAGAAGCACCTAGCATCTCCCTAACAATTCTCCCCAATCAGTCATATAAGTAGTCAACCCTCATTCTGATGACTGTTAAAGGTAGGAATTCTTCATACTGGAGTGAACATGACCACCTTTTCATTTCTTTTTCCTTTTTTGCAGCCCAAAAAGTCGAAAAGTAAGCCCAAGAAGTACAGACCGGTAAGTAAACTGGAGTCAAGGATTATATCTTGTGCCTGTTATAGGGTGTGTACAGTTCTGGTCGAGGTGAAGATTTAGCTTTTAACGTTTTGCGAGATATTCAGAAACCACTCTATGAGATGTCAAAGAGCATGCAGTTCTAAGGGGTATCAAAAGTTTATTCGATGAAAAAAGGTTTTGAAATGGCTGAGATATCCAAAAACAAGATGAAACAGAGAGATCTTAATAAAGTTGTGGCATGTCGCCTTTTATTATTAACACTTTTTTGGATATCTCAGCCATTTGAAAACCAATTTTCATCAAATAAACGTTGAATCCTTAAAATTACATGCTCTTTCATATTTCATAAGACGCTTTTCATTATCTCACTTAGGAATGTTCAAAACATGAATCCCTACCTCAACCAGTACTGTACAGTCCCTTTATGGTTGCACAATTTGATTTCTTTGTATACTGTATGTGGCATATATTTTATGGTGTTGTTATTTTGAGAATTTTGTGAGTCAGCTGACATAAGAGAAATCAACAACTCTATTAAAAAAAACATTGCTTCCCCTAACAGAAATGGTGTACATTTATGATTTTAGTGTGACTCAAGCCTGTAGCAGTTTAGTCACTCTTTGAGTGTAAGAAGGGGAACAAGACAGTGCATCAGTTTCTGAGTTGATTAAATTGTGTGAGAAGGGTTCAACTCTTCTCTGATTGAAATGAGTGATGGACTGTTGTATACAAGAATGATATTAAGTTCAAACATAAATAAATCTTGACATGATGGATGCTGAATTAAGCCTTGCTGATTTGGTCTTCATAGCCAGGATAGACCTTACAATAGATCCTTGTATGCTGGTCAACAAAAAGATGAAAATTGATTACTTCAGTATTTTGTAGAACCAAGATTTTTAGATGTCTTGATTTATTTAAGAACAATTGCCCTGATGTATAAGCCACATTCTTAGGTATTCATATTTTTGATGTGCTTTGTGCAGATGGGTTTATAGTGGTTATTATTTCTCGTTTGCATGTTGGCTTTCCTTCATATTCAACCACTCCAGGTGAATGACATCAATGAGCTGATGGCTTTCCAGTTTGAGGAGGAGAATAGACGTCTGTATGGAGCAGAGAACGCTGAGGAGTTGGAGAACATCAACAGGTGTGTTTACTAGCCTTGTGATCCAGTCTGTTTGACATTTTTTCTGTGATGTGTGACACTTGTAGAGTACAAATTGTACCGATAGTATTCTCTTGAGAGACATGCAGACTTCTTTATGTCAATCCATCTTCTGTCCTAAGGGCGGTTTATTAATCTTTTTTGTTTCTAGCGATAGATGCCAGAAGTACATGTTTCCCTGGTTACAATCAGTGTGTATAATTATTGTCTTACCTTGACTTCAAATCTGCAGAAAATGGCAGTCAACGTTAGCGGTGTCACTGCCTGAAGACCGGCCCTTCGCCATCCCGGAGCACCTCAAGGAAGCAGCTGCTAACCTTGAGGCATCGTTTGGTGTCTCCAAGGAGGAGGATGAAGAGGAGGAGGAGAGCCGGAGGATGGCACTCTACCTGTGAGTACTACCACGACAGGTGGTCCTAGGGCTGAGGCCAGGGTATAAACTGGCCCTCCCTCGCCCTGTGGGCCGATGATATTCACCCGTTTGCAGGAGCTGCCTCTAGGGGGCTAATCAAATCACTCTACCATTGTACCATCAACCAGATACTACCGTACATGAGCCTGGCATCTCAGAGACACGCTTCGTATATATCACAGATGGAACCAACGTTATGAATGTTGCAAGGTTTCTAGAGGAAATATGTTGTTCATAGAGTTCCTTTGTCATTAGTTACAATAGTTTAGTGGGTGTCTCATGAGGTGTCATGGAAGTGGGGGGGGGGGGGGCATTGTTCAAGTGAGCATCACAGCAGAACCATATTGGTAAAAATTGACGCTTCAAATTTAAAGGTCCCCAAACCTTGCTAAGAATATTCTTTTCCAAGTTCAGCTAGTAAAGTCTGACTAGAGTGATGTAGGTGAGAGCTTACAAATGTATTGGGAAATATTTCCTTTGATTAAAGGGGGTTAAAAATGTTTCCTTGAGGTTCAGGGTCAAGATCAAGGATTTCTGGTTGAAGCATGCATTCAAAAGGTTATGATATGAGGGCAAAGAAAAAAGATATTTGATGAAGGAGGGTGGTCATGGAGAGTTGTACCTACTGAAATCAAGAATCAGTAAAAAATGGTATCTGAAATGTTTATTTTTAAAAGGCACCTTTTACAAGAATAACTGCAGTAGATGCTATGTAACACAGAAAATTAAGTTTTGTACAGTATGTAAAATGTAATGTGTCTTTGTTGTTTCTTTCAAGTTGTTTTGTGCAGTGTATTAATGTATATGTTTAACCATTTATGTGCCCATGGACTTAGCCCAACAAACCAAACTTTTTTATCTACATTCAGTAATCGATCCTAAATTGTAGCCTTAAACAAGCACAGTCAGGTGTATCAGTGTGCCTCAGTCCAACAGGAAAGGCATAGCGATTGATGGAATTAACCCTATTCTAACTGGGCTATTTGAGACCAAGTTTTTACTGGGGGGGGGGGGTCAATTTGACCCCCCCCCCCCCCCCAATTAGAATAGGGTTAAGGCGATCAGGTAATCGCTATTCACTGACAAGTAGTTCAAGATGATGTGCTAATCGGCAAAGAAAGAACTTCAGCCCAGTGGCAGATCCAGAGGGGGGCGCACCGGGCTTGTGCCCCCTTTTTCTTTCTTGTTAAAACAAAAGAAAGAAAAAGAAAAAAATGGGGGGGCTCTTGTGCCCCCCTTTAATTCTGTAAAGGCGCCTCCCTTTTACGGAAATCCTGTTTCCCCTGCAGCCTGTGTGCAAATTTGTGAATGAAGCCCATTAAGGGTTAAAAACATTTTTACCGGAAGGAAACAGGAAAACTTATTGCTTGTTTATGTTGCTAGCATCAAGAATTGTTAGCAAAATGAGCCAAAGTGACTACAGCAGAGAGTTCATGGCAAGGGCATACCAACTGGGAAACACATTCCTTCCTTGGTAGCTGCCCTGCTTGGCGATAATCATTTTACCTCTGTTCAGCTTTATGACGTATTGTTTAATAGCATAGTATTATTCTTTTATCTACCAAATAGAATGAATGCAGATTCTAATGCCAGAGAGTGCACAAATAATCATGTGTTTATGCAAAATAAGATTATATCAGATTATATTTTAATAGATTAGATTATATTTTGTGTATACATGTATGTTCATAATGTATATAACCACTCCCTCATAGGCAGCCAATGTGTTTGTTTTGTGTTATGTGGTAACATATTAACATTGTACTTGTCTCCTTGTAATTAAAATGTCTTGTCATTTATTCCATACATTCTAATATGTTGTAAGGGTAGGGTGCGAATTATCTATAGGCACAATTATGTATTTGAAAGTCGCTTGAAAATCTGAGGCTTTGATCTACTCATGTTACCTTTTTTCTGAGAAGTAATGAACTTGCTGAGCAACTCTCACAGTTCTGTGCATTATGGCTAGTCTTCTACAAAGGCTTTAAAGTGTGATCCAAGTCATAATTCTTTGTAGGTCATTGCTATGATGTAAGTTTGTGTAAGTTTGTGTTACTATATGTGTAGAGTGTGAGATAAATCATTCTCTCTATGCAATAAAGGCTGGAGAGGAGTTCATCTTTAATGAGTTGCACACTTACCCAAACTACAGGGTAAATGCACTAACATTCACAGCACAGAGGTGATAGGACAATGTGCATACTGTCCATGTGATAGATCATTCACAGATTTTTTCTTTCTTTCTTTTAAAGCAGGGGGGGGGGGGGAGGTGAGGATATTATTTCCAGGGTTGTTTTAAGTTGGAGGCCACCCGATACTGGTACTGCTGTGGAAGTGCAATTAGACTTGATGTTTGAATATTTTGAACTAACCTAAACCTGTCAAGGACAAGCTGATTTTGCTACTGTGCACTCCCGTTATAACGAACACAGTTGTAACGAAATTCCGGTTTAGTACAAGGAAGTAAAAATTTAGGCTGCAACACAATAGGCTCTATGTTTTTTATTGTTTATTTAGTTCAGTTAAAACAAATTTTCGATGTAATGAAAGAAAACTGCCGGTCCCGAGGACTTCATTATAACTTGAGTCCACTGTATAACATGTTTCCCATAGACATCTGCCTGAGTATACTTGGGACTTTTCTAACAGGTTAAACATGTTAATTTACAGGTATTGGCAACATCTGTGTGTGACTTGCTAATTTAACAAGGATGTGCCTTTATCTTTTATTGTCAATCGTAAAAGACACTGAGGAACTTATAACGTTAGCTGTTTTCTAGCTTTTCTGTACTAATTTAGATCTGTAGATAAACGGTCAAGGCTAACCTTTATAGTGAATGATTCTTTCTAAATGCACTCTCGCAGTCACTGCCTCCATCTACAAGGCAGAAGAGTTTGAATCAGCTGTAGGGACTAAAATTTGATGTAATGCATAGTTATTTGTGAGACTTTCAAATTACTCAAGGTCTTTAACTGTACGTTTGATTCTGCATGTGTAAATAACAGCTGCATGCCATTATGAAGACAGTTATATGAGAACGTCTTGCACATCATCTTTGAGAACATTTACTGGTAGTACCACATGTTCAAACTAATAAGGCCATAGTAGAATACAGATGATATGGAGTAGTGACATTGCATTTATAGAAAATGAGGATTTAAATAAATGTAATTGACATCTGTGTTGCAAATTGAGCTAGTTTGTGGCATGTCCAAATTCATTAAATTCTTGCGTCGATGTAGGGCAATTTGTCAATCAGTTGCAAAAAAATTGCAGCATGTGTTAAGTCAGGGCTCGACATTAGCTGTGTCCTGGGGCCACTAAAATTGGTGTCAGACCCCCAAATTTATCTAGTGGTGAACCGATCCCGCAACCTAAATTCCAAATGAATTATTACTTTTGCTTTTATTTCGGGCCACTTCATATCTTTCCAGGCCACCAAAATTTTAGATTTGATGATTGTAGTGTCCCAAACGTGCCCCCAGACAAAAAGTCAATGTCGAGCCCTGATTGAGTGCTCTAATAATGAAGTTTCTTTGCACATTTAAGTCATAGCAGAAGTAATAGAGAGTTGTTAACTTGCAAGTCCGTTGTGTCTTAGTACCATTGTAGAGTTGCACTGTCACAAGGAAGTTTTTTGTGTATGTAAATAAAGATGCACTATCTAAATGAATTTGATGAATTAACATTTCATTCTTCCTCTTCTGTTACAGAATCATGTCTGTAACTATAATTTCTAAAACCAGAGAGAATGACCAAAAATATCAAATACACAGTAATCATCGCAGAGACAGGGACTGCTTGCAACACTTATTGCTCTAGTTGCTTTATGACATTCACTCTTTGATAATCACCAGTGCAGTGATAAAGTTATTGTTTGCCCGTTTCTTTTAAAATCTCTAGCATTTTATTTTCTTTTTTGCTTTTGGCACTTTACATTACATTGAGTGATTTCATTTGTGGTTGTAAGCCAAGGCAAGAGGTGCCACATATTGTTTGATATTCAAACTCTTGTAATAGTGGATCTTTGTACATTGTTCATGGCGTCAGAAACTTTTTGTTTGAAGAGAAACCTTCTTTTGTGTGCAATCCTTTCTTTCAGGAATTTGAAGGATTTGTTTGAGTCCCATGGTCCCCTTCACCTGAAAGACCCCATCCTGATAGCGTGGTTCATAAAGCTGCCCTTTGAACATAAGAAGCTCATCCTAAAGGAAGGAGGGCTAGAGACCTTCCTGTGTCGTGCTCAGGATATTGTGCTCGTAGGCAGGTATGCCGGCCTCTTACGGGATGAGCGAATATGTCGTGAGCTGGCTGAAGCAGATCCTGACCCTAGTCGGCACAATCTTTCAGGAATGTCAGAAAGCACAACCCTCCGTAACTCCTCCCTCGATCCAAACGTTCAGCCTTTTGTCCCAAGGGAAGGTGGTTACAGACCCATGCAGCAACTCGACTCATTTGATGACATGTATGATGCAGAGAGCAGCGACGAAAGCGATGATGAATCTGACAGGGAGGATGACAGTGATGGAGACGGAGAAGAGTCTGAGGAGGAAAATGATGAAGATCTGGAAGAAGCCGACACTGAACAGGAAGTTTGTGACCTTCAAGATCCACCGACAAATTCCACACTTGTAGAGGAAGAAGGAGCAGAGTCAAGTCCTTTGACATTAAGTGTGGGTGAGATGGAGACAGAGTTTGGGAAGACTGATGCCATTGATGATGATGACTTTCATTGGGAGGACCATTGGAACTCCAAAGAGCACTCCAGAGAGGACTTCGTGGAAAGTGATGATGATGATGAGGAGGAGGAGGAGGAGGAGTACAAAGAGAAGGGGGATCAGGAGAACAAGGAGAAGACAGAGGAGGAAGAGAAGGAGAACAAGTTGGAAGATGAGATGGAAGAAGAGAAGGAAAATGAGGAGAAAGAGGAGGTAGAGGAGGTGGTTGAAACAGAGGAGAAAGAGGAAAATGAAGCAGATGATGTCGAGGAGAAAAGTGTCCAGGAGACGATGGTAATGGAGGGAAAAAATGAAATTCGAGAGGAATCTGCTACCATAGCAGCAACAGAGATGATGAAAGGCGAAGACACCGCTATATTAGAGGAGCAGGACCAGGATCAGAGTGAAGATGGCTCCAGTCCAGATAGTTCTCTAGAAAGAGAACAGCCTCAATCTGAACATGGCGATGGTATTGATGCCACAGATGATAGCCAGTCAGATGCCAGTCAGAATGTCCAACCAGCTCATCTTTCAGCATCCTCCAGCAGTGAGATGCCATCTCCTGTGGAGGACCCTCCCCTGCCTGGTAGCCATGTTTCACAGCCTGGACTCCCAAGTAAAGAGGACAATGTTGGTACCACTGTCACTCAACAAGACTTCCCTACAGCATCAAGCCACGAACAGGATTTCCCGTCTGCGGAATCCTCTGAGACGAGAGATACCCCAATCCCCTGTGATGCGACTAAAACCAGCTGCAGTGAGCCAGAAATCTGCTCATCTATGGACAACGAAATAAATCCCATATCTGTTGACTCCTACCCATGTAAAACCACAAGCGTTAAGAGTTGTAGCTCAGGCTATTCTCATGTTGATAGTGTCCAAACTTCAGAGAGAAAACTGGAGGAATCCTGTGATGAGCCAAGAACAGATCCTAGTCAGCCTCCTGTTGATGGTCCTACCCGGGGCACAGAAGGATTAGGGAATAGTGCTTCAACTGAGGACACAGCAGTAGCAAGCAAGGAGGATGGTGTCAGTCCCATCACCCACAGCAGTGACACTAAGCCACCAGAGGAAGTGTCCGGTACAGACAGACTGGGTGATCAGACTGAGGCTGATGAGTTTCTGCCTATGTCTAGTCCTGGCATCAGTGATGAGAAGGAAGACACTGGTGGTGACACACCTGTTAATGATGCCTTGAGTCTGGCCTTTAGTGACAGGGCTGATGACCAGGAGGGTGACCAGGCTGTGGCTACAACAGATTTGATCGAGACCGTTGATGTCAGTTCTTACATTAGTGCCTACGAAGAAGATACCAGTAGTGATTCATCTTTACATGGTTATATGGGTCTTCTGCCTGGTACCTTCGATCGTTTGATGGAGCAGGCTGTGGCTAATGCAGAAAAGATCATGGATGATGCTATAGCTGCAACAGAAACAATCAAGGCTGATACTGTGGCTGCAATAGAAACCACCAAGGCTGTTGCTGTGGCTGCCACCCCTGAAAAAAACACACAAGGTGCAGTCGCCAAACTTAATCCACGGTCAGAGGATTACTGGAAACAGATGTACGAGGAGAGGTTTAATGCATGGATGGAGAAAAGGCCGCCCTCCCCTGCAACCAACACAAGAACTTTTGGAACCAACACAACTCTGGACGTTGTTGAGATGGAGCAGGAGATGGAACAGCTTCAGGTAGGTGTGCTCTGATGGATGTGGTTTCTTGGGTGTGGTTTATTGGGTATGCTTTGGTGAGTATGGTTTCTTGATTGCAGTTTCTTGGGCGTGGTTTTGGGGGTATAGTTTGTTTGATGTGGTTTCTTTGGTTTGGTTTCTTGGGTGTGTTTGTTTTTTGTTCGTTTGTTTGTTTGTTTGTTTTTTGTGTGTGGTTTGTGGATGTTGTGTCTTGGGTGTGTTTTACTTTGTTTTTTTGGTTTTTTTGTGTGTTTTATGGATGTTTTTTCTTGAGTAACCGTGTGCCTGATAGATGTGACTTCTCTTTTGGGTCGGCTTTGTGTAGTACATTATAGGGAGGGTTTTGTCTGATGCAAATGGCTTGCCATATATTTCTGTTTTCCTTTGTGGATGTGATGACAGTTGGGTTTGTCTCCCTCTGTTGACAAAAAGACACCAATGGTTGGGATATCTAATACCACCATTCCCTGCCAACCCTTACACCTTGTAGTGCTTGCAGAGAGAACTAGTGAAAGACAGACAATTGTGGGGCTTGAATTCAGAAAAAAAAAAATTACCTGCTGCTGACAGGTTTCCCCTATATGATCAAATTTCATGCCTCTCAAGGAACCCATTTGCATCCATTTCTGGGATAAAGGGATAGTATAATTTTTCACCAAGATGGGGCTTCAGGTTTCCAACTTTTTTTGTGTGTGAGATAATGAGAAACATCTTATGAAATGTGATGTGAAAGATCATACAATTCTAGAAGGGATTCAATTTTTTTTATATGAAAGTTGGTTTTGAAATGGCTGAGATATTCACAACAGTAAAACAAAGGAGTCCTATTGAAAGGTGTGTCCCACCTTTTATTAATGACCCCTTTGTTTTTATGCCTCCGCCACGAAGTGGTGCCGGAGGCATTATGTTTTCGGGTTGTCCGTCCGTCCGTCCTTCGTCCGTCCTTCCGTCCGTCCGTAATGAATTTTGTGGACAGGGTAACTATCAAAACCTTTTGAGGTATCCTAATGAAACTTGGCATGTATGTGTATTAGGGGGTGAAGTTGTGCCTATCAACTTTTGAGTGCACATGCTCAAGGTCAAAGGTCAAAAGGTCAAGGTCAAATACATAAAATTTCACTATTTCCACCATATCTATGCAATGCCTGAAGATATTTTCTTGAATCTTAGTGTATACATGTATTACCCAATTAAGATTCTCTGGTGAAAGTTTGGGTCGTGAGGTCAAAGGTCAAAGGTCAAAAGGTCAAGTACAAATATTAAAACTTCACCTTTTTTCTCTGTACCTTGGAAATTATTCAAGGTATCTTCATGGAACATAGTATATATACATGTACTGACTGGCAGTGATTATCTAGAACATTTAGGGTTCATGGGGTCAGGGGTCAAAGGTCAAGGGAAACACTTCAAAATTTTACTATTTCCGTCATGTTTATGCAATGCTGGCAGGATTATTATATTTTTTACACTTGATGTATGCATGCATAACCTAATAGAGATTCTTTGGAAAGTTTTTTTTTTCTTTTGTTTTTGCCTCAAAGGTCAAAAGGTCAAAGATCAAGTGAAAGTGCTGAACTAAGCTTTTCCTCCATATCTCAGAAGTGGCTCAAGTTATCTTGAAACATACTACATATTTATGCATGTTCTGCCTGACAGTGATTATTTTATGCATTTTAGGGTCAAAGGCCAGATGAAAATGGTAACAATTTACTATTCAATACAGAAATTGCACTTTTTCTCCGTACCTTGAAAATAACTCAATGCATAAACATATGAATGGGTGAAAGTCAAGTTAAAGTCCTTAACTCCCAAATACATGCTCTCCTATTCATCCAATTAAACCTAGGTCAAGGAAGGTGAACATTTAACACATTTGTGACAAACTTGTGACAAACTTGTTTTAATATTTTGCCAATTTTGTGAAAATGTAATCACACATTGTCCACGTATGTACTATCTGTACCTATTAGGAGAATCATGCATTATGGCGGAGGCATACCAGTCGCCATAGCGACATTTCTAGTTGGATATATAAGGCATTTCACAACCAATTTTCATCGAATAAATTTTAAGTCCCTTATAATTGCATGCTCTTTCACATTTCATAAAAGGTTTCTCATTACTTCACAAAAAAGCTGAAAACCTGCAGCCCCATCTCAATCAAAGCTATGCCATCCCTTTAATCACCAGGGACATTTCACCTCCAGCAAGCAAAATCTCATGCTGCAAAATGCATTTTTTTTATTTAAAGACTTGCTTCAAATTTGTGCATAAGTGCAAGCAAAGTCCCTTGTGAAACCCCTCGAATCAAGTTGAAGCATTCATTTTGGCCCTGGGGCATTCAATTATACAACTTGCTCGTTGAGTATCTGTACATATCAACCTGTGTTCTATAGAATTGTTTTTTTAGCTTTCTCATATTTCTATCTTCATTGTCATAAAAATTTCACATTGTTTGATTGTTCATTTGTTTGTTTGTCTGTTTTTTTTTTTTGGGGGGGGGAGGGATGTCATTCATTTCATTTTTTGAAAATTACCCACAACCAAAATCGTATTCGTAGGATGTCCTGAGAAATAACAAGTGTATACATGTGCAGACTTCTCTGCCCTTTTGGGGGCAAGGCAATAAATGTACTGGGTCTTCTCTTCTGTTGTCTTTGTGAGGGACATGATCAGTTACCCTCTCATCACTCTCAGTATGATTTGTTGGTAACCATTAAATGCTAGCATACACATCTTCTGATTTTTGCATTTGCAAAACAAATAATAAAGTAGAATGTAATACAAACAATAAGAAATTGAATGGATGTCAAAAGTAATTAAAAAAACTTGAATAAATTTACTTGCAGATATAATGTGAGAAACCCATTAGGCCTGACAATTTTGCATATTGCATCCTTAATTAGCAATTTAATGATAATAGTAATAATAATAGTGGCTACTTGTATAGTGCAAAGGTCCACCTTTCAGTGCTCAGGGCACTTTAATTTAAATTTGATTTTGATTTAATTTAAAAGTGATGAATGTATGATGACAGGTATGAAATTCCATGTATTGATTTAGCTTGAGTCACTTGGTATCCATACCAAATTTCTTTTCATTTCATCATTTGGGGGGGGGGGGTTCTCTCTTCATGTGACTAATTCCACATTGTCTCATATTGCGCAAGACAAACTATTTGGCAATCACCTTGTCATTTCCTCTGTGAATGTAGAAAACTTTGCAAGAGAGCATTATTCAGCTAGAGCTGTCACAGAGAAAAGGCAATCAGGATCGGCAACTTTTGGCGCGGAGAGAAGTCTGCATGAAAGGGGAAAGGCAACATCTCAAGGTTAGGACACCATTCCCACCCCTCTATGAAACTGTTTAACCTAAAACCCTACACTACAAAGCTTTGAATATAAAACAGATTAATTAACTAACGGCTTGTTAGGTTTAAAGATTCATTAACTAATGGCATGTTGGGTTAAAGATTCTGTTTCTATGCTTTATAGTATGTCTCGATTGAAGCATGTAATGCTCTGTGGGTATAATGCATCCAAATATTTGTGAGTTACTGTTCATGTGAGAATCCTTTTGCATGATAAATGTGCAATAATGAGGCAAACACGTGTACAACTATGGGTATCCAACGGTATTGATGGCAAACTACAAAATGATCTATTCACAGGATGAGATTGATCAGCTGAAGAATAGTGTGCTTGAGAAGGAAAGAATGGAAGATCAAAACAGAAAAGATCTAATGAAGAGACTGGAGGAAGAGACTAGGAAATGCTACCAGTATGAAGAGTGAGTATCTCTATTATGTATGTTTTATACTTCTTTTTGATGTGACTGTTTATATGTCTGGTTATGTGTTTGTTTATTTCTTTATTTGTCTGTTTCTCTGTCTTTTGTGAATTCGGACTTCCAATTGTTCTGTGAGTGATTAGATTTAGGAACATAGTGCAGTATTTTCAAGCACCTTGTTCATGTACTGTGTACTGCGTACCTATATGTGCATGTGCACCTGACTTTTATGTCGGGATTAGACTGACATCTACTTACGAAAGTCACATATAAATACCCCACGGAACATATGTTGTATACAGAATATACTCATACAACAAAAACGGATCATCTGTTACTCCGTAATCAACAAGCATGGAGACTGAAATAACTAAGTCTTTGAAATTAATAGTTTATGAAAAAACTTTGTACTCTTATGAATGCTATTCATCACAACATACATTGTACAATCACAACTTTGGAGTATTCCCACCATTATTTTCAATCACTACATGTATATAACCTTGGACATTTCAAGGAAATTACTTGAGAGACACATATTTCAACCATAACAAGTTAGTGATGTCTTTTTTATCAGAATTAGAGTACTTTAGTTTGTGTAGATTAATGTGACTTATTTCTATAATAATTGTAAAACCATGGAAAAAATGACTGAATGTATTCAGCACTAACAGCCTGTTTGATATTGTATTGTTGTTAAAGGTAGATCTTTAGGATGAAAATTATGATTGTAATCTGTGTTTCCCATGTTCCTGATATTCCATTCGACATACAAATAATGATTCTTGCATGGAGCTGTTTGAAATTTAGATCCATTTTGCATCGAGTTGATTCTCATCCCTCTACAGGAGACTCAGGGAGTTGGAGTTCAAACAGACTGAGTACAGCGCCCTCAAGGACACACATATACAACTCACAGAGACTTGGGGGAATGAGAAGAAGATGCTTCGTGCTGAAATCTCCAATCTAAGGGTTAGTGACTGTAGAAAGACATTCTGATCAGAATCATGAGAAATAGTTCCATTGAGAAGAATAATGATAATATTATGAAGTACAGTTGAACCTCTCGTATCCGGACAAGTCGGGACCGGGGCTCATCCAGATAAGGGATTTGGCCGGATACGGGAGACTCATTGCTTTAAATACATGTACAGATACAGCTGTACATACACATGTACTGATGTAGCCCATTGTACCCATTGTAGTACCACATGTAGTAATGTGTATACTGCAACCTTTTCATTGTTACATTTGGGGATGTTTGGGGATGTTAAAATGTCTGAAGGTAAGCAATTTGGAAGGAAATTTGATGTAATGTATGTTAATCATGTTGGAAGTAATATGTAATTCATGTGTGTTTGTGTAGGAGTTCTCAAGGAGTTAGGAATCCCCCTTTCCTCCCGGGAAAAAAAAAAAAATCACGGCGAGATTGCGTCCGTATAGTAGAGAGATCCGGAGAAAGGGAGGCTGGATAAGAGAGGTTCAACTGTACATCAAATATATATCAGTTGAGAATGATAAGGGCATTAAGGTGCCTCGAACACTATCGCAATGGCTCTAGTGACAACTCAACACCCTTATCATTCTCTGCCGATGATATATTAGCTTGTCATATAACATGTGCCTGGCCAATGCAAAGCTAACCCTAACCCAAGCTTACTAAAGTCATGAAGGTATATTGTGTCTTTTGTAGAAAGGTATATTTTAAAATCACGCTTCTTTTGATGGTCCATTGAATCTGCTCTTTCTTATTCTTTGTATGACACAATGTGCTTGGTTGATGCCATTTGCTTACTATTGCTAGTCACCTGGGGTGAACTACATGGGGTCAGTATCATTGGCAGTTTTCTCTTGTGTGGATAGGTAGGTAGACCACTTCACTGGTTTAGCACCCTGCTTTTTTTGTGATGAAATGAAGTGGGATCCTGACGTTGTGAGTTATGAAATAAATTGATTTTTCACGCCTTATGCTTTTCCCATATCTTCTGTTTTCTTTTCATTTTTAGAATCACAAAAGAAAAATGTGATTTTTTTTTTGCTGTATGAAAAATATAGATGGCAATCTTTGTTGAGGGTATGCTGTGAATGAGTGAATGCAAGTTAGTTTGACTTTAGGGAAATTTAGATTGTAATGTCATGGACTTTGGATGTTTTACATCTAATTATGATATGCCAAAGAGGGTCAAGAAAGAGGTTTTTTTTAGGTGATGTAGAATATTTAGATATAGAATAGTTTTCTTTCCCGTGTACTTGCCCACAGGAAAGTGCAAAGACAGATAAAAGTGTGCACAAGACCCTGTACCAGCAGTCTAAGAACCTGATGGCGAAGAATCGGGAGCTGGAAGCAAGGCTGGCAGACTCTGAGGGTCACCTGAGCAGGACGGAGGATCGATGTAACCAGCTTGAGGCTGAGCTGGAGAAGTCTGAAGAGGGGAGGAAGGAGATGGAGGTAGCAAACCAGACCTTGAGGAGAGAGATGGAGGAGGAGGAGGAGAGGAAGATGAGGGCGTTCCAAGAGAGGGCCATGAAGGCAGAGGTGAGGTCGTCTTTCCATCCTTGTCTCACATCAATCTCACTTCAACCATCTTCATTTACTGTAAAAGTATGTAATGTGGACATTTTCACTTATAGTCAACTCCACCGAAATCGCTAATGCATGTGTTGAATAATCAGCGAAGTCAGTGAAAATGTAAAGTCACAATTTACATATGTAGTCTTACGTATGTTCTTCTTCTGTACACACAGAAGTCGATTATGCCTTAAGTCAATGCATTTTCCTCAGTCCTGTTGAGATTGACTTGTGAGAAGTTGATTGTATTTTGTGCGATGTAAAAATAAAATTTTGTGACTATTATTGCATCTGCAGTGTATAATTATATGTGTATTGATATAGTTTATCTCTTTGATTCTGCCAAATTCAAAACACAAATAATTCATTATACCTGACTAAAGGGTTAAACATGTCATGTTTTTGTTTGGGTTTTTTTTTTTGTCAGTGCCATCAATACCGTCAATACACTCTTTGATGTAAATGTTCTAGTCTAAACTGTCTGAGGATTACAATGTCACTTGTTGAAATACATGTATCTAACAACTCGTGCAGCACACTATTGTAATTCCTTTATCTAACTCTGATGTACTATCTTGTGCTCGAGAAGCCATTTTTGGTCAAGGAAGCCTCGTGAGGGAAAAAAAATTTGTCACTCAAACATTTATTTTACAGGTTTTGTTGTCATTTATGAAATAAAATAGACCAGGAAACTGATGGAAGATTGACAAGAATAAGTGTGGAGAGTGCTAACATCACATATAAGGCGCGGTCAGACTGGCAAAAGATCGAGAAGTTTAACATCGCGGAGAAAGAGCGTGCCGTCCGATGGCTAGTGATTGTGATGTAGCAATTCACATTCGTACATGACTGGTCATGCGCTTTGTAGACACCGCCCGCAAACAAATCGAGAAGTTTGATGGGGGGGAGGGAAATATTCGTAGATGGATGTGGAATTTCGCGAGAAGTTTTGCAAGAAGTTTCGCGGGAAGTTTGAGGGCACACTGGCAAAACTTTGAGATTGTATAGATCACAAACTGAATCTTCTCTATCTTTTGCCAGTCTGACCACGCCTTGTAAGCTTTACTCTGACACCCCATGGTGTCTTTCTGTTCTTTTCTGCCCTCACAGATCCAATATGTGCAGATCGTTCAGGAAAGGGACTTGAAGCACCTGGTGGATGCCTGCACTGAAGCAGAAGAAGAGCTGGAGACCATCAATGACATCATTGAGAAGTAAGCTAGAGTCTCCATACTGTGGTGTGATTTGTCATGTGACATGACTGTACCAGTGTCATGTGACTGTAGTAGTGTCACATGACTGTACTAGTGTCAGGTGACAGTACCAGTGTCAGGTGACTGTAGTAGTGTCTCATGACTCCACCCAATTTCACTGTGTTTAAATGAGAAGAGAATGATATGCGTAAATGGTAGATGAGTTCTGCAGTGATTCTAGAAGAGTTGAGAAAAGGGTTATAATGATAATGAGTGTAATGATGGTATTGGTGATGGTTATAGATCTGAGATGATGTTGATGATGATTATGGTGGTGGTGATGATGGTTATTGGGATGGTGATGATGACGCATTGATAGATGTAGTTGCTTTCAGTCAGTGAAAATGATTTTATACCAGCCTGAGCCAATCTCTTTAGATAATCACAAAAAAGAAAAAAATATCTTAATCCCTTTTATTGCTTATTATCTCTAAGAAGTCATCTAGATATGAAATTATCATGAGAGGTCCTCTGTGGTAAAATGGACAGGGGATTAATATTTGGTGATAATTTTGTTTGTGATCAGGATCCAGGATATGTGCAGGGGATGTGTGCACAGTTCTGTGACATTGGTGACCTTAAATGAAATTTACATTCTCCAAGTGTTCTAAGTCACTGTGATGTCATAACTCTCTGTGATGTGACTAGAGTATTTGTACTCTGTTATATTCATGACTGCTTGACTGTCATTATGTTCTTGTATCCTAGCAACCCATCCATGGAGGTTCATGTGAGACCTATGAGGAGCATGTGGGATGATGCCTATGCAACCAACCTCAACAGACTGGAGGAAGCCAGGGTAAGAAATGACTCTTTACCTCTACTTTGATAATGATAATGATGATGATGATAATGATGATGATAATGATGATGATAGTAATAATGATTATAATAACCATAATATTAATGATAATGATAATGTTGATAATAATAATAATAATAATAATAATAATAATAATAATAATAATAGAAATAACAACAACAATAATGATAATGATAAGAAATGATAATAATAATAATAATAATAATAATAATAATAATAATGATAATAATAATAATAATAATGACAATAATAAAAATAACAACAACAATAATAATTATGATAATGATAATTATAACTATAACTAGAAAAGCACTCTGAGAGTGCAGACCTCCACCAAGCATGCCGGTCATTTCCACCACTGATCTTGTTCTTCCATAGAGATATCAGTGATTTTCATCCATAAACTTTATAGCATTGTGTGCTGGAAGTCGCCCAATTTCCCAGTATAGAAGCCTTTGTTATACAAATGATGCACAGGATAGAGTGCGTTAGTGTAGGCGTATGAGCTATGCCTCTACTAACGCCACGAAATAATCCTGTGCATCATTTGTTTTATAAAATGGGTCGAAAATTCGAAAACTAACAGCATTTTTCAGCGTTTTTCATGTGCCTTTGTGGGTCAAGACGTCCGAAGATGTTCGTCCCAAACATTTACGCACGTTGCACTCGGAAATCCCGCACATACAGTATAAGTATGATGGGGGGTTGGGTTTCCGGACACTTAAGTTCCCGCATGAAAACTTACTTATTTTACATAGAATATGCACCCTTTACCTTAAAGACTTGATATAGACTCCTCATATAGGCCTACTAGACAACATACTCTGAAAACGGCGTGAGAATTAACCTGCTAAATCGTTGGATTTACCCTTCAAAGTGACTACATGTACGCGTCTGGTCCCACAACGCTTGGTCTATTGTACTGTACAAAGTGTACGTATAAGAGTATACGTACGCCACACATGTTATGCACAAGGGAAGAAAGGCCGGCCGGCCGGCAGCCCCAACTAGAAGTTGTTTACAGGATTGACAGCGCGTATGCATGCAATTCAAAGGAGCCGCCGCGCGCACAGACGATCGGCAATAGGATTTAACACGCAGTGCAATGGGACTAGAATAAAGGAAGCACATGTGACTCATTTCAGCGCTTCCTATTGGCTACATTCTTGAACCCATTTTATAATACGTCATAAACCCTCAGCTGCACTGCGCACCTCGCCCTAGCAGAAACTAGAGCACGCACTTTAGTGCGCGCATGCAAACCTCAAATACGCGCAGCCTGAGCTAAGTTCATTGACCCTACCTGCCAAATTATCAAAAATCCTTCATAAATTCCCCCCAAATTCTCGGATCACTACCAAAAGTTAATCGTTTGTTACTTGTGTCATTCTCAACCTTTCTCGCAAGTTTCATCCCAATCTGTTAACTACTTTTTGAGTTATTTTGCACACGCACAAACAAACAAACAAACGAACGAACGAACAAACCAACAGTAACGAAAGCATAACCTATCCCTTTCCCTTGGCAGAGGTAATGATAATAATTGTAATAATAATAATTATGATAATTATGATAATGATAATAACCATTATTAGAAATAATGATAATATTGTATTATTATTAGTATTATTATTAGTATTAGTATTATTATTATTATTATTATTATTATTATTATTATTATTATTATTATTATTATTATTATTATCATTATTATTATTATTTTCATCATGATGGTGATGATGATTATTGTTATTATATTAATAATAATAATAATAACAATATAAGATATAGCATATTTTCCATTAGCAAATATGTTCAAATGTACTTTACAATGTGATCATTAATGAAACAAGTGAGTTTTTAGATGTTTCTTGAAGATGATGATGTATTGCTGGTTGTTTGGGGTAGTTGATTCCACAGTTTGGGAGCGACAGATGAAAATATTCTATTACAAAGTGTGGCTGTAGAGATATTAGTTAAATAGTTGACACTGTTATATACATACTTACAATAGTGAGCATTAAATGATCAGAATGTATATTAATGTACGGGTGTTTAATCTGCAGCAAGTCAGTGTAATGTTGTCGAGTTCTAGATGGAAACCTCAAAGAGTACAGTTTATTTTAATACTTTTTGTGCCAGGGATTTTTTGACAGAGTGTTTAGTGTTATAGGGCTCTGAGTACCAATCATTACTCAAGCATACAAAGGGTTAAAGGGATCGTATAGTTTTGGTTGAGACCTAATTTCAGGTTTCTAACATTTTTTGTGAGATAATGAGAAACCTCCTTTGAAATATGAAAGATCATGTAATTCCATGAGGAATTCAACATTTATTTGATGAAAATTGGTTTTGAAATAGCTGAAATATCCAAAACAGAGCGATTCTAATGAGTGTGGGACCCACACTTCATTACGATCGCTTTGTTTTACTTTGTTTTTGGATATTTCGGTCATTCCAAACCCAATTTTCATCAAATAAACTTTGAATTCCTCTTAAAATGGTATGCTCTGTACTATTTCATAAGTGTTTTCTTGGTATTTCGCAAAAAGTTAAAAGCCCAATTCTCATCTCCACCAATACTGTATCATCCCTTTAAGAGGTTTCTCTAACATCAAACTTGATTTGAAGAAGCCACTCCCAACTCTTTTTTTAATCCTACAGACTAAGTTTCAGGAGCAGGTTAGGATGATTGGAGGAGGTGCTACCCTGGACTCCCTCACACCGGTGGAAATACCCTTCGTTTACAAGCCTGAGGGTCTCCAAGAGGTAAGGGCCAATTGTCACTGGGGTGTCAATATCATTGATGGTGAAGTCATCATCTGACACATTATGTGGGTTAGTCACAGTAGTTTTTGAGAATAGTGCTTGAATTTTCCATTAACTTTTTTACAATATCACCAACAAGCCTGCAGCCAGCAAAACATGAACATACATGTGTATAGAGCTTGAGGGTCTGTCATACACAGTGTATACCACAGTACACACTCAAAAATTTCATATGTGGTTATACAAATGATGCACAGGATAGAGTGCGTTAGTGGAGATGTAGCGCACTCGAGGGTATTTACAATTGTAAAACATACACGAGGCGAAGCCGAGTGCATGTTGCACTACATTGTAAATACCTGAGAGTGAGCTGCATCTCCACTAACGCCACGAAATAATCCTGTGCATCATTTGTTTTATAAAATGGGTCAAAAACTAACAGCATTTTTCACGTACCTTTGTAAGATGTCCGAAGATGTATTTAAGCACGTGGCACTCGGAAATCCCGCACATATAAGTACTGTACGTATAAGAGTACAGTATACGTACGCCACACATGTTATGCACACAATTACAAGAAAGGCCGGCCGGCAGCCCAAACGAGAAGTTGTTTACAGGATTGACCGCGCGTATAGTAGCGCGCGATGCACTTGTAACAACTGATTGAGTGCGCACTGCTAGTGTAGACGTTGTGACGTCAGGCCGTGGATGTTAGTGAGAAATTAATGGAGGCACACGTGACTCATTTCAGCACTTCCAATTGGCTACATTCTTGAACCCATTTTATAAAACATGTTAGCATGTTCTCCCAAGGGAGAATAGTACAATTGGTTCACTATCACATGATCATATTTATCTATCACTGACTGATATTTGACTGGTTGAGGCAATATACAGTTTTAACTGCATCGGATGTAGAATGAGCTGACCAATCACTGATTGATTATTGACTGACCCATGCAATACATAGTGATGTCTGCATTGTGATGTGGAATTAGCTCGCTGTCTTGGAAGTCTTCCACCCATGGTCTCCATCAGACATGCTTCCATTGATGAAGGAAAGATACAGGCATTTGATGTTTATGGTTAAAGAATGTTTTAAGTCTTTCTCCTTGACTAATCAGCAGATGTCTAATAGAGTGACTTGTACAGAACGTTTAGCCTGAATATTGTTTTCTTTAAGTCTCAAACGGAGCACTTTTTGAGAAAGATATTGTATGTTATCTTGTATGACACACATAGGTATGATATCAAAAAGAGTCAACTCATTCATTATGTAACATTGATCTCCCTTCCCTAGCAAAAGACGCCCAGTGGCGCTCCATTACCCAGTCAGATGTTACCACAAGTCCATCTTATGTCACAAGCCGCAGCAGGCTCCTGGCTGGATGCTCCTTTTAGAGCAGAGCGTAACTATGACAACCAAGGCAGGATGCTCATGGATGGTGCCAGTGCGAATCCTGGTAAGAAGTTGAGAGTCTTGTGGTTAGATTGGCCTTGGGGCTGTTCCAAGATTCTTTAACCCACAAATATGAAATGACCATCAGCTCAGCTCTGGTATTTTTTGAAGGAGATGTCTCTTCATTTATTTTCTGCTGTCACTGAGGCCAGTGGAACTAGATGATGGGGGATTTGAATTCTGTCATTGGCTGGCACAGGGAGTATATCATGAGAAACAGAAATTATGCATCTATGTCTGATGATGACACTAGATGGTGATATCAGATATCGGATATCAAATCATTGCTGTATGTGACATGTATCTAAAAATACTGTATAAGCTGTTGTTTTCGCATAGGATTTAATTTTCACGAATTTCGCGAATCTCAGTTGGATCGTGAATTTAACAACGCGCGAAAATGTCTCCATGCACTAGGGTAATAGCGCATTTAGCGTCGGCGTCAGTTGCGAAAATGTCTATGACCTCCTCATTCGCGAAAATATCTGTATGTGAAAATAACAGCCTATACAGTATCATGTTCTGTTGCCTAATGAGGACATTTGGGAGAGAATATATATACGTGTATATTTTTTCCATCGCAGAATTAACTGCCGATATACCCTAACTCCTGTCACAGAATAATGTGCTCAGGGGTTATGATGTAGTTCCAACAATATTATAAGATACCAAGGTCATTTGAAGGAGCAGGCTATTGTTTCACCTTACTTCACTATTTCCACAACTTATGTCAAAAGCATAATTAAAACAACATGAAAATATTTGAAAAATACACAAATCAGCATATATGTGACATATGCTGTGCTTGCATAATGTAAAACATTTAAGATTATGACAAATATTTGAAGTAAGGAGGAAGAAGCACAGGCTTCTTTGTATTTGTAATCATTGCATTGAATAGACTTCAATATACTCAATGAGTGTTTTTTGTCTTCTGTACAAACCTTTTGTCAATGATGAGTTGACATGAGGAATTTGAACGGCAGTGGTTAGATAGTTACTGTACTATAAGCGTCATTTTTTTTTCTCCCGCTCCTAAGTTTGCCTGTCTCGATCAAGGAGAAACAAATTTGCTCAAATTGTCTTTCATCGCGAAACTAGAAAGGTTAAAATGATCATCAATGTTGTTATGCATTTGAAGATAAAAATCTCATTCTCATTGGGGACAGTCCGTCATAACAATGTTTTATCTCTTAACCCTAACTAGGCCGGGGGGCCTCTGAGCCCCCCCCCCCCCCCCCCCCCACTCAACGTTCCGTGGGATGTATCGCTATCACAAAAAGCTATCGCCGCGATGTTTCGTGACTTTTTTCTATCGAGTCTCCCGCATCATTTGACACCAAATGTGCAATACCCGGGCGCGGCTCCGAAGTTGGGCATAAATATGTACGTGCATCTCAGACCAAAAATTGCTCAAAAACGTGAATTCGTGTACAATTTCAATGCAAACTGTGCTTACAGGCCAATTTCATAAAAGCATGATTATTTTGGGGTTTTATTGATTAAAATCAACTAACATATTTTCTTGTTTGGAACAATGTCGCAGACAAATTTCATTGAAAAAAAAGAAAAACAAAGTAAAAAAATGAAGAAATACATAAGAAATAAAAAAACAATAAAATACTTAAATTTTTCTGATGGCACAATTTTTTTCTTGTACGTGTGCTAAGGACACTATAAAGAATATTTACACCAAAAATGTGCCTGTTTTGAGCTTTATTTAGTGATTTATATCAAATTATCTGATTTCATGCATCATTATGCATAAATTAAGATAATTTAGCATAAACAATAATTTTTTGAAAAATTAACTTTGTGGTACTTTAGATTACATCATAAGCAATGTGTGTGCCAATTTTCATTGTGATCGCGCGGTCGACCCCCGGCCGAGGCCCCCGCGGCTCTATCATCTACCTAAATAGCCCGGCCTAGTTAGGGTTAACCAAATGTGCAAACTAAGGTGTTACGAATGTGAGTGAAAAGAGAATTTCTTCATATGATATGTCATGTGTCACACAGCAGGTGTCGCTGCAGTTGACTTCATACCTGCACCCTCCCAGCCCCTCACTGTGTCTGATGCCAAGCGCAAAGCCCAAGCCCTGGCCCAGGCTCTGGGGTCAGTGAAGTCAGACTCTGCATACCCACCACTCGTGGCTGGAAGTAACGGGGGCAATCAACCACAGCACTCCTTTGCAGTGAAGACCCAGGCCCAGGGTTATGCTAACCTCCAGGCCAAGCAGAGGGCCCTAGAATCCCAGACACAGCCCTGGGGGGCCACTGGGACTACATCCTCCATAACACCACAGCAGCAGCAGCAGCCGGCAGTGAAACCAAAGAATAGCTTTGAACGCATCATGCTCAGACTCAGCACAAAGTTTCCCACTTACAACAAGTGAGCATAACTTTTCTTCTGTTCATTTACTCACTAGAATTGTTGATTTTAACCCATTGAGGATGAGGCCCTGAGTATATTAGGGCAAGCATCTAAACATCTGTGGAAAATGTATGTTAGCTTATAAAACCAAAAGAAAGAAATACAGAAATGAAGCTGATAGATTATCAATTCAAATAGATGTAATAAATGTATTATGGCTGTATTGAATTAACTCTTGAGAATCTCTGTTGTTTGTGTTTGTTTGTTTGGGGTTTTTTTTGGCTGTAAAGTATACCGTTGCATTACTCCAATTTTAATGTGATGAAAATGAAACATCCCTGGCCATGCATTTTTTAACAGATTTCCTATTTCCTGTCAGTTAATGTGAAACCAACTAATATGATTAGAAAAGATACAGGTACAGCATAGATAATCAGAAGTAATCTTGAAGAGTGTAGACAAGTATAGTGCTGCTATTCTTAATCCCAACTGAAGGAGAATGAAAAATATACCCCAAGTCCCCATCCATACCGATTAATGTTACACCCACCTCCATATTACAGGGTCCAGCTGACTAACTTTCTAAAAGAAGTCAGAACGGCAAACAAGGGCTCCCTCTCTGGTCTATCTGTGGACGACATCATGGTGCGAGTCTCTGACCTCGTTCGTAAGAGACATCGGGACCCGGCTAATACTGCAACTCAGGTGAGGACCCAGTTTTAGATGTGGGACAATACTTTGTATTCTATGAAAACCAGAAATACTCTAACAAAATACAGTAGAAAATGTACTTTCAAGGGCTGGTACCGAATTGGGGCCAGTTTTTTACATTTTGATCTTTTGTTTGAAAATGATGGTCAGATTTTTCTATATACTTGACAGGTATTTTTGGCAGTGTGATAAGATATACAAATAGACACCATGCTCCTTCCCCCCGCCCATCAAAGCTGCCCCCTCCCCCAAGTTTGCTACATTCATAGGTAATACAAGCATGTGTGAAATGTGAAAGGTGCAGGAGTATTAGACTTTTACCATTTTTATGCCTCCGCCACAAAGTGTCACAGGAGGCATTATTCTCATTTAGGCCTATTGGACTCCTGTGAGAACAGAATTTTTTATTTTTTTGTAGTCTCTTGCTATTGACTCATATGATGATGTTATCTGGATATCATACAAATTTAACATTACAGATGTAGAATAAGTGTAAATAAGCAGTAATAGTTGGTAACATTTGAAAAAAATTAAAAACCAGTAAAGGTCTGTAATTGAAGATAAGTGAATCTAAGGCTGTTGATCTAATATCAGTGATCTGAGGTCATTGATGTAATGTAATTGAATCTAAGATCATTTATCGGAGGTCAATGATCTAGGAACTTTGTTATATGATGCACATCCTGATAGAAGTTTCGTGAGAAGGGAGCATGTCCATTTGTGTTTCTTGATGCTGTCATAGTTTTAATTTGTTTGATGTTGCATGCTGTGAAAAGGCATTGATAGCCTTTGATATCCGTCTGTTAACCATAATTCTTTGCCGGCTGGCCGATGCTTTGTGAGAGTTGCCATCCTACATCTACTTTGTCCCTCCACAGAGAACACTGAACACCGGACAACTCAGCTACAACACAGGCCTCCTTGCCCGTCCCACCGTACCACAGACAAACAGTGAGCTACAGTCCAGGCGCCCCACCCAGTACCAGCCAGCCCCCAGCCCCGCCCAGCCTGCCTGGGGGCAAGTTAGTAAGACTGAACCTGGAATCAACTGGAAGAAGGAGCTAAGAGATGGGGAGGATGTGGAGGAGGATCCGTGTGTGATCTGTCATGAAGAGATGGACGGAGATAACTTGCTGGAGCTCACCTGTGGCCATACCTTCCACAAAAAAGTAAGTCTCTTTCCTTTCGACACTACTAGACTCCAGGCCTCGAAATAGGATTTTGGAGGGGCAAGGCCATTTAGAAACGGGCACTTTTTCCAAGAGGCCCGCCATTAAAGGGCACTTAGGTCAGTCAGAGGGGCACCAAGGCCACATTGGAAAGGGCATGTTGGGTGTTTATACGTGATGTGAATGCCCCATAGAGCTGTATGCAATCGACCGTGCTGCTACACTCCAGCAGCGCACGCACGCATAAGATCTCTCCGCAGCAGACGACGTTAGGCAGTAGGCCATACGCAATACGATGTAGGTTCTGTAATACAGTACGTTCTCAACGCATACGCCGCACTCGCTTTGGAGCACTTCCGGTGCCATTTTGCTTGAGCATGTGGGCATGCAACGCAGAGCAAGAGAGATGGCAATGCTCGCAGTCGTCCGACAGGCCTGGCATTTTTTAGCATGGCTTGCGACCACTTGCTCCGGCCCGCCGCTGCCTAGCTAGTAACTCTATGGCCGCTGCGCTGCGGAGGCAGTCGGGCGTACATTTACGTACACGTCGTCTCGTATCTCGGAAAGATACTTTTGAGTTTGAATCAGATATATTGGGACGCGAGTGAACTGAAGGTATGATATTTGAGATCAGGAAAGTTGTTCAAGCTTATTAAAGAGTAGACTTTGAGAAAGGGCATATTATATGTCATAAATAATAACTTTCATTCTAAAAGGGCACCATGGCCACAAGAAAAAGGGCACATTTTTTTTGGCCGTAACTTTGATCAAGGAAAAAAAGGCATTGTGGCCAACGAGAGGGGCACCGACAGCCATGGCCGTCGGTGGCCGTCGGTGGCCGTCGGTTAATTCGAGGCCTGAGACTCCAGGGCTCAGCTGTATCTATTTCTTTGTTGAGCATTGGGTCTTGGTAACCAGGAATTGTCATTGTATTTCTTTGTATTTCCTCTCTCTTCTTTTAACACTAAGAAAATGATTCATTCACGTCTAGTTATCAATCTACTTTTCTTTTCTTTTTTTATTAACTAAAGCAAAAATTGGAGTTATGCTTTTGATTACTTTATTGCTGATATCATTACAACATCTCTTGCTGTAATGTAGGTAATATTTCTCTATCAGCTTCTCGGGGAATATTCTTCTTTATATTTAAGAATTGTGCATTTTATATATTTTGTATGTTTTACTTCCTGCAAGCAAGCATACGTTGCAAGTGGGGAACTGGTCAAAATTTGTTTTCAATGATTGATTTGTAAATTTGCTTTCACTGGTGTTTTATCATGTGAGAAGTTAATGAGAACATGCTAACAAAGTTAGCTGACATAGCTATCAAAGTTTTACATGTAGATAATGAACTCTGAAAAGTTTTGGGCAGGTGTGGCTTCTTTCAGACTATGGTAATCGTTTTTTTTTTTCAGGGCAGAAGTTCCCTTGTCAGCGACCAGTCATCAAAATTTTTATTCAAAGTAGTTTGCTTATTACCAATTCTAAGTACACTATGAATATCAAATGATATCAGATATGACAGTGGGAAGAAATTTGATAGTATTTCATAGGTTGCCAAAACTACTGGAAAGACATTTTTATCCAGGATTTGTAGGGACCATTTTTAAAATTGTTTTCTATGTTTATTTCTTGTTGCAGTGTATCATGCCCTGGCTTAAGAGGCAGAAGACGTGTCCGACTTGCCGTACGTACATCGTCCTGGAGAATGAATTCCCCACTCTAGGCCATTAAGGAGCTTTGGTATCATACAGATGTGTCTCGGTCCAGTGGCTGTTGTCGGGTGTACCACGATCAGAATGCTGTTGCTAGGTGTGTCTGGATCTGAAGGCTGTTGCTGGGTGTGTCTAGACCTGAAGCCTGTTGCTAGGTTTGTCAGAACCCAGTGGCTATTCTGAGTGCCACGTAACTATTAATGTGACTGTCAGTGAATATATGAACAGGACGACAGCTGATAGATTAAAAATGTTCAGTGTGCCACAATCTTCCATGGAGCTACAATGTAGTTTGGATGAAAAGCTTACATAAATGTCGAAGTTTAAGTGTAAATGTTGCAATCTCATGTTTTTGTGCATGTTTCTGTCATACTGGTGTCATCTATGCTATGTTCCTTCTATGACTCATGATATGTTTAGGTATAATGGGAGGGGGGGGGGGGAGGGGATAGTCATTGAGAGCTTTGATTAAAAAGAATTCCTTTACTTGTTGATTACATTGTCAGGAATATCTAGGGCTGTGGTCATTACAACAAAATGATGCCGTATTTAATGGGTTGATTACACTTGCGATTATTTTAAGTACCAGTATTCATCAGGTTTTTAGCAGGGAAGTTCAAACTTACTGTTCTTTGTTAATTGAGATAGTATCACTTCAACCCAGCAAATGAGAAACTGAATTCTTGTTCATTTCTTACTCCTGACATATGTGATGTAATGTGATCAAATTAATGATTCTTGCATCAAGTTTTTATCACATCTGATTGACAAATTTACCCTTCATCGGTGTAAATACACACTGATTATTCAGTGCTTTGAGGAGTTGCCATGATCAAAAAATCTTGAGCCATACAAACTCTGGTGAGAGTTGGATCCACAACCTCCTAATTGTTACGTAGGCGTCATACCACTAGACTACCGAGCTTCTGCTCAATAGCCAGTGATGGCTAGTGATTATATAATTACTGGTATAGTGGATATGACGCCTGTCTAGCAATCAGAAGGTTATGGGTTCAAACCTCACCCTGGTATGTATGCCCATGATTTCTTATCATGCTTATTATTCAAACGCTGAATAATCAGTCTTTATTTACATTGGTGAAGGGCAATTTGTTAATCAGGGGCAACATACCCAGTGTGACTATCCTCCATTGCCTGTTTTAGAAGTATAATGCAATCGGGACGTATTATGAGAGTCATCAATAATATCCACACACTGTACATTGCATAGATTTGTGAGCATAATGCTTTTAAGAATCAGGCTGTGTGGGGCTATTTCAAGAATGGCTAAGCTCACCATCAAGAACCACAGTGAAAGAATGAGAAAGAAATATTGTTCCAGTAAATGAAGCAAGGTATGTATTTTCTCACCATGGGGACGGTGTATGTTGCATTTAACAGGAGTCAGTATTTTGTTGTGCTGTTAATTTTGTGAATAGTAATCAAAGCACAAAATATATGGTGCATACAGATGTTTGTAGCTGTTTATTTTTTTAATTCACTCACAAAACAGCGGGGTATATACAGCATTTATGTGAAGTCAAGAAGTATATGAGGTATGCAGGAAATTTTTGTAGCCTTTTTTGAATTCGCAAAAACCAAAGGGGTATGTTGCAGCTATTTATGAATGCTCTTTATTGTATTTGCTACCCATAAGATATCATTCCATTATAGATGTTTTCTTTAACAGCTTGAATTTACATCTTCGAATTGCTCATTATCTTCATGCACCAATTAGAAAATGTACACCATTAAAGTCATCGTACATGTTCTCGGCAAGGGATGCAAAAAGTGTATAGTTAGTTGATAGCAGAAAGGGCATTACTCCTGATGAGGCTGAACAGCATCAACAACTTTTTAGCTCTCTATTTGCAAATGTTGGAAGTACAAATCTCATTGCTAAAATGTCCAGTTTTTAAGCTCCTAAAAGCACCACTTGAAAGATGTTGATTCCATGTGCCTTGTTTGCAATCAGTCATATATACCAAAAGCACTGTGTTGTTACATCTGAGCCAAAATTGTACAGATTACATGTTATATTGAGATGCATTGTTCCATGTTGATATGATAAACCAGAGTTGTTGTTGTTTGTTTGTTGTTGTTTTTTTGCATCAGTATGCGATTTGAATCCTTTGTGTAAATGTGTTCACTATATCTACTGCATTTTAAAGTCACCTGTGTGTGACTAGGACAACCTTTAGGGGATCAGTTTTTGGTTATCCTTGTACCATCCATTGCTGGTGTTTGGTTCTTATTAAGAAAATGATTACGTGTATAACTATTTCCAGCTGTTCGTCCGTATTGAGTCTCTTTGAAATTTACATCATTGAGTCTGGACAAAAATGCATGTATTGGTGGGCATGGTTAGTTAATACGGAAAAGGGAAAAATATAGACATGAAAGCATACATTTTGGTTGCCGTGAAAGGAAAAACAATGGTTTATGATTATGGAGGGAGCCCTCTGATGGTGAAATTTTTGCTATTTTCCATTGTGATTGTCAGGTGAGTAGGTGACATCAAAGTTAAAGGGTCTTGAAACACAGTAAAGAGAATGGTGACTTTCAAATGAATAGTTGCTTCAACAATTTTAATAGGCACACTGTGTATTGCATTATGTGGTATTTCAGTCTATGAGTAACATGTTTTACTTGTTTAATGCAGACGTATTGACACATCTTTAAGTGAGGCATCCATACAGTTAGGAGTATGTCCACAGAAACTTATTGCGGATATAGTAGGAAGAAAAGAGAGAGAAAAAAAAGATCTGTGTTTGGGCATGTCTAATCTGTTTATCCATTTTTGGCAGAAGTATTTTCTTTGTACACAAGAATCTGTGAAGACGGAAGAGAATTGTGCAACATTTTCTTTTTCTCTTTTTTATTTTCTGTCAGCTTTGTACACAGCCATTGCACCAAAATTATATCTTTTGAAAAGGAAGGTCACAAAAGCGTGAAATTTATACAAAGTTATGCATGGCTAGGAAACTTTAACAGTTCTAGATATATTTGCTAAAAGAGGTCTCTGAACAGTCACAAACAAGGATGTCTCCATCTTTAGGTTAACAATGACAGGTGGTTAGGATGTGGGAAGGGATGCAGTCAGCTTACTGGCATTAATACATGTGGGACTGTAGAAAGCAAGAAACAGAGTAATACACAGATGTCACTTGACTGATCACATGACTGATCAAGGCTTTGGAAGAAAGAGAGAAGATTTGATTGTGGGGGGGGGGGGGGGGGAGTGGGGTTGCCAATTTGCTGATTAGTGTTACAACCAATTTTGTTTTTTCTTTTTTTGTTTTTTCCCACTAAAGATTTCTTACTATCTGCAATTCAAAGTACACTGTAAGGTTGCTTTATTCTTTTTGAAAAGAATTGCATGCCAATGTGCCAGGTATTCATTTGTGTATACCCATATCATCAAGCTGTTATGATTATTGGAAGTGTTAATGTATTAATAAGGTTTGGAGTAATCAAGACTTTGCTTTCCAAGTTAGAGAGTGATGTTATGAAACCACAGGGAATACAATGTCACTGACCTTTCTGCCTACCATTTGGGTTTTCCCCATTCACCGTTTTGAAACAATGTTTCAATTTTTGACTCCCTGTAAAGATATTGATGAGATTCCCGATAGGTGATAGGGTGGGTGTCCTCTTGGAAGGTCAGTAAATAACCCTAGACTGCCAACATTCCCTCAAGAAAGACGAAATTCACTCACAGTGTTTGTTGTGTAAACCCTTCCCCAATGACTTGTAGCTGGAAATGATTGCATGACTGTAGGTGGTGTTATCTGAGCAGGATGTGGATTTCAGTATTAGGTAGCTGTGAGCATTAAAATGCCATCCACAGATTTTGACTTGTTTGATTAACACCTGAATATGCAGAGAATGTTTGTCATTAGTACCAAGTAATTTATGTAAAGAAAAAGAGTAGGAATATTAAGCTGTTCCAAGATGATATTCGGGAATGTCTTTGTCATTCTTTGCTTCTTTTTGTTGACTTGCCCATGTTTTAAAAGCGAAAATAAAAGTCATATTTAGCGAAATGCATAATTTGTGTTCTTTGTCCTGCACTTGTCAGATGATATCAGGGCCCCATTTTATCAAGCGAGAGTTATCATTGATTTGGGAAATCAATAATAACTCCACAGTCACTTAAAAAACATTACAGTACTCACAAACAAAACAAAACAAAACATATACAACACAAAGCACTCGCACAGGCACAGCTTGCATGCACAATGCAGCGCTGTGTGTGTGTGTGTGTGTGTGTGTGTGTGTGTGTGTGGTGCTGACAAACCCCAGAAGTCTGCCTAATGATAGAATGCAGGGAAATAACCAGAGGATAGCAGCAGCTGCAGTCTGACAGAAGGTGAAAGGCGTGTATGCATTGAAGGGACTGTACAGTACTGGTTGAGGTGAGGGATTAATGTTTTCAACATTCCTAAGTGAGACAATGAGAAACCTCCTATGAAATATGAAAGAGCATGTAATTTTAAGAAGGATTCAACATTTATTTGATGAAATTTGGTTTTCAAATGGCTGAGATGTCCAAAAAAGTGAGAATGATAAAAGGCGACAGGCCACAACACAGGCCACGATTTTCATCAAATAAACTTTTGATACCCCTTAGAATTGCATGCTCTTTGGCATCTCATATAGTGTTTTCTGAATATCTCGAAAAACGTTACAAGCTAAATCCTCACCTCAACCAGAACTGTACACACCCTTTAAACCTTTATGGGAGTATTGACAAACACTTATGAACTACGTATACTGGTTACACATTCATGTGAATGTTTTCACTCACACACGCTGATCTAGTACAGTGCTCGATTGCCTCCGAAAACTCTAAAATTTGCAGACAATAGTCAAATAAAAACACAGATTTTCAGACACTCTTTACTGAAGACAAACACAATGAAAACTTTAATTTTTTTCACTTTTCAAGGCAAGAATGCCTCAAGAAAGAAAGAAAACAAGATAATACAAAATATCTTTTGAATATGCAGCTCTGGACACCGATGCATATTAAATAGCTCAACTCAAACAGAGGCTGGGGCAGAAAATACTCAAGCACAATTATTTCATAGCGGTTTACACATCTGAATACATCAAGCGATAAAAGAGCCTTACATTCTCTTTTCCAATCTCTTCCAAGACACTGTAGTCTTCCATTTCCTCTCCATTCTGGGGGTTATTTGTTGTATGAAACTATGTGCACCTGGTGTCAAAGTTCACAATGCCAATGATGGCAGGAAATCATCATATGGTTTGTGCAGGAGTGTCGGCATTGGCACATCTAGTACCAACTCCTGCTGGTCAGATAGAATTCCGTCATGGAAAATTTGTAATTGCACTAAGTTGCAATAATTACAATCACTACAGCAACAGCCACAAAACAACCAATCAGCTGTACTGAAGTTGTTGCCACAGTAACAAGTAATCATTGCAACAGGGAATAATTGAATCAGCTCTAAAAAGTGAGCCCTGGTCTACTCCTTACACATTAAGATTGAAAGATGACATGAACTGATTGATCTGTGTATCACATCATGTGTTTTTCTTATTATTTTGTTTATGACTTCGAAGCAACTGACGTCAGGTGGAACTGTGCGATGTGCTACCAGTATTCTTCTTTAATTAAATTATTTTTTATAGATCATGATTACATAATTCTTCACTTGACTACCTGTATATCAACCAAGGCATCAAAAGATTCCACCACATAAACCAATTTAAATATCTGCCCCCGCACCACCCATAGAACTAAATCAATCCATTTCCAGTGGTTCTCATCTCGCTCCATCCCCTGTAGTACTTCCCTCCATGTGTCATACAGGACATTGGTTTGATTCCATTCTGTACACTCCTCCATAGACTGCTGTCGTCACAAACACAAAATTAAATACAGGCTTGATTTCCACATACACAAACATACACACACATAATTATGCTACAATAGAACTCATCCTCTTTTTGGCAACAAGAGTCTGCAAGGGCATACTTTGCTAGAAAGAAATAACATTTTAGCATTTTATGTACAACAAATTAAAATAATTACACATCAGAACAAAGCTACATAAAATCAAAAGAAAAGAAAAAAAGAATTGAGACTGTCCCAACATGGAACAGTGAATGTCCACGGACAAACTATAATGCTGTCTGGAATTATTAGCACATTGAAAACAAAGTCCAGGTTGAAATAAAATGAACTCCATGGGGAATATATTCAAGCGCTTTTGTGTGAATTCATTTTGCAGTGATACATAGCATGCGAACAATTTTCACAGTAACAGCTTTTAGTAACTGACCACTGAAATCACAGGAGCAAACTTCATACCAAACATACTGCCTGAATTTGCTTGTAATAGCAAGATTTAGCGCTGCATTATTATCTCTTTATGATGACACTGATATATATACCAGACTGACGGTCTTACTGACACACACAGAATGGTGAACTACTCAAAGAATTGCTGTGAATTTCACCTTACAGGCAACATACAAAATCTCTTACTGGAAATTTTTTTTTTTTCATCCTTTGAAATACAGTACGCCTCAATGCTCCATCTGTACATAATATTACATGACAAGAAACAGCAACATTCAGAATAAAACAGGGTGCTAAAGTACACCCTCTTGTGGTCAAAACATTATACAGGTTTAACTCTGGATCACAGAGCTACAATAACTTAGCCTTTGTACATCAACTAAATGATAAAAAGTACTGTGTCAAATATATAGAAACTCCGCAAACTACTGACAGTCGGGTCATCACACATTCCAAGCAGACTAAGTACGTGGGTTTACACACGAGGAGATTCTACGATAAAACTTATTTCCAATTTTCCAATAAAATGTTATGCAAATCATTCAGATATTATATCTATCATGAAAATCTTGTAGAGTGGGGAAAAGATGATACGCCGCTAAAGTCAATTATGAAACGCTGGGATAAGCAAATCATGAGGGCCTGTCATTGAGCTTTAGATATTTCTATCACTTTTCAGTTTTTAACTGGGAATACCAGTAAATCTAAAAGCAATTCTACAAAGTTATTGAGCATATTAAAAAAAAAACACAACAAATTGGTCCTCTGACATTTATAACAACGGGTCTCTGTTTTCAAAGGATATTACAAAGAATATGTGATGTCAGTAAGTTTGGTATATATGAATATTCATGAGCACACATACACTGAATGGTATTCATACAATACTAACTGGAATAGCCTACGTTACAGGGCACAGAAGAAAACAATTATTGCATTAACTTAGACTGTACTCCAGAAGAGGCTGATGACCAGATGTCAGGGCAAAGTTACACAAGCTTGACTGTCCATTTGACCTTTATCGTCATAAATATTACAAGTATCGTTGACTCTGACCGACAAATAGCCTCGAAATCACGCCTAAATGGCAAACTAGTCACATATCAGAGCAAATAAATCTTTCTATCTGATCCCGATCCTAAGGCCATGTCAAATACTGCTCACCAGCTAAATCTGAGACAAGAAAAAAAAGAATTTTAGTTTCCATGTCTCCAGAAAATCTACCTCATCTGTCCAAATAACCTACCTCACTCTATTCTTCTCATTTACACACAATCTGCATGTCATTATATTTCCTAAGTCACATATGTTCTATCATATCTACATGTATATTGAACAACTTTTAAGTTTGTGTAAATATTACTCTCATTTCCCATGTTTTGAGAATAGTCATAAACCCAGTAGGATATGATAACTTTGACAATTAAACACTGACCTTCTAGCAAGCTGCTACCTAGTTACGCATTTCAAATATTTGCTGTGTAATGAGCTCAGTTTTTAAGTCATTAAATATGTAAGAAACTGCACAAAGGTTTTACCTGCACAACAATTTACAGTCAAAAAATGGAAAATCACTCTTACAGTAGTATGAATTACATACTATATATTTCTATGACCACACTACACTACAGCTATTGTAATTTCAGCGCACAAAAAAAAAAAAATAGCTTTGTCTTGCTTGTCATACATGAAAGGTATGCCCAACTTTGTACAACACACACAACTATATGTCACAAAGCACTATTTCACTATCATGTGAAAAAGGAAAAGAAAATGTTTACAATAAGTTATATCTTCTTGAAGGAATATTTATAGACAAGAAATCACACCATCTCTGCAGTTTGCTTGGAGTAAAACGTCTGCTCTACAGCTGGGTCGCAGTGTGTACAATCATATTGCAATGCTTACAACATCACTCCAAGGAATATCTACTGCTCCGCTGCATTAGTATCACATGCCATTAGCAAAAATGACTTAATGTCATCACTACTTAGATTATTTTGAGGATTTATCATGAGCAATGAAATCAAAGACAAAACGTGTCAAGATTCACTCATGATATCTGATGTATTATCTATTTCAATATGAATGAAAGTAATACCGGCATGAAAGAATGCAAAGTTTTTCCTTGACCAAGACTACCATTGATGATCTCTGTCTACAAGATTTCTCTCAATCTCAAGAGTGATACATTAAGCAGTGCAGTACTTACTAACACGGGTCTGTCACGAGTGCAGAGTAGCGTATAAATACATAAACTGTGTTTACAAATGTGATACCTAGGGTTAAATGTAGGTAGATCCATGCAACACACCACCGTATAATAAATGTAAGAGTCTTAGTTACTTCATACATAAGCCAATGGCATTAAGTGTGGTATACATACACATTTATACATCATTTACTGCTTGTCATTTATTAAGTATTGCGTCAAAAAAGCTCAAAAAGCATATTTTCCGACAAGAAGTTCCTAAAACTCCAACAAGCTCATTTCTGCCTTGTCTCTTTTGCGTGTTTTTGTGCACTCAGATTCTATCTCATGTGCTGTCAATTAAACAACAAAAATGAACTCTTTTTTTCAGGCGATGATCTACTTTACCTCAATGTGAAATCAAAAGACCATGAAAGATTCCAGTTGGAGCTACCAGCTGAAATGTTTGGTCACAAAGGCAATGAAAGCATGTGTAGGTTTAATAGATAGAGCCAAGCAGAAAACTTGTGAGTGGAGACAGATGCAGGTTACAGCTTCTTCTGTAGAATATCTTGTCATCATCAGACTTTCTTTTCATCGTCAAATCCCTAGTGTGAAAAATACAGCAGGTGGTATTTACCTGGTACAAACAGTCTCTCTATGTACCCTCCTTACTGTAGCTGGACTGGTTTTGAGTGTTACACACTTAATACATAGAGCTGTACAGATAAAGTGTTTTACAAGATTGTGGAATCTACTGTTTATTATAAGTAAATAGGCAAAGTCATCTGTGGAATCAAAATCAGCTGGTATCTACTCCACAGCTCAGGTCTCTTGGACTTACTGACAATTGGCGTCTTAAACAAGTGACTACTACAGATCTGTGAGGTGTGTGTTTAACATTGACTGCTGGTGTTCTCCAGTGATCTACCAAAGAGGCCTACATGGAAACGTGTTTCCATGACAACCACAGCGAAGCTCCTTGCTACGGGGGCCAAGCCCCTCGCAGGAAGGCGTGTTTGTCCTAGCGGATGAAACAAAGGAGGAAAGTTTGTGGTGAGGCTGAAATGTGCTCTGCCTGGAATGACTACTGCATGTCGAAATATTTATATGTTGGGTTTTCATAGCCGTTCTGCTGCATGGATACGATGTGCCTTTGCTCGACCGTTAGGTTAGGGTCAATTTCTGTGAAGCCATTGTTGACCGGTGTCCTTCGCGTCTTTCGCCGGACTATGAGGACAGCGATGACCAGTACTGTAGCCACAGCAAGGACGCCGCAGGCCAGACCGAAGGCTACCATGGGTTCGGAGCGGATCGGAAGCCTCTTCTTAGTGACCGACTGAAAGAAAGATTCAGGATTTCAGTACCAGGAATATTGTTTTAGCAACATTTTCAATTAAACTTAACCAGGATCAACTTTGAAAAATGTACATTTAAATCAATTTGAATCATTATCATGCTTTAGAGAAAGAGTTAAACTGCTTCTACTTTGAACACAACTCATTATCTACAATCTCCTACATCTTACTTCACACAAAATGACAACTGTCCTGTGTTCAAGTTACTAAAGCTATAAGAGCTAACGGGTACATGTAAGAAAATTGTAGCTATCATTACCTAACTCTCTGGTACGGGGAAAAAACACAAACTTTTAAACCTGGAGTTGACATCGTAAGATTTAACACCTGAGATTACATCAGAGTATGTTTGTATTCCTCTAAACTTACCATATGATTAAGGCTCATCTCTCCTTGAATAGTTAAAGTATTATTACATCTTCAAATATGTTGCATATCAACTATATAAAGAGCATTCTAGAATGAGAATTTGTTATCCCCACCAGATATAACCCCAGTACCAAAATTAGAGACCTCCTCTCGTGGTATTTCCAAGAATGGGAAGTACATGTGTATTACAAAATTAGAAGTCTCTAGTTTTGTCACTGTAACATGACACATTCAGAAAGATGTTGTCTACTTTTCTTTCCTAAAACTTGACCACTAACAGCCTTCTTGCACTCACCGTGTCCACCATGTTTTCTTGATCTCTGTTCACCAGTCTCTGTTTCTCCATCCTGACGGCTGCAGCTGATTTCTGCACCTTGGCGGCAGGTTTCTGGGCTATGATCAGAGTCTTGGGTTTCTCTACCTCAGTCTCAATGGGTCCGTCTAGTTCCTCCTCCAAATAACTTTCAATTGGTTTCACTAAGAGAGAAAGAGGAAGTGGTTTTAGTAGGATAAGTGTAAGTACCCATTAGTATGTAGTCTCTATCAAAACACATTCTTACACTGGTGACACTTTACCTAAATATCTACAATGAAGCATGTTGCAAGAACATACAGAGGCAAATCTTGTGTTAGAGTTACAATCATGACATCTCTTTTTAGCACTTATGATCACATGATCAACAGGATAGGATTCGGCCCAGAGTTTACATTTCATGTCTGATATCGTGTCAAGTTTTCACGTTGAGAAATCAATCAGCGGACAAATTTCTCTGAACTTTTACTGGTATCCGTGATAAAATTGTCCACTCTTCATTTCTCCAATATTCATAATCAGCATATTTCACACCTGACAGAATGCCAACAGCACTAAAATGAATCATTCTAACAACAGGTCACAGTCCAATAAAGCAGAAACTTTTCCATACATAGCGATATGTATGTACAGTGTTATACTGTAAAACACAATATTTTCATGGCATGAAATTTTACCGAGTTGCCTACAACATTCAATGCATATAATGATAAATAATAATTTCGCGTGCATTTTGCGTGAATTTTAATTTCACAAATTTTGGCTCCAGCGAAATTCGCGAAATTGAAATGCACAGGAACATTCCTTGTTTTACAGTATGCAAAATTTAGCAAATTATCCTTTTTTTATAATTAATGCTGCATGAACAATTCAGTTCCTCAAATCATCCAAGTTAAAGCTGCAGAATACAGCTTTAAGTTTGCAGTGCAGACTTTGATAAAATCATTGACAAGCACAGAATGGAGCGGAGTGGAGATGGCAGCAGTGACAGACTCCAGTCTTACCGGCGATGATGGGTACGATGGCCGGGACCTGGATCTCAGTCTCCTTGCCTATATCCAGTTCTAGCTCCCTGCTGGGTGTTGGGGTCTCTGGCTCAGTCTGGACCATGGTTGAGATCCTGGTCTTGGTTGGACTGCTAGGTTTGACTGGCCGTGTGGTACTGGCACTGGTCTTGGTAGAAGTGGCAGTCTTAGCCAGGGCTGGGGCCTGGGTGTCTTCCTCAGTCAGAATTTCCTGGAGACAGGGAGAGGTGAGAGGGAAGCAGGGGTGGTAATACGACTTCATTCTCCTTTCTCACTCCAGCCTTCTTTTCTTTCCTCCATTCCTTTCATACTTAGTGGAAAGGAACAAACTTTGGTACAGTCTTCTTTCTATGGCATACCTTCTTAAAACCCAGTGATATGGGGAGACTACAATAACGGGAAGGTTGGCCCAATTGCACTAACATTCATTCTTTCATTGATTCATTCAGCTACATTCGACAACTGTGACTCGTGCTGGCTTTCTAGAATAGAATTGCTTATCAGTGAATTGTGCACAGAAGCACATGCATACCAGTAAAGTTTGACTAATGTTGAGATTCTTCCGCTGCGTGTGTGCTGCCTTAAAAGCTGTACACAATTTGTTTCGGGGATCCCTGAATATATCCAAGTCAGGCCAACATTCCCTACATGTGGCCTCCCCATGCTAACTAGTCAAAAGAATGAGTGGACTTCCTTACTGTTAAACCTCCCTAACAGTGCGTAGAAGCTTTCCAAGTCTCATCAAACCTTAAAAGAAAGGCACAACAGTTATCAATCCCCATGCATTGATTAGAGGTAACAAAATTGGTTCCACAACATTTGCTCCTGCCACAACTGTTCCCGAGAAATATCTGCATGCAAAGCCTCACATAAATTATACCTACAACCTCAACCCTAACACCAATCTTAATCCTCACACCGAGCTATTAAACCTAAAACCATATCACAACCCTATCACAACTCTCACGCAACGTAAGTCCTTGGGGAAAATAAGACAAGAGCAATTGTGCCGGGAGCAAATGTCGTGTCACTAATAAAATCAACTTGAGATCTCTCATATACCAAGATAACGAGATCATTAGAGAAGATTAAACCCACCTCTTCCACATCCTCCTCTGATGGTTGTTCCTGGTCAGTCTCCTCCTCCTGCTTCTCCTCCTCCTCCTCCTCCACCTCTTTCTTCTCGGCAACCTCCACTTTCCCCATCAGCTCTTCCAAAACTGACCCTGTCTTCACCATCTCTTCCTCGTCCTCAGACTGGGATTCCACCGTTTCCTCCACAGACTGGAATTCATCGATTCTCTCCCGAGCAGGTTCCGTTGGCTCGGCGATCTGCTCCTCCTCCGCTGCTCGGATGAGGGCGACGTCATCATCAGAGTCTGCGGTGCTGTCCAAAAGGGCATCTGACCAAACACAAAACAATAAGATATGAAGAGTTTGTTTGCAAAAACCGATAAGTCCATATTTGCCAAATGGAGATATTTGCGATTAAAGTTCAAGAAAAATAAAGAGAATAATAAGAAAATTTTTGCTTCTTTTGACCATAACTTCAAAAATGTACCTTTATATGTAGTGAGCAATATATCATTTAAAAGGTATTATTTTGTACTTTATGACAGAGACCGTACTTCAAAATCTCCAATAATGGACTTATCGGTTTTTGCGAACAAACTCTTCATATGTACCATGGCAGCTTTCATTCCTGCATTTCAGTTCACGATGTTGATAGTCCTCATTAGGACTGGAGAGATAAGGAATGAGGAAATTGAAAAGTTAGGGGAGGGAGAGTAGAGTCTCTTTTGGTTTGAAATTGGTGAAATCATGAGAATGATAGATCACCATGTGAAATCTAAACGATTTATTTAACAGTCATTTTCTCTTACTCCTTTGTTCCATGAGTACAATGTGTATTTGATTTTTATCTTAAATGTTGTTTAAGAAACACAAACTCTAACTCTTCATGTTTCTTCAAGTGACTTGATGTAAACTGTCTAGAGGGAAAAAGCTGGTGGATTCATAAACAGACCATATTGAATTTGAAAGTTAAGAAAGTGGTGAATGTAACTCATGAGGAAAGTTTTGGCATAGATAGCTATCTGCAGACTAATAGAGTAACTGCAACCCCTTGGGTCCAACTTACCAATCTTGGGCTTGAGCTCTGCATACAGATTTGGCAAGGCCTGAATCTTGTCTAGTGCGTGAGCTACATCCAAGTTGAGGGCGCTAAGCATCTGAAGCATGGCAGACTTGTGTTGGTCTGCTTTCAGGGGGTCGGTACGGCGCAGGTGGCGGTAGTGACGGATGTAGTGTTGGCGAGCTTTCTGGACAGCGTGGAGATATCGCTTCAGGCCGTGCAGGATCTTCCTTGCCTACCAAACAAAAATGGCTCAAACTTTCACTTTTTCCATAACAGAATACTTAAAACACGCTAGTTCCCTTTCATAAAGCTGGATGCAGCATAACCTCAGAAAGTGGCAGTTTAATGCTAAAATCTAAGCAAGACCTTTAATCATAATAATAGCATCAAGGGACTCGGCAACTGGCATTAAACTTACATGTACATGTGTCAAAAATTGATAATTATGATACACTGCACACTACCACTAAAACCAACTTCTCCTAATCTTATTATTATAATTGTTGTGGTAATAAAACATTCAAAACAAACTGAAGCAACTGTGCAGCACATTATCAATTCATGAATACAGACTTGAGAATGACACTGGACTTTTCTTGCACAACTCCTTTTTTTTATCATTCAGATGAAATAGTTACAAAAAAATTACATCACAAACAAGAATCTAAACAATTATTTCCACTAAAATCTGACACATATCTGTAACTGACGTATACTCATTTGAAGGAAAAGTTAAAGCCATCATATGACAGGCTATTAAATTCCTGTACTCCACCTATCTACAGGGTGTATATCACTGATTTACAGCACAATACAACAACCATGATTCCAGGTAGGGGAGACATTATTTAACCCTTTCTGTGCCAGGGGCTTTGGACAGTGTGTACAATGCTATGGGATTTTTTGTGCCAATCAGCACTCAAAGTATGCAAAGAGTTCATGTCACCAAAAGTCTAGTCTTTTTCAGAGACTCCTACCACAATTTACATTAGTAAGGTGGTCTCTATTTGCTGTTCTAATGCAGAGTAAGGAAACATGTACTAACACAAGCAGCCAGTCAAGAATAGTGAAAGAGGCCCCAGGGCAATGTGCAAAATTTCAAATAACATCCGCTGAGAAGAGTCAATATAAAAAACACTTCCAGGGTTTGCAGAGTTACTAAACATACTTTGGAATTACACATCTTTGAGGATTGTACACATCGTAGACCCGCTGTGCTTTAATTACAACCAAGGAAACAAAGATAGCACAAGGGTCAAGCAAACATCACACTTGAGAGTTTTAGGTAAACATATCAAAATTTGTAAGCTTCTCCGTTCATCAAGGTTGGCAGGGAAACCTCTGCCACGTAGAAAGAGGAAAAAGAGAATGGTTGAGTGCGATGATGGAACACCTACCTTGGGTTTGCCCACCTCCACGGCTACCTTGAAGGACTGGTAGGAGGAGTTGATCTTAGCCTTAAGGCCGCCCTCAATGTGAGCTTGGTGAGCCTCCCTCAGCTCTTCATTCTCCTCGGCGTTCTCTGCCTCCATGTCGCCGATCGTCTGCTCGAAGCGTAGCGTCATTTCCTTCCGCATCTTTTCCGCCTTCTGCAAAGTTTTGTCAACAAAACAAAATGATGATACAATCAACCATTGGGCAATTCTTGCAAACATTTCAGAAGATCAGTATCACTCACCTCAGTTCAATATGTTCTCCAATATAGGTATAGACTTTATCAACTTACCTGGTCAATCATCTTCTTTCAATAATGGCATGGAGCATTTTCACATAAACTGAATCATTGTGACGATAAACATGTTTTCTCACTTTATGTTTGCCTGGAAGTGACAGGACCAATCCTGTAAAGATGCGGGACATACACATGTCCGGAGTCATTGCTCTATGAAATAATTAATATGAGAAGAACGTTTCCTCTGTAATGGATGGATGAATCATCCTTGTCTTTGAAATTAATTGTTTCACTCCCTCCCAGACTGAGAAGTATCGTAAAGCTGAGCAACATGTGGGTATACCATGGCATAGTGGATAAGACTCTTGATATTCAAACAGAGTCCCATGTTTGAATCTTGTCAAGTGCCTACATCATTGGACAAGATGTTTTTACCCACCATGTCCCTCTCGACCCAGGTGTAGAAATGGGTACCTGTTAATGGTAGGGTAATGATAATGGCAGGACCCTCTGTTAGAGCAGTGGCAACACTGAAGAAGCTACCAGAGATAAAGAAGAGCATTTCATCATACTATATCATTACATAACTACAAAACACTGGTCTTCTTCTACCATCCAACTCCCCAGCCACACCCAGCCACACCCAACCACACCCCAGTATCTTACGTCGGAGTCCTTGGCCTTCAGCTGGAGGTAGTGCTCCTGAGCCTCCTGCCACTGCTGCATGACTCGCCCCTTCTCAGCCTTCTGCTTGGAGGAGAGCCGCCCCTTGGCTGCTCCATACTCCCTCTTCTCCTGGCTGCCATCCAGACCGACCTCCGAGAAGTAGGGGTCATCCAGGATGTTGCTGATGATCTCACGTGCATGAGAGACTGCATAGCAACAGAGAGACAGTGCATAGCAACAGAGAGACGGACAAGATGAGACTCTTTCTCCCAGCTCATCTCTCTTTCTCAGTCACAAAGAAAGCTATTTGAACCTAAACATGGGCACTGCGATAATCTACACAAAATTCTGGTTTCTGCTCAACTGGATTACCTTTCACGAGCATAAAACAAATTTCTATCTATATATCTAATATATAATCTATAACTAGATTTCAATTTATTCCAAAAATCAGCCTGATATTACACATTTTGTTACTACCACATGTTAATAATTCTTTCTCCAGTCAGCAATCTTTCATGTGTCTTTAAAGATAATGTCAGTTATGAGGTAACTCTTTGTGTACCACACTCACATGTCCTACTAAGTTTATGGCTTACCAACTTTACATACTTTGCTCAAAACAATCAATCATGCACAAAATACTGTAAAACCAGAAATTTTCATGTGCATGGAACTTTTGCAAATTTTGTTAAGAGCCAATAATCTTGTAATAAATTGCACACAAAAGATTTTGTCTACACAATGTATAATGAGTGTCAGTGGCAATTTGCAAAAGTTTCATGCCATAAAAGGTCATTGGCTCCAATTTGTGAAAGTTTCTTGTTTTCACATTATTAGCTTTTTACATGAATAGTAGCTACAGCTTTGTCAAAAAGTGTACACAGCAAATCTCAGAATTTTTTTTAACAGTTTTGCTGTACTGCATTTCTCGCACAAAACTTTTCGATAAGAATTTACATGGCTTTGATGATCAGAATATCCTGCAAAAGTGATTACGCGTTGTGATCTTAAAACAAAATGGTATGCGGGGTTTACATCATGGCACATAGAGAGCTAACACAGCACCTATGGAGTGATAGAAAAGCACCATAGTTCTACTGATGGTGGGTGAAAATGAAATTAAGCTGAGAGGGGCAGTCCCATCTCACACCCACCAGTATTGTCCCTCTCAGGGAGGGGGGTCTCCTGTTGCCCCTCAGCACCCCTTTGCTCCTCCTCCTCCTCCTCCTCCTGCACCTGCTCCACAGTAGTGGTCCTGGTAGTGGTGGTGGTGATGGTTGTGACGGTGGTGGTGGTGGTAGGGGCTGGAGGGCAGCAGGTGTACTCCACACCCTTGTAGCGGTCAACATCACATGGCAGCAGCATCCCGGTAGAGTTGATGGTCATCTTCCAGCGGCCGCAGTCCTCCTGGGCGCGCTGCTTCCAGTACGTCGGCTCTCGGCACACGTTCTCATCGTGCTCGTGGAAAAACTTGCACACATTGTAGACCATGAGGGCGTCACTCTCAAATGGACCCACTGCACAGAAATGAAGAAAACAAAGTCATCGTTAACTTCTTTTCAATCACACAATATTCACAGGAACCATTCTGGTTCAGATGTCACTCAAAATGAAAAGTGGTCCACAAACAATATGTACAAAGATAACTACATGTAGCTGATCATGGGGGGGGGGGGGGGAGAGGCGTATTGAGGCTTCTTTGGGGGGGGGATCTGTGTGTTCGGGGGGGGGTTCGCTTTGGGGTTTTCTTTTTTTATGGATGGAATGAAACTGGATACAAAACTGTTACACCACTCAATCATAATCTTCAGGTATGTACATCACATTTTTTAACAAGCATTGCTGTGTAAGATTTGTAAGATTTTATTGACTCTATCGACCCCCTCTCGGGGTATGAGAGTACAAACATATTTACAATATATGAATACAAAAATATAAGTGATAATGTACATGTACATGTGAAAATAACAGATATGAATAAATATGTTTACAAAACAAGGCGTACAGGACGTTTAACTACTCTACCACTACATGTACAAACATTCACATCTAACACTAACTGTCCATGATAGCACAGATATCAAACATTCCCACAAGATCATGGCCATGTTATCAAGTAGAGTCTTGATACTGATGAAAGTATCTTTCCATTCTTCTGCCAACAAAACTCAGTACCCTTAGGCCAACCATGCATCTACTGACATGATTATATCAAATGCTTCCATCTACCATGAACTAATCTATGTACTGATCCTCCTTCTTACCCTTCTATCAATGCATCTATCCATCAAAACATCATCCACTCATTCATGATCATCCATTAGTCCATCCATCAATCTCTCAATCCATCATCTATCCATTCATCTGTCCATCCATCCATCCATCTATACACCCATTTATCCATCCAACCATCCATCCACCCGCTTATTCATCCATTCGTCCATCCATCCATTCATCTATCAATTTATCCATCCAACGTCTATCCATCTATTCATCTATCCATATATCTGCCAATCTGTCCACCCACCTATCCATTCATCCATCCATCTATCCAGCTATCCACATATCCATCAATCCATTCATCTATCCATCCATCCATCCATCCTTCTATCCACTAATCAATCCATCAATCAATCACTCTATCCATCATCTATCCTTCCATCAATCTATCCATCCATCCATCTATCCATCCATCCATCTATCTATCAATCCATTCATCCATCTATCCATCAATCCATTCATCCATCTATCAATCCTCCCTGCCAATGATATCCACTCCCTCCTCCCACACCCACATGTCCCTACATGCATCTCAGTAGTCAGACTACAGGGGGTCTTACCCAGACATCTGTAGTAGGTGATCTTTGCAGAGGCCGTACACTCATCACCACTCACTGGACACCACTGACCAATGGTTGCTGGCTGACTGCTGTCCACGATGTTGGTGATGTCAGAGTTTGGGTATTTCTATGAATACAAAAAGATAAAAAACACAAAATCTCTCATGAGCCTGTGATGGAAACTCTTATTTTGCCAAACAAGTTCATTTAGACATAATGAAAAGAATCAAACATGTTAAAATTCGAAGGTCTGTATTTTTCATCCTTGTAAAACAGTGATACATACAAATGTACATATACTCATCTGCTTGTTGTTATTTCACCATTTAGAGGACGTTGATTTTCTGCCACTTCTAGATCTCATACACATGCATACCTCATAATGATGTCTCCGTTAGGTGTTAAGGGTGATAGCACCAAACAAAATTAATCTGAGATTCACTGAAAATGTTGTTCAGCATGTACATGTACATGCTTCCGAACTGACACAAAGTTTGAGTCTCCACATAACATGAAATGAGCTGAGGAGGGAAAAAGAATTCTCACAGCAGCACAGAGAGGCAAACGGACCGGTTGATCTGATACAAGTGAAGACCTTTTTTTTTAGCTCACATATCTGTATGATATCAATGCAGCCATAAATAAAGCTGGAAAAGGTCAATTGTTTAATACATGCACCTAGTGTGTGCATAGATTTCTTCAGTGAGCTTGCGTTTGGAAACTTTAATTTCACAAATCATGCTTTGGTACAACCAAGCAGATTGATTCCAAGATGATATAACTTCCTCCCATATTTCATCACCATCGAAAGTGCTAATCCGCACACTAAAATTCATTTGATGGTGTCAGAGAGACAAGCCCTGCTACACTGCCATGGTGTGAGAATGAATAGAAGCTATTATGTGATATCCTTGAATACTATGGTGATGTTGGATGGTTTTTAGCTCATTAAAATCCATCACCCATCTCTAGAGGGGGAGGAAGGCCAGTGGGGCTGGCAGGTGGCTTCACAGCATCAGGGGTGTGGCAGGGAAGGAACGGAAACCATCCTCATCACACCTAAGCACGAACAAACAACTCATATCGCAGTTTGTGTGCAGCAGCAGAGCATGCACTTTCCAAAACAGACAGACAGACAGACAGATAGATTCTCTTCACAAATGTCTTGTTTGTCTGTTTGCGCAGTATGCACTGAGTGACAGTAATAGGGCTTTTTTTCACAGAAGAAAACCACATATGGCGTACTCTGATCTTTGGACCTTCAATATAAGATTATGTTGTCTTACCGCAAGGCTCAAAATATATTGCTATATTCACAGTACAACAGACTTATAATCCTCATAACATTGTCATTTAATGGAGGAAATAACATTCATTCTCTCAAACTTTCAACACGATACAAGGCAAACATATTACTGATGGAAACCTTCACAGACTATGTGATATGGGAAGATTTGATTGAGTCATGAAATTGCAACATTTCATTTTAAATGTTTGAGCTCCACATGATTTAAGGTGGCAAGAAGTCCTTTCTGTTTTTTACGTATTTTTACTTCTGTATGGCATTATTCAAACTGGGAAAACTATCACCTAATATCCCTGTCACACCTGCAAGGATATAAATTAAAAGCACTTATTTCTACCCTGTGATTTCGAACTACTGTAAACATAAAAAGACTGTATATGTGTGCACACAATATGATGATAAATGGTCTCAAACAAAAATTGAGACATATTTCTAATTCCTGGGTCCAGAGTAGTCCTTCCACTCAAAAAGATTTTTGTTTCTCAGGGGCATTAATGAAATCGTACATAATATGCTGCAGTTGTAAAACTTGTTTTGTTTTGATCGCTTGTAGCCATGAATTTTTAGTAATGAGTTTTTTAGCTATACTTCCAAATTCATATTGTTTTACAATATTACAGACAATTACAATCACACACACACACACACACACACACACACCACCTGAATGAGATATATCACACGACCATCTTCTTCCATCTTTCAATTGCTACACATCCACATCCCTCACAATGAACCTCTCAAGTCGCAAGACTCCATTAAAGGAATCCAACCTGAGTACATGCCATCAACTCCAGTTATCTCGCTTCTCCAATATCACCCCTCTGGGAGAAGTCAATAAAACACCCCTAAAATCCAATTTCCACTTGGAACAGGCCAATTATCTTTGTCGGCAGAAGCGATATTCTGTGGCTTTGAGCCCTGCCAGCAATCTTAGAAATGGCCCATGAAATCGGCATCTTAACGAGCTCCCTGGCTGAGCCGACTACCGGTAGTCAGAGTGATGCCCTACGAGCATCTCGTATTGATCATCACAACCCCAAATCAGCATCCTTCCCTGGACTACATTCTGAGATGACAAAAATATCACACCTTGCAGTGCTGAAAGGGAAAATGATAAGCATTGTTCTCAACATCAAATTCCTTCCCTGTTTTAAAGTGGCTTGACAATTCAATTCAGTCCCACTGTACAAGAGATGACATTTAACCTGGTGGCCTGTGTATTAAGTCTATGGGATTTCAGAATTCAGCATGGAATGGGTTAATTCTTTGGATTACTTCCAGCTTGTAACATCCTCAATAGACATTCAGGATAACATTCCACCACAATGAGACACATGTCACAGCTTGTATACCAGCAGAACACATTAACCCGTAGGCACCTGCCCGAGTACAGGCGTACTCCGGAGAAGTATTCAACGGGTTAACCTTAGACAGTCTACACCTCCATCCCATAATGCCAATGATTAAACAGACAATCTGAGAATATGTACAAACATTCTACATCAATAATTCTCAGATGTTAAACATCTAATTAGCTGACGAACTAGGCAGGGAAATTTCTTCTTGGCCTAGAATTGGAAGAAGGGAAGTAATCTATCCACATTAGACCTCAATAATCCAACTTGAGAAACCCAATGAATAGATGATGAAGACCAGCGGTTATCACACTCCTCCTAGACACTCCACCTCTCTCATCTCAACAAGTGTTGGTTTCAGGATGCGTAAAATTCGGTATCATGCTGCCATATGTCCCACCATCAGTCCGAATGTTTCGTGTGCCTGTCGTGTGCCAAGCTAATTTTCTCCGGCACCGAACGAGGCATTACACGGGGGTCGTGACCTCAGATTGTACGATGAGTTGCTCTTAATGTCCCATCATGGGACTGGGCAGCAGGATTTATCAACAGCTGCCATGCCTTGGAGATGCACGGCTGAACATCCAGGGCTTTAAGTGGGGCAAAGAGGTTTTTCCTTTCCTATATCCAGGTTCACTGTCTGGCGAGACACTCCAGTGTTCAAGCATACAGTACTGATGTATCGCATCCATCAGACATTCTAGTCTGCTCACACATTCTACCTAATGGTTTGGAATCAGGAAAAAGGCTACATAGTAGCAACTACTGTCAGGAACCTGGTGGTCGTTTGGTTGTCGACTCTAATGGGGGAAATTGAAAGTAAGGTCAGAGAAAACATCTTGCAAAATCACTTGATGATCTTGGCACCTTACCTTACTTTTATTTTGACTCTACCATGTTCCATGTAAAATAAAAAAAAGAGAGAGAGAAAAAAAGATCTCTCATGAAATGACCAAGCATCCTTGGTGTGCACATTGAACATTCACTTCAGCCTACCTCCCACAAACATGGATGCTAAAATGAGGTCTTGGAAATGGATTAAAGGACCACTTATCTTAGTTTGACACCACTCTACGGTCTGATGAGGTTTATTAACAAATTAGTTCTAATGGACCGTCGCTCTGCAGACATGGGCAGGCCAAAAATAAAACATGCCACCGTCAGCCTTTGGTATCTTCATATCTTTGCCTCTAGCTAGCTAGCTACTCATACCTGACATTTCAGGGTTTCTTTCAAACCTGAGGCTCCATGGAAAACTTGTTGTCTATGGAAGTTATTGGATGTTACAGGGTGATTGGTTGATTCCAAGAAAGAAGTACTGATGTGTCAGCTTACTAATACTACTTGTCTACAAAGACTGTCTGTCTAACAAAGACTGCCAAGCTAAGATAACTTGAATCTCAGATCACTGAGATGATTGCAAATTTGCCTTTATCATAAGTCATATAAACATAAAGATCCTTTAGCACAAATATTAGAGACAACCTACATGTAGTTTATTTCTGGTTCAGATTGTGCAATTGATAAAAGCACTGACAAAATCAATAGCCTAATGTTTGCAAGGTTTTTCTATTTAAAGTCAGCTTAAATTTCTTTCTTTCTTTCTTTCTTTCTTTCTTTTTAGTAATTCTGCCTTGTTAAGGAGTGTTGAAAATGCAGCGTTTCAGGCAGTACAAATAGCATTCCATCCACAAGATTGTTTCCCATATGTACAAGATCTCAAAATCACAATAGTGCTCAAATAATGCAAATAGCAATATGGAGGAATGAGAATAGAATGTCACCTTTGGGGTAGATTTTTCCCCAAAAGATTGCTGCATTTGCTGGAGTTTATGAGCATTTTCACACTTATCTTTCCTATTCTTATTTTGCATGTCTATAAATATCATGAATTGTTCTGATTTTAAACACATGATAAATCTCAGAGGTGATCACTATCATCATGGTTTTTATCTACCAATATGTTTACATGATGAATTTAAAGGGATGGTACAGTTTGGTGGAGATGAGAATTGGGCTTTTAACTTTTTGCGAGATACCAAGAAAACACTTATTATATAGTACAGAGCATACCATTTTAAGAGGAATTCAAAGTTTATTTGATGAAAATCGGGTTTGGAATGACTGAAACATCCAAAAACAGAGTAAAACAAAGTGATCGTGATAAAGTGTGGGTCCCACACTTTATTAGAATCGCTCTTTTTTGACATCTGAGCCATTTCAAAACCAATTTTCATCAAATAAACGTTGAATTCCTCATAGAATTACATGCTCTTTCATATTCCATAAGAGGTTTCTGATTATCTCACAAAAAAATGTTAGAAACCTGAAATTAGGTCTCAACCAAAACTATACGATCCCTTTAAGTCTTAATATATATAAGTGGTAGTCTAATCAAGACATCAGGGGTATACAACAGACCTGTAGAGATTTTTACAACTTTATTCTAATAAATTTGTGTCATCTCATAGTCCTTGTACTCTGTCATTGAGTGTTAATGGTACAATTTGATGTTTGTGAAATGCAATGAATTATAAGTGAATATCTCATGGAAATTCTACAACAATGAATAATTTGAAAATGAGCTGAATGATAACTGACTCCAATCACATTGTGCCTGAGGGTTTTATGCCTTACAGACAGTTTTTTGCCTCATCTTTCTCCTTGCTACAGTTGATGTGTTTTCACATGGTCATACAAATATACATTTGAACCAAAACCAAAGAGATTTGCACATTCTTGCAAGTCTACCAAACAATGTCAATAGTACAGTCACCAGAAGAGAATGTTCTTCCAAAGATTGAATCCTATTCTCAGAGTTCAGTGGCTGACATTTTGACAGTGAATGGCGTTTCATGCTTCCCTGACTCTGACTGTAATATTCCTCTTTCATCCCCTCCCCCCCCCCTCCCCAGAAAAAAAAAAAAATGGCAAAGGATCGGCAAATGTGTTGAAGAGTTCACCCTTAGTTCAGCAGCTGTGACATGGCAATAACAAGCTAATGAGAAATGACACAATTTATCAGCATCACATTATAAAACTAGAGTAGGGAAATGGGAAAGTACATAACTTATGAACAAATTCACAAAGGTGGTTTATATTCAGTCCATGGATTATGTAAAACTTGACTGCGTATTAAAATGCAGTTTGTATGGAAAGTAATGTAAACTGTATTATGACATATTGCATCAGCCAACAAACATCAAACAACAATGCCCGCGTGTCTGTGGCTGGATACATCCACTCACAGCAGAATGGATGGCAAAGAGTTGGGGGGGGGTATAAGCGAAGATACGCCTTATTCTTGAGTGTAAATATGTTTCAGGTTTCAGGTTTATTTTGCAGGAAATGAATGCTCTTCTCTACATACTACTGGCAGTATAATGTGAGGGAGGGCTGGTGATTGGAATGATATTTGAATTTGTTGCTGGCATGAAGGAAAAATGTCTGATATCCACCTCTTAGTCTTCTTCCTGTCTACTCCAGCTCTGGTCTAGATTTGACTCTTTGAGCCAGTGGTGACATCACCTCCACCAAATCACACCATTCAGGGTGGGATGGCATCTCATCCTTAACTCACTTCATTCAGGGTGGGATGGAATCTCATCCTCAACTCACTCCATTCAGGGCGGGATGACATCTCATCTTCAACTCAATCCATTCAGAGTGGGATGACATCTCATCCTCAACTCACACCATTCAGGGTGGGATGACATCTCATCCTCAACTCACTCCATTCAGGGTAGGATGGCATCTCATCCTCAACTCACTCCATTCAGGGTGGGATGACATCTCATCTTCAACTCAATCCATTCAGAGTGGGATGACATCTCATCCTCAACTCACTCCATTCAGGGTAGGATGGCATCTCATCCTCAACTCACTCCATTCAGGGTGGGATGACATCTCATCCTCAACTCAATCCATTCAGGGTGGGATGGCATCTCATCCTTAACTCACTCCATTCAGGGTGGGATGACATTTCATCCTTAACTCACTCCATTCAGGGTGGGATGACATTTCATCCTTAACTCACTCCATTCAGGGTGGGATAGCATCTCATCTTCAACTCACTCCATTCAGGGTGGGATAGCATCTCATCTTCAACTCACTCCATTCAGGGTGGGATAGCATCTCATCTTCAACTCACTCCATTCAGGGTAGGATGGCATCTCATCCTTAACTCACTCCATACAGGGTGGGATGGCATCTCATCCTTAACTCACTCCATTCAGGGTGGGATGGCATCTCATCTTCAACTCACACCATTCAGGGTGGGATGACATCTCATCTTCAACTCACTTCAATCAGGGTGGGATGGCATCTCATCTTCAACTCACACCATTAAGGGTGGGATGACATCTCATCCTCAACTCACTCCATTTAGGGTGGGATAGCATCTCATCCTCAACTCACACCATTCAGGGTGGGATGACATCTCATCCTCAACTCACTCTATTCAGGGTGGGATGACATCTCATCTTCAACTCAATCCATTCAGGGTGGGATGGCATCTCATCTTCAACTCACACCATTCAGGGTGGGATAGCATCTCATCCTTAACTCACTCCATTCAGGGTGGGATGGCATTTCATCCTCAACTCAATCCATTCAGGGTGGGATGGCATCTCATCCTTGACTCACTCCATACAGGGTGGGATGGCATCTCATCCTTAACTCACTCCATTCAGGGTGGGATGGCATCTCATCTTCAACTCACACCATTCAGGGTGGGATGACATCTCATCTTCAACTCACTTCATTCAGGGTGGGATGGCATCTCATCCTCAACTCACTCCATTCAGGGTGGGATGGCATCTCATCCTTAACTCAATCCATTCAGGGTAGGATGGCATCTCATCCTTAACTCACTCCATTCAGGGTGGGATGGCATTTCATCCTCAACTCAATCCATTCAGGGTGGGATGGCATTTCATCCTCAACTCACTCCATTCAGGGTGGGATAGCATCTCATCTTCAACTCACACCATTCAGGGTGGGATGGCATTTCATCCTCAACTCACTCCATTCAGGGTGGGATGGCATCTCATCTTCAACTCACACCATTCAGGGTGGGATGACATCTCATCCTCAACTCACTCCATTCAGGGTGGGATGACATCTCATCTTCAACTCACTCCATTCAGGGTGGGATGGCATCTCATTCTTAACTCACTCCATTCAGGGTGGGATGGCATCTCATCCTCAACTCACACCATTCAGGGTGGGATGACATCTTATCTTCAACTCACTCCATTCAGGGTGGGATGACATCTCATCCTCAACTCACTTCATTCAGGGTGGGATGGCATCTCATCCTCAACTCACTCCATTCAGGGTGGGATGACATCTCCTCAACTCACACCATTCAGGGTGGGATGGCATTTCATCCTCAACTCAATCCATTCAGGGTGGGATGACATCTCACCCTCAACTCACTTCATTCAGGGTGGGATGACATCTCATCTTCAACTCACTCCATTCAGGGTGGGATGACATCTCATCCTCAACTCACTTCATTCAGGGTGGGATGGCATCTCATCCTCAACTCACTCCATTCAGGGTGGGATGGCATCTCATCCTCAACTCACTCCATTCAGGGTAGGATGGCATCTCATCTTCAACTCACTCCATTCAGGGTGGGATGACATCTTATCTTCAACTCACTCCATTCAGGGTGGGATGACATCTCATCCTCAACTCACTTCATTCAGGGTGGGATGGCATCTCATCCTCAACTCACTCCATTCAGGGTGGGATGGCATCTCATCCTCAACTCACTCCATTCAGGGTGGGATGACATCTCATCCTCAACTCACTCCATTCAGGGTGGGATGACATCTTATCTTCAACTCACTCCATTCAGGGTGGGATGACATCTCATCCTCAACTCACTTCATTCGGGGTGGGATGGCATCTCATCCTCAACTCACTCCATTCAGGGTGGGATGGCATCTCATCTTCAACTCACACCATTAAGGGTGGGATGACATCTCATCCTCAACTCAATCCATTCAGGGTGGGATGACATCTCACCCTCAACTCACTTCATTCAGGGTGGGATGACATCTCACCCTCAACTCACTCCATTCAGGGTAGGATGGCATCTCATCTTCAACTCACACCATTCAGGGTGGGATGGCATTTCATCCTCAACTCAATCCATTCAGGGTGGGATGACATCTCACCCTCAACTCACTTCATTCAGGGTAGGATGACATCTCACCCTCAACTCACTCCATTCAGGGTAGGATGGCATCTCATCTTCAACTCACACCATTCAGGGTGGGATGGCATCTCATCCTCAACTCACTCCATTCAGGGTGGGATGACATCTTATCTTCAACTCACTCCATTCAGGGTGGGATGACATCTCATCCTCAACTCACTTCATTCAGGGTGGGATGGCATCTCATCCTCAACTCACTCCATTCAGGGTGGGATGGCATCTCATCCTCAACTCACTCCATTCAGGGTGGGATGACATCTCATCCTCAACTCACTTCATTCAGGGTGGGATGGCATCTCATCCTCAACTCACTCCATTCAGGGTGGGATGGCATCTCATCCTCAACTCACTCCATTCAGGGTGGGATGACATCTCATCCTCAACTCACTTCATTCAGGGTGGGATGGCATCTCATCCTCAACTCACTCCATTCAGGGTGGGATGACATCTCATCCTCAACTCACACCATTCAGGGTAGGATGACATCTCCTCAACTCACACCATTCAGGGTGGGATGGCATTTCATCCTCAACTCAATCCATTCAGGGTGGGATGACATCTCACCCTCAACTCACTTCATTCAGGGTGGGATGACATCTCACCCTCAACTCACTCCATTCAGGGTAGGATGGCATCTCATCTTCAACTCACTCCATTCAGGGTGGGATGGCATCTCATCCTCAACTCACTCCATTCAGGGTGGGATGGCATCTCATTTTCAACTCACACCATTCAGGGTGGGATGACATCTCATTCTCAACTCACACCATTCAGGGTGGGATGGCATCTCATCCTTAACTCAATCCATTCAGGGTAGGATGGCATCTCATCTTCAACTCACTCCATTCAGGGTGGGATGGCATCTCATCTTCAACTCACTCCATTCAGGGTGGGATGACATCTCATCCACAACTCACACCATTCAGGGTGGGATGACATCTCATCCTCAACTCACTCCAATCAGGGTGGGATGGCATCTCATCCTTAACTCACTCCATTCAGGGTGGGATGACATCTCATCTTCAACTCACACCATTCAGGGTGGGATGACATCTCATCTTCAACTCACTCCATTCAGGGTGGGATGGCATCTCATCCTTAACTCACTCCATTCAGGGCGGGATGACATCTCATCCTCAACTCACTCCATTCAGGGTGGGACGGCATTTCATCCTCAACTCACTCCATTCAGGGAAGGATGGCATCTCATCTTCACTCTCACTCCATTCAGGGTAGGATGGCATCTCATCCTCAGCTCACTCCATTCAGGGAAGGATGGCATCTCATCTTCAACTCACACCATTCAGGGTGGGATGGCATCTCATCTTCAACTCACACCATTCAGGTTGGGATGGCATCTCATCCTTAACTCACTCCATTCAGGGTGGGATGGCATCTCATCTTCAACTCACTCCATTCAGGGTAGGATGGCATCTCATCCTCAACTCACTCCATTCAGGGAAGGATGGCATCTCATCTTCACTCTCACTCCATTCAGGGTGGGATGGCATCTCATCCTCAACTCACTCCATTCAGGGTAGGATGACATCTCATCTTCAACTCACTCTATTCAGGGTGGGATGGCATCTCATCCTCAACTCGCTCCATTGAGGGTGGGATGGCATCTCATCCTCAACTCACACCATTCAGGGTGGGATGACATCTCATCCTCAACTCACTCCATTCAGGGTGGGATAGCATCTCATCTTCAACTCACTCCATTCAGGGTGGGATGACATCTCATCCTCAACATCTATCCCAGCTAGACTCTCTGAGAGAATTCGTTGAGGTGCTGCGGCCACAGGAGAGGACTTCATTGACACAGCTGAGAGAGTGTTGCCTTACAAATCCTTCACAGACACAGGTCACGATGTCATCCCTCCTGACAATTCTTGCCACACGTATCCCTTCCTTTCCCACTTCTCCTGACAACTTTCCTCTTCTTTCTCATCTCTCTCTCCTCCATCTCCCCTTCTGTCTCTCTCTCTCCCTCTCTCTCTCTCTCTTTCTCCCTCTCTCTCTCTCTCTCTCTCTCTCTCTACTTCCCTTCCTTTCTCCCTCTGCTTGCATCAGACTAAGTACTGTAAAACATGATATATTCGCGGCATGAATTTTTCGCGAATTGGAGCCGACAGCCTTTTTTGCAACGTGAAATTTTCATGAACTGCCAGTGGCATTCAATGCATATAGTGTAAGCAAGAACTTTCGCGTACATTTTAATTTCACGAATCTTGGCGCTCGCGAAATTCGCGAAATTAGAATGCACGCGAATATTCCTCGTTTTACAGTATTATATTTCTGCTACCGTAATGGACACAGATGTACATAAGTATTGTTTAGTGACAACTTTGTTATGAATATCATAGAATTACATTTAAGCTCATTTCATATTTCTTCCCTTTGAATGCTTTGAAGCTGAAACTTAACAAAATCTATACTGGTATCCAGACATGGGGATGTGCACATCAGTATTTACAGTCAGATACAACACACTGGTTGGTCCTTCAACCCAATGCGGATGGGCTGATTTTGCTGCAACGCACATTTCCCATAGACACCTGCTCAAGTGTACTCAGGACTAGTCTTCAACAGGTTAAAGGCATAATTTACCATTTGCAGAAGAAACAAAAACCCAGCATTAGTGCTTTAAAATAGTTCTAAATTGTGAGGTAGGGATAGAAACTACCACTGTAAAAATTTGAATCCGTATAATCGATGTTAAGTATTGTTAAATACACAAAGTGTGAACAATATTGTAGTTATAATAAAAATGTTGCCAGACTAAACCGTCTACAGTTATGGTTTAATGAGAAAAATACTGATATCTCGTTATATTTTAGGCTTTATTGCAAAAATGTTATATGGTAGAATGTTTTGTGATGCAACAAACCTACACATATGCATCAAATGTGATATCTTGAACATTCTTTAAATCACTGTTCCCAAAGGTAATTAATTCTTGAAATAGATCAACCCCACAGCAACTGATCCTCTTGCATTTTCAAGTTTTCGTATAATTCCACACAATATAATCTAATTATTTTATTTACACAAGAACAATATTTGAAACTATACAATGTTGATTACACACATAAATGACCCTAAATTCTCCTTTTTTTTAGATAATTTCATGCAATATTTTCCACTGTTTCACAATAATTCCCACTTATGACTCACATTCTTATGTACATGACTGAGATATTCCATGTTATTTGTATGGCATATCGCCTTATACATCATGGTTCAACCCCCTCAACTAACCCTACAAAAGGGATAGGTAAATACAAATACAACATAAAAGATAGATAAAAATCAAACCATTGAAAATGTCAAAAAGATGCTTTGATTTAAAAAAAAAATGCTGCACATACAGATTGTATCACATCACTGAGGGATGTGGTCCTCAATTTGCGGTTCAATCAGGAAGGAGAGATTCCTGAAGTTCTTTGTCAGTGTTGGGACTGAAATTCTCAAATGGGTTGACATAGCAACCATTACTATTTCTAGGACACCTCAATAACATACCAATAACCAAGTCTAGTACAGCACACATAGACACAAGTGTGAAACAAAAGATCGCAAAACTCTCTCGGAATAACTCTGGGGATTTCGAAATGAAATTACTTTAAATTCCTTACGGAGAAATTGGAAGAGTCACATATCTCCCTTGGGATATAAGGAATCTTGCACTAAATAGTCATATTCACATGGACAAAATAGCAGGGTAATGTTCAAGATCCAAATACCGAGTTTTTTTGTACCCATTAGGACAGAAAGAAAGTATCCTGCTAATTGCCGATTGCAATTCTCACATTATTATGATAATTGCATGATAATACCAAGATATTTTTTTCTTGGGGGAGGGGGGGGGGGGGGGGGGCAGGGAGATTTGTATGGTAATGCTGAGTGTGCTGTTTTATAAAGATATTTTCATGTCTAGCACAGGCAAAAGTCTGGAGATTTGGATTGCAATGCAAATATTGAAATTTGTCTCACTAATTCATGCCTGAGGAATTCGCTTGAGGCAGACTCTAACCCAATATGAAAGGCCATGTTTAATGTATGCAGGAGGCTGCTTCATATCCACCATAGGGCACATCTTGCTTCATGGATCCAAACCATCATTGTCACCATGTGAAGGTTGCTTGAAGCCATCAATGGTCAGAGTTTAAAGGCATAATCTACCATTTGAAGATCAAACAAAAACCCAGCTTTTGTGCTTCAAAACAGTTCTAAAATGCGAGTTAGGGATAGAAGCGACCAATGTAAGAATTTAAATCAGTATAATCAATGTTAAGTATTGTTGAATATATGCAAAACATGAACAATAGTTATAATAAAAATGTTTCTAGACCAAACCGTCTACAGTTATGGTTTATTGGGAAAAATACTGATACCTCCTTATATTTTAGGCTTTTTTTGCAAAATTTTGACATGGCAGGGTGTTTTGTGATACAACTGACCAACACATGCATCAAATGTGATACCAGGTATCTTGAATATTTTTTAAATCACTCCCAAAGGTAAACCATACCTTTAAATTCAATCTCCCTCTTCACTTTGCCTTCATGTTTACTGAACTTGGCATCCACGGAAACAGGAATGCCTCATCTCATCAACTCCAGCATGTCAATCCAATCTTACCTAGCAGGTTTGATCACAAAGTCTCAGGAAATACCTGATATGCTCTAATCCATTAAAAACATATGAATGTGCTGTAGACATTCATATCACAAAGATTGAGAAAGTAATTTTCCTTGAATGTAGAACACTGCCTGGCTCTTCAGAGGCAATCATAATCTGCACGTTAACATTCTAAATTGCAATTCATTTGTCTTTGAGACACCTAGCATCATTTGCTTTCTCTCTCTCTCTCTCTCTCTCTCTCCCTCTCTCTAAACATTCTATTTTTTTCTCATCACAAAGGACATAAATGTTGCTACCATTTACTTCCATTTGGTTTTGGAATCATTTCTTTGTTCTTTCCAAGTTATCTTTTCTTGGAGGAGAGGTAAAGGGCAAGGGGTGTTATAATGCAAATTATCCTCACTGTCTCCTAAACCTGTGACGAGGAAAATTTTCCCTCATACCACAGTCCTTGTATTTGGCAGAATACAGTAAAACAAAAAATAAGTTTTTCAGCTTCAAACTTTCTCACCATCACTCCGCAGAACGCTTTAATCCAAAACAGCGCCAGAAGCACACTGAGCTGAATAATACGAAATCAGGCAAAGAGAAAAATAACACCTCCCCCTCCACCATCCCCTCTCACCCCCCCCCCCCCCCCCCCCTTATCCAGATTTAGAAAGCTTGAATGCACACTGCCAGAGGGCCCTATTACACTACAATGGCCTGGTATGCTGGTAAAACCTTATATTCTGTCAGTAACATTATAACCACCATTTAGCAGCTACCTGGCCTAGGTTTAGACAGCTCCTAATGGGGTCAAACTCTTGTACTTTCAATCTCGCCTGAATTTAACAACAACATTTTTTCTTCTCTCCTTCTATATTTGCAAGAATGGTGTGTTTCTAAGAAATGAGTAGCAAGAAATGTATTCAAAAATTTTCACTTTCTAAAAGCTGAAACCCCTTTCACCAATGTGACTTTCTTAACTCTCTTTCTCAACCAAAATTATTTTTTGATCATCTCATTCCTGAAATCAGGACATGTCAAAATGGTATTTCTACTTCTTCAAGATAAGCATGAGTAGTGCTGGAAATTTTGCAACATTCAGTAGAATTAAGTAGATGGAGATGGCACTGGAAATTAGGAGGCTAAATGTGTCAAGCAGATAATGATTTCATGTGACTCTAAACAAAAGGTGTTTGTTCGTTGTTTGTTTGTTCGTTTGTTTATGATAAGGGGGCATCACAATACATTACTTTAAGACCTACTACAGTGACATACTTAGACATCAGAGTGATAATATGAATATGATATTCTAATAGTTTTTGGAATGGTCATTTCATCAACACTGCCCTCTATACAGTGAGTAAAATGAAGCATGACAATGAGATTCAGACATGGCTGTCTCCATTGAACTCCAGGATAAACAGACCATGGTAGGGGCCATGAAGAGACTAGAGCCAAACATACTAGTCTACCTCATACAGACTTTACCGTAATACAAAATTTGGATCTTATGGGGGGGGGGGTGGATTGGTAGATAACACCCATAATACCATGAAGCCAAAATCCCCTCAGCATTGCTAACCAAGATCAGCCTCAGATCTCCATTTTCCCTTCCTCAGATGGTATGAAACCAATCTGGTATTACAGAGTATGTGATGGTGATTTCATCCAAATTGAATTTTGATGATTTCAGTACCATTTTTTCCTCTTTTTTTTTTTCGCTGACAGCACAAACGAATCAATTATGGTAGCAGCAGCAGCATCATTCCTAGATAACTTGACAAACTTTTGTTTGGCGGTTTTCTCATAATAACTGAAAGATTCCTCAACCATTGCAAAAATAGTGGATGGGGCATAGTAACAGAGGAATTGGATATCAAATTGAAAAGTATTATTATTTCAACAACCCCAAACTCACAATTCACAGATTTTGATTGCATTTCTATTTTGTTATTGGGGTGTCTTTAATATGATAATCTACAGGCAATGAAGGGATTCTTTGCAATAATATAGGAGACCTGTCATTTCACAGGGACTAAGAAATGTTTCTACATTTCGTTCTGGTTTTGGTTCAGCAAAGAAGGCTAACCTTTTAAACAGCATTGTAACACTCTGAGGAGTGATAAGGCATAATTCTGGTGGAAATGCATTAGTTTTTACATTTCCTGCCATAAGCATGTGCAGTAAAATTTTGGACAAACAGTATTTTTCATGCAACCTACAGTATTTTGACCCCAAAAAATAGAAAGTACTGCATATAAGTAATAATTGGCATCTCTGTTCTGCCTATGTTCACTGTTTTCACTACTTTGCACTTGTGACTCTGTTCAGTTGAAGAGATGAGGGTTTGTATGATTTCCACAATTAAACATGAAAAGTCAGCTTGACCCATAATGCTTCAAGCTTTAATACATGTGTTATGATCTGCTGATAAGCGAGCCAGATTACAGGGTAATCATAAAACTTGAAGGCATGAACAATTCATAGAGCACAATTCAAACAAAGAAAAACATAGTTCTCTCTGATAGAATAATACCACACACAACCTTAAGAACATGTCTGAATAATAGGCAATAACAATAGTGTATATCCCCAAAGGCAATGCTGTTGCTATACAATAGTGTCAATTCCTTCCGAGCACAATACAATCATGTCCAATCCTGGCTGCAGGAGTTTATACTGTAAACAACCTATACAGAACTTCAGCACTCTAACAATGTTTTTTCGGCAGTCAGACTGCCTCGTTTTCTCAACTCCAACACAACGATACCCTGTGCTGTAAGTTCAATTTCCGGCTTACGGTATAAAAACATGTCTTCATCAAAACAGCACAGAGTTTTATACCCCTGAACATGAGAAATAGGATTAAGTTGTCAAGTTCAGCTAAGGTCATAATGTGATTGACAGCTATTGTTGCAAGATTGATTTTCCACCCAAAAACTGCCAGTTTTGATGTCTTGGTCCGAGGTAAAAATAAGTCATGTTGACTGAGAGAGTGAAGGGCAGACCAAAGTGTTCTTCTGGTGGATCAAGTCTACTGTACATTGATCATACAGCCTTTAGAGGAACAGAAGATCCAAATCAGTCACAAATCATCATGTAACACGACTATCCATCAAAGAACTGTGATTATCTCACAGCTTATCTTTTCATATGGAGGTTAGAGGTGTGACGGGTTGAATGCTTGTATTTTCAGTAGAATCTTTGATTTCAATACTGACCAAATAAGATAGGAAAACAGCTTAAGATTTTCCTTCATCAACTCTTCTTGCAACTGATTTCAAAGTTTAAAGGCATGATTGACCATTTCCAGATGGAGCAAAAACCCAGTATTAGTGCTTTAAAATAGTTCTAAAATGTGAGTTAGGGATAGAAATAACCACTGTAAAAATTTGAATTTGTATAATCGCTATTGTAAAACACACAAAATGTGAATAATAGTTATGATAAAAATGTTTCCAGACTAAACTGTATACAGTTATGGTTTATTGAGAAAAATACTGATATCTCCACTATATTTTAGGCCTTATTACAAAGATTTTATATGGTAGGATATTTTGTGATACAACAGATCTACACATTGTGCATCAAATGTGATATTTTGAACATTTTTATTAAAATCACTGCTCCCAAATGTAAACAGGACCTTTCAAGTCTAAAAACATGTATCATGTTGGGTATGCTGAGTTTTGATTTGAATGAAAAATGTATTTGGAAGAATGAATGGTGTCATTAGTTTCTTATTGTCTAAAAAGAAATACCAACCTTTACCCCCTCCCCCCCCCCCCCCCCATATCACATCTCAGCCAGGACCTAATCCCTCACACTCAGTATAAAGCATCCAGCAATGTATTCATCCATCTTATGATAACAAACATAATAGAACTGCATCCTATGAAGAAGGTATGAATTCTGGCTGTGACTCTGTCCAAACATGAAATCTCTCACACGTCAGGACAAGATGCTAAACATGTTGATTTCACACCTCCGTGTCGGCATTTCTTTCAGCCCCAAACCACAATCAGACTCTATTCATATCTTGCCTCACTATTCCGTTTACAGTGTGGTAGATACAGGCCGTACAGACCCATGGGGCAGGGACCTATTTTCGTCTTTCAGATTTCCTTGCTTCCCTTCCGTCCCCAGTCAAATCTCTGCTGGATGTAACACCTCTCATGAAATGAAACGTGTCAAGATTATTTGGACAGAACTGGATATCTGACACATTAGCGAACTGGGTGCTGGATTGCCAGCCACCATTCAATCTTGGTAAGGTAACCCTTTCTTTCCGAAGTACCCCCTCGCTTGACATACAATACGCCTAACCTCTCCTGCAGATCGGGTCTGTACCAATTCTTGATTTCCAGGCCCGATGTTTTTAAAACTTTTTTTTTAAGGAATCTGGTTTACGATGTATTCAAGAATTTGAAAAAAAAAAACCAGAAAGAATTCAGGGAGAGATGGGGGCAGCTGTACACCCCTATCACACCGGCCCCCTGGACTCTTAGAGTTCGGTACCTTTAGATTTCAGTCCTTTTGTACGACACAATTCCAATTGTTATATGATCCCGGTCAAGAGACAATATTTCCCATTCAGGTGGTACCTTGGCAAGCCATTAGAACAGTTTGTCTGGCAAGCAGGTTTAAGCCGCACTCAAATAAGGCTGGTTTCGTACAAAGCTTTCTATAATTGGAGCGTCAGGCTTGACTGGTTAGCGAGTGATTACGCAGGGAAGCAGACTACTTCCTAATTCAGGGCACTGGAAGTCTTACATACGTGTGCTCATTATCAAATAAGTCTATCGTCACTAACCGTAAATGATTGGACTCTACAAGCTATAAAAATGGACTACAATTCTAACCTTCCTTCATCTCAAGATAATTACAATCTATTTTAAATCATATGACTTCATATCAAACCTGAATCATTACCCTACATGAAGAGTCACATTCACTGTGGAAAGGATGATAGCTCACATTTTCAGTTAAAAGACATGAACAATAAACTCACAATCTCATCTAGTTACTCTTTGCTAGTCTTGGAGACAGTTTGATTTAGATACTAAAACTGAACATATTCTACCTGGATTCCTTTTAGCACAACTTTCAATATAAAGCTACAAATTAAAAATTTAAAAAAAATATTAATGTTCAAACTAATAATTCAGCTAGTGTCAGGGAACCTAACTTACTGCAGCTTAAGAGGGGTAAGAATAGCTAGAAGGGTTTGATGCTACCAAGTTTCAACTTACCACGTACAGGTGACTGCTACATTGTACATGTAGTTCTGTAGAAATTTCACCCCAAAGGCTACAGGAAGTCACAGAATCCTATTTCTTTGTACAGTATGGCACTAGGATACTTACACAAACAAAACATGTAGGCATACACACATTTATTATGGACCTAAGCTTTGGTTCTGTCATTTATTCAAATCCATTTGCTCATTATATATCATCGGATTTACTTTTGTAGCTCGTTCCATGTTTTGAATCGTATTTTGACGATTCTGATATCACTTTGTCTAGCAATATATATTATATTTGGTGGTTGTGAAATGAGAGTAATATACAAATCTGAAATCACACTCAAAACATGTACTTTTAAGTGGTAAATTTTCAATTTTCAATGTATTGATAGCAAAGTGAAGACAAGAACCCATAATTACATACAAACAGTCACATGTAAACTAAAACTGGAGTTCAGAGATACATATGATATGGTCAATAAACTAGTTTTCACTCCAGCTAACATTGACAAACTTTCACCACAGTCACGATTCTAAAGCACGGTCACATAGCGCAGGTCATACATCACAGCAGCACACTACCATGCTTGCCGTTCTCATCAAATGCAAATTACTCCCAGAATGGGAGAGAAGAATTAGTATGCGACGAAAGACTTCATCTCAGAAGCACAGAGGCCGACGGTGAGGATGATGTCACATCTTGTTTGGCTTGCCTGAGGCGGCACTACCACGTCTCTTTCGTCCTCTGCTTTCTTAGACTCTCCCGACAAAAGGGGACGTGCGTGCATGGCCATGTACAACTTTCTATGACACAGCTCTTGCATTCTTCAACACTGTCATGAACTTTAGCCATTATATTGCATAAGATGTCTATGGTATCTTCAAGAAGCAAACTTCATAGGTTCAAAGAAAGAAATGCTTTCAACCATGGTTTGACCTGGTACTGCATGTAGTTTACTAAAGTAGACCCTATTCTAACGTCAAGGCACTGCTGTACATTATACTTCATCATTTTCTATCTATTTTTTTTTTTTGGGGGGGGGGGAGATAAATAGATATTATGCATCATTCAGTATGGAATGTACACGTAATTACAGAATTCTTCCCTGAAATTGTGATTTAAAAATATGCATAATTAGTTAACAAATTCTAAACTCAACCTCTACACTCAGTTTATTGAAGTCATCACAGTAAAATGCAGAGCATCTCTTTAGTATGTTATAGGCAAATCAGGAACATCTGTAGCTATTTGAGATTGTAACTGCTTGAGGCACTAAATATGACAATGTTCTCAATTACTGTAAAAGTGGATATTTTCGCGCGACTAATTTTTCGCGCTTGGCCGGTTAAGAAGGGTTTCGCATGTTTTTAATTTCGCGGAACCAAGACACCAAGTACAGGAACATACGGCAAGCAAAAAATTTGCATGCTTTTATTTTGGTGCTAGTGTCTGAGATGCGCGAAAATTTCCACACCCCGAAAATTTCCACTTTTACAGTATTGGCCAGATCTGAGGAAAGATGTCTGGAAGTTCAGACTATGAGGTGTTTTGGTTGAAGCTAAAGAAGGACAGCAGCATGGAGTGAATGCTGTGTCTCAGAGAAGGCCTCAGCATGGTAGGGGGACCATGGCTTGAGGCACTCCAGATTTCACTGCGTCACAGCAAGAGGCATTTTAGCACACTCCCAAAATAGAGGGCACTCTAACCACAAGCTACCCCCAGGTCACTTCGCAAATAGAATAATGACCTCAACATGCCCTATTCACATATTAATCAGGTCTACGACTATAGCTGCACAAAGCACACTGTCCTGTTCATACACAGTGACCCACTGCTAACGGGCAGACTGACTTTACTTAAAGTGACTTGTTTCCACTGCCTTGAAATTCAGGCTGGGAAAAAAAATCTTTAGGACCTCCATTCAAACTTGATTTATTCCAGACAAAAATAGGCTGTATCATCATGCTTTCACTGTTCAAATGAGCATTAAAACGATTTCACTTTTAATTCATTCACAGATGATTAAGTTGATATTGCAGTGACCATCGATTGCCGAGTACATCAACATTAATGTCACTTTATATCTACACCCGTAATGTAATGCATCGTTGATATAGCTTTTAAATCAACTGAATATATTTAAGGCCCTCTGCAGCTCTTTTTCAGTCTTCCATAAAGACTAATAGTAAACAATAATTTGAACTATGAAACAATATGAAAATAAGTCCAATTCTAGAAATTTGGGTATACCAGCACTTTGTATTCAAATCTTGGTTCAAATATTCTGAACACAGAGCCTGTATGCACTCACTGTTTGAAGACATCACTATCTGAAAATGCATGTACTCACTTCTGAACACTGAACAAGCTAGAGGGAAAAGATTCATCTTACATGTACAACTTTGTACTTGTTATTTCACAACCCAGAGCAGGTCAGACTGAGTGTGAGGGAGATGAGATGAAAATTGCTGCTGTCTTCTAGCAAGCGATCAAGCCAATCCGTGTGAGATGAAAAAGGTAATATGTCTCAGATCATTTTCTACAGAAGTGAGACTGCACAGAGCCACTGATGTTTGATTTTGAGGTTTGATTGAAAACGAGAAAATTGTCGCTTTATATCACACTACCTTTCAGATGAATTCAAACTTGACAAGGATCGTTATTATAAATGTTCCTTTACTTTTCTTCTTAAGTCCTTAAATCAAAGCATTCTTACCATTTATCTGAGAAACATTAAGACCATCACTCACAATGATCGTACAGCACAGGATGACAATGATTCAAATACAGCTAGAGATATAAACAACTGTACAATGCAGCTATGAATCCTGCTTCTAGATTGTAACTATCATAGCAGAAGGAGCTGAAGTTAGAATTTGAAGGGGTATGTTTTCATTTAATTGTGTGATCAATGTAGTAACTAAAATCTTCCTTTTCAAAACATTTACACAATTTTCAGCCATTCAAATTCTAGTAGCTGTGATGTTCCTTTTGTCGTGATACAGAATCTATATTTCATTTCCTGCATAATTTGAATGTGATGCAAACACTTCCTGCTATATTCTTTTCCAATATATTGAAAGAAAAAAAGATTGGAAGAAACAAGACAAGACATAACAATCAAGAGGCAATGGGAGATTACTGAAAGAGAACAGAACGCCACTAATTCTTTCTCATAAATATTCATCTTGAAAGGGATGAGATCTGATGTCTTCCTAAAATCATCTTTACTACAGGAAAAAGAATCATGTACATCAGTGTTCTCTGTCTACAAAGGGATCGTGAGTATGGAAACATGAGACCATGTCTGTTTGGAAATTTTGGCTCAAATATTGTGATCGATATTTGCCTACTGGTACTATGCATACAGCCATGAGAAGATCGAGTTACAATGGCTTTAAGTCAGCAAGAAATGGCTCCTAGACTGACACATATTTCAAAACTCTCTTTCGCAGGTGAAATCTGATCCTAGAATGGTCGTACCAAAATGGTCCAAATGAGGAGATTTTCACCATGCCTTGCAGAGATATGATAGGTTAGACCTGACAAGGTTTCGGGTTCACATGTATTTACCCAATGCACTAACAGCCTTGAATTTTTCTTGAGACTCTGGGTGAAATTTTGCTGGAAGGAGTCTGAGGGGCTGGATTTTTCCCTCTTTTCAATTACAAATCTATCATAAAGTAGGAAATAGGAAACACTCTTACAGAGATACAAATCATGTCTTTATCATTTGGCCCTGCCTAGATCAAGTTTACAATGACCACTCAGGGCACAAGTATTAAAGAGGCTGTACAGTTCTGGTTGAGGTGAGGATTTAGCTTTTAATGTTTTGCATGATATTCAGAAACCACTCTATGAGATGTCAAAGAGCATGCAATTCTAAGGGGAATCAAAAGTTTATTTGATGAAAATCAGTTTTGAAATGGCTGAGATATCAAAAAACAAGGTGAAACAAAGAGATCCTAATAAAAGGCGTGGCCTGTCGCCTTTTATTATCATCACTTTTTTGGATATCTCTGCCATTTGAAAACCAATTTTCATCAAATAAATGTTGAATCCTTTTTAATTACATGCTCTTTCATATTTTATAAGAGGTTGCTCATTATCTCACTTAGGAATGTTATGAGCATGAATCCTCACCTCAACCATAACTGTACAGTCCCTTTAAAGACATAATTTATCATTTGCAGATGAAACAAAAACCTGGCATTAGTGCTTTAAAATAGTTCTAAAATGTGAGTTGGGGATAGAAACAACCACTGTAAAAATTTGAATCAGTAAAATTAATGTTAAGTATTGTTAAATATACAACAACAACAAATATGAACAGTAGTTATAATAAAAATGTTTCCAGACTAAACCATCTACAGCTACGATTTAATGAGAAGATATTGATATCTCCTTATATTTTAGGCTTTATTGCAAAAATGTAATATGTTAGGATCTTTTGTGGTAGGACAGACCTACACACATGCATGAAATGTGATATCTTTACAATTTTTGAAATCACTGCTCCCAAAGGTAAACAATACCTCTAACCTCTATGCATGAAATCTTACCTATATTGTCTGGGGAAAACACTTTAAGAGGTTAACATATTACCTTTGATTTTCAATCAAGTTCGGGTTGGCATCCAAGGTTGGTGGTCTTTTAATCATCAAAATTTAGTTACCCATACATTGTACATATCCATCATCTCACAGTGATGTAATTTATAAGCAAAGCAAGGCATTATGTACATGTATGTGAGCATGCACATTGTGTGTGTGTGTGTGTGTGTGTGTTTGTGTAGATGATGTTGTGGGAAAGTTTTTGTTTGTGTTATTGCTTTTTATATCTTATTTTGTCTAATCTTTCATCCTGATTATGATTGATATTCAACAATTCTTTGAATTATTCAGTTGATTTTGGCGTAGCCACATGGGCATGGAATATCTGCCTTACTTTTTGTTGTGAATATCCGAATTGGAAAACAGGCTCATTTACTTTTATATCATTGTATATGTATCGATGGATGAAATAAAAAATATATATATACATCTATGAAAAAAAAAAGTATACTGTTCATAATTGTCTGAGTGTCTGCCTTGTCTCTCTGTCTCTCAATCTGTCTGTTTGTTTGTCTGTTTATTTGTCCATCTATGTCTTGCTGTCTCTCTGTTTGTATGTCTGTATGTCTGTACCAGTGTCTTTGTTTCCCCCATACCCCCCTGAGATCACAAGCTGTATCCTACAAACAGTGCATTCCTCCCTGTAGTGTGGTGGCTCCATAGAGACAGTGATTCAATATCTACAGAAGATGTCTCTCAACAGCCAGCCGCTAGCTGCCATAATCCGTTCAGCTTTGTCTAAATAAACCTTGTCTCTCACGAGGGAGAGGGGGGTACATTCCAGGTTCCCCTCCAAATTAATCTGTTCCATACATGAACCTGGCGGCCTGCGTATAAAGTCTATGGGCATTTTAGAATTCAGTACGGAACATGTTAAGGAGGGGAAAAATTGTGCCCACATATCTTCCTATGGATTATACCAAGAGGTCTTTTCTCTCCCTCAATAATTGATAAGTCAGGTGGATCTACATGTCTCTTGAGGGATTCTTTCATTTCAAAGACTTGCAGCATATTTACTTCTTTCCTTTTCTCTTGATGTCCAAACTTACCTCCTTCTAGTGCTACATTCGCCATATTTCTTTGAAAATATAACTTGTTCTTCTCATACTGAACTAACCTCCCACGCATATGGCACACATCTACATTCTGATCGGAACCAGTCTGTAAAACCTCCGTCTCTTTTTCTTCCTATTCCAGTCCCTGACATATAACGCTGCATTACGTGCTTCCCTGAAAATATCCTCCCCCGTACTATCATTCAGTCTTATTGGTTTCTAAGGCCTACCCTTTTCCAATTACCCAGAATTCAGTCCCGTCATGATTACTATTGACTTTCTCTTCAGTTTAAATCACTAAGATTCTAAAAAGTCAACTCAACATGAATAACCTGATTTTCCGTCTGTCTTCAATTTCATTTCTCCCTCACTACACACTAATACACACAAACATATTAACATGCACATGTACACTACACCCACACACACAAACATATACACACAACACAAAAAAATACACTACACCCACCCACACACACACACACACACACACACACACACACACAACACAAAAAATACACTTCACCCACACACACACACACTCACACAAAAAAACACAAAAAATACACAACACACAACACCCACACACACACACACACACACACACACACACACACACAAATACATGTATACACACAAGAACATACACACACATTATATACAATGTACAATGAATCTATTTCTCTCTTGCTCTCTCTTTTCTCCTCATTCCAATCCTTATGAATATTCATATAAACCTCCTTCTGGACATACACCTCTGTACATGTATGTATCCATCTGGTTTACACAGCTTTCGCCTCCCTAGGCAACCAAATTAGCATGAAATTGTGTGGACCCACGCTAAAATTCAGCCATGAGTCATCCCACCATCTCTGAGTCAGTGGAGAGTTCAATTATTCAGCGAGCCCTGTGTACTTGACGATGCAGGACTGCCGCTATTCACATTCAGGGCAAAATGGGGCGTCTGGTTTCGTAGCAGCGGCAGCGAGCGGCCAGAAAGAGAGAGTCGTTTAGATGGAATTGACTCTGCCGCGGCGCCGTACACGAGACTGTCAGTGCCGTGCCCGCCAATGTACATCACGCCCTTCAGGAATGCACTTACGTGTTAGAATTTATGCATTCCGGCAGAAGAGGGGGAAGAGTTAAAGACTGCTTCTCTATTATTACTATTGCTGCAAGCTTTCTGGGTGACCTTTAGTGGCTGAGGACCAGGGTACATGTCTCCAATATCGGAGTAAATGCTGAATATATTGGCTGACAAAATATCACATACTAGTAGATATGTGTCTCTCTGGGAGTTGGTTTGTACAAAGGGTAAACCCTTTACTTCATTCCTTCTTGGCGCTAGGAAGAGAAAAACACCTTCATGGCATCAACTATCACATCCCAATCTCATCTGGGAGCCAGAATGTTTCCAAATACACATTAATGTGATGACGTTTCAATTCTTCATATTTTTGGTATTTCAAAGCTAAATTCACATGTAATATGAAGCAGAAAATGCATTAAATGACTTATACAAGAGGAAGGTAAAGTTTCAAATCTCGCCTTACCGTTCTGCAATACTTGAGAATCTCCGCGGGGCTAGACGTGAATTCGGCCGATGTGTCTGTCACCCACTGTCCAGAGACCATGTCCGCGTACTTACTGAAGTAGCCTTGCAAGAGCGCCACCCGGAGTTCAACTCTCGAAGAGGAGGGGTCGTAGGATCCTGCAGCCAAAGCCTGAATGAAAACAAAGAAAGATATATTCATTGGTTATTCATGACAACAGCATTTTTCTCAGACTCATTAAGACTCTTTTAAAAGGAGATTTTTAACTATTTGTTATCCACATACCATGTATGTTACCTATTCATTTTAACATTCCAAACTCTGACAAAACACAGCACAACAATGTCAGGAATACATCCACACTACATCCAAATTCTTCACTAAAAAATAAATAAAATGTGATGAATGCTTTAATACTCCTGTTGTACTCTTCAAGAAACAGACAAAGAGTGCTGAATAAAAACATCAAATCTGTCCAAATGTAATGTATTTCAAATGCAATGCCTCATCTCTTCAGAGAAAGTTTTATGTATTTTATTTGTCAACTTGTCCTCTGGCAAATAATGCCTGTTAATGTTTTCTAACTGCCTATAGTGTTTGCTTTACGTTCTTAAATCCTTGTTGAACAGAAGCTCCTCAAAGAAAAATATAAGAGGAAGTTCTGATGATGATTGGAATAGGAACTGAAATCAACCAAGTCATAATTTTGCTTTTTGTGTTATCATGATATCAGCAGGCCCTATGCTACATGAAAGTCTTCCACCAAACCTCAACTGATGAACACAATCAGACTTTACACTCACTTGTTCGAGTGCTCACTAAATACATGTCGGTAGAAATGTGTACCCGTGAAACCACATCACATAAATTCATTGTCACAAGCCTATCCCATGAACTGGTCTGAATCTATGACCATTCTTAAGATGGAGAGAGAGAAAAAAAAAAGATATGTGGAAAATGACCTTGTCATTTTGACTAACATGATAAAAAATCATAAAATTACTATTCAGATAGAATTTCACTTTCATGCAGTGAATTCTGTCACTTACTCTCACAATCAGAAATCTGAAATAAACATTGAGAAGCTCATGAATGCAAATTACACTCATGAAAAAAAAAGAAGACTCAGTTAAAAATTTACATGGTTTATATATTCTGGAAGCTAAAAAACCACAACGTCCACCACATGCAAAGTGAAGAGTTTCTCTTACTCAAAGATTTGTGAGTCGTCAATTCAAATATTGTAGTAAACAGACACAAAATATCAACAGGATTGTCATCAGTAATATATGTAGTGCTACTCCAGACCCCACTCCTTTTCACAGTGGTCAATATCAGTTGTCTGCTCATGTCATTGTATGCTATAATGACACGCACCATGGGTTTGGTGGTCACTGTGCAGGTGATTCTATCGGGGCACCATTAACAGAAAATGAAAATTGCATTCCCTCTGTTGTCAAGGGTACAGGACAGACAAGCTTTTTATCTCAATTAAAATTAGTCTAAGCTCATCATACATTTTATCAATTCTCCTTCTCGGCATCATAGAGCTTCTAGTAATAGTCTTTTTACAGACTCGATTGGAATTATTGATGTTTATCACAATCATAAAGTAGCTGGAAAGTGCTCCCTTTCAGAGGTGTAGATGTGACAGAGCTATACACTGGCAGAAATTGTAATATGTTAAGTCTAACTGACCTTAATCAAACGTCATAAATTATGACAGACTTTACTCGGCAGGGTCTGTTGCTCAAAGACTACTCTCCTCCACCACAGGGAGTTATTACGAATTCATTCCATTCTGCATGCATGACATGCGGCTCTTCATTAGCAATTCCAACTGACTCTATCCCCACATGACGTATAGCCTCTCTCTTCTTACAGACACACAATTTCACTTCCCAGATCAACCCCTCCCCATGTCAAGAAAAAGGGGGAAGAAAAGTTATTTTCGTGATTACAAATGAGGAGAAAGTCCCTCTTATCAGCAAAGAGTCCCATTAGTGGAATCATGCTTGGCACCACACGCCTTACCCCCAACCCCACCCCACCCCATCCCACCCCCTTTGTAGCTGTACACCACTACTAGGATACCATCACCCACCCCTCAACTCAACAGTAATCCCTAAACCACTGCATGCACCAGTGTGAATTATTCACCACTGCACCATACTCAGGCCAACCTAACCCTTTTCAAGGAATGAGGGGGAGAAACCCCACGAAGAACGCCTCTACCATACATCGTTGAGGGGAAAAAAACATTGCAATGAGAAGGGTTGCTATGGCAACAAGAAATTACTGCTCTCACCCACATATATATTTCATCGGCAGGGAGGATTAGTGAGGCTCAAGTGAATATAGATTGAGAGGGAAGCAAAGAGCCTGGGTGTCGTACTGCATCAGGGATCGTCATATCCTTGCTGCTGAAGTGGCCTTCTCTATTTACCAGCTCTCTTTATACCTTCTGTAAAGTAAGATATTTTCGCCGCATGAAATTTTTGACAATTGGAGCCACTGGCCTTTTTCGTGGCATGAAATTTTCACAATTTGCCACTGTCATTCAAGACATATAGTGTACACAAAAACTTTCTCATGCATTTTAATTTCATGAATTTTGGCTCTCGTGAAATTCACAAAATTAATATTCACGTGAACATTTCTGGTTTCACAGTTTTATCCATCTGTTTACATGGTTCTACATCCTTCTACAAAAATCACAGGAATGTCATCATCCCTGCTTTGGAAAGGAAATATTCAATTTCTAAGCAACCAACAAGAGATTGTAATCATTGTTTTATCTTATAAATCATTCATATTTCAACTCTGTGGATTTGAGGTTAAGGGATTGGCCACAAGAGTACAAGGCAAATTCAAAAGTCTGTTCAGTTCTCATTTTACTGTACTCCTAAGCCCTTTTTACACTTGTATTTCTTAACCCTGTACTTTCTCTGACCCACGACTATCGTTAGTCCCATAACAATTTTTTCAGCTTTTTACACTCGCCAATAAATCCCGTACTAAGCTCATGTCCTGGGCCAAGAAGAAAACTGACCTTTTTACACTCGTATTTCTTAGTCCCGTACTTTCCAAACCACATGAATATTCATGATTACGCTGTGTACTGTACAAGTACACGCACGCACCGGCAGCACTTGATTACCTTGTTTCTGATTGGTCAGTGGGGGTCGGACTTCGTCTCCGCCGCTTAGCCCCGGATTATTTTTTCGTTCTGTTTACACTCGCTTGCTTGGCACCGCAATTGCGGGGTTAGCACCGCAATTGCGGCGCTAACCCTGCTATTTGCAGGGCCAGATAGTACGGGATTATCGGTGGGGCTAGCCCACTTTGGCAAAAACAAGTGTAAACAGAAAGTGGGCTAAGGAAAGTCCGGTACCAATGGTGGGGCTAAGGCCCCCCCCCCCCCCCCCCCCCCCCCCCTTAGCCCCACCTTTGGTACGGGACTAAGCAAAAATTTGCAAGTGTAAAAAGCCCTCTAGTCTTGTTTTATCCAAAAACATACTCTTTCCTCTTCTTCATCAAGCACTGATATCACTGCATTAATTACTTGTTTTAAAACAATAGATTCATGATGTCATTCCCAGGTACAGCATACAACAATAAAACAATACAACAATGTTTGGCTCCATTCATTAGTCACAACACCTCTACATACATTATGTACTTGGTAAGTTCAAAGTTTGGGTTAGTCCTACAGGATCACCCTTCAAGACAACAAAGCCAACTTTGATTCTCTTAATGCAGCATATTTCATGGTTTGGAGATTTTTCCAATTTTCACACTCACTGGACTTGGTTAGAATACAGATATATCTTTTGGGGGAAATATCAAGATATTCCTAGAAATACCCTCAGCAAAATACTGAGAAAGTGGAATCCACTGCAACTGACCTGATGCACAAAACAACTGTGCAGTTTTCATTCTTAGAGCACACACAACTTGATTTGACAACTCCAAGAAGCACATTTGTAGTACAAGCCTGGAGAGGGGGGACATTGGGATTTTTAGCCTTCTCCTAGCATTGATAATAAATCTACAGAGTTGTAACTTACAGATGACAGGTACCATAAGAATAAGAATCTTGATATCAATATACAACATGTCAGTCATGATAAGGCAATTCATATAGTAAAAGTTACAAGAATTATGTTTTAAGATACTCTTTCAAAGGCACCTCTTACCAGTTACTATAGACAGTTACAAGAATTATATATTCTTTCGAAGGCACCTCACACTAAATTTACAAGAATTTTGTTTAAAGATATTCTAGAGAATGAACTCTGATGAATCTTTGGATCTCTCTTAAGGACTAGAAATATTTAGTAGTACAGCATCAATGTGGCACAAACGTACCCTGGTTTCTGTGGGTTTTTATAAAGAAGGACCTTATGGGTCACATGGCAGTAAGGATGGCAGAGTTGAAAGGGCCAAGACTTGCTGACCCATTCCAAACCGGTCAGTCATTGTACCATCCATTCATGCAAGAAATCACTGAAGTGGAAATGACCATATAATGCTAAGGTGAAGATAATTACCACGGAAGAAAATGAGGCTTATGATTGACACATCACTACATAGGTATTTGTATAAAACCTTCTTAAGGTCAGCCCCTGCAAATTGCTCTCTTGGAGCTACCCAGGAAAATGAACGCGGCAACACAAGACGACCAATCTACCTTGTCCAGGATTTCAATGAAATTAAAATCAACTCGGCTTCAGAGAGAGCAATCAATGATAATCATCCATTCTTAGTCTCCACTGGGAAGGATGTAACAAAATGAGATGTACGGATCAACAGAGGGCAGGCTTTGATAGAAGGAGAAGATCCTTTGTCTGACCTTCATCACGCCATCATAAAAATTGGTCTCGAAATCTCTAGAGAGAAAAATGGCTGAACTGCGTAATTGCATTCATGGAGTCTGGCGTGCCCAGACGACATTCAACACGGCACAAGGGGAGTACTGGTATTGATTAGAGGCAAATATTCTCACACAGTTCACAAGGATGTGTGCATGTGTACACTGTGTGTGAAGTGTTCGCTACATACATGACGTTCAAACATGTCATTTCAAGCTCTGTTTCTGTGCCTCAGCAAACTGGCGTAATATTCGTGTCTTGGGGAACGGGTGACCTTTTCTTCTTTCTGCCGATGTCTGCTACACACAGGAGGCTTGAAAGGAGAAGAGACTTTTGTAAAGCATCTATACAGATCATAAGCCCCAATAGTCCATGATCATCACCGTTGCCATGGCAACTGTCTCCGCATTACACCACATCATAGAGGATCATGTATTTGAATCACCATCAGTGAGGCCGCAGCCAGTGAATCAGATGGCTGGCTGTATGATGAAAGCCATCATAGAGGCAATGTCCTCCCTTGTCCATTACACACATTTCTTACCATTCCATTTATACCACTATACCATTGCTGAACTCCATGCAGTTCTATTTCTTCAAGGTTCCCCACAATAAACCAGTAGAGATTACTACAATTTGAAGTATAAGTTCATGTTTACTACTCATTCCAAAGCTGTATTTTTTTCAAGGTATCATTTTGTATATATATCGCTTCCCTAGATCAAAATCTAGCCTTCAATAAGAGTTCATTTACAGAGAATTGGTCTGAATTCCTTTAATTTCCAATTGATGCATCACACTAGTTTTTGACCACAAACTTGATGTTACACAGGTGACACAAAATTTGCTCTGTGACTATTACTTTGGTCTTATTTTCTCCTTGAAGGACGTAGGGTTAGGGTTGTAATAGGGTTTCAGGTTTAGTTTGATGAGAAGATGAGGATAAGGGCTAGGGTTATGTGTGTGGGTGGAATTTATGTCTGGCTTAGCATGCAGATATTTCATGGGAGTAACTATCACAGGAGCAAGTGTCATGAACTGTTACACATTCTTGATGTTCTACAAACTTGATGTTGCATCACATGTGTTGCAATGTACTCATTTTATCTATAAACCATGTCATCTCTTTATGACCCCCACCACTACCCCTTGACATTTAACTGAAGAGGTATACCAAACCAATGATCTAGATATGAATCACATCCGACAGTGTCCATCCACTCATACACCATCACTTCACTACACCAGCATCTCTGCTCTCATCCACCACAAGTCTGGCTGCATTGCAACGTGATTGGACCTTGATGAGTAATGCGGCGTCGCTATGGAAACGAGTCATAGTCATGGTGACTAACAAAACACTCAGCTTCAACCTGCACTGAGAAATTCTCACTACTGAGTAATTCTGATTTATTCATTGCCATGATTGTTTAATGCGGATATTAGCCACATTTTTGTAATTGCAATCAAAGTGCTTTCCAGAGGAAGTTTAAGTCTGCCCTTGGGGGTAAAATATAAGTCATTTTGGGAGGCAGAGCAGGACTTTGTGATGAAGTAGATGTTATTCTGGTCTTCATTAATGAGAGAGATAGTAAAAACTGATGGCTCTGCACTATTTCCTGTGTACATGATTCGAATAAAGCGACTCAATGCCACCCAGCATTTCACCTTAAGTGCGACAGCATCGTATGGATGAATTATAACTCAGTATGCAAGGTTCTCTCTCTCTTCACTCACCTATTTATCATATTTTCCATGCCTCTCTCTCTTATTACTTCCTCTTGCCTCATTCCCTAAACTAACAGTCCGCCAGTGTCTATTATCTTATCCCTCTATCAGTCTACAGTCCATCTACCCCAAAATCTCCTTCATCTTTTTTATCTCCCTCATTTAATTTCCTCCTCCCTCTCTCTCTCTCCCTCTCTCTTCTCTCCCTCTCTTCCACCCCTGATCTATCTCTTTCCCTCTCCCTCTCTCTCCAATCTACCCAAAACCCTTTCATCTGTATTCTCCATATCTCTCCCATTTCTGCTTCCCATCAGCTAATCCCTCCCATCTCCTTTCCGACACCTTCAGACGCAGATGTAGATCCACAAGTTCTGAGGCTAGATTTTGCATTAAATATAAGTTCCCCATCCCTGCCACAGTATGGCATGTCCATTTTTTTTTTTTTCATTTTTGGCATTTCCTCCTTCCATCCCATCCAATATCTTTGGTCTGATTCCTCCTGCCAGCATCGATTAGCAAATACCGACTACCAACCTCCATTAAGGTGGAGTGCCTAATGGCAATCCCTAAACACACGAGGCCACCAGACAGGGACAATCTGCTTGCTCTTCACAGAGCAGTTGATACCATAAAGAATCACAGATGACTTCCGACATAGACTCCTCTCATGAACAAGGCAAGACTGCCTCCAATCAGAGAGCCACACCCTTTGCCTACCAGCCACGCCCTTTCCTACCACCCTTCTCAGTGATGCTGGTGTGGATTTACGACACTCTGAGAGCTGTAGCGAGCAAGCAACATGAATCCATCCCATACACTAGTAACAAAGAATGCCACTTTACGACCCCATTAGGCATAATCATCTCAATCACTAGAAATATCTTTATTAGCATTTAGTATAAAAATGGACAAGGATGTATACGAAACAGAAATTTGTGGAGGATTCCAGATGAATTTCAGACTTTAACATTTGAACAAAATGAATTTGTTTAAATACAGATATACTCGGTACAGAGTTTCAGAATTTAAAAGCTGCGTTCAGACGAAGGCAGTTTTGGTCGGAGTAACTTAGGAGGAAGGGTCGCAGGAAGCTTGGCCGCAGGATGGTCGGAGGAAAGATTGGAGAAGTGCCCGTCTGAACAAGGTCGTGGTAACCTCCTCCGGTTGTTTTTTTCAGGAGTATCTCGCTACCACGACTAGCCGGTCGGAGTAAATTGCCCATGCGGACAAGCCCTCGGAGTATCTGTGACCTTATATACCGTACGACCTAGGTAAAACTTCCGGGGTCAAATCGCAATGTTGACATTTTGCGAGTACACATGTGCATGCAGTACAAAATGTGTACAATTCTAACCTAGCCGATCACGACGAAGAAGCTAGCGCTCAGAAATTCTCATTAAAAAAAATGGAGAAGGCAAATGCCGCTGCTAAAAAATAATCATATGGCGAAGTGCGCGGCGCTACCACTTCCGGAAGTTACACCGATCCTCCGTGGTGATCCCCATGAAGGCCATGGTAAATTGGTCGGAATTTCTTTCCACGACCGTCGTGTGGACACAGGGTCGTGGTAAGATAAGTATCAATTTGAATTTTAATTGCAGAGCCATAAAATTTTACTCCGACTAGAAATATGTCTGAACATTGCTATAGTGATTTGGATGAGGAATAAGAATGTTTTCAAAATCGGACAAATCACAATGACAAGGGATGATGACATGGCAGTATCACCAAAAGAATGCATGAGTGAGGGCTCAAGGAAGCAGAACAAGAGAATGAAGAAACATGAATGAATTCTACACAGGTGAACTTGTTACGCAAGTGGTATTGTAATGGAATTACATTGGTACATTTCTGAAATATGTGAGGCTCCTATGTCATCATGCGTGTTCAGTGTATCATTGTTTTGGGTATTTCAGAGTATTGATTTCTCCAGTCAAGGACTACAATAAATTCCACAAATCTATACATGGAGCTGTACAGCTGAGATCTATACATGGAGTCAATTTATGAACTACATGATGTGAAATTATGAAATCGTCTGGAATGCCCCTTTAAGATGCTGGAGTGTGGAGCACATAAAATATTTTTCCCACGTAGAGCACCTTCCACCAGGAGTTTGGTATTTCCATACAGTGTTTAACCTCAATTCTTCCCTTTGATCTACCATCATGTCAACAAATCTTGGATGGTTGTCACGTTTAATGTCATTTACGCTCCATCTAGGGCAAATTGACTTAGCGGCATGCATTTCTGGAAATGATATTTGCAGAGTGGAAAAAAAAATGGGGTTTGGAGATTCAAGCTGTTTGCAAGCTTTACAGGTTTAGTGTGCAAATGTTCAGGTTACTTCTCTCAGATGATAGCTTCAAACCCATTAATATTGCTTCAGATATCATCACAAATTGCCTCGCAAAAAAGGTTGCTTCCGTTTCACAATGTCTTTAAGAGAACATCTGGCATTCAGGGAAAGTATGGAAATGTTATGTTGTACGAACATGATTGATGAGTTATAGTGCTTTCTAGATGGCTATGAAGGAAACATTCCATTAATGGTGATGGTTATCTTGCGTTATGTTGTATCTTGGTTTTAAGACTGTCACAATATCAGATGTCACAAAAGCAAAATTATCACAGTTTTCATACTCAAGGAGTTAGTTTACAAAGGCATTTAGCCTAAATTTTAAACACCTAACACAAAGTAAGTTCTCTAATATTCATTTTTTCATCCCTCTTCCAAATCTAATTTAACAAGTGGAATTTGATATCTGTTTACTGGTTGTTTCTGCAGAAGACATTCCACTGGAAAACCTCATGAAACTACGATAAGTAAAGATCATGAACTGACAGACAGACAGACAGACAAACAGATAGACAGACATTGAGTGAATGCAAGAGGGAATATATTTTCCAAATACTATTTTCCTGTTAATGAAATTATTTTCAAGAATCTAGTAATTAATAATGTTGCTCTCATCACAACCACGACAGACTAGGGGAGAGAGCAAGCCCACATTTCATTGAAGACAAAAGGCAATAGATGGCAAGATTTTGACGAGCGAAATATGACATGAGATGGATGAATGGCAAATTGAGATTTGTAAAAGTGTTTATTTCAAGCGGTTACAGAAAGAGGAAGATAGGAATGTTCGAAGTGTTCATCTAATTGAGAGAGAGGAGAACTCTAAATGTTCATATCAAGGAAACATTGAAGATGAGACATATAGAGAGACAGCAACCTCTGACATTAGGGGAGAAAATCTCCTGATATAATCAGATTAAATTCTTTCCCTCCCATGGCTGGTCCTCTCTACAGTCTCAGGCACATTACTCCACCATGTACAGGTGACGCAAGTCACTTAACAATCAAATGAGACTCACTACACCGAGTCAGACAAGCAATTTAGACTGCCAACTCGGATCTAAACCCTATTTCCTTTCGCTGATCACTTTTCTTCTCCTTCTCAAGGAACAAGCTCACTTCATCAGCATTTTTAATTTAATTTATTAATCTGCCCATCATATGACAAAATTAGATTAATATTTGAAAAACTGCAGATTTTCTGCAGTGTGAATTCAGGTAAGCCTTGTACTGTATTTGTAAATGGATTCACTAGGTATGGTTCGTCTCTCAGTGTCTGTACAGAGCTTTGTTATTTTCTCTCTTTGATATCATGGTTGGTTTTCATTCTAATTTCCTATTAACCACATCTCTTCCTCTTTCTCTTTACTGATATATCTCTATCTACATCTATCTTTTCCATCCCTTTTCATCCCTGTCTTATTATACCTTTATTTAGATTGTTATCCATCTCTACATATCATATTTATTGGGTTTTTTACATCTATCTCTCACTCTGATACTGTATCCACCAATTCACCAGTTTATTTTGCTGGTGTCTGAATCTCTCACTATCTCTATCAGCTTCTTATCAACCTTGAGTATCCTTTCAGGTATTCATGCTGTATGATATGTCTGAGTGCTTGTCAAATGAAAGTGCATTTGTCAGCCTTGGGTTCTACACATCCCTGGATGTCCATGATAAGGCTTTCTCCTCTCTTATCATAATAAAGCCATTATCAAAATATTAAACAAAGGAAGATAACTTCTGGAGGAGGAAGTCTAAACCCCTCGTGAGATATATTCAATGATTAGAGAGTTACATGTAGTGAACCCTGGGGCTTTCACATGATGTGCATGTTTCATGTTTGTTGATCAGACAAGGGAACCTTTCTTTAACAATGCACAAGTAAAGTCATCAAAAAGTTACTGAAGATTACTTTCCACAGGATAACAGGTGGAGGACCTCTTCACTATTCATGCCCCTCCCCTCCCCCCCCCCCCCCCACCCTAAAAAAAAATAAATAAATAATGGAAAAAAAAACATTAAAATCAAACTTCATTTCTAGATGTACAGTTGTCCTAATACAGACATATGGCATACTCATGGTTTAAACATTCATCTTATGAAAAAATGTGGTAACATTTACAAAAGTTTACTTAATTGTAACAATTTTTAACGGATCTACATCACCTTCTTTAATATAATGAAACAGTAAAACCTAGCCCCTGATCAGATATTTTTAATCTAAATCTTATACGGGTCACACAGAGAAAAATATTACTTGCAACAAGACAGAAACTTACAAAGGAAAAATTCACTTTAAAAAAAAACACATTGATGTATCATAAAGCAAATAATTTGAATGAGTTTCAAATGTTATTAAATTTTAATTTCAAATATCAATTCACATCTACTGATGATGAAGCTATCACTATCTCATAGAAATGTTTTCTTAGTTAACCTATCATAATTCCTGTTCATATCATTCAGAAATATCCATCATCAACCTCAGCTAACCTAAAATGGCATGAAAATGCACAGAAGCCACGGTCTGTGAGGTTCATGTACTTCTCTTCATTCTCTACACCACTTACAACTTAAAATATGTTCTCTCTCATTCTTATAAATAGCATCCTATCCTAAAGGATTTAAGAAAGCATGATAAAATTCTTTAATTGGTTTTCCTTTCAAACTTTCAGTTGATCTATTCATTCCAATCCTTCTTTCCATCTTCCTCCTATCCCTCCATCCCCCATCATACATGCCTGTTACACCATCTCTCCCTAATTACTATTCATTCCATTAGCCCTGATGAGTTTTCCATCCTCCGTTGACAAGGAACATGATGGTTTGTATACCGGAGTCAGAGAGGATGCGGTCCCAGTACGACACCACTCGCCGTGGAAACCATTATTACATGATTTCGGAGATCAATACTTCATGGTCAAGGCTACATCTTTCCACGGTCAAACTATTCATGTCATCACTTTGAATGAAAGATGATCTGTCTCTTCACTTCCTCTTGCAATTAAAGAATCTCCCCTTAACCCCTTGAGGAAAGGCTGATTTGCTACAACATGTATTTCCCATAGACACCTGCCCGAGTATATTTGGGGCCAGTCTTCAGTGCGTTAAAGGTAATTTTGTTTTAGTAGTATGCATTATATTACAATGGTTGGTTTTGCACATTCCAAATTTTGCAACACATTTTCACCTGCATTTTAATTTTGTGAATTTTGCATGAGTCAAGATTCGCGAAAGTAAAATGCATGTGAAAGTTCTTGTCTAACCTATTTCATGGCACACAAAAAAACGTGTTGGCTCCAATTCGCAAAAATTGCAAGCCACAAATATTTTTGGTTATTACAGTACATGATTAACTGGTTATTATTTTAAAGTTAGTTTTATCATCAAATTTCACATATTTGTTCCCTTGTAGAAAGTGCCATTTACTCTGTGAAGATCACCTGCATCAACAGTCATGACAAACACTATAGAGCAAACAATATTTCCATGTCAAGCAGTTTTCCTCTTATCACACTTGTGCACACAATTTGTCTTTGAATTTTACCGCCCTTCAAGATTTGCTTCTAATGTCATGCATTTTATAACACCTTGATCACCATCAAGTTCACAAGAGTGGAGAAATCCCTGCACACTTGTTACCGTGACTACATGTCTTCATTGGTTTTCATGTCGTTGTAAGATCACCGTGGCAGTCAAGGAGGGGCTTTGAGCAGGTGCATCACAGCATGACGGAATATAGATTGCTTCATTTACAGTCAAACTTTGATGCTGCTTTTAAGTCATCAGGCAGCCACGAGAAGAAGGTCGCACTTAATCATTTTGACCTAACGCTAAAAGGGGTTCATAGGAATAGGAACATGTCAGCCAATCACTGGTATTTTCTACATGTAGACATGCAGGCTAGTAGGCAGGAGTTTAGACAATATCAAAAGGTTCCAAGAATCACTGTTATTTGACATGTTCATACCTGTAACAGTCAGAAACGTGTGTTTGGGTTTCAAATGCTTTTTAATCTTTCCTAATATTTCTTCTGAGATCTTGTCAGATTTCCTCCTCCCCATTTCCCAAGAACTACAGGCATGATTTCAATAGAAAACTGTGAGCTTATTAAGAAAAGCCTGCACCATAAGCCTTGAGGCATTCATGTTTAAAGCAGACATTTTGTCCTAAATGGCCCTCCACAGCTGAGCCTTTCCTGAAGCAATCTAATGTTTCAATTTACTCAGGATAAAATCCCCACATCAAATGTCAGGGATCATGGAAGCAGGCAACGCCAGTCCAATCTGCTTAAGTTTTCTGGGGGCCACAACTCAAGACAGATCCCAGGGACGGAGAAGGAAGAGATCTAGACAGACAAACAGACAGACACATCGCAGACAGACAGACAGACAGACAAACAGGTAAGATGGGGATAGACTGATGGAACCTTTAGGGGGGAAAGCATTTATTTGCATGTAAGAAGGAATTAAGGGTAGCACAGTCAGAGTCCTTACCACATTTCATAAGACAATATTAGCAGGGAGAGAAGGATTGTTGCCGATGGCAACCATCTCACAAAGTCTGCAGATGGTTTCCTGAGCCTCTTAACCCTCCCCCCCCCCCCCCCAGCTCAATTCACGCCCCTCGTTGGTTCAATCTCGTATGATGATGGAGATCCTCCATGTTAGCACAACACGTCACACCAGACCTTTCCTTCCTCACACATTACAAGTCATAAATAATCATAGAATATTCATCTGTTCTGATTACATCAACAATTCCACCTGACTCAAGTCCAATGTCTGTGACAGTTTGACAAACCAACCAGATGTAAATGAAATGCATTCTGAATTTCATACCTTGGGTGGGGGGGGGGGGGGGGGGGGGGGGGGAGAGAAAAAAGAAGGTCAAATGCAAAAATTCAACCATAACATCTCAATCAAGCTGTGAATGCCACAATGTATCTGAACATATCGTCTGTTGAGAATGAGAAGGGCTTTAAGTGGTCTTGAACACTATGGGTTTTGTGGCAACTTAACGCCCTTATCATTCTCAACTGACGATATTGTCTGCGAGTAATTTCTTTTTTTTCACATCATGTTCATGAAGTCATAAACTGACGGAGGTCAAATATATTTAAAGTGCCCATAGTCCCATCCCTTCATATTCATGTGAGAACTGGAACTCTATATTCATGCACAGTATTCCTCATTATTTGGTCTCATCTGTCCACTCCCTCCACATCCCCAGCCAGGGCACATCCCTCTCGATGACTGGACTCCACGAGACAAGATGCATTGTGGGAAGGGAGATTCACAACAGAGATGAGACAAGCAATATGAGATAGATAGAGAGATAAAGATAGATAGAGAGAGAGAGAGAGAGAGAGATAGAGAGAGAGATCGATAGAAGGAGAGATGGAGAGAGAGAGGAAGAGAGGACGGTATCAGTCCATTACCCAAGAGCTCTTTACACACCTTTCTCTTGGCTCATGGCTACTGCTAGTCTTCTATCAAAGAGCTAACAAAACATGGTTTTGGGTTGGTGCTTCCTTTTGTTTTTCCCCATCTTGAAGTACCCAACAGAGAAAATGTGTTTTACGGATGGTGAAAACAGACAGTTGATGAATTTTCAGTGTTCTGCCACTACACATATTCCCAACCTCACATTTTTTTTCTAAATTTCTAACATTATCTTCAAACCTACTGAACAATTATAACTGAAAAAAGTGCAAGCTGAAGTGATGAGCTCACATCCGACTACCACTGAGCCAGGAGACAACCAAATCACCGAGGGAGTACCTCCATCTCTCAAGATTCAAAGTCATCCCTTCTTTCTCCATGAACAGCTTGGAGAAAAAGCATTCTAGGACTGGTTTATAATTACAACGAGCCACAGCATTCATTTCATGGCCAGACGGAATGAACCAGCAAACACACTCAACAGCATCATGCATCACAAAATACAAGGAGGCTACTAGAGGCTGAGTGAGACCGGGAAAAGGAAAGTTCATGAATATTCGAGTACAGAGAAATCACATGAATATTCATGTAGGCCCCATCACAGTGAAATATGGTCCAGAAGACATTGCTTCTGAAAATGGATCAATATATCTCCTGCTCACTTGAGTACCGGTACTGCCAATCCCTTAACCCGTTGAGGATGAGTCCCAAGTATACTCTGGCAAGTGTCTATGGGAAATGCATGTTATAGCAAAATCAGCCCGTCCTTAACGAGTTAATTGTGATTGCTATTTTTCTTTGCCAGATAGATGAACAAGAGCAGAACACAGTTTGGACGATGACAAGAATGAATTCTGTTGCATTCTACATTTGGTGCTATCAGGTGAAAGGTTGTGGTCAATAAGTCTTCATCATGCAAATAATATGCAACCCTCTTAAGACTGGGGCATCTTCTCCACAAATAATGTAATACAGTAACAGAGACCAGAGGTATGACACCTCATCAAAAGTGGATTGCTTCAGTCTGAATGCACCAGACTAGGCCCCTTCCCAGCATGCAATGGCCCCTCATTGATTATTCTCGTCAGGTATTCACCATTACTCATCACTCCCCGCTTCTCACCTGCATGCGGACATGAAGGAAAAGCGAGGGGCCCTCACAGGTAAGGGGGGAAACTGGCGACATTCGGATTACTTTCCTCGTCGGCTCAAGGACCAAACGGGAAAAAATGTGGCATTTTTCATACATTCCTCTTCTAAAATGAATCTTCACCTCTCAGACGTCAATAGAAGTGTGATATTCCATTTGACATTAAAGAAGTATTTATTGTGGTTTTCAGTTCTATCATTCAATTAAAAAACAAATATCAAACTGCAGCACACTGCATTTTATGACAAGATCAAGAATTGCTTTGGAAAGAAATGCACGACACTTACAGACGTGATATGCTTGAAATTTTATACGTCAACAGTGGAATAAAATTATGCTGAGATTTTACTGACTGGCCAGTAGTTCCCAAACTATTGTAAGTATGATTTTAAAAGATGATATAAAATGACCTTAGCATGAGACTATGTTCATTTGATTTCATACAAACCAATGGTAGCTCCATGAAGTCAGATTTGAAGAAATGGCGTGATTCAATGAAAGGAATCCTCACCATAGTTCTACAATCCATGCCTTGGAGCGATCTTAGTATGCAAGGTAACAGACAAGACAGCTTGGCCAATTTACGCCTCACTTATCTTGTCTCCTTTCATCAGCCAAATGTTCTTCTCAATTGTCACAATACCATTAGTTTACAGTAAACAGCTCTAATCCCCTGGTACTCTTACTTCCTTCAAACTTGAAAAAAATCTTCCTGTCAAAACGTTTGTCTGAAGGACTTAAATAGATCCCTATGGCAATATATCTCTCAGACTAATCCACCTGACAAGGCTATCACTTTCTTATATCACACACTATCCAGCTAATCAAAGAGTCTTTTCTTGCCCATTACAATCTATCACATCTTTAGTTGTGCCAAAATAAGCATAAAGATAAATACAACAAGCAAGCTCTTAGATTGATTTATTAAGACTATCTAAATCATACCACCACCCCGACCCCCTAAACAACAGAAGAAAGTGGAACTATCACTTTGTACCCAGTCCATCATATCAAAGGAAATATAATGCCAACAATATCCTCATCAATGAGGAGCACCGAATCACATAATTAACCACATGTATGTTACCAAGAGATCCATAATACTTTATATTGACTGCTCTTCTGTGTGAGTCTGTAAAAAAATAAAACCAATGTTCATTCCTTGATAGTCACTTTCTCATTACCCATATACTGCCAAATGTTATCACATTTCATGCACTATAAATACACATCCTTATTGAATCAATGCACTATCTTCAGTAGATCTTAAACTCATAATAGGTCTGGAAATGATGAGAAAAAGATCGGGACTAGATGACATAACTGATCTCCCTCCAAAATACAAAATTTGAAACACACCCTGGTAATCCATATTTTTACATACTATATCTTTGTCCACCTATCACATTATATCTTTCAAGGGTATCATAAAGGTGCATAAAAACTACAGAGTGCATTATTATGAGATATCATTATATCCCAGTAAAACTGTGCATCTCAGGTTCTGGTTCTCGCAGACTGCATGTAGAGTGGTGGGATACCATTTTATGCAACACTATCAAAAACTCTCACTGTATCCTCTATTCCAGTTTCACAATCACAAGTCAAATTCCTAGGTAGGTGTTTGTACCATTGAATATTGATTCTTTAATTAAATCTGGTGGGTATTCATTACATAACATTCCATCAGAACCCCACCCTCACACTTCTGGGCTGGGAGGTAGGACAGAAAGAGAGAGAGAGAGAGAGCTGGTAGTCATGGCAACCATCCCTTCACACTATGAGACTTTCAAATGCACTCGCTCTACTATGCCTTCCTTGTTCACGCTTATTATCATAATAACATCCACCCAGTACAGACATACAATATTCTCAACTCTGGTTTGATACACCATTTTATGTACACCTGCCTCTAAACAGAGTGAGTAGATAGATGAGGATGGCTATTGTATGCTACACAGTGAGAAACAGAGCAATTAAGAAGGACACAGGAAAACTGAATGTATGAATTTAAATCGATGGTCAATCAATACATGCTTGCCAGTGAATATGGAAATGAGGGAAGGACTGTCTGTTTATTCCAGAACTCAAAGAGAAAGAAACTATTTTCAAAACACATAATACCAGACAACCATCTCACTGGCCATCAGCACTGAAAAGATGAAGAAAACCCAAATGAAACGAGACTGTAAAGAAACGTTAGATCTGAGTAGAGACAGACCACATATGGCTTGATACATAGCCAATCTCCTTCTACGTAGAAAACGATGTATTGGAAATGACATTTGGTTCCCTGGGATACACCCATGAACATTAAAGACTACATGGAAATCGCTACTGTAGTAGAGAATAGTGTCCAGAAAGGCATTATGTATGGACAGTGAAATACCATGAATAATTGAAATACGCTTTTCCACGATAAGTTTTATCTTTATGATTTATAATTGAACGATGAAATGCAAATGAAAAAGCAAACAGAAAATGACAGAACTTTGTGTTCAAATGCTAAACTGTAAAATTGGCCCTAAGCTTAATCTGAAGTGTCAGTATCAATATGATTATCATACTGGGAGATCAAAAATGGTGTAGAGAGAATGCAATGGTCTGTATCTTGCTATCAAAGGACCTCTTGGCACATTTAATTCTCTGCTTCATGCCATTTAGCCATGCAACAAGGCGTCTCCATCAGCCAGAATGTAAAATGTCATATCTAGCACCGAGACGGTTGGGAGGCAATAAGTATGGGAGATACATCCATCATGGCAGGTAAATATCTACGCTTTCACCACAGCCGGCATGCGAGCACTGCAAACACGATCCTTCCTTAACTCCCCTTCACGCAGCCTCTCCGCTTCAGGCTCTGCCTTTCACTTACTGCGAATGAGTCAACATTTTCATAAACCTTCCCCTCATCTCGGCAGAAGTCACATCTTACATGCAGACTCTTGACTTCTTACCATCCTACTGACTTTATGCAAGACTCTGCAGGCTTCTGTGCAGAGAAATCACATCAGTAAAGAGACTGATATAATCTATGGTACTCTCAAAAATCAAAAGATGTCGAATAAAATCAAGTAAGAGTCCAAGCAATGGTTTCTGATAGCCAAGTTTTTAGTATTTCTCTTCATTTATGAATATTAAGACAGTTTGGCTGATAACACTGTTAAAAAAATAACTGAGTAAGGGAGGGATGAATACACATTCCTGGGTAGGCTTGACACAAGACTACAGATATTTGAAGAGAGTCTAGAATTTGCAGACTAGCTGACAGCAAGGATGGCGACAGAAGCGAAAGGAAATGTACATAATGGCGCTTTGAGCGAAGCCCTTCCCCCTACCATCATGAAATTAATATTCCAGCCTGGCGTGTAATTAACTACGATAGCTCCGTCCCCACCAAGCCCTCTGAATGCATTCTCTCACCCTTTCTTGGAGCGGGGAGGCTACACTCTGGGTATCAATGGTTTTATTTATTATTTAACGCTCCCTCCCTCCCCCTCCACCCCGCCCCTCTCCCATAACTCTTCAATGGACACTCCATTCACTCACTCTTCTAGACATGATTCACAACCATGGCAATAAACTTCCTGTTGATGCTGCATTCCTTTGTAAACATTCTGAGATAACAGAAATTATTACACTCATCCAAACTGAGAACATCACACAATTCACCTCTAATGTTATTGACATCTTAAAAGTTAGTGTGGTATGAAGCTTGCCTGGTGATTCAGAATTTGGTTTGGTCTATCATAATGAGTTTGCTGATAGTCATTTACCCTAATCATTCATTACTGGTCGGCTACTGTTGAAATCAACTTGGGCTGTGCGTCTCCTTGGCCAGTAGATGATCACCCCAAAGTGGCTTAAAAATCAACAAAGTGACAATAAATCAGCTGTATAACAAGCAAATTATTACTCATAATATTTTTTGTTTTGTTTTGTTTTGTTTTATTAATTCATTTTTTTTTTTTTTGCAGATATTGTCTTCAGTTATAACTTGCTGTTAATATAATTCTGTGTAAACAATATTGTATTTTTAAAAATAATGGCTTAAAGAGCCCATTTGAAGTTCATTTAATACTCATGTGATATCCATATTCAATATTTCTTTTAGAAAGAGATATTCCAATGTTCCGACGCTGAACATAATGTGAGTGGGTAAAACATGCAACATACATGTATTCTGAGTAAAACTTACTCATTTTTTGTGCCTTTTCTGTTGTTTACTAATTCAATTTATGACACCCATAACTGAGTAAAATGGCACTCTGTCACTTTCAAATGTGTGTTCTTTTTTTGTTGTTGTTGTTTTTTTATCTGAAAGGAATTTTCTTTTCATATATACTTTCCCCTTGCATGAGGATGTTGTACAATGAAGACACAAAGTAACAACAATCCTCAAACAAAGAGTCATGTTCAATGCCTGATCAGAGCATTTCACTCCTACTTTGGCGCCTCACTTTGACTTTTCTCACTTTTCTGCCCCATTTGAGTGAGCTAAAAGTCACATCTGAAAAAAAAAAGATTCTAAAGTGACAAACACTGTCCTTCCTAAAGCTTCATTCATATTCAAGGATACCTAAATATTTGTTATACAGTCCCACTATTATTTATAGAAGGAAAAATAAGAGACTTTATATGTACGCACCCACCTATTTTCTTGCAAAAATGAATATTTATGGTGCACGGTCACATACAGTCTGCATGTTTTTCTCACGTAACAAATGCACAGTGTATACAATAAATTTTTCATCCCCCTTCAATAAACTAGATGCAAAGCAGTTATTTTTGTAATGTGAAAATATTTTGACTTTGGCACAACAATGAAGGGTGTAACAGAGTCTGCGAGCATTGAAGAAAAAAAAAAAGTTGTTGCAAATATATAAACATGCACCATGGCAACCATACAGAGACTACACCCTAACAACGGCTTGATATGACATGGGTGGAGACAGCTCTGATGCATTATGGGTATCTGATGCATTATGGGTATCTGATGACAATGTGTGTGTGCAGATTGACACCGTGCCATATCTGTGGATGCATGTGTCTAGAAGTTTGCATCAAATCATTCATCATCTATGATGGTCTGACAATAGACTAGCCTATCTTTGTTGTTCGATAGATGCCATTATGTACCGCCACTAAAACTATCGTTCAGCATAAGGGAGCTGTGACACTTGAATTCATCAATTCGCAAGACTCCAAGGCATGTAAATTAATCATCATGCAGACGAAATGGGAATGGACAAAAACATAGAAATTAATTCTCATCACGTTTTAAATCAAATAGTGATCTATGAAAAGAGTCTGGGTGAGAATTATTTCTCTCTAACATTCAGCTATAGAGCATCTCATTCATCAAGCTGGTTGCAAAGTTTCCTGTTTATGTTAATTTGGTTGCTCTTACAGCAGATCACAAGATCACTTGCTTGGCAGTTTATCTATCCATCTATCTCTAGCTATTTACCAGTACTATCTGTCTATCTGTTGATCTATCTGTCTGTCTATCCATATTATTTGTCTATCTGCTTATAATCTGTCTATAGATCTACATTATCTATCCATATTATTTGTCTATCTGCTTATAATCTGTCTATAGATCTACATTATCTATTCATATTATTTGTCTATCTGCTTATAATCTGTCTATAGATCTACATTATCTATCCATATTATTTGTCTATCTGCTTATAATCTGTCTACAAATCTACATTATCTATCCATATTATTTGTCTATCTGCTTATAATCTGTCTATAGATCTACATTATCTATCCATATTATTTGTCTATCTGCTTATAATCTGTCTATAGATCTACATTATCTATCCATATTATTTGTCTATCTGCTTATAATCTGTCTATAGATCTACATTATCTATCCATATTATTTGTCTATCTGCTTATAATCTGTCTATAGATCTACATTATCTATCCATATTATTTGTCTATCTGCTTATAATCTGTCTATAGATCTACATTATCTATCCATATTATTTGTCTATCTGCTTATAATCTGTCTATAGATCTACATTATCTATCCATATTATTTGTCTATCTGCTTATAATCTGTCTATAGATCTACATTATCTATCCATATTATTTGTCTATCTGCTTATAATCTGTCTATAGATCTACATTATCTATCCATATTATTTGTCTATCTGCTTATAATCTGTCTATAGATCTACATTATCTATCCATATTATTTGTCTATCTGCTTATAATCTGTCTATAGATCTACATTATCTATCCATATTATTTGTCTATCTGCTTATAATATGTCTACAGATCTACATTATCTATCCATATATTATTTGTCTATCTGCTTATTATCTGTCTACAAATCTACATTATCTATCCATATTATTTGTCTATCTGCTTATAATCTGTCTATAGATCTACATTATCTATCTTTCAATATTATCTGTCTATATGTTTTTCTGTCTATCTATCTATCTCTCTATCTACCAAAAGCTATCTGTCTGTCTGTCTGTCTGTCTGTCTGTCTGTCTGCCAATCTATCCATCTATGTATCCATCTATCTGCTACTTGTCTGACTGTATATCATAAAGAGTCTCAGAAATAACTGCAGCTATGACGGAGTAGACAAAGCTATTTATTACGCCATCCTGTTTGCCTGTAGGACCAGAGTTTGTTTTCAGCTGCCTGCCAAACGCCTTCACCCTCTGAGGGAGCCCCAGACTAGGGATGGGAATGTTTTCTTTCCACCACCCCCTTCCATCTCACACCTAGAGACATTTTAATGTTTAAACAGTGAGATCTACTCAGAAAAGAGACTAGGGACAGACATGGCTACTGAAGGGCATCAAAACACAGAGACAACCAGAAGCAGGCAAACAGCATCAAATGTGTGTCTCCATTTTGAAAGAAATTTTCAACCTAATTTTGTGGTTTTTATGCAATGATCAATGTGTTCATGGGATATCATTATCAAGTGGAAATACTATTCACTTTTAGCATCAGACTCTCTGCACAGACATGGGAAATATGAATATTCCAGCAATCAGGGGGTGTTTCATGAAGCTGTTCTTAAAGTTACGAATGACTTAAGAATGACTAGAACATGTTCTGATGTGCTATACTTATCAGAATTTCAATAATTCAGCACAAGAACTGATCACCAGTCGTTCGTAACTTTAAGAACAGCTTTATGAAACACCCCCAGGTAGGATAAAGGATGTCTACTTCATCATGACAACATCAGCCATCTTTAAGATGCGACATGAGACTTCATCATTCTTATCACGGAGGAGAGACGACTCTCTCACCTCCCTGTTCTCATCCGCCATGCTACCACAAAACTCCAGATCAATTCATCTACTAATGGTGTATGGTGATAAACAGGAAAACTCATGATTTCAAGCGAATTCAAGTTAACGTTCCACCACAGATCAGGTCAACTGTACAGATTACATACTGGTTGTACTTGTAGATTGCACAACCAGCTTTATATTCACACTGTCTCAGAGTACACGACTTAAAAAGTTGGTATCCACAGTCTGCTTAAAGGTCCTGTTTACCTTTGGGAGCAGGGATTTAAAAATGTTCAAGATATCACTTTTGATGCATGATATATGTAGGTCAGCTGTATCACAAAACATCATACCATATAAAAATTTTGCAATGAAGCCTAAAATATAAGGAGATGCACCATATCACTATTTTTCTCATCAAACCAAAACTGTAGATGGTTTAATCTGAAAACACTTTTATTATAACTATCATTCATATTTTGTATATATTTATAACAATACCTAACATCGATTATACTGGTTCAAATTTTTACAGTGGTTGTTTCTATCCCTAACTCACATTTTAGAACTATTTTGAAGCACTAAAGCTGGGTTTTTGTTTCATCTGCAAATGGTAAATAATGTCTTTTAAGTGATATCTCAAATTGCTAAAAGAGGGCATCATGTAATGTGAGAGAGACGATGGAGAATAAATTCTCCTCTTGGCTGAACCAGAGGCATAAGAGTGTTCACAGCCGATGAAGTGAAGCACATAGTTTGAGAAGAGAACCGTAAAACTACAAACATTCACAGCATAAAACTTTTGCGAATTGCCACTAGCATTCAATGCATTGTGTAGACAAACAAGTTTGCAGGCATTAACAATACTTCTGCAAATCTTAGCTCCCAACTGGAAAATTGCAAAAAATTTCATTCTTGAAAAAAAAAAAATGGTTTTAAAGTAACTGGCTGCTTTCTCTTTTTTGAGTTGTCCATATAACACTTCCAGATCTTCATCAGATGACAAAACTGTCCACAAAGAAAGAAAAATCTAAATGTCACTGTACTGGTTACCTGTCAAACACACCCAGCAGCATACAGGCATGGTTGGCTGACATGTCATTGTGATGAAACGTTTTCAGGAGAGAGCTAGTTAGGCGTAAACTCTAGGCCCGTTCACACACAACGGAAATCGAAATTACAATCGCGATCCAAATTTCGATTTTTTTTTTTCCCGACCGCCCATACACAGGGAAAAATCGCACTTCTCAGCAAGGAAAGAACGATCAGTGGCCAAATTGTGCATGCGCGAAACTTGCATGACCGAAGACTGACCCCGCAGTCCCAATAGAGTTTCGCGCGCACGCGATTCAAAGAGACTTGATTTTGTAAACAAGCAAAATAATCGCGATTATTCTGAAAAATCGCACTACTGGTGCAAGTTGGATTGCGATAAGGATCGCGGTAATTAGTGAGATTTTTCTGTCCACACACGAAAAAATTTTGAAATTTTGATCGCGATAAGAAAATCGATTTTTAAATCGCACTTTCTCCCGTGTATGTGAACGGGCCTTCTGTGTCTGAGTGACAGACAAAAACTTCTGCCTTATCAAGCATTCCTGAATGCTACTCTCCAAAATCTGGACTGAAAAAGGAAGATCTTATTACAGGGGGTTCATCGTCTAATATACATTAGTCCCTCCCACAAGGGAAATATTCCTTGCATAGCGGCTGAGGAGACTGGAGCCATGCAATGTAATGTCATGAGATGCTAGCAGAAAACAAAGCCTCATAATCTCAGCTCGGGGAGATCCTGAAAGAATCATGGAGTTCAAACTTCCCCAACCTCTCCCACAAAGTGCAACCTCACTTGATGCTTGCATATAACCTTCAAGCTCTAGAGTCTTGAGTTATAAGAAGTAAGGGATAAGAAGTGCATACAGGACACAATGGAAGGATACATCTACACAAAGCTTGATTTATCAAACATCTTCAGAGGGAGCTGAAATCCCAGTGTGTTTGATTGGTGTCAATTTGATGTGGTTTAGAGAGCACCGTAGCTGCATTCTGACGGAAACGGCCTTTCACTTCAAGTTAAGTGAGGGCAGTGTGTGTACGTCACATTGAGTATTGCTTTCATTGACACTAACACAGTAAAATGCCTTCTCTATATTATGTCTCCAAGACTTACGCTGCACTTTGAAGACACCATACATGATTTTCCACCATACTTGTCATTACCTCCCCACCCCCCTTCCCTCTGTTGCTATTTTTCTCTCTCCCTCCGTATCTACCTATCTTATTATCTTCTTGAATAATATATGGCAGCTGCTAAGTGGGTTATGACCACTACCAACAGTCAGACATGAATACTCTTTTCATAAGCGAGTCCGCATCATCACTGGTTCATGCAACCAGTAAAAGTCATAAAGACCGCCTCTCTGATTACTGATTGTAATATGTGAATGACTCATTCCTTTTATCTTGTCTGTCTGCCGATCAAACTGTGGGATAATGTTCTATCTTTCATGACTTGCTTTCCCTCTCCCCATCTCACCCCCCCCCCCCCCCCAATGCTTTCCCTCTCTTCCTATTTTCCACTGTCTTTGTCCATGGAGGTAATTGGGCCTGTTTGTCCACCGTCCTGTCTTCTTTCATCTGTTCTTCTTCCATCATACTATCTCTCCATCTTCCTTGCCTTACAGTGCTCATGCAATATTCCAAGGCAACAACCCATGCAGCTGATGGAGGCAAAATCAATTCAGCTCAGCCTTACATGAAGTGCATCTTGAGCATTTAGGCAATTTCCACACAACTGGGCCACTCAGCCTCCCTCATACAGTCAGCCTGGGATGGGGGGGGGGGGGGGGGCAGAGACCGCTGGTGAACATTGCTGGAGGCCGAGCCTGAAAGACTAACCATGGTGCACTGTGGGATGCGATGACCAGAGGAGGCCTCTCCAGCTCTTATTGATAGAGCTGTCTTAGCATTCTATCACAGGTGAGTTTAGTGAACCACAGACCAGGTTACCAGCTTCAATCGAATCAATTCACTTTCTACTCTGTCACCTTTAAGGTACAAAGATTCGGTCTACTCTCACTTTCATTACAGCTCAGCTAAAGCTCCTTCACTCACCTAACAATGAAGATGGAAAGCAGCTATGTGAGAATTTCAGAACCTACTGCAAACCGAGGCCCAAATCACTCCATCATCATTTCCTAGCCAGCAAGAGGAGATGGGATTCCTTTCCATGATAGTAGTATACATATACATATACATGGAAAAGTCTGGGAACAAAGACTAACATTTCATCACATCTTCACCTTTCAGACTGAGTTGGTTCACACCCATTAGAGTTCTATGTCCTCCAGGTTTAAGATAATCAAGTTTAGGATAAAAGGAGTGAGATATTCAGGCATGGACACAAAGATGGAATAGCACAAATATAATTTCTGGTGTGAACTTGATGTTATCCTGAAAAAACAAATTCAATTTGATCATATTGAATATTTTACCCTCTCATAATCTTGCCACATATGCGATGATGCCTGAATGAGGATCATCTTGATATATTGGCACAGGTGTAGCATTGTAGATTTACATATTTGTTAGTGTTTCTACATTTTCTTTCTCAAGTGTCTGACAAAGATATGACAACATTCTAAGTTCTTCCAAAACAGAAATCAAGTTTGAAAGGAAGATTTCACATCTACAGTAAAGAATACACAAAATACAACCACTCTACATGGTGATTTTAGTAACTGTCAAGAGAAGTGGGGCAGAAAATGAGGAAATGAGAATATGTCCCTTGGTTTATGGAAAATAATCCAGCACAGAGTAAGATTCAAAGGCTAACCTTTAACCCATTGAGGACGAGTCCTGAGTATGCTCGGGCAGGTGTCTATGGGAAATGCGTGTTGTAGCAAAATCAGTCCGTCCTCAATGGGTTAAAGCATTCCTCACAGTGATTGCAACTTCTCTGAAGATGTTGATCTCTCAATGCAGGAGATATTTAAATGCCAAATATGAATTACTTCCGGTCAGCAAGTCAGGTTGTTTACACACCTGACTCATGATAAACACACACTGACCAAACTACATGTCTGTTTGTTTTGTTTGTTTGACGGTCTGTTTGTCTATCATCAGTCCTGTACTAATCTCAGCTCCATATTACTGGCTTTGGATGGCTAAGGGTCATGCTGTTTGAATGTGTGGAACACTTTTTTCATTGATGAAGACACCTTGAAAATACAAATTATTTATTAATCACCCATCAATCTATCTATCTCTCTATCTATTCATATTTATCATTCTAGAAAATGACTACAAATTAATGTGAATCTATTAAGCTATAATTTATCTACCAATCTACCAATCTATCTATCTACTTGTATACCTTTCTATCAATCTATCTATCTATCTATCTATCTATTTATCTATCTATCTACACCCTAGATACTGGTCTATATACAACACCTTTCTTGCCACTACAACCAGTTAAAATTCAGGGTGCAGTTTGTGTTATATCAGGGAGGTGGGAAGAGACCTCCCTGGTTATATGTATTGCACGTCTGCATATCAATGTGCAGACTATGTAGGGCCTATCAATCTATCACTAAATCTACTATCTCAGTGTGCAACGTATCTGATATTCTTCTATCAATTACTATTCACCTATCTATTCTCTCAATGATGTAAGCTTTTCCTTATCCACCTTTCTCAAACCCATTTCCTTGATGCTTCCCATTCCTCATTCATCCTCATCTAACTCCTCAATGCTAGAATTCCTCATAGTCTGCCTAAGTTGTATCCATTTCCTTAATAATAGATGCTCCTCATTCACAGTGGCGGATCCAGGGGGAGTGCACCTTGCGCCCCCCCCCTTTATTTTGTTTTTTAAACAAAAGAAATAAAAAGAAAAAATTGGGGATGGAGGCGTGCAGCCCCCTTTAATTTTGTAAAGGTCCCCTCTTTATGGAATTCCTGGATTCGCCCCTGATTCATCCTCCTCTAACCCACTACCTTGATGCCAGCCTTCCCTCATTCATCCCCCTCAACTAGCATCCAAACATAACACAGTCATTTATTACAAATGCCAAAAGGCTGCCTTCACAACCCTCAAACTCCAAGAGTAAGGTCTGAAGTAAAAGACCACAAAGCTGGGAGAACCTAGACAACATTTTGAATATTCTATTCCCTCTCTGAAGAGGAATGGTTCTTTTTTCCCCAGGTCTGCTAAAAAAATCTGACGTCGCTTCTTCAGACATCGGCTACACCCACAGGCAGGTGTTTTCCAAAACACATCAGCACAGTGCTCAGTCTAGGGAAAATGAGTTTTCGATTCAAACAACTCATGCTAAATAATCAGGCCTGTGGATCTATGTTTGTGTGCATACATGTAAGTGTGTGAGAGCATACCAAATTAGACACGTTTGTTGATGAGGCTTTCACAATCTGCTGTGCAATATTTTGGAATTTTGATTTTGTTTTGTATCAAAAATGAAAGTGGAAAGTTCTAGAATTTACAATAATCCTAGCATCAAGGATGACATAACGAGAAATATTAGAGACTAAATTATTATTTGTACATAGCAAAAGAGGCTGCTGAAAATTTATTATTATTAATTATTATTATTATCATTACTATCATTATATTCAAATTACTATTTCATATATACCTAAGCCAAGATCAGTAATAATTTGATATGAGGCAAAACAAAACAAAAGTAAAACGCAGCACGGAAGTATAAAGAACAGACCTTGTGAGGGAGGGACCAGACTTCACAGACACATAATGATTGGAATCTAGACATGCCATATGAATGCTTTTAATGGATTACTAAACCTGACAGTACTTCAAACTATCCTGTAGAGTATGTAAAGATTATAGCAGTAATGCTGCCTGACATCTTCTGCAAATGACAATGATTACCCCTAAAACCATAATAGAAATTCCACAAATTTTGCAGTACATGGTCCGTGAAAAGATGGCACTAAAATTTGTATCAGTCTTTCAGACATTTCTCATGCCTAATAAACACATGATGAATTCATTCATTTCCTCTAAAGAGCTACTCAGCCATTTAGTCAGACAGGGGCATTGCCATCAAAAGGAAGGAGAAAAAAGCTGCCAAATTTTCCCACGAACTTGAAGCCCCCTGGGGAAATCCACAGCCAGAGGCATTCTTTTATCATAGACGACGCACAGGGGGATAAGAGATTAACAGAAAACATGGAACAAAGAATTCATGAAACAATTGCAATTCTAACTGGGTTTATCCACAGTCATAACGATCTAACAAACTGTCATGGTATTACACCACTTTACAAGTCTCTCATTGTTGCATCATGGAGCTACTAACCGCTCCATGGTTGCATGAAAGATCAGCTGCTTTTAACAACTCAGCTCACAAGATGCGCTAATGTCTTCTGAGAGTGTGTGTGTGTGTGTGTGTGTGTCTGTCTGTCTGTCTGTGTCTGTGCTTGCTTGCTTTGGAATAGAGCACACAAAGAATACTTGAGTACAAGGACTAGTGTACATACAAGCTGAATATTTTGCGAGGTTTTTATTTTCGCATATTTCACGAGTCAAGTGTTATTCATGAATTTAAAGATACATGAAAATACCGACATGACTGTGACATGTGTGCATACATTTCTGCATTTAATAGTACTTTACTCCGCGACTGTGAATTTAACCACTCGCAAGATCATTGGGAAGTCCAGATTCATGAAAAAATAGACTCTCTAATTTATATGGCGTGTACAGCAGGTCATCATCAATATATGAGTCATTATGACATGTTTTGATGTATTATCAGCCAGTCAGTACTTGAATTTTGGCTGCTGCTCAAATCCAGTATATCATGTAATGATACAAAATGTCAGATAAAAAAGTACTACGAAGAAGAAAAAGAGGACAATGAAAAAGAAAAGATTATGATGACAAAGATGAGGAAGAGGATATTCTTGATAATGATGCTGAAGAGGAGGATGGAGAGAAAAGGAAAGAAGAAAAAAAAGACACAAGGAAAAATAGGAGAGAAAGATAGGAGGACAAGAAAGGATGAACAAGAAAGATAGCAGAGCAGGAGAAACGTGGGTGGATAACTGGCCCCATGTATCACAGGAAGAAATCCTAAAGTTCAAAGTATTAGGGGAAGACTTCAAAGAACGTTTTAAAATCTCACATATTGTAACAATACATTCAAATTGTACTGCTAGCCAGTGTACTATTAACGATGTGTAGAAGAAAAAAAACTGTCTAGAATTCATGCCTGAGTAAAATGTATATTTTGATACTTTGTACATTTTAAGTAAATGAAAGATTCAAGGGAAATGTTCTACTATTAAGTATCCCATCCCACATCAGAGGTGCAATGTAGCAGACTCTTAGACCCCCTCTAGACAGACACAGGGCTATGGGAAGTGAGCACTAAAGGGGGATTTACAGTATTACAGTCCGCTACAAAACCTGGTCAGCTGTCTACCTACACTACGCTGCTTAGAATAGATCACATCCTATAAGCCATCTCATGTCTCCTAATTCTACCATAAGTGACCCAAAGGCTCCAGGGGATGGTAGAACACAAATGAACAAGGCAAGAAATATTTTACAACAGATTTCCTGCAATCCTGGTTGCTTAAATTCCCATGATAGGTGGCCAACTAGTGGGACACACCCAGTAATAAATAATATCCCATAAGAACTAAAATAAAAGGAGACACAGCACTACCAAATGAGTCATCTTTTTGATTAACACTGAACATAATTATGGGTAGATTACAGGAAATCTATCATGACAGTGAATTTGAGAAAAGGTAGTACTTTGCAAACAGCAAATTGGTGGAAAATATCATGAAGTCATTCCATTACTAACAGTGATCACAATATTCCTGATTTTCCTTCAATTTTTTTTTAAAGGGTCATACCTTTCCTTCTACCATGGTCATCCACACTGACTCTTTGTTGCAGATTGTTCATCAAAGACCTAAAATCTAATCTAAGTCTTTAATTTCATCTGATGATGTCACTATATCATGTGATATACATTACTCCAAAGCCTTCATATTACATTTGCACATAGAAAAAAAAAGTCATGAAATTCCTGTAATTGAATTTCTGATTAACAGAGTATGTATGATGTGCGATACCTATCAATTTCTAAATCACAGTGATATGGCATTGAAATCAAGTAGGAAACTATAAATAAACACCATACATGATGTATCACTTTCCAAACAGATTTTGTGGCTTGATATGAAATGTCATCATTCACCTCTCCCCTCTTCCCCCTCTCCATCCACCCCCCTCTCCCTCCCCCCCCCCCCCCCCACGCACACACACACACACTCAATGAGGAAGTACAGAGTCCTTGACTATACTGTAGATCATACTGACTACTACATAATGTATGTAACTAGAAGTAAGACAGACTCCTTAAAGGACAAGTTCACCTTCATAGACATGTGGATTGAGTGAATGCAGCAATATTAATAGAACACATCAGCACGAGTTTGAGGAAAATTGGACAATCCGTTTAAAAGTTATGAATTTTTGAAGTTTCTGCTCAGTTACTGATAGATGAGAAGACTACTACAGCTTGTGATGTCACATGTGTACAACTATATAAAGAAAGAATAAGGAAAATTTAAGATATTTTCACTTTTCTCGCATAATAAAAGAACACTTGACTTCCCTCTTTCAGAAGGCAAGGGGAATAATATTACCCTTAACATACGTCAGTGATGAGTCGAGGAAATGTGCACATTTCTCAAAAAGTAACATTTTGTGAAATTCTCTTTATACTTTCCTTATAACGTTGTACGCATGTGACATCATACACTCTAGTAGTCTTCTCATCCAGCAGTGGCTGTGAAGATACTTTAAAAATTCATAACTTTTTAACGGAATGTCCGATTTTCTCCAAACTTTCACTGATGTGTTCTACAAATATTGCTGCATTCACTCAATCCACATGTATATAGAGGTGGACTTGTCCTTTAAAATGAGGTAATCAAAGGAAGAAGACATTATGTGAGATTCAGGGATGGCCTCATTCCCTTCCTTGTTAGAGACACAGAACAGATCTTGTCATATAATGTCACTTGGGTGACAAGACGTTGTATCTCAAATTTTGGTGAAAATGACTTTCCTTAATTAATGGTCAAGTTTAATGATGTCCTCTCCAAATCCTAGCTGTCTTATCCCAAAAATGAAGCCACAACAGCATGTCAAAGGAAAGGCTATCCCATTTGATATAGTGCTTTGGCTGCCATGTTTCTTTGCTCTCCTGAACATTTGACATTTTGTAGATACGAGGCCTTACGCCCCAGCGACAATACAGCTCCTACCAATGAGGTATGGTCCTTACTTAAGCATGAAATCCTTTGCATCTAGATGAGGGTAATAAGTCGCCATCTTGCTATTTAAGACTAAGGCTACATCTATCGTCTTTCCCATGTTTGAAACATGTATCAATACCCACTATCGAAATGCATTTGAAAAGTCCTTTTGGATCACATTTCTCAAGTTTTTACATTTTTATCATCTCTCTCAGGAATTGAGAGGAAGGCAGCTTCCATTGTTCTGATCGACCCAAGGAGTAGAGATCATGTAGTTGGCATCATACAGGGCATTCAGACGCAAAAAATTTATACTAGAACGGTATAGCTATACCAAAACGCTATAGCTATACGATGAATTGATACGTCTGAACGCTGACTAACGAAACGACGTATAACGAAACGACGAATAGCGTCGTTTCTAACTGGAACTCGATAACGAATCAGCATTCCGTGTGCGTCTGAACGTATGGCGACCATAGAACGGTATAACTGGGCGGGGCTTAATGGGAGCGCGCACGAAAGGTGACCCCACAGCTGTCATTCATGACTATAAGAGCATGCGCAGTGGGAAACTGCACATCTATAAGACGTTTCCAAGAACGGTTGAAATTAGTGTCTGAACGGTCTGTCGGCTATACGATGATTCTTTATACATCGTTTCATTATCGAATTTTGGTATAAATGGCATGCGTCTGAATAGGGGGATAGTCTAAGCTATAAACATGTTTCAAAACAATTGAAAATTGTTCTTATCATCTCTACAAAAACATGTTTCTGGCTCAACCACAGCATTTCAGAAAGGCATTTCTAACCTCACAATCAAGAAGCTTTGCGTTTATCACAGCCTGTAAAAATCTCCTTGGAAACCTTAATTCTACACCAAAAGTGAAATGATAAACACATCCCTAGACAGACATTTCAACCAATACTTTCACTCTACCTCTTATCGACATCACTTCCTTTTATTCCTCCCAACCCCCCCCCCCCCACACACACACAAAGTAATGGGTACCAGTGCCACTGATATCTCAATTACCATTTTAATTCACTCTAATTCACAAAATAGGCACTTAACCTTCAAAATGTGTACGGTGAATTCCTCTAAAATTCTTTCAGACTGTAAGTAAGTATCGCTCAATAGGAAATATCGGGAAATTGAAGCGCAAAATACAAAAGTCACCAGCTGGCCTTATGCTGTAGGTTTAGACACAGGCTTGCCTGCAAATGGTGAATCGGTATATATTTTATATAAAATAAATAAATAAATGAATAAAAAATGAATAAATACATAAATACATAAATAGAGATAGGTAGATAGATAGATAGATAGATAGATAGAAAGACAGATAGATAGATAAATAAATAAATAAATAAATAAATAAATAAATACATAAATAAATAGATAGATAGATAGATGGATGGATAGATAAAGATAGATAGATAGATCCGAGACAGATAGACAGGCAAATACAGAAATAGATGGACAGATAGATATAAAGAAAGATACATGTATATAATAGCATAGATAGACAGAGGAAAGAAAACATATTTATAATGTCATACAAAGGTTCTCTTGTCAGAAGCACAGTGTTCTCCACCGGCAAAAAGGAACTTAGATTTCTAAAAATCATCTCAGTATCATCATAGACAGTGTGTAAGGCAAAACTCTGAGTGCATCCCACCACATCTGTGTCATAAGTATAGCAATCTGGGAAAGCAACCGACTGTACTGATAAAGTAACAAGAAATGTGTATGTGGTTACAGTCTTGTAAATCAACCTTTAACACCTCGAATAATGACAGTTTGACAACAAGCCTCTCCCACCACCCTTTCCTGCCTCTATTGCCACAAATATGAGACTACCACTACACATGGATGGCTGTCAAACTATGGAGGGACTGATGTGGGTTTGCTGATGCCTGGCAGAGGTTAATTAGACCTTTCCCTCTCCCTTCCATGGGCAAACAGGAGCTCATCAGGTCCAACATGCCGACACGAGATGAATCCAGTCTGCACACAGGCCTATATGCTTTCCATGATTAATCATTGGAATGGAAATCGATCCCCTCCATCTGTCTCCCAAAATTGTGTCATATCTGCCTGGCCGACGTTTGTCAGCTTAGTCTTCATCCACAGACCCCTTTCTCTATGCTATCAGAATCATGTTTTGTTACTCTATACATCACAATAATGCTACACTCTTCAAATGGTATCCCATAAACTGCATCTCTCTCTACACGAATACTTGCCTATCTTAGAATGTCTGGCAGATTTCATGATCTAGACTAATCAGACACAGTTATTGTGCCAGCTGAATGCTAGATAATGATTGCTAAAATCAGTGTATGTTTGTGTGGATTATGCTATTCGAATCTTTTGTTAAGTGTAACTTTTAGAATCCTACACATCGGCAGACAGCATGTCACGAGGGAAAATAACACTGATTATACTGTATGTGCTATGTATGGTATGATGTAGTTAAAAAAAATAAATACAAACAAATATTTCTGTTCGTGATCACCTCCAAAATGTGTTTTTCCACACCAGTTTTTAAACAGTCTTTCCAACTAGACCCTAACTGTATCACAAACTACACTATGTTTCATTAATCCACAATATCCTTAACAGTTTCAGTGTGACAAAAGGAATGTATAATATTAAGACTCCAATATACCTACACTATGTACTAGCAGCAAAGCACTACAGTATATTGGTATGACTGAAATGCCAAGGGCATGACATAATGAGATGTTCTACACAGCCATATAACCTACGACAAACAGTAGACAATGTTAGGAGTGCAAGTCCATGAGAATGTGGTCTGTTGACATACGAAGCTTGTCATCCTATGACTGCTGTCTATGATTATTGAGTGGATTCTACACTGTGACATCACTTAGCCTGACATAGACTACACTATAATGTATTGCTGCTCGGCCATCTGAGCATCCATTTCTCCCATTGCAAGTGGATCGCTTCGCTTGCAAAACATCATGAGGCATGTACAGTAGAACAGTGTAAGGCCAAGATATCCTATAGAAATATATACACATACAGTCAAACTCGGATACCTCGAATTCGTCGGGACTGAAGAAAATGGTTCGACGTACGCGAATTTCGAGGTACGCGTACGTCGAATTTTCTTCGACTTATCCGATGTTTATCGATGTTCAACATGGTGTCTGTTATAGTGCCTACTGATTGTTTGCATGCTTGTCAATTTGAATTGAATCAACTTTTATATGAATGAATTGAGTGAAAATCGGAAATGAAATCAAAATTTCACAAATAAAGATTTTGGTGGCCCGATCGCGCCACCAAAAAAAAAAAAAAAAAAAAGTCGGATGTTTGCCTTTACTTTTCAAAATGAACAGCGGTAACAATCGGCTACGTAAGATGCTAAAATAAATGTCAGAGTTTTGCGTTTAATTGTGGAAATGAATGACGGTAATATTCGACTCGGTATGATACTAAAATAAATGTCGGATGTTTGCTCATATTTTTGGAAATGAATAACGATAAGACTCAGCACCGTATGGTGCTAAAACTAATGTTAGATATTTGATTTTGCGTTCGGAAATGAATAAGGCTAACATTCGGCTCCGGAAGACGCTGAAATAAATGTCGAATTTTTGCTATGACGTTCGGAAATGAAAAACAATAACATTCAACTCCGTACGATGGTTAAATAAATGTCGGATGTTTCCTTATACTTTTGAAAGTAAATAGCAATAGCATTTGGCTCCGGAAGATGCTAAAATAGATGTCAGATGATCGTTTTTATGTTCGGAAGAAAATAGCAGTAATATTCTGCTCCATCATGTCCATATGATGCTAAATAACTGTCTGATGTTTGCTTTTAAATTTCGAAATGAATAACAGTAACATTCAGCTGCGTTTAATGGTAAAATCAATGTTTGATGTTTGCTTTGACGTTCGGAAAAGAGTAACAATAATATTCAACTCCTGACAATGATGAAATAAATGCTGGATGTTTGCTTTTATGTTCGAAAGTAAAGTGCAATAACATTTAGCTCCGGAAGATGCTAAAATAAATGTCGAATGTTTGCTTTGATGTTCTGAAGTGAATAACAATAATATTCAACTCCGTACGCTGATAAAATAAATGCCAGATGTGTGCTTTTACGTTCGAAAGTTAATGTCAATAGCATTCAGCTCCGGAAGATGCTAAAATACATGTCGAATGATTGCTTTTACGTTTGGCATGTTTGGAAGTGAACAGCAGTAACATTCTGCCCCATACGATGATAAAAAAAAATATTGGATATTTGCTACGGTACATTTCAAAATAAATATCAGTAACATTCAGCTATACGTTTCATAGTCCAAAATGTCTGATGTCTGCCTTGACGTTCAAAAATGAAAAACAGTAACATTCGGCTCCGTGCGATGATAAAAACTGTCAGATGATTCATTTCACTTTCGGAAGTGGACAGCAGTAACATTCGGCTCCGTTCGATAATGAAATAAATGTCGGATGTTTGAAATGAATAACGGTAATATTCTGCTCCGTACGATGCAAAATTAATAACAGATTGTTGCTTTAAATTTTGGAAATGATTAATGGTATTAATCCGCTCAGTTAGATGCTAAAACAAGTAGCGGATGTTTGCTTTCACGTTTGGAAATGGATTAGGATAGTATTCAGCTCCGTAAGATTCTAAAATGAATGTCGGTTGTTTGCTTTTACATTTAAAAATGAATAACGGTAACTTTCGGCTTTTTACAATGCTAAAACAAATGTCGGATGCTAACAAATGTCAGCAAATGCTCCCATTTTCTCATTTCAAACGTAAGTTTTGACCTCAATATATGGGCATCAACTTTTATAATAATATCTACGCCTATTTGTCAAATCTTTAAACACAGAGTAAGATGATTGAATTTTCTATTCATTTGTTTTAGATATGGACATCTGTATCACTTCAATAATGCTTAATATTAATTTGTCTATGTTTAGTAGGACCGATTTAGTTTTTCTAATGTTTTTCCTGATTTTTTTTTGTCACCAGATTTTACTTTCGACCACCAGAAAATAAAAATCAATGATATTGGTGGCCCGATATAACTTAGTGCGGAGCCCTGTGTATTCTATTCTTCATTGTGATCGGCCTATACTTCCAGATTTTCATAATCGCATTGCTGGAAAAAAAAAAAAGTTTCAGTGCTTGCGTTCTCGGGGAAGTAAACTTCGTGAAAGGCAAAAAAAAAAAGTTTAAAAAAAGGGCACTACGAGGTAGATTGATGTTTTGACAGTGGAGCGTGATTAATGGCAAAGATATAACTGTCAACGTAAGCAGGTGCGTAGATTGAGAAATCTACACGCACGGTATGACTGTCTCGATCAAAAATAAAAACACAGTGGTTAAAGAAAAGAAAATGATGGGGCAGCGCGTAGTGCTATATCGTAAAGCACTCCATTGGCACGGGTGCTATGTGCATACCATGTACATGTGTTGGTAGGTGTTGGGGATTTTCCTTGTCAGCTGTGTATCGGGTATTTCTTCTTGGGCGCGCGATTGTTCTCGTCTCAGAATATTTACAATCAATCGAGCGTGAAAACATGTCTTCGCTGTCCACGCGTGCTTAATCGGAGATGCTGAGTGATGTTTACAATTTCGATTCGAGCAACATGCTGGGAAAAACAATAAGTTAATTAAGATCGGGACATTAGATTTCCCTTCGAGGAAACCGAACTTCGAGTTATCTTTTTCGAGCTACGCGAATTTTAATACACGGAAACTCCATAGGAACAATCGGGACTTTCATTTTGCCCCCGAGGTAAGTGATATTCGGCTTATCCGACGTCGAGGTATCCGAGTTTGACTGTAGTTACAAAGCCACAACATTTTAAAGTTCCGGCATGTTCTTTTTCTTTTATTACACCACAGTATTTCTCTTCCAGACTTTTCATACACTTTGCTTGCATTTTTCTTTTTAGTTCTTTGTTTCCTGGTAGAAAAAATGTCTTTATATTTCTTGGTCAGTTTTTCTTTCCTTCATCGTTCTTAATCAAAATCTTAGCTGTACTAGCTTGATATCTCTCTTTTCCCCTCCCTTCTCTCTCTATCTCTTTCTAATCAGTCACTTTCTCTGTTCACACGACTCCCAAATTTCCCTCATCTTTCACCTTTTCTGTCCATCTATTTCTCCTCAAACTCCTGATGAAGGTAGAGCTATTTTCATTCCACCATCTGTCAGATCCAGTCCATCCTACGGCAATCAGAATCATCATCTCGTTTCTACCCACCACGAGGTCATGCATGAATTTTGCAAAGTCCAATCTCAATCTTGGTATGAAAAGGTCACACAAACACAGCACTGACATCAAAGACAGTGGAGAGATTTTGTGCAAGCAGGAAAAGATAGATCCTAAAAAAGCTGGATCAGTTCAAGGACTGAAATCCTTCAGTTGAGCCCAAAATTTATCTGCAAAAGTTGGGCAAAACTGATGGTGATTTTGATAAACTTAAAGCAATCAGACTACTTGTGCTCTCTAGTAATTAGGATTTCAATAAATGTGGAGTCAGAGCATGGTTGTCAACCATGAAATCTGAAATCCATTCATGAAATTTCCACTTCTTCAATTAGATCGGGGGGGGGGGGGGGGTTCAAATGTCATTTCTATATATTTGCCATCCCCACCCCCTCTTTGCCATCACCAAAGAGACAAAGCCTCAACATATATGATTTCTTGTACAAAAAAAAAATAATAATAAAAGTGTATGCTCTGCTTCTTCTAAATAGTCATGTTAACGTTGGTTTCATATTAAAATCAAATTCCTCATACTTAAATGCATACTGATTTGCTATCATCTGACCCTTATTCCTATGAAACCCATAGCCTACACAAGAAATGTCGCATTATTTCTTCTATCACTTTTTGTCATCCAAATGGTATTGGGGAATCAGAGTTTATTAAACAGACTACACTAAACCTGCCTGATGTGTCTCTTCAGCAAAACTGTTCTACAGATTATGAATTCCAAAGAGTGGTCAATACCACGCATACTGTAGGGTTGGACCTACTACTCATCGACCGCCTAATGTTTATTTGCTTGATAAGAATATTTAACACTGAAATTCACGTAAAAAACTTGATCTACGTGATTGAGAAAATCCAGCTCTATCAAATGCCGTTGTTCCCTTTTCGATTCGAAGTTTCAGTGCAAAAATATCGCCGACGAACTTGCGTGGCCTCGTTTCAGCTCCCCGCGGTAAATCGCGTTATTAGGATCGACCGCTGTTTTTGCATTGACAATGCACGCAAACCGAGTTGTATTGAACACCGTGTTGTACGAAGCTTTTTAGAAGCCTTTTAGAAACTTCCATAGACATTACATTGTGCTGTCATTACGATTCGGTGAAAATATTCATTCGAAATTTTGTCCTTGATTAAAATCATTAATGAACAGTGAATTATCGCGTTTTCCCACACCATCCTCATCTACATTCAAAGCCAATCCATTTTTTATGTGCTTTGCGCGCAGAGAAGTGCGTACTAAGTGTTCAGTGCGCGAATTATACGCGGTCGGTTTAAAAGAAGGTGGTCGATATGTAGTAGGGCTACCATACAGTATGTCTACAACATTCAATGAAATCTAAGATCATCTCAAAATATGATGAAATACATTAAGTCTGTTAACTTCAAAGTCAAGCACGAAGTCTGCTTTGAATTTGATTCGAACTGCAACTTTTGAATATTAGATGAAATTAATTTTGATGGAAATGGGAAGATCACATGGGAAGAATGTTCCTCTCAAAATTTCTCACATCTGGGTATGGTGTAAGAGACTACAGCCCACTCGACAGAAGCTCAGCAGTGGAAGAGATGGTCTAAGGTCTAGCAAAGCTCCTTGCTCAGTGGTAACTAGTCTTGACAACCAGTCATTATCTTTTTACCACAAGCAACAGAAATGGTGTCTGTGATTTTGCCCATCCCTTGATTTGATGCCCTTGGTACAGGTTCAACTTTATCCTGCAAAACTATCATGTGACTTTGTTTCATCTACCTTTTTTCTCCTTTTTTCCTTGTGCCAGAATATTTTTAGCTTGGCAATTTTAGGCTTCCTGCAGCATTCAAACCAGGTGATGACACAGTCTGTATACCCTCTACCATACCCAGCATCTTTACAACAATATAACATCAGTAACTAGAGAAGCACTCTGAGAGCGCAGACCTCCGCCAAGCATGCAGCTCATTTCCACCACTGATCTTGTTCTTCCATAGATGTATTACAGTGATTTCCACCCATACGTACCTACAGCATTCTGTGCTGAAGTCGCACGATTTCCCAATATAGAAGCCCTTGTTACAGGTGTACGTCATAAACCCTCAGCTGCACGACGCGCCTCGCCCTAGCAGAAGAGCACGCGCTTTAGTGCGCGCATGCAAACCTCTATATGCGCAGCCTGAACTCCCAAGTTCATTGACCCTACCTGTCAAAATGTCAAAAATCCTTCATAAATTCCCCCAAAATTCTCGGATCACTACCAAAATTTATTCATCTGTTACTTCTATCATTCTAAACCTTTCCTGCAAGTTTCATCCAAATCCGTTCACTACTTTTTGAGTTATTTTGCACACGGACAAACGAACACACAAACCAACAATAATGAAAACATAACCTCCGCCAAGCATAACCTCCTCCCTTGGCGGAGGTAACAATGTTTTCTAGGTCGATCAATCCTCATTCGCTGCCCACCGGGGTACATTCGGAAAACCACGAATAATGTCCATCAGCAAATATGTGCATCAAAGCGTGTACGCTCATCGGTAACGGTTGACTGCACTCGAGATTCTCTGGCTAGGTATGTACGTACTTACATGCATAGGCCCAAATTCACGAAGGTGGTACAAATGAAACCATGGTTTAAACCATGGACAAAAACCATGGAGCGCCAAGTGTCGCACGGAATATTTCGTTCCGGAATTGGTCATTTCGTCGACAAAATGACCGTTTCGTTAATGAAATTATCATTTCATACACGAAATGTTCATTTAGTTACAAAATGTTATCATTTTGTTACAAAATAATCATTTCATCGACGAAATTACTGATTTCATAACGAAATATTCCATGCGACATTTGGCGCTCCATGGTTTCTGTCCATGGTTTAAACCATGGTTTCATTTGTACCGTAAAACGGGGTGAATAGGGACAAATTTAAAGTTCTTATGATTGTATTTTTTTTCATGCAGCCCAGAGACTCAATCTTATGTGGGGATTTTATGTCCACCTAAAATACCTTTAATTTGGTATTGTGAAAGAAAATAAATATTTGGGGGAAAAGTATGTTTTTTGATAAAATGATGCTGTCCCTATTGACCCCAAATTTGGGGTCAACAGGGACAACACTAATTTTGATCCAAAAAAAGCTGTTTGGAGGCATTTTTTTTTAATATCCATCCAATGAATTGGATTAAGGGAACAACTACAGAGTTTAAAAATGATATACAAACATTTAAGAGCAATCTATTCCATTGTTAAATCAATCTTTAACAAAAATTTCAACAGCCCAACAAAATGAGCTGATATAAAAAAATACGACCCATCAGGTCAAAGGTTAAGATTGAAAAGTAAGTCAAATCTTTACTAATCCATTGAATTGCACTCAAATATTAACTCACTTCTTCTTCAAGTGGCAAATCATGATGTACAATCTTATTCATACACTCTAAATTCAGTGTAACTTGACTCTTATGATGTCGGGGACATTTTGGGAGTTCTTACAGCAATTATAAGCTGGCACCTATAGTATGGGTCTGACCCAAACAGATGTGTTATTGGCATTAAAACATGCAGAAGACAGAGAAAAGGGTCATGAAATACAAGTGGAAAAGTCCTAGCCTGTCTTAGGCAGTGAAAAAAATTCCCAAGAGGGTGGGTGGGGCAGGGGTTCCCAGACCCTTCCTCCCCAAGTTAGGGTTAAGACAGCAAAGTTCACTCTCATCTATGTATACAAAAGTGAAGCCACATATCCAAAGATCTTATTGCTCTCTTGTCAAGAGATTTAGAATGAAAATTCACACTTTTGGAAATAGCCGGACACAACAAACATTTCAGAGTAATTTATGACATTATAATAGTTAATCATACAGAAAATTTAAAGGGCCAATCAAACGATACCATGGTGTCCCTATTCACCCCAGTCTAACTGATTTTTTGCTCAAGAGAAGAAAAAATGTGCTGTCACAAATTCCTGTTGAAATAATCATTTCAAATTTAAAGGTGTGTTGTAGGACCTAATAGGCTAGATTCATGAACCTTTTTTTAGCAAATTTCATTAATCAATGGCCACAGGAGCAGAAAAGTTTTGACCGCCCTGATTTTTTTTGTGATTTTTTGAAAACTTTTTATTTGGACCTCCAGTACCCTTTAAAATTTTTTTCACATCAGGAGGACCACTTTCTGGACACTGTTGGATAGTCCTTCCATCCTGTGATAAAAATAAGAGAAAAAGTTCAAGCAAATTTGAAACATGCACATTCAAAAAACTTTTCTCGGTTTTGTCCCTATTCACCTCGCCGTCCCTTTTCACCCCGTTTTACGGTACCATCTTTGTGAATTCCGGCCATAGAGACCAGTGATAAAAGCTGCACACAAATCGTTATGGGGAGTCTCAAATATATCCAAGCCAGAACAGCCTTCTCGCTCCATAGTACCCCTTCCTACCGGTTTTCTACCTACAAATGTATGTACCAATGTGCAATCAGGGAGGTGTCACCTCTCTGGTGCAATGGAATGAAGCTAGCAAACTGATCACAACACACAATAATGTAGTGTTCCCGTTAGTTGTCTTCCATATTCTCCTTAGGGCTGAAAACAACATGAAGAGACTAATACTGACTCATGTCCAGTGTTACATTGTATGTGAATCCTAAACCACAACACATTCCTGGCTATAGAGATTAGAAGACATTATAATGTGACAACTTTTGAGAGAGGGAGAGAGAAATGAGAAAAGGGCACACTAATTAATCCACCGTTCACTCTAGACAGTGTACAGGGGACACACATGGGGGTGGGGGGGGGGGGGATAATGCCTCCGTCGTTGTCCCTCCCCCCTTGACTGACTGCTGAGCCAAGGGGAAATTTTGCAGGTAAGACTCTGCCTGGACTTTACAAGTTACACCCTCACTCTCCTGTGGCCCAAATCCATGGAAGACAGACAAAACTCTACCCCTACCCTCAGGGGAAGGGAGACGTAGGTGTGCAAACACTTCACTGACCGTTTTTTTTAAGGATTCTCTCAGCTCGAATGTCTTGTTCTTTTCTCTTTTCCTCATGAGGAACCTCAGGATAAAGACTGCAACTTGAAATGCCAGGCTAGTGGTTTACTTTTAGATGAAAAGTTACCAAAATATCACAGAAGTTCAAGAAGTGCAATCAGATATCAAACTGATGTGACTTCACTGCCGGTTTAATTCAGGATGAATCATGTAACAGCTTGGATTCCTGCAACAAGGAAAGTAATTACCCAGCAAGGGATTGTCCCGAAAGCGATTGTCCAGTGCTGGAGACCACAGTCACTGACCACTGAATAGAGAGGACCTTGAGATGGTTCACACATTACTCAGTGAAAACATGATTTTTTTTTTTCTCCACATGTTCTGAAAACACAAACAAACGATCATTACTAGGCAACGCTGGACTCATGTAGGCACCAGACAAAGACATGCAGACCTGACTTTAATATACCAGACTGATGTACACAACATAGTGGCCTTACACACAGTATTAAAACACACACACACACACACACACACACACACACACACACACACACACACAAAGCCACTGTCACAATACAAACTCGACTGAACTTTATTCACTTGTGGCATCTGCTTGAGCTATCCAGAACCTATGGCTCTCAGCTTGGCTTATCAGCTATTATATGATTCATTATGATAGTTTTCATATCATCTTAAAATCTCCCAAATTTCTAGCAGCGAAGGAGAAAGATAAAGAGTGTGAATAGACAAAGAACAGTTTGACTTGTGACCTCTAAAGGCAAGGGACTTATTATTCACAAGGTACAAGTGTACATGTACAAGAGTTGAAAGTAGAACCATTTTCTCCAGGACCAAAGGATTATTAATAGACAGGTGATGCGTCTAACATCAAATACCATCTGAGCATCATTCTATCCTACATACATGTATTCAAGACAGACAAAGAGAGGGATTCTCCTAGAGTGAATATTCTTATAAATCAAATTCCACCCAAAAGTTTCTTGTGTCTGCGTTAGGAAGAGACATTTGTAGGCCTTTATTCACAAAACTAGGTTTCATTCATTACAATGCATACTTTCTGTTATCATTTTGTAGTAGTCATCTGAGATAAACCAATCTGAGATTTCAATGCAATACACCTGTCTTCATTCTCTATTTTGAAATGGTCCAACATCCTCATGAATCCCTTTCAGATAAATGCCTTTCACTGTCTGACTCATCCATGTCTTCTACAAACACAATCACAGTTCCACATCAGATTTTGTCGTGACCACAGATCCCAGATAAGCCCAAAGCTTCAATTTGTCCAAGAGATGACAACTGTGCAGATACAATTTGTATAACATCCGTAAAGTAGAGAACCTCTCACGCCACAGAGCCCCCCTGTGATGGCTGCGACTCCTCTCACCTAACATTCCCCATTGTTCACCCCATCCTTACACCCACTGCCAGCCACTCCGCTTGGCTGCCACCATTGTAACTGAAACCCTTCCTAGAAGGAGGGCTTAGGCCAAGCCAACAATAGCCATCTTTACATTGTTGAGAGACTCAACCTAAGTAGTCGTAAGGAGTTTAATGACGCAGTTATCCTACTTTCTTACTCTTATCCCATTTTCTTATTTGAAAGAGGATCACAAGATAACAGTCGGGAGTATTGTCGCACCTGTTCCGACATTCTTTGAGAAGAGGCCCAAATGAGTTGAGAGATTCCTGACATTAAGATTACTCACCACAAACTAGAGAAGCTACTGGGATTCTTCACAGACAGGAGTCAACAAGATGAGATTCAACCTCAACTTCTCACCACAGACAAATCTGGCACTCCAAAGACTTGGTGTATAAATTCCAGTGGCATGCTGACCAGAGCGTAGCCCAGACCAGGGTTGAGGGACAGTGTGATACCAAATTCAATATCACCACATATATAAAAGATATTCTGCCATGATCTCTAGCACGACACCTCACACCTGTGTCTACAGCCACATGTCCATACATGTACATTAAAGGACAAGTTCACCTTCATAGACATGTGGGTCGAGTGAATGCAGCAATATTAGTAGAACACATCAGTGAGAGTTCGAGCAAAATCGGACAATCCATGAAAAAGTTATGAATTTTTGAATTTTCTGCTCAGTCAAGGCTGGATGAAAAGACTACTATAGCTTGTGATGTCACATGAGTACAACGATATAAAGAACGAATAAAGAAAATTCAACATATTTCCATTTTTCTCGCATGATAAAAGAACACTCGACTTCTCTCTTTCAGAAGGCAGGGGGAATAATATTACCCTTAACATACGTCAGTAGCAAGTTGAAGAATTGTGCACTTTATTTAAAAAGTAAAGTTTTGTGAAATTCTCTTTACTTATTTTCCTTCTATAGTTGTACACATGTGACATCATACACTGTAGTAGTCTTCTCTTCCAGTAGTGACTGCGTAGATACTTAAAATATTTGTAACTTTTGAACAGATTGTCCAATTTTCCTCAAACTTTCACTGATGTGTTCTACTAATATTGCTGCATTCTCTCAATCCTTATGTATATGAAGGTGGACTTGTCCTTTAATTATAGCTGGACAATATGTAGGCACATAATAGACTCCAAATCCTCATTCACAGTGATTGAGACTACAAACATAATGATGAAAGATTTGTTGCTAATCAGTTTACAAGTACATTTGTACATAAGTACATCAGGTGATTATATGAAGAGGTGTAGGCCTACAGCTGTACACAAGAGGTTAAGCAATTGTACTCTCAATATCATATGTCACATATTATCATTAAGACTGATTTCCTGTGTTACATTATGTATGTATATTCCTCATTTATGTGATATTAAAAGATGTTAACTAAAAAATTAGAGTGAAAAAATGCAGCTATAACATGTATTTTATGTTGGCTCATGAACAAACATCTTGCACTTGCATACTGCAGTATGAAGAAAATACTGCAAAATCATGTCCAATTACCTACAGGTGTTATATGTGCAATATCAACAAATTCAGCACAATTCAGACTTCAAAAGAGGTTGGATGTCCCTTTCCTTTTATCTATAACAAACATTGCTTTTTTTCCCTCTCAGTCCAAAAAGTAGCCTTTATACCTAAAGTCAGTTGATAGGCAAGAGAAAAACAACTCTTAATTACTCTAAAGCACTCATGCCCTTCGGTCTTTTCAACTGAACATATCATGCATACATGTATCCAATTCCTTCTATGTTTACAAAAGAACAATACTGTCCCTGATCACGCAGCGTACAGACCATTTTTTCTTCTTCCTGTTCACTGTGAATGTTGCTAGAAAATCCAGCAAATTTTCCCTCATGAAGCAGACTGATGGTGTGTTCTCTCCAACGAATCATTAAAGGGTAAACTTTTTTATACAAGATATATTAGATTATTATTAGTAATTTTCCCTGCTGTGGCGAAGCAAGCTGTGGTGGGAAATGAAAAGGTGCTGAGAAGCTGAAGGCTGGTAAGAAAGAAGCAAGGAGAGTTGTGCTTTGTTAATTAGATGAACAGCCAAGGCTGGCTCCATTAGATTAATGAGAAAATGTTATGGGTTTAATCAATATCGCACACTATTAGCTGAGAGACAGCAATGCCAATCAGCATGCAATTATTACAGATGCTGATCATATTGTATACATCATGCTAGTCTTAGTTACAGACTTTTGTTATTTGAGCTGATTTCTCCTCCTTGGCATGATATGAACCTACATCAATGCATTTATCACTAATATGAAATATTGATCTTTTTTGCAGAATATTCATGCATTTTTACTGTGTTACTGAAGTTTGTGTTTAACATATAAGAAAACAAATCTTTCTTCTGAGAGATATTGAATTGTTAACAGAAGAAGTCTTATTAAAAAAAAAAGATTTTAAAAAATTAAAAAAAAACTATATGCAAGTAAATTTCTCTGAAAATGGACCAGAACAATACACAAAAAAAAAATAATAAATACATAAATAAATAAATGAGAAGTCTCTACATTTAGAGTGTGCATAAAAGTTTATTCAGAATGTAAGTGACACCACAGGCACACATAATAGATTGGAATATTCCTTCTTGTTTGTAGTCTCTTACTCAAAGTTTCAAGATTACAGTTCAAACCACTCTACAAAGTGCAACAGCCTCCCAGTAAAATGCCACTGTCATTTGCATAATTGGCCTGCAGAAATAAAAGCAAAGGGAAGCTGAAGACAAGACTATCGGAGGTCACATGATGAGGGAAATTTTATCACATATTTCCATCAAAGGTGTTTACATGTTTTGTGGTCACATCAGCGATATATTTAATCCTGATAAATATAGTGGCCTAGAGGTGGCCACAATCTCCTTACAAAAACCCTGCGTGTCTTTATCCAGAAAACATCAATCACAACCAATCCACTGCAATTCCTCCTTTTTCACAAAGTAAAATGAGATGAAACCAGATACTAACTGGTACATATTACACTGCATTGTACACCCACAACACTTTGTTCACACTAGTCTACAAAGAAGACTTCATGATACTTCATTCCTCTTCATCTGTCCGCCTTTTGATCACAATCTGTGTCTGTACCAGAGAGGTGACCACCTCCCTGGTCTGTACTAAGGTAAAGAGTGAGGCTTGCAAGTCAGCGTGCTATTCAAAAACAAGAACAATCTGTCTCTTTTCACCCTAATTCATTACACATGGTCTCACATCCATACTTGATAAATACATAAAGGGATGAGTATAGTAACTGATGAGATTCCTACGACAATCATGCTATATTTTACAAGTGTGATGATAGTACAATTTAATACTTCTAGCACCCTTTGGAGAAGAGGCGTATAAAGCTATGTCAATAGATGGCCTGAGGTACAGTATTGCATGCCAACACATACACATCATTCCCACATATTAGTTGACACAGTCAAAACAGCTTCATAATCTTTTTACAGTACACAGCTGTCGTCCATGCTGTTACGACCAATATCAAAAGGTCTGCAGACCATCTAGACTAGGAGGTAGGGCCGCTCTTCAAAGATGTCAGTAAATTGTGAATTTCACAGCTGAACTTGAGCTCCAGGGCTCAGAGTACGCTGAGGTCGTGTGACAATGGTGAGCCATGGACAATACATCCAGCGCCCTGGGCTCAGCTAACTATCTCTCTCTCACCATACACCTGTCAGTATATTGAGCTGATGACAATGAGGAACCCAAAACACACAACATGTTTTTCCCCATTCCATATCCCTGCCTTTGTACAGAGTTCTCTCTCTGCCAAGATGCTGATAGTAAATAAGAAATAATAGTGAAGGGAATGTTTGCCTACTGGGATGTAGAGCTAGGTCAGAGTTAGGAGGAGAAAGATTTTTTTTTTCGGCCTTCAAAGGCAAGGAGACCTAGAATTTGACATCAAACCTATCAACAGGACTTTAACTTGAAATAATCATTATTTAGACCAATCCGGATGCAATCCGCTGCATGTTTCAATCTACCTACACATCTCACATCCCTCATTCTACTACAGAAACAAAGTTACTTGAGCACCATCTATCAAGCTATTTAAAACTGCCCTTGCAACCTCCTTTGGCGAGACTGCTCGATATTTTGCAGTGCAGTAAATGGAGGTTGATTGATATGATAAAGGAAGGGTCCTCGTTGAATATCACTCATATAAGAAGTGGGTGAATTTCACATACTCTATCCACAATGCTTGAAATAATGATTTTTAAAAGAGATCTGGGACAGAAACAAAAAAGTTTTGTATTAACAAAAACCTATGACATCTCATTATCTTTGTAATTCAAAGATTCAGCCTAATCCAATACTTGAAATCTACTAGTTATCATTGCAATCTATGTCTTTTTAATCCTATTTCACATGCTTCTGTTCATTTCAAAATGTATCCTTAATTCCTAACAGAAATCTCTTAGATGTTTCCAGAGGTGATTATGCGTGATGCTGCGCCCTAGGCAGGATGATGGTCCAAAGCCTATAGAACTCTCTAACTCTCCCTCCCTCCCTCTCTCTCCTCCAAGGGAACTTAACCACTTCCTGGCTTATCACTCTCACAATACAAAACTCAGCTATGTGCCCACCAAATCTCCCATATTATACTTCAATCATGTAACAATTCATGATTCTAGCAGAATGTGGATTTAAAAAGTCAAAAATGTTACAAATATTGATCTAATGACACGAGGTCCCCTGCTATGCTAGACTGCACAGCCATGCTCCAACACACACAAGTCCCATTCTCCTAGGCAGTGACTTGTTTACTGCACAAAAAACGAGGAAAACACCATTTACTCCCACAAGACTGCCTGGCTAGACAAAAAGGCTGTTTACCAGTTTAGCATTCATTAAAGTAACAAATATCTTTTCATGGGCAGGAAGGCGTGGGCCACATGATGTGGTGGCATTCTACACGACCCTGTGGCGGCATTCAGCGGGGGCAGTATGTGTGTCGGGTCATGTGATCAATATTTCCTGATAATGATAATGACGATGATGATGAAACAGCATTTATGTAGCGCCATTTATCTGTAGAAACATTCAAAGGCGCCTGGATCCCAGAATGTGTCACACATCATTCACAAAGTCGCTAGAAAAGATAAAAGTCTTCACAGTCCAGATTTGAAGGTATTGAGGTTGTTACAATTCCGAAGCGGGACTGGTACCGAGAGTTCCACAGACATGGTACAACATAAGAGAAGGCTCTATCCCCATACATTTTAGGTGGATATTGGGCACATGGAGAGTCAGTCCAAGACTCACATCATGTTGTACAAAAGTCAAGTCATGACTGACAGTCAACATTTAATAAAAAGAAAAGAATAATGCCTCATGAATATTACCCTGTAACATAGCAACATGGGTCAGTGTGTAGTCCTGCTGGCTGTAACCAGTACCAGCTCTTGGTGCTACCCAAAATAGACACATGATATGCAAATGCTTCATTCTAAAGTAATGAAAAGTGTGGAGTGCTTAAAAGTTGTCTATACTTTGAAATAGCACAAAGAAGAATGGGGTAAGTCACACATTGGTCCACTGTACCCTACAATGAGACCACAGCAAACATACACAGCTGCTGTTTTGAATACAAGACACCCTCCTCACCTTGCTGTAAATCTGTCCTGTTTACTTTTCTTGTTTCTTAGGCTAGATTGGCAGGAGTGGGACTATGACTGATGTCTTTGCACAGTACTTCCCACGCTGTGATCAACAAGACAACACAAGCTTGCTGTTTGCTCTCCAAGCTAATTGACAAATAGGACAGTGCCTTTCTCAACACACACACATGCACACCTTTGACGTTTGTATTTGAAGCCTCTTGGGCAATCTCTACACATCGAACTGGTTAGTGTGCTGTCTCAATACACGCTGACTTTCTCACGACACCTTCCTGAAAGTTACTCCAAATTGAGTATCTTTGAATTCTAAAATCTATGACACAGCTAGTTTTATGTGATGTCACTAAGACTGGATAATATATCTGTCTTCTGACTCTAGTCTATAAACTTAAAGGTCCTGTTTACCTTTGGCAGCAGTAATTCAAAAAATGTTAACGATATCACATTTGATACATGTTCATATGTGTAGGTCTGTTGTATCACAAAACATCCTATCAATACCATAGAATTTAAAGCCTAAAATATAAGGAGATATCACTATTTTTCTCAATAAACTATAAGTGTAGACAGTTTAGTCTGAAAACATTTTTATTATAATTACTGTTCACATTTTGTTTAACAACACATCGATTATACTGATTCAAAATTTTACATTGGTTGTTCCTATCCTTAACTCGCATATTTTAGAACTATTTTGAGGCACTAATGCTGAATTTTCGTTTCATCTGCAAATGGTAAATTATGCCTTTAGTCATAATTTCCCTCATTGTAACAAAGAGCTTGACATTGTTCTAAAACAGACACTTGACAGCTATAGTACGATGACAGAGAGCTGAGTGGTGAGACTCCCAGCCAAATATGGCGCATACTACCGGCTATAATCACTGAAGTACAGAAATAGAAACCAACAGGGTAATGTCTTCATCGAGTAGACAACTAGTAATGGGGCGCTAAATCTTACAGGAAGTTGTCGATTTAGGAGCTCACAGAATTAGGCATACAGTAGTCCTCCGAGAGGACATGTCTCATCCTACTAGATCAACAAATTTATCTAATCCACCACTCGTCTATTGCTTTCCCATTACTACTACTAGCAAACATGTTCTCATATATCTTCTTTGCTTTTATAAATAACATAAATTCTGCACAGAACAGCAGAAAGTACTACATTGTACCTAAGAATGACAACTTTGTAAAAATATTGCATTACGAGGGATAAAAAAGGCATAAAAATTTGGAAGAAAATATCATAGTACTTATTTTCACCTTTCCTGCAATGAACATGTGTACAAAATAATTGAGGAAACTTTTTTTTTAATGAAAACCTGCAGTATTTTTGGGAAAAAACAGAACAAAACAAAACCGAGCCTGCATAAAAGTAACAGTTGGTATCTCCAACAGGACTTTGGAGTCATCATAGAATGTGACAGCTACTGTAATGCACAGGTGCAGCCCCATGGCAGGTTGGTGGGTTTTATTTTAGATCCGTTCTGTGTCAATCTTCAGTCAAGTGCAAAGTCTCCTCACAGGAAGTGGTCATAAGAAGCTTATCTCAGCTCCTTCATTCAGGAAAATAATAGCATCACCTTGATTGTCAAGTACAAAATACAAAAACTTTGTAGGTTTTGGGGGCTTCAGGGTTTTTTCCTGACGTCAGTCTAGTGACAGCTATGACAAGAACTCCATATGGCCACGGAGATACAAAGGTACACAGGGGACATGTATAAACACATGTACATCATCACAGTAATACAACATACCTTACAATGCCATCAAAAGAATGAGGGCATTTCATTGAAAACGAGTTACCAGTGTTTAGCAGTCCCTTGTAAAGCAAACATCAAATAAACACACAGTATGTCCTGGTTTTAACACCAACAGAGACTAAGCAAAAGGCCTCAATGGGTATGGTGTACCTTGGCTTTACTGAGAAAGTAACATACAATATTCATTTAGTAAATCAATTGTATTTCGAAGTCAGATAAAGAGTTGGTCCCAACAACATCTATCATTAAGTATAAATCAAATAAACAGTTAACTTAAACAACTGCTAGGCTGAGTAATGGGTTCATACTAGAATTTACCCAGGTTTTATTTTTGTTATGTACTGCTCTTCCAGTCAAAGCTATACATTGATACTGTTCAGTTGACAATTTATGCATTCAAAACACTCACAAGTTGCGAATATATTTTGCTTGAAATGGTTTCTTTCTTCTCACTGTTTGATCGTGTTGATAGATTTTATTTCATTAGCTCTTTTTTCTCTCGCTATACTATTTTCCCTTGGCTTAATGACTTTACAAGACACCTGTCACTGAAAATTAGATAAATTGTCAATCACCATCATAACTGAATATCTTCATCAATAAGTTTCTCACAATCATACAAGAAGCTATCCATAAATGCATGATAGTACTAATAGATGCAAAGATACAGCTCCTTCTCATTCCACTGGGTTTAAATGGATGATGTCCGACACAGGAACTGTTTTTGTTCCTTATCGATCAGCAGCCTTTAACTACAGCACATGTTTACTGTCGGTAAAATGATGTCTTAACAATCAAAATCAATCAAGATTAGATGCGGTCTATACCACACCACCCTCTGGTATTGATCCTGGGAACAATTGTTGAGTATTTAGTGGAATTGAACCATCTCTGTCAAGCGTCTTGGAGTCTCGGGTTGGATTTAAAATTGGGACTCCGGAGGCTCTGTGAGACCAACATGAGATCGGTGCGGTTGCAAGGTCAGTCGAACTATCAGACTTCATGTCGGCAAAACAGAAATTCTCCTCCCGCAGCCATTGTGATGTGAAAAGACGCATGTACCCACGGGAGTACTACTATGGTTTCTGCCTAATCACTGCATGATCTCTACTAAAGTACTAATGATCCTTGAAGGAACCATTTCTGTAGATGTGATCCCAACCTCTGTTCAACTTCAAAACCATTTGCCAATCAATTTGACTATACAGCGGATGCTTATTGTTAATAGAAAGAAGTTTCAAGATGGATCTTTACAAAAATGATGAATTATTTGCTTCGCATAAGCCAGAGGCAAATGCCCTACCACCTGGTTCCTGGAGAGACTCTCAATAGCAATTCAAAGAAAAATTATTAGAATTAGAATACTTCTTTGCGTCAAGAATATGTATTTGTCCACAGATGAATAAGAATGCTGAATTTCATTTCATTGTTGTTCAGAACGTCGTGTACTCTTGTATAGATTCTCGCTGTCATTATTTGAATTGCATCTTATAAAAATGTACATATAAACCATAGAGTCTTTTTACGAGTGTATATTTTTTCTGAGTTGACATATCGATCTGTAGACTAAAGTCCTATACTTAATATTCCAGAACATAATTCCGGTGGGGGGGGGGGGGGGGGGGGGGGACATAAGGAACTCTTTCCAATATTCCATTTCTTTTTTAATAAACTAGGTTTAAATATATATATATATATATATATATATCACTGCACTGCTCCCTAAATTCTATCCTGTGCTGTGCTGTTTATGAGATGTTTCCCTTTTTTTGTGTGTGGACGTTCGTTGAATTGTTTTGTCAGGCAACCAGCTGTTCCTCCACAAAGCTTGCGGTATATTTCTTCTTACATCCCTCTCCCATCACCATAGAAAGAGACAAAGGGATGCGGCCATCATGCCATCATATTCGAATTCATATCGTATCTAATTAAATCACCGACATTCATAGAGGACTGCCCACCGCACATTGGACCAAGCTCAAGGGGCAAGCTGCGCAGCGTTCACCTCCAGCGAAGCACACACGCAGACAGAGACGCACACACACGAACACACCTCTCGCCCCAACCATCATCCATGGAGTAATACCATCCTCCTATTCAACCCGCTCCTGCGCAATCTCCTCAGCATCTCGTTGTGAAATGAAAATGTGATGGATAAAATTCACAAAATATCACATTTTACTTACCTCTACATAGTTGGCTGTTGAAACTGAGAATATTGTAACAAGTAACACGGCGTAAACTGCTGTTTTGGACGCCATTTCGGTGAAAATTTCCATCAAAATATCCAACGCCCAGTCACAGCTCCTTCGCTTGCAGTATCTTCGCCTCGGTAATGTTACTCCAGAAATGTACACGCACTCAACTGCACTTACTACACACACAGCGTACTGTGGAGTGCTGTCGCTCCCTAAAGATATACACACACTACTTACAAAGGGAACACACTGCACTGATCAACGATAAAACAGCGGCCGCTTATGCGTGTGTATGCGTGTGTGTGTCTCCCGGCGTGCGCGACTTGAGTGCTTTTCACAAAGGGGAAAAAAATATTGCCGAGTCCAGCCAATCATGACGTCACATTGATAATTACTAAACTATCTTGTGACTGGCCAGTTCATCATTTCGCATGAATTGCGGACCACTCAGCGGTTTCCTTATGTGTTTTCTAGTAATTAATTACGAGCTTTTCCCCTTACGCAAATGTATTTAATACATTGCAATAAAATGTAGCAACTTTGGCATTTGGAGAATGTATCGTACGCGGAACGCGCATTTTAAAAGGTCTTCGTTTTGTTTACATCCTCAAGAAGAGACGCCTTTAGCGTGTTGTCAAATCAAAACGTTCATTATTTTGTCGACTGATGCAGCTTGTTACCGACGACGACCAAAATGTGTGACTTACGAAGTGTATAAACAACATCTTCATTCATCTGCGTAGCTAAACAGGAAATAGATAACATCATCAAAGCCACAAATATTTGACAAAATAACACATTCTGGGAATTTTTTAAAAGGCATTTGAACGAATATTATTGTTTACTATTCGAGATCTTAAAATATGCAATAATCAAGAGAGGCTCGAATATCAACATTCAAAATGTATCATAAACGTGCCACAATGGTGTTACATACGTGATTTGTTTTTCAATCTCAAATTGTGTGCCTGCCTTGTCGAAAATTATTAAATAGCTAAGATATTCAGTGAATAGCAATCGCTGAAAGGTTGGAATATTGATATCAGGTCATGTTCTCGGAGAGAGCAACCACATGGTAAGTTTTAACTTGAGTAGATTTAACTTCTGATTTTATTGACACAACTAATCGCGTGTCTTTAAATGTTAACCAAATAACCTGAATAACAGAAACTAAGAAAAACAAAAACAATAAAAAGCACAATGCAATGGGGTCATCAAATAATGAGACCGGCACCCACCATAGAGGCAGATCCAGGAATTCCGTATATAGGGGGCAGTGGCGGATCGGAGGGGGGTGGCGCACCGGTTGTTAAAACAAAATAGATAATAATGATAATAATCATAGAGAGACTCTTATAAAAAGAGTTCCGTCATGGATCCGTCCGTGAGGGGGGTGCCAAAGATGGTTTCGTTCGCCCCTTTCATTTTTTTTCTTTTAATTTCTTTTGTTTTAACAAAATATAAAGGGGTGGGTGCGCCCGGGGAACCCCCCACTGGATCCGCCACTGTACCAGTCATACGGCCCACGCGATCGACATTAAACAAAAATGTCCATGAGTCATACAGCCCATCAGCTCGACACTAAGGCAAAGGAGGCCAACAATTCCGACACCAGGCAAAAAAGGCCCACGAGACCGACACTGCGTACATGAAGCCCCGTCATGTAATGTCGGTCTCATGGGCCTTTTTGCCTAGTGTCGGTCTCGAGGGCTTTTTTGCCTGGTGACGGACTCGTGGGTCTTTTGCCTAATGTCGAGCTGGTGGACCTAACAGCTCAATTCATAGTCTTTGAAATGAGCTCATAAACATGGCCGGTGGAACCGTGGGGGCTGTGGGGGCTCGGGCCCCCACACTTTTTGGGCATCATACAAAGGAATACATAAGGTGTCACCACTTTGGGCCCCCACACTTTTTTTTTAAACCCGGAAGTACGTAAGTGGCACTAGAAACCTAGAAACATACCTTTTTGTCAGCTGAAAAAAAAAAAAAAACTGGAAATGGAAGGGGAGAGATGAGCTGAGGACCTTTTTTTTTTTTTTTTTTTTTTTGCTTGTTAGCTCATGAAACCCGGAAGTGGGCCCCCACACTTTTGAAAACGCTCCGCCGGCCCTGATAAAAAGCGAGAGAAAAATAATTATACGTGAGTATTGACTAGCCGCATATATGGTACGTTTTTATGGAGGTTTTTGTTATTATCAACAGACGTTACACACTCAGGCAGGTCAAATTAACCTTCGTGACCACATGTTAAACTTTCATCTCTCTCATCAAAATATTGATTGTGATATCATGTTAATGGTATTTATTGATTACGTGTTCACATGTTGAAAACATGTGCGCCAAGAGCTGTAGGATAAAGGATGGTTGTTTGATCAAGAATTAATCTCCATGCAAAAGATGAGTTGATTTGAAATTTCATACACGGACAGAAAATCATTGACAATTCTGCTCAAGATGGACACGCTGGGGTAAACCATGGAGCTACGTAGCTCCATGGGTAAACATAGTTTTGGAACTATGTCACCCATTAGAGTAGTCTTATCACATTCGGCCCTCAGAAATTTGTCTTTGTCATCTGAATTTGGCGTCGTCTGCCTTGTAGTCTGTATGATTTTCTGCGATAAAATTGCCGACATTTCTTTTTCTAAAATCTGAATCAAGGAACAGCCATGCAATATCCCTTTTTAAATTCCCTGAGAGAATCATCATTTACTTTTCAGATCTTGGCTCTTGGATTCTGGATTTAAGTAACAGGGCTGGCGCAACCGGAAGGCAGGGGTCCGCCCTTTTTTTTCATAATACATGCGGTCTTGTACCAACCGCTTGGGCCCCATTGTTTGTTTGTTTGTTTGGTTTATTTGCTTGGTTTGTTTGTTTTGTTTTGTTTTGTTATGTTTTGTTTTTTGGTTTTTTTGCTTGTCATCTGATCAATCCCGGGAGAGTTACCAGAATCTTATCCAAACTATCTTTCCCCCTCCCCCTCCATCATTAAATTGAATCGACCTCCCTGTTCTCATAAACTGGGCCCCTTACTATATATTAAAAACGTAGCGCCGAGTAAACCTAGATCCCAAACATCTCCCGTGGAATAACTGGAGGTTAGGAAATTATGACGATTTCGGATTTCCCCGATGTAAATGATCGATATCAGTGGTGATGGTGATGGGGGTGATGATAGTGATGATGATGATGATGATGATGATGATGATGATGATGATGATGATGGTGATGATAGTAATACTAATAAGAAGAAGAAGAAAAAGAAGAAGTAGAAGAAGAAGCTGAAGAAGAAGAAGAAAAAGAAGAAGTATAGAAGAAGAAGAAGAAGAAGAAGAAGAAGAAGAAGAAGAAGAAGAAGAAGAAGAACGATAACATCATGACCTTAATGATGATAAATGCCACCAATAGCATTATCATTCACTCATGTTATTATCATTTCAATCATTACCATCATAATTGCTATAATCGCAAATAAGTCAGCGTGTCTGATTCAGGCGAAATTGCTTTTCAGTTTGCTTTAAAAAAAAAGAAAAAAAAAGAAGGAAACAGAAAGAGAGACGATCAACCTTATTCGCTTTATAAGAATGAAGTGAGCTTCTTTTACCGCAGGAGAACAAGCAGTTAAGTCGACAAATACATGACTAATATGAGTTTATCATGTGAATGATTTCCACGAAACCATAACAAAGTAACCTAGTTTGATGGCCCACTGACATACGTTATGTACTATACCAGCACTTCTCGGAGCCGTGCGGAGAGGTGGCGGAGCAATGTAGGGCAGCGCCAGCATCGGCAAGAACCTGCAAGTCTTTTGTTGTTCGTTCTGACCACAGAAACAAAATCTGTGGTTCTAACATGTGTGTACATGTATTGCCTTTCTTCCGTTTTCGGCCTAACACAGGCCGACCTGGGAAGAATGTGATGTGTGATTGTATCCATCATTTAACGACAAAAAATGAATGAAATAAATGAATAAGATAAAATAATAAATAGATAAATAGATAAATAAATAAATTAATAAATAAATTAATAAATAACTAAATAAATAAACAAACAAACAAATGAATAAATAAATAAATAAATAAATAAATAAATAAATAAATAAATAAATAGACGAATCTGTTCACCATTTGCCCATAAATAGTGGCGACTGAAAATAAAAAATAAAATGCACAATCCATCCCTCTCAATCAAGACCTCAGTAGTCTCCATAGAATGTCATTCAATATTGATCGAGAATATAAACATTGTTTAAGATACTACTTAACCAACTAGTAATTGAACCGCCTGAAACCACCCGTTAAATTACTCCTTATACCCCATGAAACCGTCCATCCGCTTTTTTTAAATACTGTAGTTTTATGATTTACCATTTTTTGTTTTCATATACACTGTAGAATATATACTTATGTAATTTGAAAGAGGTCAAAGGTCAACAAAAGCATGTCAGGATTATTTCTGTGACACACAAGTCTCTTGGTTAAGTCTTAATAGGCTTTCAGATAAGTATAACTTATAATAGACACAAATAAACATGCAGTGATCTATCTGCATAATCTAGAAAGTTGTCGAAATAAGAGTAATATTGCTGTACCTTCCTGGGAACAATAGGCCATTACGTGTGGAATTTTCAGTTGCTAAAGGGTTAAAGAGACAGTTTAGTATTGGTGGAGATGAGAATTTAGCTTCTAAATTTTTTCAAGACACCAGGAAACCACTTATGAAATAGTACGGAGGATACCATTCTAGGAGGAATTCAAAGTTTATTTGATGAAAATCGGTTTTGGTATGGCCGAGGCATCCAAAAACAAAGTAAACCAAAGCGATCGTAATAAAAGCTGGGTCCCACCTTTTATTAGGATCGCTCTTTTTGGGGTATCTCAGCCATTTCAAACAAATTTTCATCAAATAAACACTAAATTCCTCTTGAAATTACATGCTCTTTCATATTTCATAAAAAGTTTCTCATTATCTCACCAAAAAAAAAGAAGTTAGAAATCTAAAGTTAGGTCTCAACCGAAACGGTACAATCCCTTTAAACTCTCCCTCTCCATTTCTTTCCCTTTCCTCTCTACAAACTTATCTCTCACACACACATTACATTTGTCTTTTACTCTCTTGTCTCAAACCAATCCATTGTCTATCACAAACATCCAACCCAAGACAGATCAACTCATCCAAAAAAACAAAACAAAAAAAAAAAACAAAACAAACAAACAAACAAAAAGCAACACATATTTCTCTTGGACAGACAATTTTAATAATTTTAATAGTAAAATTCTTCTAATACTTATCATTATAAAGGAGGCTTTAGTTCACGCAAACTGTGTATTATATGCTGTCATAATTGTATACTACAGGAAATTGTAAAAGGAAGTGTGGTGGAATTTGCAAATAATTTTTCTTTACCTACAACCTGATAATGCTATTGGTACAATGACATCAAGAATTTTGTCAAACATTGTGTTATCAAACTTATTACTGCAACATCCTCTTCAGCGCACTCAATATAATTACCTTGTTACATCTGGTATAAAACTGGTATACATTAGTTAGCACAATGTAACAGCCATTAAAGGCATAATTTACTATTTGCAGATGAAACAAAAACCCAGCATTAGTGCTGTATAATAGTTCTAAGATGTGAGTTAGGGATAGAAACAACCACTGTAAAAATTTGAATTTTGTGTAATGTTAATTACACAAAATGTGAGCAATAGTTATAATAAAAATGTTTCCAGGCTGAACTGTCTTCAGTTATCGTTTATTGAGAAAAATACTGATATCTCCTTATATTTTAGGCTTTATTGCAAAAAATCTATATGGTAGGATGTTTTCTGATACAACAGAGCTACACATATGCATCAAATGTGATATCTTGAACATTTTTTAAATCACTGCTCCCAAAGGTAAACTGGACCTTTAACCTGTGAAATTTTATCTGTGCATATAGATTGCAAATGTACAGTAACATTAGATGCAAAGCTTGAAAGTTTTAGAGAAATTGCTTTCCTATAGTACCTCAAATTTTAAAGATTATTTTTATGTCTCTGGTTTTGGAAATGCCCACTCAATTACCTTTGTCATATACATGTATTCAGAATATTAAACCTGTAATGGTATAACATATATATATTTTTTTGTTTTTATAGTTTTCTTCTTACTCTACAACCATCAAATTCATAAAAGACATTATACTTCAGCAAACACTTTAATATCTTTGAGAATGTTATAATCTTACAATACAACCAGTTTACACTTTGTACTGAACAATAAAATATCTTACAAATACTAAAAGTCACTCGGCTCTTTTTGAACTGTATGAGACATAGTGTCTGTCCATAGTATTACAAGCCTGTAATAGACCATGGAGCCCTGTGGTTAGATGTACAATCAAAACATACTGTACAGAAGTCTTGTAATCCTTGGTTCAACTTCAAGCAAGGCTTGAGATGAATCTGAATCAAATCTCAGAAATTAAAGGCAAAATTATCAAGATCACATTGATACACAAGTCAGGACATTGGGGGTCTTTCTACCTTAGAAAGCAAGTCTAATATGAACCATTTTTAACCACTGAACACACTACATGTAATAAGCCAAGAAAACAGCAGGAATTGTTTAAAACCCCCAAACCAAGGTGTTAAAGACCATGTAATTATGCCATTGAACTGTTATTCCTGGTGAATATAAAAGTATGATCAAATAAAATGCAAGAAGGCATAACTCCATACACTAAAAGCTGATGAACAAATATACATGTGGATTGAGTAAATGCAGCAATATTAGTAGGAAACATCAGCAGAGTTTGACAAATATCAGACAATCCATTCAAAAGCTATGATTTTTTTTACAGTTTTGATGTCTCCATCACTGGATGAGAGGACTACGACTAGTTTCTGATGTCATGGCATGTCACCGAATTCCTTTCCACTTGATTTTTTTTTCATGCTCCAAACCTCTGTACAATGTGTAACAAAATGGTATATAATGTAGTCATAATGTAGTAATGTATGTACCGTTCCATTTGTGTTTGTGTATATTTTATTCTATTATCAGTCCCTGATTGTATGACATTTTTGTGAACAGGGCCCCATGGAAGACCAGAAGTGACTGTCATTGTCACTACTGAAAATGGGCTACCCTCCATATGTATTTTTTTTTCTTTCGTCACTGGACCTTTATGTATGAAATATGTTGATTTTTAGTACGGAAATAAAACAAACAAAAACGGCTGGTTGATATGTTGTACTATAATTCCCCCTTTAAATTGTGTGTAGTCTAATGTGGTTCTTAGTTGATGTTTGAAATTCACTGCTGTACACTCACAATACACTTCCGCTGGTGATCAGTTATCACAATGGACAAAGTTTTTCCTAGGCTGCTGCCTGATATCAACAATCATTTGTTATATCATCGTTGAGTTACTTCACTGGTGAAGCCCAATGGTGTCTCCATGTCATCCATTCAATGTCTGAGACTTCTCTCAGTTTCCTACTAATCTAGCTTCAATGAATAGGGGTCTATTCATGGCACTGATCATGACACTGGTGTAGAGATTAGTACTTGGTGGCTCCTCATAATACCTCATAATCCATGCATTGTGTCTATGTGAATAGGGCTCCAAGAATACAGCCCCTATGTCTCCCAGGGCATGGCTTTGAGCATGGACGTGATGGTTTTATACACTGCCATCACACAGCCTGGTCCAGGGGGTAAAGACTGCTTTGATTATGATCTCAGAACACGTCATTTACCGTTCTATGAACCATAGAATCATGTGATGAAACCACAGAAGAAAAACCTGTTCATAAACAAATCATTCACCTCTATCATAATCAGTGTAATCATTACTTTACTTACTGTACATCCTATGTTGTACACTCAATGAACCTAAAAACAGGGACTCTAAATCACTAACATCAAACAAATCATAAACTCATCATGTTACACGATGATCATCAAATAGAATCCACATTTTTGCTATTTAAGAACAGCCATTATTCCAAAATGAATGGAAGTTTTAAGGACTGCAATGATCTCGTAATGACAACATTCCTCCTAGGTGATTGGTAGATGTCCAGTTGTTGCCATAGTAACTGCACTTGTTAGCATTTCCAATTACTGTCAATGACTGGTGAAATGTTGCCCTCGACACTGTGCCTTGACTTAGGCCTAATGAATTTACCTTGAATTTACCTTGAAGGTCACACCTCGCTATTACAGTCAGTCATGGTAGTACATTTCTGCAGATAATGTGGTGTGGCGGGGCTCCCATAGGACCCATTTAAAAACCCTGGTAATAGAAATTCTAAATGGTAATGAAGAAAACTGCAAACAGTTTTATAATATGATTGATGTGTTGTGGCTAACTACATACATTTACAAAATCCCATATTATACAAGATACAGAGGGACCTGAATTTTCAGCCATGATCAGCCACACAATTATAGAAAACTTGTACTTTCATCATATGCAGTTTATAAAGCAACTACAGCTAATTATAGACACACTATCTCCTCTATAGAAAAGAGTGTTCTGACAGCTGATTCATGTTCTTTGTGGCTGATTGTAAGAATCATGAACTGATATCATCAAAAACCTGAAAGCAAATTTCTTCACTAACATTTTTATAGAAAGAAAGTATGTATTGTCATTTGATCTGTAATACTACAATGGGTCGCCATGGAAACAGCCTATTACCCTTTCCAGACATATGTTTCTCTACTTCTATGAATATTATCCTATCTAGTAATGATGCCAAAATTTTTCATGCTCCATATTAATGTTTGGTGATGGAAAAAAAACCTTTTAGTCTCATTAACATCACAGTATAGAATACCATGTAACATTTGGTCCAATGGTAAGCACAAAAGTTAAAGTTCAGCCTCAATAGTCTACTCTACACTCCAAGGGATATAGTCACTTTTCACCTCGGTTATTTGGCATGGACACACAGCCTCATGTCAAATGATGCACATGAATACCAAATCATTATAATATACATTTATGTCATACAAATAATAACTAGCTATTTTCTATATTATAACTACAGCTTGTATCTTATACATTGTCCTAAGACACAAGCAAATATGCACTATTATCAATATTCAATTAACTATATGCCAACACATTAAGTAGTCATGTAATACATGTAAACTTTTCTGAATTGACTAACCACTTCATCTGTATGTTATGTCTGAAACGCACACATTTATATTCTGACAAATACACACATAAATACTCTATGATTCTATACCTATAAAATCCAAATTATTTATTTTTTTTACAGCTAAAACTCTCTAGTTTTCTTTAAGTAACTAATATATCAAACATAAACATACACATGGCAATAGTACCAATATCACCAGCTTACAGAAGACTGTCAATATAATCTAGATAAAGGCATTATACATTATCTAAATACAAATAATCTACAAAGAAAGATGTCTTTACTATTTGAATGTTTACTATTTGGTTGCAAAAGTATTTGATCAAATTGTCATGTTTAATAAACCACAAGACAAATGATTGATTCACTCAAACAACAAAACAAGAGATATAAAAGTCCCCCTCAGGTTGAGGTCTAGATTGACAATAAATCAACAAAATGCATTTCTTTAGTACAATTGTACTTAATTTTTCACTTTTATGGTCAAACCCCCCCCCCCTCTCTCTCTCTCTCTCTCTCTTTTAATATTTACAAAGGGTAAATCTTTCTTTGGTTGCATGGTTTCTTCAAAAATAGATACAAGATGCAAAACATACTAAATATCATCAAATTTTTGATATAGACACATTGTGGCTGATACCATTGGAAGCATTCCGAGAGGAAGACTATTACTAAGAACAGATATCAAACTATTCACAGCATACATTGAACGAGAGAAGCACTCTGAGAATGCAGACCTCTGCCAAGCAGCTCATTTCCACCACTGATCTTGTTCTTCTGTACAGATCAGTGATTTCCACTCATACGTATGCATGCTGAAAGTCACTCAATTTCGCAATATAGAAGCCTTTTGCTACGTCATCAACTTCCCGCTGTGCGGCGTGCCTCACCCTAGCAGAAATTAGAGCACACACTTTAGTGCGCATATGAAACCTCAAAAATGCGCAGCTTGAACCCCCCCCCCCCAAATTCATTGACCCTACCTGCCAAAATATCGAAAATCCTTCATAAAATCCACAAAAATTCCCAATCACTACCAAAATTTAATCATCTGATACTTGTACCATTCTCAACCTTTCCTGAAAGAGTCATATAACTCCATTCACAAGTTTCGAGTTATGTAGCACTTGGACAAACAAACCAACGGTGATGAAAACATAACCTTCTCCCGTGACGGAGGTAATAAACTGTAGGATATGACTGTCATTCCATTCATCTTCCTACTGATTCCTGGATGTTATCTGGTCATACACTCCACCACACACGGGGCATTCTTGGACTTCACATCCAATCCCATTTACATAAACTGTTTATATGAAGAAAAACATTTGACATCAATATGAAAGTGTGCTTAACTTTACCTTACACTATCAGCATGAATAAATGAAAATACTGCCTTTCTATTTCTTTGTTAGCAAGTGCTTTGGATATCTCTAAGCTTGCTATCAAATAACCAGACTTTTTTCTTGTAAAAATTTATGATGTGACCTTGAGTTCCCTTCTTCATCTTAGTGTTTAATCATAGAATGAAAACTTCTGTCTGTGAGACCCAATGATTAACAAATACACATTCTTGCCTTAAATATCATTAAACTTGATTAATTAATAACAATGACAGATAGTACTAATTTCAATGACAAAGAAACATAATATTGAAATGGGCAAAATAAAAAACAAAGAACTACATAACATAATATCACAGAATATACTCACACATCTCTACATGGTCACACACTAGCTATACATATTGGTAATAATATATACAACATTTGATCCATTCACAATGTAAGTTCATAAGGCACATTTTGGTTAATACCAATGGAAGCATCCAAGTAAAGGAAGATCCAAAAAATAGACTATATACAAAGAGAGACACAGAAAGAGAAAAACTATTGCTAGTAAGTGAAAGTGATTGGTAAGAGACAGGTGAGTGAAGGCAGATGAATCACATGTAGAGCAAATCAAAGTGAAGAAGTCCCAAAGATCCTTATTTCTTTATCAGAATACAGTTCAACCTCAGTTATCTGGCCATGCTGGGACCGGCGGCTATCTGGATGAGTGATACTTACGCATAAGCGAGCTGTATTCAAGCACGACACTTTTTAGCAACTAGGTATTGTTAATTTACCAGTCACTATAATGATTCACATTATATTTTCATGTTTCAGAATTCAATAATGTGGAAACCAAATGGACTATGAGTGAAAATACTCTTTCCCCCAGTTCTTTGTTCCTTCTAGCAACAATATTTTGGTTGGTACACATGGTATCAAAGTGGTATTTGCAAGAGAATCAGTGTTTCTAATGTGTTAGTAAATTTCCAAAACAACTGTATGCCTGTCCACGTCTACATCTGTAGATAACAGAGAGATAATGAAAAGTAATGGCCAGATAACATGTAGTTGGACTGTAGTGAATACTGTGTGAATTTGGCCTGCTTATCTCACTGAAAAAAAAAAGTGAAATATAAATTTCCATTGACTATCATCTACTGAACCAATAGCTATGTTCATCCTGAAACCCATGTTCCATGGATTAACATTACATTTGTGGACTTAAGCAGGGATACAGCCCTTTTTTTTCTGTCTTGAACTGTAGTTTGATTTTTATCTCTTTATTGAAATGCACACACACATACAATGCTCCTACATACAATGGAGATTTCAAAGCTGACTTAGAGAAATCATGAAGGAGCAGATTCTCCGAAAGGTTTGAAGAACACAATCATTTCACATCAGCTTTGGCAATTTTTCCTCAATCTTTCACTATCTACATCATTATAAAGCTACCCAAGTCATTCAAACCTATTTACATCAATATTCACAAGGCACATCGAGGCCCTCAGGAAGAAAGCAAAAATGGAAGACATAACGCGATTTTGTTGCTTGTGCTTAACAAGGCACATCACATGAAAGTTTTCTATCAACTTTCTTAACTTATGAATATGGAATGTATTGCACAAGAAATACATAGATATCATAAATACTTAATTATTACATAGTCATAGTACTCTACATAGCTACACTTTACAATCAAATAAATATGTGATACTACACATATCATATATGTCACAAAAATTCATTTTTTCATCTTTACAAGAAACAACAATAAATCATTCTCTTTAGAAAAGAATTCCACAATGCACCATCTAATGCTGTATGAAATATGAAGCAGAAGTAGACATGAATCACATAGAACACTTTGTCACAATCATAACCCTACATAAATACAGAGACTCCAACTCTCCCGTTTTCGACGGGAGATCTCCCGCCGAAAACCCATTTTTGCAAAATCTCCCGTTCTCCCGTTTGAGATTTAATTTCTCCCGCCCTGGCTCTTTCTCTCCCGTTGGAAAGGATTTCTTACTTTATTTCTATCGTGTGTTGAAAAAATAAGCCTTAGATAGCACAAGAGAGCATCTAGAACCCTAGGAACTTCCCGCTTCGCACACATCAAGTTGGAGTCTCCCGTTTGCTAGGGGTTTCAGGCGGGAGAATCTCCAGATCAGAAGGTGCTTTGGGTTGGAGTCTCTGTAAATACTTGAGTTGTTGGCTCTAAGGGAACATAATATACATACATATCTTGCATTTTTTTTCTATTTACTTTTTTTTTTCTGATGAAATGAATACTTTTGAGTATGATATCAGATTGTGGGCATTGCTACCAAAATTCAAAATATACACAAGATTCACAGACACAGACCACAAGCACACAACACTTGAGTGTTGATTGATTGATACACATTACACTATGTCATGTCACACTCCTACATACATGACACTATCTACAAACTTTCCCTTGTCTACTATGGCAAGTTTACATGTCAAGAACATGCAAAGTGTGAGAAGAATGGAGAAAAAGAAGAAGAAGTGAACATTATATACATTTGCTAAGCAAGGATTAACAGTCATCCATTGATCCACAAACTCTGTATGATATAATGTCACACTGCTCCTAAATACATGAACAATGACTTGGTAATATCAACATTTTTTATGAGAAAGATTCTATGCACATACACCCATCAAGATTAGCTTAAATCCAAATGACAAATATGGAACTGTAAGAATCATGAACACAAGAGAAATTAGATATTTGTACAAAATTGCACTACTTGAAGATATTTCTATGAGAGAATCTGATGCTGTCATAAATGATGGAGTTTGAGAAGGGAGGTGCTAAGATGGCACAAACTACTATATTGTCTCTGAGTAGGTAAACAATGTCCATATCACTCTACTAGCAAATGTGGGATATATTCCTTGTTGCCAACTAATACATGCCCTGTATCTATTTAAAATAATACTTAATCAAATGCTTGTAGCAGAAGTTCCACCTGGTAGTCCTTACCGGTAAATGGGGAAAAGAAATGTATCACCTACACCTTTCTCAGAAATGAGTTATTCAGAAATATTCCTACAACACAAAAAACATGAATGATAATTTTTTTAAGTACCTTGATAATTCAATTTGTTATTTTATACTGATATTTCTGGAATAGATTTTAGTATTTGTTTATTTGTTCCTTCATTTATTTATACAATAATAAGGAAAGATGTACGATACAGTCTGGAAGATTTCAAAACTGTACAGCTCTGATACACGTCTCTTCCATCCAAATAATGTAGGAATAAGTTACGTTGAATATGTCTTGGCCATTGAGAGTGGGTAGAGATGAAAGCTCGTCACACAAAGTCTAATAAATGACATATTCCAAAGTTTTGAGTATTACTGTTTTACTCAGAAATATGAAGATACTGATGATGGTAGATGACTAATAAGCCCCAAATAATGATCACGTTGCTGAAGTGGTAGACGTTTCACTTGGTGATGTTGTTGCTATGTCATCTGGCCCCTCCCCTGGTGGAGATGCCTCACTATTTTCTGAAGTGGTATCAGAGTTGACAGGTTGCTGCTCTCTTGATTCTTCCTCTGACCGGTCACTCGTTGTGGAGACGTCGGGGGACGATGGTGAATTGTTGTCACTGTTGTTATTATTGTTGCTATTGCTGCTATGTGTACCAGTTCCTAAGTGGTTTGTGAAGACTGACACACATGCCAGTATTGTCAGGAAGCCTACAACCACTGCACTGGCCAGCTGGAAAATGGGTTGGGGATGAGGAGAAAGAAGAAGTCAGGGATTTTTTTTTCCCCAAGAAGAAAGCTTCTATACATTACATTGAGCTACAAAAGTGCTGAAGCCCTTCTATGTAAGTCCTTTTATAATCAAACATTTGAAGTAGTGGTCTATTATTTATATTCACTTTTTATAATGATTACATGAAAGGTAAGGAAACAGTTAGATTTTTATCAGTTGTCTCTCTCTGTACAAATGTATCTGTAAGATCGCAACTGCTGATCCACATTTTTGATTGAACAGACACGTCGGAAAAAGGAAACTCGAACCAGTCGTCGACTACTTTCTGGGCAGCGACCTAACACCAAGTTATCTCTGGTTGCTGGCAGTTATATTTTGTTTTGTTTTGTTTTTTGCTTTCTTTTTCTGGGGGAAGGGGGTGTTGGGATGTTATCTTTCCTTACCTTTATTGTAGCATCATGTTCCAACCAGAGCTGTTTGAGTTGGAATCTCAGGAGAGCTAGACCACAAGGAATAAAGCCATCGGCTGAACCATCACGACACCTGCAATACACAGAAAGAACACTGATTGAACCATCACGACACCTGAAATACACAGAAAGAACACTGATTGAACCATCACAACACCTGAAAGATGTCATCACAGAATTGATTGTCTATTGAAATGTGCTGATGTAGGTATCATTGTAGCACTTGTAATACTCTCTCAAATTTCGGCAGATTAAGATTGTATGGAGTCTCATAGCTATAATCACACATTCACCCCCCATCTCCTGCTTCAATGTTTACCATTGTACTGGAGGATTAGCATCTTGGCACACTATACATACACCTCTTGTTCAGACCCTGGGCACACTGACAGTATAAAAGGACTGTGTGACAGTAGTTACTTTATTTCTTTCAACCACTAATAACATGTTTCCTAATCACGCGGCTGGTTTATCTACTCTGCATAATAACACCCTGATGAAGTCTGACTCCTGATGGTTTACACTCAGCAGCAAACTTGGATAAATCTTCTGTTGTCTAAACACAGGATTAATCAGCCAGTACAATGGACATTTTACTTCTCTAAAGTCTGGAGTTTCCTGGGGCTAAAGCTTGACTACATAAACCCAACTAGAAATCCTAATGGGAGGAAATGTATAGAGTTTATTATCAAAAGGGATATCTTATACCTAAAGGCAGTGGGCTGTGTCTACTAATTAATCCCTAAGAACTACAGACAAGAGGTATTGTCCAGCCAAACTCTTTGAATAAGGTACATTCTTTGTCTGGCTGACCCGCTATCAGGATAGAGAGAAGTTTTCACAGTAAAAAGACAAATCTCTATAAGACCTATTATCGTTGAGGTTAGTGCAAACAAGATTATGTCCAGATAATGGGGCTTGGTCTTTGTTAATGATAATGCCAATTAGCAGGGGCCCCACTCCCATTACCAGTACAATCAAACTACTTAATGATGTAATTTAACTCTTTTCAAAGAGTTTTACTCTAATGCAGAGCTCCTTAGAAGGGTGAGTCCTTGTTAGTGTTTCCATGTATTGAATGTGAGAACAGTGCTTTGGGATCTCTCTGGTCTACAACACAGCATGCAAACAAGGTAAAACTTTGTACAATGCAGAGAGCCTAATTTATGACAAGTCTGAAACTTGTCCACAAGGACATGCATGACATTATTTCCACTGAATTTGTACAGAAAAAAACATTATCAGGATCAGCCAACCACTTCTCCACGAGTATTATCTAAACTTGTTTAACACTTTTTCGACTGCGAATATAACTTCACATCTTCTAGAAGACACAGAGATCTTACTTTTCACACAAAACCATTTTCCTCCAGAATCTACTTTCTCCCTGTGCTATGTAACATGAAGCTTGTGTTTCAACTGATTGACAAACTGCCCTTCATCAATGTAAATAAGCACTGATAATTCAGTATTTTAAGCAATAGCCATGATAACAAAATTATCGGCACACTAACTCTAGTGGGTAGAAACAATTGAACACAAGAATCATTTATTCATATAAAGAGATTTGTGATTTAACAAAGTATAGAGACTAACGTTCGGTGGAGTCTAGTCCTCAGATCTAGGATTTTACATGATTCAACCCTTCTTTGTCTTCTTTGTATTACAAGACTTTTGTCTTTCCAGGGGCCCAACAAGACAAGTGAATACAAGTGAATTCAGGTGAAAAGATTTAGTGACTTACATACGGTAGAGTTCAGCAATCTTGGTCACGTTGTCTTCTGAGCTCAGAACCTTGTATGACATACCCAGACTTCCCCAGACATGTGTGGGAATGGTGACCCCATTCTCAAGAAGGTATGCCAGGTTGAATAGAGCCTAAAGGGACAAGAAAGGCTATCAGTCAAGAACTAATGATTTATCACTTGGAACTACTAATTCAGATTCCATGATTCATTGTAATACTCTTCTTTGTAAGGTAATATGATTATTTGTATTCTACTTTCATTTGCGAGATACTTCATTCACTTGTCCTACAACAGAATATATGTGACCTGCTACAACAAAAGGATCCTAAAGTCGCTGACGGGTGAGCCAAGAAAATTGAGTTTGAAGTCATATCATCAAAATCCGTCAAAACGTTCGGATTTCTGTTTTTCAACATAATTTTGCAGTCTAATGTATCTTCTTATCATCTGCCGAAATTACCAAGCTAAATGATCAAAGGAAAGGCAAGAAAATAGCATTTTTCTAGGCCATGATTTTTCGACTTTCAATGGAACACAAACGTGTCTGAAGATTTGGATATAGCGCCGCAGCTAGACTCCGCCCCCAGCAACGAGGGAGTGATCTCATTGGTCAGCTTGTGGCATCCTGGTTACTGATTGGTCGTGCGTAGACCGCTGGCGCTAAGCTTGAATGAACATCACGGAGGTTGCTAGGAACCTACCTTCTATTGTCAAATGGTGAAAACTGTCTCGCCTCCCCTTGATCATGATAACGTCGGAAGGATAACTTTGAAGGTGGTTTTCTTGAAACACTGATTTCTTAAACCACTCGACATGCGCTAATAAAATCATCGATATCTCCGCAACCGGGTACTTTTATAAGTCATGTTATATATGACATTAAAGTGGAAGAGTAAGGGAATAATGTCATGTCATTTTCAGAAAACTGTCCTTCCCCGACTTTCGGATCCTTTTGTTGCAGCGGGTCACATATATCATGGCTCAGAAGTCAGAATGTGTGTATCATTATCAACTAGTTGTACAAAATGTAACTCTAGGACCCATGCTCATTCACCATTGACTTTACAATTCTAAATCTTGTCATTTCCGTTTTGAACGATCACACACATAATAACAACAGCAAAAAACAATCTAGATACTTTTGATCATCATCAAATCACGACAGTGACAAGAAATTATTATGTATGGCTGGATTTAAAACAAGTTAACAAAATGTCTTGATCACTATCATGTGGGCAAGAAATTATGATGTAATGAATTAAAGAACAGGACACTTTTATCTGGCAACTCTCTACTGAGTATTCTACTCCTGATTTCAGACCGGAATCAACTGCCACCAAAGATAAGAATACCAGTGACTAGAAGATACCACCAGCTATTACAGAGAGGATGGACTAAACATATTACCTGTGGCTCCCTGGTTTTGGCTCCCTGTATGTAGTACTGTATAGCTGTGTCTCTGTTACTCTCATTGCTGTGGCCATACCAGTGGTAGTCTGCCACTTTTAGGATAGCTGAATAAAACAAAGGATAAAATAAATACAGTGCACTCCCATTATAAAGAAAACCTGGTTACAACGAAGTAAACATTCAGGCCGCAACATTATCCGCTCTTTGTTTTTTATTGTTAATTTGAAAGAAAACTGCTGGTCCCGAGGACTTCGTTATAACGGGAGTCCACTCTACTGAAATTTTGCTATTCAACACGAACAACATGAACAACAAAACAAGGAAAAGTAGAAATTACGCGGTGCGTAATATATGTCCCCGCCAGAAGTAGCATTTAGTAGCAAAATGTACAGTATAGGTAAAAAGATGAAGGTCAAAGGTCAAAGAAGTCAAAGGTCAAAATTCTATGTAGAAGTTTTGAAGCCCTCACCTAGTGCCATCACATAAAGCAAACGGAATCGAAATCGGGTTAGAAATGGCGAAGGAGTAGCATTTTGTAGCCAATGTACAATATAGGTAAAAAAATCAAGGTCAAAGGTCAAAGAAGTCAAAGGTCAAAATTCTATGTAGAAGTTTTGAAGCCCTCACCTAGTGCCATCACATAAAGCAAACGGAATCGAAATCGGGTTAGAAATGGCGAAGGAGTAGCATTTTGTAGCCAATGTACAATATAGGTAAAAAAATCAAGGTCAAAGGTCAAAGAAGTCAAAGGTCAAAATTCTGTGTAGAAGTTTTGAAGCCCTCACCTAGTGCCATCACATAAAGCAAACGGAATCGAAATCGGGTTAGAAATGGCGAAGGAGTAGCATTTGGTAGCAAAATGTACAATACAGGTCAAAAATCAAGGTCAAAGGTCAAAGAAGTCAAAGGTCAAAATTCTGTGTAGAAGTTTTGAAGCCCTCACCTAGTGCCATCACTTAAAGCAAACGGAATTGAAATCGGGTTACAAATGGCGAAGGAGTAGCATTTTGTAGCAAAATGTACAATATAGGTCAGAAATCAAGGTCAAAGGTCAAAGAAGTCAAAGGTCAAAATTCTGTGTAGAAGTTTTGAAGCCCTCACCTAGTGCCATCATATAAAGCAAACGGAATCAAAATCGGGTTAGAAATGGCGAAGGAGTAGCATTTTGAAGCAAATGTACAATATAGGTCAAAGGTCAAGGTCAAAGGTCACAACTGAAATTCTGTATAGAAGTTTCAAAGCTCCCATGTAGTGCTATCATATAAAGCAAACAGAATCAAAATCGGGTTAGAAATGGCGAAGGAGTAGCATTTTGAACATTTTGATCACACACGGACGCACACACGGACGGACACACGGACGGACGGACACACGGACACACGGACACACACACGTACGGAGCCCGTTTCATAGTCCCCTGCTCGAACTCGTTCGGCGGGGACAACAAATGAGGCTAACAGATTCCTATCAGGAAGACATCTCACGCTCTTGTAAGGATCAATAAGACACTCATGAGGCAAGAGATCACTGTAAACTTGCTGGCTTGCTGCTTTCAGTCAAACTGTCTTCAGTTTTTCTCTTTCTCTGTTTTCTTTACTTCTCTCTCAACATCATCTCTCTAGCATGTAGATCAAGACTCAATTTAACTTCCGATGCAGTTGCTATATGACTAAGAACCCCATCCTCCAAAAAAGAAAGATAGGATAAATAAATGAAGAGTATGATTGCAAGTTGGTTAAGGACAATTCATGAACATTTCACAGTAAGTCTACCATCAGATAGAGCAAAATAAAACCTTTCAAATGATACCTGAACTGTATACCGAGGAAAATTCTGAAAATCATGAGTCAAAATATCCTATATTTTCTTATCATTTTCATTGTTTCCTAGCAGGTTTTATCGTAAATACCTCAAACTGACAAGAATGTTAACTCTTTTAGCCATCAAACCCTTGAAATCAACCTCACAATCGAATCTCCTATTCCCTTGATATTTCAGTGTTATCAATTGCACTTTTATCCTCATTTGATCTTTTAACCCGTTGAGGACAATTCCCGCGTATACTCGAGCAAGCTTCTATGGGAAATGCGTGTTGTAGCAAAATCAGTCTGTCCTCAACGGGTTAAGGAGATAATTCCCTACTTACATGTGATGTGTGGCTGGGAGCCTAGGACAGCTTGATTCCAATACCTCCACGCACAGTCTCCATCAACAAACTCCTTAGCTACACCATCCTGTGTGTGGTCACATCAATTAGAGAGAAAAGGAATCTAGTTTGATAGGTCCTGGTAACCATAATCATTTCATAGGCTGTGAATGAATAATTGTATTTTAGACATACAACTATAATCACACATGAATCAAATACGAGAATCAGACTGGCAAAGATTATTTATTTCTTTTTTCACTGCACGATCATAAGAGTCAAGAGAAATTGCTGATAGAGTGCTACAGCTACAGATTGGAATGCTAGTATAACAGAATCCTCAATTTGGCTAAACACATAAACTTTTATAATCTTCCAGTTGATGGGAACATTTTTGCTTTATTCAAATGTACTTGTGGTTCTCACCTTCTAGAGATGCGCCCCAAGCATTTTCGAATTAAATGAATTGTTATTTGTACTTGCGTATAGTGTTTGCTAGAAATAAATTTCATTGAAATGAACTAAAAAGATTTCAAGTTGCACAAAACATGAGCAATTTGTATTTATTTTTCATACAACTTCTAATTAGAGTAAAGGGAAATTCATCTGTTTATGATCATGAGTCAGAGCAGAAGGAAGTAACTCCAATGGGATTGTGTCTAGCATTAAGGTCCTTTTGCTTCTCATGAGCATCATGCCGGGTTGGTATCTCACTCACATGATTCTCCTCACACAGGATGGCCCCATTGTACTGAGCGACCTCAAGTCCTGCCTCGGCTGCCATGGCATAGTGGACAAAACTCTCAGACCACGACTGGGCCAGGTAGGCATCTAGTCCTCGCCTCAAGGCCCACGCCATGTCTCGGTTCTTCTCAGCGATGTAACGAGCCCACCTGTTTGGTCACAAAGTGAAAGGAATTAAGAGGTGCCTTCCGAAAAGTATTACCAAATGCTTTCCTTGTTTTGAAGTTTTAGGTAATTGAGCAATATTTCATCACAAAGTAAAGACTACCAAGAGTAATCATAACTAATGAAATTATTAACTTGTCAAAAATGTTACATTTCGATTTGTTACTTGTGCTTGTCACTTGCCATCAAGATTTTATACTAATGCAATGTAACTCCCTTGAAATTGCATCTTCAAAAGCTGTTGCAATAAGAGCATGGAAAGACTGTGAGCTTCTAAGTGCTATTCAGTAATAAATGCAACATGTCTCACGCTGTGGCCAAGTCGATGTCCCGTGGAAGCGACTCGCAGCCATGGTTGTAGAACTCGGCGACCTTTAACCCTGAATCCCAGTGATCCATTTGGGCTGCTTTCAGGTAGTAGTGGAATGCTTTGAACTGGAGTGTGGAGTGATACAAAACAACGGAGAGTCACTATTTATCCTTTCCATACTGAATTCTAAAATGCCCATAGACTTAATATGAAAGTCACCAGGTTCCCATATGGAATGGGTTAAAAAAGTAAGACGTCAACTCGGCCAAAATAAGACCAGAAGTCTATTTTAAAGGACAAGTTCACCTTCATAAACATAAGGATTGAGAGAATGTAGCAATATTAGTAGAACACATCATTGAAAGTTTGAGGAAAATCAGACAATCCGTTCAAAAGTTATGAATTTTTGAAGTTTTTTTGCAGTACCCGCTGGATGAGAAGACTACTGCAGTGTATGAATAACTTAGATGTCACATGCGTACAACAATATAAGGAAAATATAAAGAGAATTTCACAAAATTCCATCTTTTGAAAAAAGTACACATTCCCCTGACTCGTTACCAATAGATGTTATGGGTAATATTATTCCCCCTGCCTTTAGAAAGAGGCAAGTCAATTGCTCTTTTATTATGCGAAAAAAGTGAAAATATGTTGAATTTTCTTTTATATTTTCTTTATTCTTGCGGTCGGCTACACGTCACTTCCGGTTGACTGGAGTGAAAACAAACAGCTTGCACGCGCTAAGCCTGCATATGCTATGCATAATGCGCATACTGCATGCTGTGCCTGCATGTGCGACGCGTTTTATGTGCAACTCTACGCAGACATGGGGACTGTTTTTCATTACTAGTATTCATTTTGTCATTTATTCATGAGATACATACATCATGTCTTGCCAGCAATATTCTAAAAATCTGGATCCTGTCGATCGATCGGTCGGATCCCGGTATTTTGCCAAGTTGAAAGGCAGCCGGACTGGACCTGTGCCCGTATGAAATCGCGGCAGGACTCTGGATCAACGACCCGAAAATGGCCAGATGTGCTGTAGAACCTCATTGAGTAGGCCCTACCCCAATATCTACGTTTACTTAGTACCTCATAGAAACTTCAGGTAGGTCTATAGGCCTATATAACGTTAGTACTGTAGTAGGCTTAAGGTAGGGCCTAATTTAGGGTAGGCCTAGTCTAGGGCCTAATCCTGCTGCCCGCACAGCTACAGTAGTACAGCTTGTGCTCGCGGGGCGCCCCGGCAGAAAACACGTACAGCGTTACCCTCCAGGCTCACGCGACTGTTTGTTTTCACTCCACCGCTATCCATGACCCCGTGACACGCAAAATACCCGGATGTCCGACCATGAGAATACTGTTGTACGCATATGACTCACAAGCTGTAGTAGTCTCCTCATCCAGCGGTTCCAACACAAAAATTTTAAAAATTCATAACTTTTGCATCGATTGTCCAATTTTCCTCAAACTTTCACCGATGTGTTTTACTAATATTGTTGCATTTTCTCAATCCTTATGTTTATGAAGGTGAACTTGTCCTTTAAGTAGCTTGAAGAACACATATGGCTCATATGTGGCAAATTGATATGCATCACATCTTTATACCTCTTGGTAACACCAAATTATCATTATCATTTCTTTTTTTGCCACTTCTTCACAACAACAAATAAGAATGAAAACACTTGCATCAGCCATTATGTGAAGGCAACACAAGGCAATCTGCACCACTGACCAGAACAAGGAGTGATCAATGTCCAGTTTTAAGAGTCTTGAATTCTTTTAATGAAAGATGACAAATGATGACATAAATGGTACCCTGGTGTACCAAATAAAAATCAGCCATTTTGTTGAATGATTATTATTTTTTTTTAAGGTTGTACCCTGGGTTGCCAAAAAGTGGGAAATTATTTTGGTGCTGGAGCTAGTGAGCGCTTGCCATTGCATATGCACTGCACTGCACTGCACTGAAGCACGTGCAATTGCTAGCACAGCGTGCCATGCATGCATAGTATAACATGTAGTGGCATGGGAATGATGTGTACACGCACACACAGTGCATGCATTTTTCTGCGGCTGTCCTCGAGTGGATGTGAGGTGGCGCTACACAACATGGTACCCCGGGGTAATGCATGATGCATCAAAAAGACAATATATGGCAGTGCTCGGCAAAATGCACAGTATTGTTGCACAGTCTGGAAGAGAAAGTTGTACTGTAACTGGAAATGTTTCTATCCTACAAGTGTAGATTCTTGTGACTTACCCTGTCGATGGGTTTCCCTGGGTAGCGTCCTACCAGGTACATGAAGCCCAGGTTGTGGGCTGCGTCCCTGTGACCTAGGGCATCTCCTTGCTCAAAGTAGCGGGCTGCAGCCTCATCCTCATGCTCCATGTTTAACTTGTACCAGCCGAGGGCGGTATACGCTGGACCATGGCCCTAGAAACAATGAGATATATGACTGCGTAAGGGTGATATTTAAATATGATATTACTAAGTTGAACAGAATTGATGTAGCACATACTGACAGCAATGGAGTGCTTGCAGAAACGATACATGTACTGTAAAAGCGGATATTTTTGCGCTACTAATTTTTCGCGCATGGCCGGGTCAGAAGAGTTTCGCGTGTTTTTAATTCCGCAGAATCAAGACATCACGCACAGGAACGTATGGCAGGCAAAAATATTCGCGAGTTTTTATTTTTGCGCTAGTTTCTGGTTGCGCGAAATGCATGAAAATTTCAACAGCGCGAAAATTGCAACATTTACAGTAATCTATTCAGGAATTTAACTTATTAATAACAAATAATTCCTCTTTTCAAGAAAGCACTAAGAATACGCTTCAAAATGTTTCATCAAATTCATAAACTATGACTAATAAGACTTTTTTAATGATTTCAAAAATACATTAAACATGTTATATAAAATTCTGTTATTTTCGTAGCACTGTTAACACAAAATTAGTGACAAGAACATAAAAAGCCACTAATACGTTTGAGAAAATAGCTAATATTTCTTTCTACTTGTGCCACAGACCTTTGAAATAGGATGTCAAGACTTACGCATCAAAATCCGGAGGATTATGAAGAGCTTTCAGAGAGATACTTAAATGTTACTGTACCTCAAAGAGTGACAATAATTCCAAAATCAGGGAAATAATCATATTCTCTCATAGAATATGAAAGTACTGTCAAACCTGTCTAAAGGCAGCCACCCAAGGGAGAAAAAAAGGTGGCTGTTATAGACAGGTGGCCACTATAAACAGAGTCGTTAACATGGCTTTTCTCTTGGGGGGGGGGGGGGGGAGAGTTGTGTTTAGTGGTTGCATACAGCAAGTGGCCGCTATAGAAGGTGGTCTCCATAGACAGGTTTGACTGTATATTTCATTTCTCAGGGATCCTCCTGCAGAATCAGGTACAGCTGGCAGCCCTGTAATAATTCCTTCCAACATGAGTGGTATAAGAAGTACAGTATTTGCTGGTGATAAGTCTGTAACGCCAGATAAGCCACAGCCCGACTTTGGTGATAAAAAACAAATCAGAGGGATTTTGTTCTTATCAAAAGATAATTACTTTTCTAAGTTATCTTATTTAGTAAGAAACTGTGTCATTTCTACGTGTTTCCACACGTTTCCTAACAATAACAATAACAATCGGCACATTGCATAGTCCCATACATGATTATGTGCGTCGGTTAGGAAAGTGATTCTCCGAGTTGGAAAGACAATACAGTAATTTGCTTGTGCTGGCGTTTAGGCCTCACCTAGACTTTACTGCTTTATTTTTGCCAACAATAGTGCGACCCTATCGCAGGCGAATAAGGTAAATGATCACAAGGCAATCAGAATATTTTCTCACCAGTTCAGCTGATCTGTTGAGATACTCCAGTCCCTTTTGTGTATCTACCTCAGTCCCTTGGCCCTAGACAGAATGAATGACAACCAAAGGGAGTTAGCATCATTCTCATTCTCTTCTCTCCGTTGGTGAAAACATCAGCAGGGGCGGCTCCAGGAATTCCTGTAAAGGGGATGCGCCTTTACAAAATTGAAGGGGGGGGGGGGGGTGCACACCCCCCCCCCCCCCATTTTTTCTTTTGTTTTAACCAAACAAATAAAGAGGAGGCGCGCACCTGGTGCGCCCCCCTCTGGATCTGCCACTGCATCAGGATATATCAACCATACTGAGGGTCTTCCACTAACAATTTGGAAATGTTACTTCGACATACTTTTTACTTTGTATGCAGGTTTAACTATATCACTTGTACACTGAGGAAGAATATCAATTGGTCACCATTCAAATGGAAAACACATTATTTCTCATTGTTACATCATTGATCAAAAGCTTTACATATTATTGTTGTTAAAAAGAGATAGAGAACATAATATTAAATTTATAATATGATAACATGCAATTTTTTTTTTCTTATGAAACAAGTTCTTCATTATTTTCTTTAAGAAAGATAGAAAATGGATTGACATGAAAATGTCACACAGTCCATGTTCACAACAGAAATATACAAAACAGTATCAGAAACAGAACTGTTCAATCTAGAACTTTAATCATGGGTTGAGAGGGGGTACAAACTGAAAGTAGTGCTGTATTACTTGAATATTGAAGGAATTACAAAAATATTCTACTTAAATTTGTTTGCTTGTTTGTTTGTTTGTTTGTTTTTTGTGCATCACAAACCGAAGGGTCAAGTCAAGGCAAATAGACACCAAAGAAATTAATGCATATCAACTAGCTTAAAATGTAAACAATATGAATTCTCACAATTTAAAATCAGACTCTACTTTTTCTTCTTAAAATTCCAAGACTCATATTGCAAAACTGAGAGCTACAATCAAGAAAGCACTCTAGCACATCGTTGTACAACTCACATCATTAACAGTATCATAGACATTCACTCCTCACCTGTATGAGAATTACATCAGTTGTGAGTTTCTTCAATTTGTCTCCCTCTACAAATAAAATTTGTTATTAAAAGATCACAACTGCTGATCTGTAAATTAATAAACATGTTGGAAAAAAGGAACCAGTGGGGCTCGAACCTGTCATCTACTGCTTTCCGGGCAGCGACACTACCACCAGGCTGTCCCTGGTTGCCGGCAGTGACACGATGAACATGGAACAAATACCCAAGCTCCGAAATTCACAGATCAGCCAGTAGCAATTTTAACAAATTTAATTTTTAGAGTGAGACAAATTGAAGAAACTCACAACTGAACCTTCACCCCTCTGAATAATATCTTTCTTTCAATTATATCAGTGTTCTAAAAAGAGGCAAAAGTAGATAAACTCAAGATTTTGCTGGTATCAGAGACAACCTATAATTTCTCACCCTGATGAGGACTATGCCATAGTCGTAGAGTGCCACTCGATTCAGGGGGTGAGTGTTAGCCGTGTCGGCATAGTACACCACAGCTTGCTCCATGTCACGCTTCACACCCTGCGTTCCCCAAAACAGCTGCTGGGCCACTTTGGCCTGCAAAGGTCAAAGGTCATGCCTATCTCTTCACACTACACTATTTTTGACCAGACAGCCCCTACAGCAAGACTCATCACATTTCATCTCATGTCTACAGGATACAGCTCACTAATCTAGAGAACTTTTATCAGAAACATTTTACGTTTTAATCAAAGATGCATGGTGGTGATCATTACAATCAGTTCATTTTGGCATTTTGCATCAAATCTTTAGATTGTACTCTGCTTAGAATTTAAAAAGATCATACAGTTTCAGTAGTTATAAAGAATTATTGCCTTCAAGTTTTAGGATAAGTGCTGACATTAGAATACTTTGAAAGCAGGAGGGCATTAATCTGTGATATACTGTCAGCTTCCATCTTCCCAGCTCTGTGAGCTGTCTGGTAAAATGATTCTCTGTGATGGTCAGTCTCTCTGGGGGTCAGCCTGGTGCTGTTTGCAGGAAGAGAAATCCTTTAGGGCCATCTCCCCATTCTACTACACATACCACTAGTCATGTGACATGCAGTGTCTACCATGCATCCACTAGTCTCCATTCAAGTCACTTGGTGTTTGCAGCAAGGCTTCTCATGCATGGAGCAATGGTTGTCTACGACTCCTTTCCCCATGATGCATTGTGGGTAAGACCTTTAATCCTATCGGCTCTACCCTATGAAGACACTGTGACAGTTGTATAGCAACCTGAAATGATTGGTACTACCATGGTAGTGGCCAGTCAGCTTTAAGATTGCTATTTCTTACTTTCTATTGGTGATTGATATCTTGGAAACTTCTTTAAAAAGTCTCTCATGTAGCATGCACTGGTCCTGAACCAATGATGATGAGCTTTTGATCTACGCAATGTGTGTTGTTGTTTTTTTATTCTTCTACATCATGAGAGGTTTGCATAATCAGAGGAGCAGAGGATACTCTATTAAAGACTTGTCATGGTTTAGCTAAGTTGTGGTCATGGTGTAGCCATGGTGTAGCCACAGTGTAGGCAAGGTGTAGGCAAGGTGTAGTCACGGTGTAGTCAAGGTATAGCCAAAGTTAAGCCAAGGTGTAGACAAGATTGTAAATGAAAATGAGGTGGGGGAGAGAAGGGATTGAAAGGAGGGGCGGGGGAAGATACTCACCCTGAGAAGAATGACGGCGTAGTCGTACTGAGCTACCGGATCATCAAGGTTCTGAATGGCATTCAAGCGATAGAACTCAGCCGCAGCCTCAATATCACGCTGTACACCGGCAACGCCATGGTAATACATGCGAGCTAGATTGATCTACCATGTGTAGGAGAGGGTGAAGGAGAGAGAAGGGGAAAGGATGGAGAGATGGAGGAGGAATGAATGGAGGAGAAACAGGTGAACAGATTGAGGAATGTTCAACCTGTGTGCTCTGCTCTAATGTGGCAAAAGGAAGCAAGTGATAAATATCCTAATTTGGGTTGCTGTTTATGGACTTGTTGCATTCTACTTTAGTGCTAAGTTTAGAATAGAAACACTCATCCTGGATGGAGGTTAAAAGTCAAGACTTCATGATATGGTGCTAATGGCATGTAAACTGACTAATGAAATTTGGTCATTTACAAGAAATAAGACTTAAGTCATTTGCTTCCTTTTGCTGAAGTAGAGCAGTGCTAGTTTAGGATGGGATTTTTTCTGTCACAAGAAGCAAAATTCTATCTTTCATGCAGCATTTACCAATGATTTTTATACTACAAGAAGTTTCAAAGGAAAGTCATTTTTTTTTCTTTTTGCGAAAGGATTTCAATGTGGAGTAAGTATTCATCTTTCTTGCCATACAATTCATATCTAAGAGTTGGCATGATTAGGAAGGAGATCCCAGGATGAGGGTTGCTTTAGACATAATTCAAAGCAATTACATAAAAGTTACCGAATGTACATTTAAAACAGTGATTTGGGCATGCACTAAACTACATGGTGTAGAGAGAAGATATCGTTCTGAATAACAATGATGGCTGAACACTAAGATGCAACGGAGAAAATTCATGATCATATATATATTGTGCTCTATTAAAAACCAGCAATGTTTGTGCATCATAAGTTTGCTTTACCTGCCTTTATTGATACACTGACATGCATGTTTGTTTCTTTACATTATGAACAACAAATGAAATATAACAAGCGCATTTCTAAAATTACTCTATTTTCTATCTATTTATATTATTTCAAGTTGCTATGCAACAACATGCAGAAAATAACATCATGCAGAACAGACATCCAGGATATGACATCTTGCACAAACTTTGAATTCATCACCAGATACAGGCACAATATTCATGTGAAATGACAAAATAATGTTGTATCTGACAAGAATGACAAACAATCCTAACATTGAGACATATGAAATTACAAAATTGCTGAGGTAGACATCCAGCTCAACCAACACACAGTTATTGTCAATAATGAAATTGCATGCAATAAATTCCTGTCATTTTTTTTTTCTTTATTACCATATAGCCAATGGGCACATAGTTAGATAAATCATACCCTAATGTAATTTCACTGCCTAATATTCAGAATTACACATTGTAGTAATATTCTTGATTGGTTGTAACAAGTACAAGTATTACATAGGTAAGGCAATGTCCACCTTTCAAAATCTATATCATCCAGTAAGACATAATTTATTATGTTTAACTTGCCATGTAAAAGGCATAAAGTATCAATGACTTTCAATAATTGGTCCACGTCTGTCATAAAAAGAAATGTAGATTTGAGTGTGAGAGATTGGTAACCCTACCTGGGCATCAGCAACGCCTTGCTTGGCTTGGTGTTTAAGCCATTTAAAGTAGTCACCAGTCTCACCAGTCTGTAGCTTGAGTTGCTCTGCATCAGTGAGTCTCACTTCCTCGTAGGTCACCTGTGATGGACAGACAAACAGACACACAAACAGACAGTCAGACAGACAGAAAGACTGACAAAGAGACACAACTGGACATGCACAGACAGATATAGACACACACATACACACGGACCAACAAACAGAAAGACATACAGCCAGACACTGTAAAACAAGTAATGTTTGCATGCGTTTAATTCTGTAAATTTCGCGAGAACCAAGATTTGCAGAATTAAAATGCACACAAAGGTTTTTCCCTGCACCATATGCAACTGAATGCCAATGGCAATTCACAAAAAAATTTGTATTGCGAAAATGGCAATTCACAAAAAAATTTGTATTGCGAAAAAGGCAATTGGCTCCAAGTTGCGAAAATTTCATGCCACGAATATATCATGTTTTACAGCGTACAGATAGACAGCAATAACTGACAACATTAAGGAAAACTGAGGTTGTGGAAAAATATGATACTGTACATGCTATATATTTTGAAAGTATATCATGCTTAATGAGACTTGTAAGACAATCTTGTGAGTGGGTGAATCAAATAACAAGAAAAACTAAGGTCAATTGAGAAAAAGGTTTATCACTTTTCAAAAGGATAATTAGGAATTTCTCCTCCTTGGAGATGATATGTAAGACATTTGTGTTACGGGAGGCAATATTTTCATTAGATATCAATTTTATGGATATCAGTTGACTTGTGAAATACGGAAGAATAAAAACATCACAAGTAACTTGTACCATTCTAATCTGACAAGCACAGTAGAGAAACAGGGAATGACTATGAGATATCTATGGTGGAATAAGACAGACAGACAGACAAACAGACAGAACAAAGGATTGAATATGACAGATGAGGTAGAAAATTATCAAAGGAGAACCACAGAAAGGACATGCTGAAGAAAAAGGCCAAGATGTTGTCAGTCAGAGACTAAAGAGAAGGGTAGAAGATTGAAAAAAAAAGAACAATATTTCTTCAATATTTTGAGAGTTTAGAACAAAGGAATGAGTGATATAATACAGGAGAAAGACTCACATCACTGGCATCATGTCTGGTTCTATCCATGATGGTTTCCTGGGCAACGTGATAGAAGTATCCTGGAAGAGACAGGTGGAACATGAATATATACTGATGATACATACTTTGACATTTTGACATCAATACAGTTTAAAATGCATACATCCATGGCAAAAGTGGCAGTACACAACATCTTCTTTCACCATGAATAAAGCATCTTGAGAAATATATGCATGCTTTAGATTTAAGGAGATTGCACTGCAACTTTTGTTGCAGTCCAGCTAGTTTCATGTGAAGAATCGTACAGCTGTTGGAGGGATCAATGTAAGTGATGACAAAATGCCAAAGGTTTTCCTATAAAAGACTGTAATGTCAGGCAATTGAACCCTAAATGAAAGTATTCTTTTTTCTTAAAAGATTTTACTACGTACATTTCAAATTAGAATGTGTATTCATATAAAGGGATATGAGCTTGTGGCCTTCCCATAGCAAGCTCTGAATTTATATTCGTAGCTGCAGGCTAGTATTAAATAAATGGCTCATTATCAAGGATGCCAACCTTGTAAACAGCATTGCAATATTTTGAGAGTTGAGAAGGGATATTGGCTGAAAAAAAACAATACTTTTATGTTTCCTGCCATACACATATGTAGTAACACAATTTGGTAAAAACAGCATTTTCTATGAAACCTTCAGTATTTATTAACACAAAAAAAAGTTAAACATATTGCAAAAAGCAAAAAAGTAACAGTTGACATCTCTTCACTATACATTTCATATCTAGAGAGCGAGGGATGACCACTCACTGAAAGCATAGTCCATGTCCCAGGGAACGTGACTGTCGCCACCCATGTGATGTTTGTTAGCAAGAACCAGCAGAGCTAGACGACTTCCACCTTGTGCTGCTACCAACCAGTACACCAATGCCTGTACAACAGGAGTGGGGATAGTTGGGAGAGGGGGATCAGCAAAATGTGTAAGCATGATTTAGACTAGTACGGACCAGGCTAAAAATACATGTATGAGGCAGACAAATAAATCCTATTTGGCTGAGAAAATTACATGCCGGTATCTTGAATCACTGAAGAGTCATTAACTTCCTCAAGAACATGGAGATTCTACTTCTCCTTACTTTGAAGTAACATTTGATTCTTGCATGACATGATTCTCATTTTTAAAGTCATATGACTTCCTCACTGTCTTGAAATCCTTCTAAAATTATGAAAAACAATTGTTGCTGGGAAAACATAACACATCGCTTGCTCAAGCTCACAGATTTATCTGCAGAGAATTGCAAAATTTGTCATAACACAGGACCTACAAAAGTTTTTTACCATTTATTCCAACAACTATTATCATACACACGCATGGTCTCACCTGTGATTGGTTCATCTTTACACCAAGACCACTTCCATAGACACATCCTAGCAGGGCTGTGGCATCTGGGTTGCCATAGCAACTTGCTTGTTTTATCCCAGGGAGGATCTCTTTAACTTTTCCCAAGCCTCCATTTTGCTAAATGGAACCACAAGAAATATAACAAAATTATAGGACATTATTTTCCTTGGTAACAACATTTTAATTAATTAAGGCATGTCGCTTCTTAAAGACAGCCAATCTCTTTTGCATGCAAATTTTTGAAAAATTGGTGAGAACACTTAGGTATTAAAGAAAACACTATTTGGAAACCTCCTGTAAATTTTGAACTCAAGTGGGTCTTTATTTGTTTAGTTAAATTGACCGCTAAGATTTGAATAATTTTTGCGAACTTCACAAAAAGTACAAATCTAAATACTAGTCTAGTTTTACAGACCTGTGTGATGCACTCAGTTGTACATGTAGTTCATGTAAGTGGTGTGTTGTTATTTGCCATTGATAACAAAGTAAGAGAAGCTAGTGAATTCAAATGACCTCCAAACATGCACAAACTCACCTTAATTATTCAGTAACCTAAATACTTGCATCTGAGCGAGATTCAAGTCCAGTAGAAATGGAATTTTCATCATTTTGTCATTGATCTAATTCTCGGAATAATCTCGATCGCAGCTACTCGCTCAGCGATAACTGCGTTGCACAGGAGCAGACAGCGCAGTACGATGTACAAAACACACAGCAGCACAGCAGCGAGCACCGCGATTGATCTGAATGTAGCTATCTCACAGTGACCACGGCAAGTTCTTGTATGGTGTCTTTAAAAAGAAAATACCATTTCCACCTTGGCCGATTACAAGGAAAAAACAAATTTTAGCTTTTCAACGACACCATAGAAAAAGCCGCTGTGTCGCTACATTTAGACCAATTCGTAATTGTGCTTGTGCACCGAGCAGCAATTCCAGCTATAGCGATCGAAGATTTTCCAACGATTTTCCAACATTTGTAAACGATAAAAGTGGACTTTGGAGACTCAGATGGAAGTATTTTAGTTTACTGAAAAACCAGGGTGACTTTGTGGTTGTTTGGAGGTCGTTTGACAAACAGGTACGAAAGTACACCAGCGCCGTGAGATAGCTACATTCAGATCAATCCCGGTGCTTGCTGCTGTGCTGCCGTGTGTTTTGTACATCGTGCTGCAGCTGTGCCTAGTACACAGAATACGTTACAGTGAGCGTTTGGTGCATTATTTGAATTTTAACAGCTAACAACCTTCAAATATCACAGAAATGTTATAGATTTACAATAGTCTTGTCATTCTGGTGGAATATATCACGTTCTGTGCTATTTGGGAAGGAATGCAAAAGGGACGGGCTGTCTTTAACACTGCTGGTATCCGTCTATGAAGAGACTATACCTCCACAAGGCATTATGCATCAACATATTGTTAACTACGACTACAATACAGCTACAACGTGAGAAGGAAAACGTAAAATAAAATCATCACACATCATTTACAGCATTATTTGTTAAATCTGACATTGTTCTGTGGTAAAATATCTAGGCTACAAATTGTATTTAACCCCTAATTCTGCTGGTAAATCACATGATGCTACCTGCCAACTAGTGTTGTCAGCACACCTATGATGTCATTTTGAAATGGAGGAGGGAGGGGAGGAGGAGGAGGAGGAGGAGGAGGAGAAAACCATTCTTGGTTTACAGATGAAGGCATCAGACCATCAGATCATATTTTCTTTGATTATTACAACTGATCAAATGCTTAAATCATTATAAAATGACTAACAGATAAGAATATTCAAGATTTAAACAAATACTAACTTCAGTACTTCTACTTACAAGAATTTCCCAGTGATGGCTATAGAGCTGTTGACTCAAGAATTCATGGGTTGAGTGGTAGCTGTCATTAACAGCAGCAGCGTGTTGCAGCAGCTTCCACAACACTGACTGGTTCGTGGGAGCAGGTTGCTGCCACAGCTTGCAGTGCGGTTGTCCCAACAGATTGCGCTTGCTGACAAATTTGAGGAATGGATTGGTATTTTGGCAAGACCCTGGGAAGAAAATACAAACATAGACCTATCACAATACAGTGGTTGAAAAATAGGAAAGGGGGACATGTAAAATTTGAGTTTTCTCAAAGCAAGATGACCAAACCATTCACCTTGCTCATGTTTCTTTTTGTGAATGAAGCTGGATAGATGCCGAGACAAATTCTTACTTCAGTGAGACTTCTTTCCTTCAAGGAAGTAAAATATTTACAAACGAACTAGTGCTGCTCTTGGAAAAGCAAGAATTACATTAACCCATTGAGGACGAATCCCGAGTATACTCGGGCAGGTTTCTATGGGAAATGCCTGTTGTAGCAAAATCAGTCCGTCCTCAATGGGTTAAGGACATCACCACAGGAAGTCAATTAATTGTACCAAAAAAATTGAAAAAGAGAGACAGTCAATCAATCATACAAAAAAAACAACTAGAAATGTCTCTATGGCGACTGGTATGCCTCCGCCATAATGCATGGTTCTCCGAATAGGTCGATAGCACAATGTTTTGACAATGTGTGATGACAGCTTCACATAACTGGCAAAATATCAAAATGACAGGTTTGTCACAAATGCATTGAGTGTTCACTATCCTTGAACTAGGTTTAATTGGATAAATGGCTATACTATCTAAGAGTGTAGGTTTTGGGGGATTTGAGGATTTGTACCCAACTTTTGACCCTTTTATAAGTTTAAAGAAGAAGTGAAATTTAGCACTTTCACTTGACCTTTGACCTTTAGGCAAGAAACTTCCAAGAGAATCTGTATTTGGTAATATATGCATACGTTAAGTTTCAAGAAAAAATCCTGCACGCATTGCATAGATACGAGAGAAATAATGACATTTTGATGAGTTGACCTTGACCTTTCACCCCCTGACCTTTGACCCTTGACCCCTAAATTCCCAACATGATCACTGCCAGTCAGTACATGCATATACACTAAGTTGAATGAAGATACCTTGAAATATTTGTGAGATATGGAGAAAAAAAGAAATTGTAACATTTTCACTTGACCTTTGACCCTTGACCTTTGACCTCATGACCCAAATCTCTCTCTGGGGAATCTTTATTTGGTAGTTCATGTATACACAAAGTTTTAAGAAAATACCTCCAGGCTTTGCATAGATATAGGGGAAATAGTGAAATTTTGAGCATTTGACCTTGACCTTTTGACCTTTGACTTTGAGCATGTGCGATCAAAAGATGATAGGCACAATTTCGCCCACTCATCGGTCTATGTACATATACATGCCAAGTTTCATTAGGATACATCTAACAGTTTTTTAGATACGCTGTCCACAAAATTGATTACGGACAGAAGGACGGACGGACAGACGGACAACCTGAAAACATAATGCCTCCGGCGGAGGCATAAAAAAAAAAAAAAAAAAAAAAAGAGAGAAGAAATTAAGTAATGACTTTCTTTCATCATGGCTGATGCTCTTTTCAATTCTATTGGGAAAAAATGAAATGAAAAAAAAAAGAATGAAACTCACTGCGCTTCTTCTTGTCTTTGTGTTTCAGTCTGAAGGCAGCAAAGACTCTGGCCATGTCTAAATGAAGATTGTCACACTGATGGTAATAATCAGTGATCCCCTTCGTATGGTTCAGCTCTAAGAACTGTGGTGATGGCACCTACACAAATAAATGTCAAATCAGTGATAAATCAATGACAGAAATCAATGTCATATCAGTGTCAAATCAGTGCAAATCAAAAGTGAAATTAATGTCAAACTCAAATAATGATTACAAATACTGATACATCTGATTCTGACAAGACACCATACCATGGCAATACAACAAAGTCAATGAAAGTAAGGAAACCACTCCAAAGCAAATGTCTACAAGACCATTTTATGTGGCTGATTAGCCATGGCAACACATCAAAACATTACAAAATCAAGGAAACAGCCCTAAAGTAATTCCTTCTTTCATGCATTCAGCCATACATTCATCCAATTATGTTTTTGTATGTTTTTCATTTATTCATTAATATATTCATCCAATTAGTTTGGTTTATCAATATATTCATTCATTTATTCACCCACTCAACCACTCATTCATTCATTCATTCATTCATCCGAATGTTTTGGCTTGTTTATTAATTAATTCAGTCCTTAATTCATTAATCAATTCATTCATTCATTCATTCCTCCAGTTTTGGTGTGTTAATTCATTCATGCACTCATTCATTCACTCACTCATTCATTCATTCAATTATTCATTCAATCATTTATTTATTCATCCAATTGATTTGTTTTGCTTTTTCATTCATTCATTCATTCATCTGTTTTCCCGTCACCTTATCCAGATCGAGAGCCCTGCCCCTCCAGAGTTTGGCCTCTAACATGTAGCCACTGAATGAAGCCACGGCACTGCTCCCACCCAGATGATAGAGGGCGTCTGTCTCGTTGTAGTGAACGTTGGCCTGATAGGAACTCTCACCCACCATGGTTGTCTCGCTCTTTTCTTGGGTGATGAAACTCAGTGACCACTGAAATAAAGGCAACATTGTTGACTTCTTCCAACTGTATTTTCCATTTACCTCAGAGCACCGCATCTAAACTGAGATGTCCTACAATTTGACATCAAATAACTTGACAAGCCTAAATCTACGATCATCCTTTCAAGCTAGTATACTCAGGAGTAGCCAAGATCATATCGGAGTAAGTTAATCAAGCAAGGGGTCCACGTATCATATGAAACTGTTATGAGCCATTCTGAAGTTTACATCCATTCAAGGGCAAAAAAATGTTATCACTGGTAACCAAATGATAGATGTCATTTGAAATTGTTTCATTTGATTGGTCACCATTTTTCCTTGAAAGTCTGATAACAGTTTTCCATGATTCTAGATTAATTTCACTAAAATGGAAATCATACTAAATGTACCAATGCATAAAAAGTCATTATTGATCATGATAAATAAACACTGCTAACATTTAGCTAAACAGACTGGGGGAGGGGTTGCCAATTTGCTGAGCTACCTTTCTGCCATCCTGTGTGTAGACCAGCTGAATCCACTGCTTTAGAGGTACCTTGAATGAGTTTATCATACTGCTGTACTGACCATTCTCCTGCTCAATTTGAAGAAATGTTTTCCCTGTGAAAACAAATCATAATCAATCACTCTTCTACATTGTCACAAAATTTGTAAACAGACCATGAGCAGGAAACACAAGATGCTTCAACAAAAATTAACCTTAACAAGCAAAGTGTGACAAAAAGGAATGAAATGCATTAGTTTTATTAAACAAACAAATCACCAAATGCCCACTCCAGAAAGGCATTCATCAGTTATACTATACTGCCAACAAAAGTCTGGTTTCTAGATAGGAGTTGGTTCTTGTTCTTTCTATGTCAAAGGTAAACATATCTTTTATTGGGTGTGATAGTAATATTTTTGAGTATTCTGGATCACTTATCTAAATAGTCGCAGTAACAATAAAGATTATGGTGATGATGATAATGATAATATGGAAAAGACAGAGGAAGAGGACGATGATGATGATGATGATGAGGAGGAGGAGGAGGAGAAGAAGAAAAAGAAGAAGAAATAAAGAAGAAACAATTACTTTTACCATGCTCAGTAAAACATTTACCATTTTTATGATTGTGTCAGGAAAAAAATATTCGCACATTCTCTCACTTCCATAATGATTGTTTATCTCCCCCCCCCCCCCCCCACCCCCTCTCTCTCTCTCTCTCTCTCTCTCTCCATCTATCACACTCACACAGAGATATTGCTAGGAGACAAAGACCCCACACTCACCTTCCTTGTTCATAAAGATGAGAGGTGTCGTGTATCTGTTCGTGTAATGAGTCTTACGGTGGAATATACCACAGAGATAATGCTTGCAGTACTCCAACACATACAGCACTGCTGAAAAAGTGAATCTATGGGTTGAGGAAAGGAAATGAATAAGCATCAATGTTTCAGGTTTTCACATCTTACATTTGATTGGCACTTTGTTGGTACAATCATATTTCTGGTTTGCTACCTTCTTTGCACAAAATCTTTTTGTGTATCGATTAAACCCTTTTTGATGAAGGAAAAAAATGAAAGACTAACAGTGGAAACTAATGGGTTGATATGCCTCTTTTTATTAATTTCATCAAAGACTGGATTTAACTTTCTTTTTTCATATCATATTCATTATATTCTGGATAAAAAGATATCTCTTGTTTTGTTACAAATTAGACTTTGTACATTATACACTGTACATAATTCATCTCTTTGTCAGACATATATATTACACTTGCTGTCATAAGATTACAGATTACTGATTAGGTAGACACTGATGACATTGGGTTTGATGTAACATTAAAAATAAAACACAGCCATACAAGTTGATAAGGAAGTTAAAGCTGACGAGGAATTGGTTTTTACAATCAAGAGCCTTTTTGAGCACACTGCAACATTATTCAAGAAAATGAAAGTTTTAAAAATTGATCAAATAGTGCAATTACAAGTGGCCATATTTATGTTTTCATATTTTAAAGGCATTTTACCTGTAACCTTCCATAAGTTATTTGTTCAAAATAGTGCAGTCCATAGTTATAACACAAGATGTGCTAATAACATATGTTTACCTTTTATGCAATATAAATTTTCAAAGACTACAATTACAATTTATGTAGATATATTGGAGCTAAGTACTGGAATGAGTTACCTGCTATTATCAAAGAATGTCCTACATTATCATCTTTTAAACGTAGATATAGAATGTTTTTAATCCAAAGTGTAGCTGAATAATTATTGGGATATTTGCCTTTTTGCTTTGTTTTGTTTTGTCTTTTGTGTGTATTTTGTCCTTTTTTCAATTTTGTGTATAATTTCTAATGGTATAGATTCATTTTAAAAATGTATATCTTTAATTGCAATTTGTAGCCTCATTTGTAAGGGAATCGGCCTTGATAAGTCCTATATGGTCTTTTCTGATTCCCACACATGCTAATTATAGCTGTTTGCATCATTCCTTTTGTTTTTTATGTAAACCTAATGTGCAATATATGTTATGTCCATGTACATGTACTTGTGTTTTTTGTATACTTTTTAGCATGTGGAATAAAATTGAATTGAATTGAATTGAAGAGGAGTCCACTGAACTGGGCAGGGTATATTACGTGGAGTAGCATACATAGAAAGGGACCCAGGATAGCAATGCACACATACCTAGGCTGGTTGATATTTGCTTCAGCTCGCTGTCTCAAGCCTTTCTGTCTGAATGGAGGCAGGTCTCTTGACAGCCCGTGGTGCACGCTGGGAAATGCCATCGGAAAGGTCATGAGGTCAACAACCTCTGTTTGAGGAAGAAAGGTTAGAACTGAATGGTTAACATATAAAGAGATACTTTTTTTACTTCCTGTAAAATAACTATCAATGAATAAGTTTTGTTTAGCAAGATCAAAAGTCAATAATTTTTACCTAAACTTATAAATTTACAATCAACTGATAAGAAAACAGCATGAATACCTGTAAACTTTTGACACAGTTGGGAGATCATGGTCAAAATGCCAGATAGCCTCTGATTTTAAGCAACCTAAAAACTTGTTCTCGGTAAGTGGCATCAAAATTGATCGTCAAACATAATATTGACTGGTAGACAGGAGTGGGGTGAAGATCAAATTTTACAATCCAAGGCATTAAACTGCACAGCACTGACTGATTTATGTGTGTATCATGTTACATTTATCTCATATCATGCACACTTGTACTTCAATCAAGCATGAAATACTTGTAAAACTTTTATTTGTTAGGTATTTCAAACCTTTTTCATAAGGACATTGTAGTATTCCATTCCAGACTCTGCTGTGTTTCACCATCATCTCAGCGTACCAGGTCAGACATCCGAAGCTGGCGTGAGTTTTACGTGGTCTGGAGTAAGGTGGTAAGACCTTGATGTTGTACTGCGCCTTGGCTTTGGCGAAACCATAGTAACCTTTCTTCCGTGAATGAAACACATTGGAGGGAAGAATCCAAACTGAGATAACAGCTCGGGTAGCAAGACTGACCCCCTGGTTCATAAAATCAGGTTGATAAACGATTCCATCTGGTAATTTTAATCTTTGAAAGACTTTTCTAGAGTGGCGTGAGTGACCACTACAAGTCCAGTAATGCCTGTATGCTCTATAGCGACGATTGTCCGTAGTCCAGACATGGACTTCTAGTCCTGCTACTTCTCCCGGCACACAATCATATTCCAGCTGCAAGAGGTTGTCTGGAGGATAGATGGAGGGGGTTGATTGCACTTGAATGAAACGTTGCTGAAGTCTTCTGTCTGTTCCCACGACGACAGACAGTGTTTCATGCTGAGAAGCGATAGGATGATGGGGAGAAGGGAGCTGGTGCACACGGTGTGTGGGCGGGGCAGTCTGATGGTGGTGGTGGTGGTGGTGGTGGAGGTGTTTGTAGGAGTCTGCTGGGTCTCTTTGGGTGTGTTTTGTGTTGTGAATGTCAATCACCTGTATAGAAAGACCACATGACACCAAGCTCAGTCAAACCAAGACACCTGTCCTACAACAGAACACATGCAGATTCCTTTCCCATGAATTACACTTGACCGGTATCTGTGCAAACCCACATCCCCACTGAAGAAGGATAAAACTGACCATCACACAAGAAAGGGTATTCTCGCTAAATGCACATTTGGTACGTAAGATACACAATGATCTTTTATAGTCCAATAGTCAAAAGGCAAAACTATCTGAGTATTCATCTGCATTGTTTTGCTCTTTTTTTTTTTTCATCTTAATTGCAAATACTGTGAAAGAATAAAACCGCACAATTATCAGTCTGGACAGATACACATCATTCTGTAATTAACAATGCTACAATGTACACTCACCTACATATGCTGACCACCCCTCTCTCTTTAAATGGTTGATGCCTCTCTGAACTGATCTATCCACTTTCACTTCCTCCTATATTATATTTCCATGTAGATTAATAGGTTTATGTTCTACGCATACCTGGTACAATAATAAGATAGGACAATATTGCACTGTATAGTGTAAATCAAATGTCGCTTTCCCTCAGTGAGACACAAGTATGATGACTCTGTAGACAGACTGGATATTGGTGACAGAGAAGATATGAAAGTGTTCTGTGGAATATCTCACTTTCTAAGAATACTGGTTTTAAAGGATCGATATCCTACTATTAGGCATTGTCAACTATCAACTCTCCACCATCCCCCTCCAAAAATAATAATAATAATTGTGCAAAAAATATCACATGGATCATGTTTACTATTAATGCAATAACAATGAATTCATGAAATTATAATCATCCAAAGTACAGTACCAATGTCATCCAAATTTAGAACACAGTAAATTTTCGAGGTACAGGTGTTCCAAAATACTTATCCAGCAAATGTGAAAACACATGGTTGCATCATCATGTTATGCTACCTTGAAATTATTATGATTTTATATTTCAAATAATAAAACAATTCAATGATGTTTTGAGACAGACAAAAATGGTGCTGATAATTGATAACAGCCCAGTTCTTCTAGAGACAGTGTTTGGTGAAAAACAACAATACAGACAGACAGATTTGATCTATGGTGAGAAGAGTTTACAGACTGAAAGTATAGACACAGCAGAAGACAAACAGGGCAATAGACAGACGTGTGTAAGCTACTGTGGGAAGCTTGGCTGGGCAACATGTGGTCTACAGCCATCTGGCCTAGGCTGATGTTTGCTAGAAATCACAGTATGCCGTCTTCACACACACACACAAAATCAATCACACTATGCCAGATGTTATTGACAAGGTAAACAGTAACCCAGTCATTTGAAGCACTTCGTGTTAGCGACACTCGGGTCTAATTAACTTGCATCATCCTTTCGTTCATCTCAGTACAATATATGGGGGCAATCACACGCAATCTTACAACATGGTACACAAGCAATGCATGATGTCATGACAAATAAAAAAAGACAAAAATTAAAAAAAAACCCTCAATAAATCTGAATCAGTATCATACATGATCATGACTAAGAAAATTTAAATTGATATTATTTCATACCAATTGTCACTCCATTTGTTACTAACATCCACATACAATTTGTACATATGGCAGACATATTTGCTATGAATTGAGTGGCATCACATAAAATGCACTTGCTGTGTAACTAACTCTTTTTCAGTAGGTGTGACAAAATATTCAAAAATACCCCTGTTCCCTCATATCCTTCTTTCTTTCTCTCTCTGTTATGCTTGCAATGTCCCAACAAATTCTACTTCTTAGTACAGTAATCTCTAATGCTTAAAAACTACCATGACTAACTACAAATGTACTCACTACTTCTACAACTATTGTAATTCTGCTATTGCTCCTACTATAATTATGTACTACCATCCCTACTGTCAGCTATTGCTCGGATAATACATTCAATATTATTAACCCATTGAGGACAGGCTGATTTTGCTACAGCACACATTTTCCATAGACTTCTGCGCTAACTATTAATAACTAGTTGATCATCATTGTAAAACTTTGATTTCTGTCAAAAAAAAACCCAAACAAACAACAAACACCAAAATCTTGTGTTACAGTAGCAGTCGTAGCAGATTTTTTGGGGGTTTTTTTTGGTAGCAATACTCTTGTTATGTACAGTCACATGACCAAGTCAATTATCTCACAAGTTTTCCATAGTGTGAAGATATGATGTGCCTGGTTTTATTAGTGGAACTGTGATCATTATGGACAGACGTTTCATTTTTTAATCTACCATGCAGTCAAATCTTGGCTGTACCTTGTGCGCTTCAAACACTTCTATGAATACTTAACCCATTGTATGAGGACGGACTGATTTTGCTATACACGCATTTCCCATAGACACCTGCCTGAGTATACTCGGGACTTGTCCTAAACAGGTTAAAGTGTCACCATTTTAAACAATATGCCTTTAATATAGTGTGATGATGTATGATCTTACTAGCGACAAGATCCTAGAACTTATTGTGTGCACTTTGGGGGCAATTCAGTGCAGCGGCCTATGAATATTCACTCGTGCCTAGATTCTGAGACCTAAGACACCAAACTGTCATTTGCAGAGATGGCAAGTTTTCATTTGAACTGGCTGAGAGTGAGGGTGAGAAACTGCAATTCAGCGAAGCAACCGGAAAGGGGGGGGGGGGGGGTGAACATGTGCCCATTCCTTGTTTTTAGCTGTTCATTTTGGAATTCAAAATTGTGTAATTTGGTGGACACTTTTTACTTGCATAATTCTTAGAAATCTAGATTTGTTATGGAAGATGGTCCTACAGTACAAGACATCATTTTGAGCATTTTTTATCTTTTTGCCCGTATCTTGGTCAAGGGTGAATGAGTCTAGATTAGAAATGGATGTATGACTGACATGACTAAGCAGAATTTTTAGAGACCTCTTTGGATTATTTATTTAGAAAGAATAGTTGTAAGATACAGTGCATGTTGGGCGGGCCTTGGTATCATAGCCAAATTATCCATCCAATGATTATATTATTATTGATGTATTAGCACCTAAAACTGCCACAATTGTTGTTTTGTTTTTGCTTTTTTTCCTGGGAGGCATGAGAAAATGATTGCAGGGTGGGCGAGTCCAGTTGCTGAACAGGCTTTGATGAGAAGCACCATAGAAGTAGAAGTAGAAGTGAGTATGAGATGGGTTGCTGGGGAGTGAGACTCACGTTGCTGGTGGAAGACTTGTTGGTACGGTAGGCCTGCATTGGACAATTTTCTCACACTCATATCACATCACATCACATCACATCTGATACGGAATATCATAATATCCCCCCCCCCCAACCGCCATTAACTCAATTGATCCCATAAATGAGCACTATTCCACTCTGACTACAGTAGTCAGTAGCTCTCTCTCTCTCTCTTTCTCTCTCTGACTCTGCTGTATTTGTTTGCTTATTTAATTTCTGCACTTTCGTTTTTATTCACCCTTCGACCAACATTCTTCTTTACCACAGATAAAACTGACTGAATCATTTTCATGTCACATGCACACACAGACAGACACACACATACAAAGTTCAGTAATGAAAGGTCTGTTGTAGATCTAACCGTTAGTGTTTTTACTGGAGTGTAGTGTTAGTGTTGTTGATGTTGTTAGAGTAACTTCCTGGTTATTGCCATTGGCATCCCTTGTCTTCAAATTCCAAATTCAGCCTTTCCATGACTATCGTTAGTAACAAAGTCAGAGGTATGCAAACGATTCAACGTAGGCCTACACTGGCTTCACACTTCACTAGGCCAGCGGATATGGCTAACCCCGTCAAAACAACTCCGCTGCTCAGTCAACGTCGACAACGGAGCTACACGATACTGTAGTGCATCTTATACGGGCAAGAGCCTGCCGCGCCATCCATCGAAGTACACGTATCAACAAGTGCATGAATTACCGTATCGTAGCTTATGAGCTGATGGGTTCCGAGCTTGACGAGGGTATAGCTACACCTACAGGCTACAGCTCACAACTTGTACAGTACGAGACAACTTTTTAACAATGTTCTTTCACACTTAATACGAGCTGCTACAATTCAGATGAAATCAAGTAGATCTAGATGAACATACCTTTGCTTGGCTTAGCTTCACTGGCCCGATCATGAAATTTAGAGCCAGTAAAACTGAGCTAAATGTGATGACTTTGCTCCCATCCTTCGCCATGTTCTGGGCTGTTTAGTACTGTGAGTTTACAGCGCATGCGTTTACTGAAGTGTGTAACTAGCTAGCTGGCCATGCATGCCTAGGTAGGCTAGGCCACAAAACCAGCGAGCGAGAGATACGCAATACACACGTACAGGTACTTTATTACGAGCGATGCTGCTAGTTTCGCTTGTCTTCCCCTCAGCCTTCCCACTTTCGTCGAGACTGAGCGGAGAACATCAAGAAAATACAACCTCCAGCTCTTTTAATATCATGAGCTTTGCCTTTTAGCATTCAGTAAATTTACAGAACAATGTTCAGCAGGAGTAGAATTACAGACCATGAGGTCATTTATTTGCATACATGATCACTAAAACATGTAATTTTGTGTGTGGTTCGTTTTAGTTAAGATTATAATAATTTATATGACCACGCCCGCTGGGCATCATACAGCCTCGGAGTTCGTGATCCAGAAGCCAGCTGCCATACGAATGGCGAGTATACTCGGGGTGGCAAGGGAAATTAATGTTTTCCTTTTTTCTTTTTTCTTCTTCTGTTTTTCTCATGATATTGGGGAAGGTCAAGAGGAGAAAGACATTTAAATACATCTTTTTATTGCACCTTGCTTTTCAAGTTTTATCAGTCTGTTAATTGCTTTGCTTGTTTTCCATTATCACAATCAGTTTGAAACTTGAGTTTTGCAAGCTGCACTTGAAGTGTGACGGGAAATATAAAGGAAAACTGTGATGAAGTGACAATTGAACTTTCCATGATTTTAGCGATTCATTCAATGAAATTTAGAAATAAATTACTGTAGGACTATTTCAATGATAGGGCCATAATTTGTACGTCGTGAGTCTTGACCTTTTTTATCTGGTTGTTGTTCATCCATTGATAACAAATTTCAGTTTGTTGTTGCTGTTTTGTGTTGCATATACATTACCGAAGGAACATGTTCCAATAATGATAATATATATAATTCATAAAGCACTTATCACAATGTTTTTTAGCGCTGAACGCTTTTCAATCGCTTATTGTTCCCTGCCGTTTATAAATTCAAAGTTTTTGCCAAGTCTTATCCCCACACATGTTCACTATGAATAAGATATCTTCCTTTGATGCCCCTCGCCCCCCCCCCCACCTTTTTTTTTTTCATTTCTTTTTATTTTTTTTTTTGCACCCGTATATAGGAATGCATAGGATGTCACAACTTGCCCCCTCCCCCACACTTTTTTTAACCCCGGAAGTGACACTAAAAAAAAATAGAAAATGAAACCTTTCAGCGCGGTTAGGCCTTTGTGAAACCCGGAAGTCTCCCCCCCTCCCCACCCCCCCCCCACCCCCACACACACACACTTATGAAGACGTGGCGCCGGCCATGGATACCTCATTAACGTAAATCCATGTTTGGTATTGTCATTTAGCTTGTACTCCTAACGTACATTTTCAGTCATTTTACGTCTAATCCTTCAGACGTGTGACTTAAAACTTCCCCATGTTTTTAAACTTTCAATCGGTTTCTTTCCTATTTTCCTTCTGACTTTCCCCCAGACACATGCTCTTTCTTATAGTTCCGGCTGCCGGGTATAAATTCACAGTTTTCGCCAAGTCTTAATTTCGCAAATTGACCTTTACAATGAGTGCTTTGTTTGTTTGATTTTTGGTTTGTTTGTAAATTTGTATTGTTAGTGTTATTTTGACATTACCGGTACTTTTGTAAGTCTATATCACCAGTCTGCTATTTCGTATATCTATTTAAGAACTGTTTGGGATCTCCAACATTATGTTACTCTTTTTGACTCAAATTATACATATTAAGGAAAAAAAGACATCGTTCTTTTGTTGACAGCTTTGATATATCCACGCCACAAAGCAAGAAATGAGCTTTTGAATATTTTGATGCTCATGATGATGCAAGGAAGAAAATCTTACATGAATTTGAAACAGAATTCATGGACCTTTTTAAATCTCATTGATTCGACACATTAGTCATCATCTATCAAGTAGGGGGAAATTTGTGCTTGATCTCATGCTCAATACTATATTACATTGTTTATTTTCAGCATGAGAGAAACAAAAATATGGACAGAGGTTGCCTCGGTGGTGATTGTCGGCAACGATTACATCGTTCTATTGACCGATTCTGTGACGCGCTATGTGTATTTTTGGCACTGGGCGCAGCCATAGTGGGTGTATCAGCCGACCCCCCCCCCCCCCCCCCCCCCCCCCTCCGCACTCCCCCACCCCTCTCCCTACATTAGCACGCGCGCAGAATGAAAAACTGCTTTAGCCAATAGGCGTCTCGTACTGAGTGCGCGAATGCTTGCTAGTGCGCGAACCTTTGTTACAAGTGGGTGATAAACATGTTGCCCCGGGGTGGGGGAGAGCAAGGGGGGGGGGGGGGGGGGTCGGCTGATACACCCACTATGGCTGCGCCCTGTGCCGTAAAATGTCTGCTGCCCTCAACGAACCCGAATCGGTCAATTGCATCGTATAGGCCTACGCGATGCATGATAACCATGACTGCATACAGTGGCGTAGGGAAAACGGCGCCCGGGGCAAGCGCGGAAATCTACGCCCCTAATTTCTGAAAAAGTATTAAACCCCAACCCCATCCCAGTAGGGACTTCATGCTTTTTCATAATATATGCTTTTTCAAGCTTAAAAGGGGTCTTTTGAGGGTGATTTAAATGTAATAAGGTGTGAAAAATTTGGGCGAGCGAGCGTAGCGAGCCAGCCAAAAATGTTTGTATTTCAGCTTACAAAACATGGAATTCTTGTCATTTTTTGCTTACTAAATCTGACAATTCTAATCAAGATAATTATTATATAATGACGGCCTTATAGATAACGATTAGTGACGGCTTTATAGATAATGATTCATACCAACAAACTAAAATACTCCAACTTAGTACGCGCGAGTGAGCCGAAATTTGTATATTTCCGCGTCATCATCACGTTTTGTTCTTATCTTTTTTTTTGTGACAAATTTTGGCGAGCGAGTGCAGCTTACAAATCATGGAATTCTTGTCATTTTTTGCTTATTAAATCTTACAATTCTAATCAAGATATAGTGACGGCCTAATAGATAACCTATTGATTTATACCAACAAACTGAGGTCTTGAAAAATACTCTAAATTACTACGCGTGAGTGAGGCGAAATTTGTTTATTTCCGCGTCATCATCACGTCTTGTTCTCATCTTCTTCTCTTTTATTTTTCTGATAAATTTGGGCGAGTGAGCGCAGCGAGCGAGCCGAAAAATTTTTGTATTTCAGCTTACAAAACATGCAATTCTTGTCATTTTTTTGAAATTAAATCTTACAATTCTAATCAAGATATAGTGACGGCCCTATAGATACGATTTACACGAACAAACTGAGGACTTGAAAAAATACTCCATCTTAGTACACGCGAGTGAGCCGGAATTTGTATATTTCCGCGTCATCATCACATTTTGTTCTTATCTTTCTTTCTTTTCTTTTTTTGGATAAATTTTGGCGAGCGAGTGCAGTGAGCGAGCCGAAAATTTTGTATTTCAGCTTACAAAACATGGAATTCTTGTCATTTTTTGCTTATTAAATCTTACAATTATAATCATGATATAGTGACGGCCTTGTAGATAACGATTTATACCAACAAACAGAGGACTTGAAAAATACTTTAAATTAGTACGAGCGAATGAGCCGAAATTTGTATATTTGCGCGTCATCATTACGTTTTGTTCTTATCTTGTTTGATATTTTTTCACGCCCCCCCCCCCCCATGTTCGAAACTGTTGGCGCCCCCTCCTTTGATCCAATCGACGAACGCTTCAGAACGAAAAAAAATTGCAGCCGCTGCTCCGTGTAACATTTTGCCTGCTAAATATAAAATGATTTGTGTGAACTCAATATACATTGTCATTTTGTCCGCATCATCATCATGTTTTGTTTTCATCTTGTTTGATTTGGTTTTCTGCACCCCCCCCCCCCCCCCCGTCCGGGCGAGGGTTTTCTCTTCTTCTTCTTCTTCTTCTTCTTCTTCCATTTCTTCCCCATTTTTTCTTTTTTCTTCTTCTTCTTCGTTTTTTTTCGGTTTTTTTTTTTCGTTTTTTTTTTCGTTTTTGGCGCCCCCAAGGAGTGGCGCCCGGGGCACGTGCCCCCCCCCCCCCTTGCCCCCCCCCCCCCCCCTAGATACGCCACTGACTGCATACATGGTTTACAACGTGATCGGCAATTTCTAGGTTTCAACTTGTTTCAGTGTAGAGCCATACATCATCATGTGTCACTTTCTGTATTACTATTCCCCCTATCTTAACTGGAGGGGGGGGGGGGGGTCAAATTGACCCCCTCCCGACATTTTATTTGCTGATTCCGTATAACGCACAAAGATTTTGCGGCGCCACATCGACTTTTTACTTTGAAGTCTCCATTGCATGATTATGAGACCAATAAAAAATTGTGACGTCCGGGGTACACCGTTATGAAGTTATAATGTTTTATACATGCATGTCAGTACGAAAACAGCTCAAATTTGTGATTAGTGGGCAAATTCAATACAAATTGTGTTTTCTTGTTAAATGAACATCGATTAGATTATTTCCACTTTTAGTCATTGCATAATTCATCCAATGTAGATAAGCTTTTAATTAGCGTTTGCAACAAATCTTGGATAAAGAGATTGAAAAAAGATGAAATACAAAGGTTCGAAGAGCAATAAAATACCAAAGAAATCAACAAAACAAACAACAAAAGAAATCATTTTTGGTCGTGCTATTTTTTCATTTTTTTTTTTTTTTGGCTAGAAAATTGTTTAATGAATCTTGAGGAATTCTGATACAAAAATTAGCAATCCCTCAGCCTTTTAAATGGAGTTACAGGCGGAAATATGATCTCATGCACGTTGAAATTTGTATAAATTATGTATTTCACTGAAATTAGAATACGATATTCTTTTTATTTTTCTACTACTGCATAACCGTATGATCTTGTAGTTGCTATCCGGCTCTATGTTCAGGAAAAAAAATTGTAGCGATCGCGTCATTAGCGGCCGAGATCTGATTCTGAAGGGGTACAAAACTTGGTCTTAAAATTGCCCAGAGAGAAAGTCCACCATAGAAATTTAATATGTGTCAATGTTTTAATGGCAATGGTACACTCCCTAAGCATACAGAGCCATGGAAGGCGGTAAAACTTCATAGGCCAAACAAAGAAACCCCAATAATTACGTGGATTGAGTGAATGCAGCAATTAATCATTACTAGAACACGTCAGGACAGTCACGAAGTTTGAGGAAAATCGGAAAGTCGAAATCGATTCAAAAGTTATGAGTTTTTCGAAGTTTCGACATTGCAATTTACACCTCTGAGCCCTTTATTACATAGAGCGCCCTTTATAGAAAATATTGCTACAACTGGTCCAGGAGTCTGGACGCAAAAACCACAAACTGTAGACTTCTGTGGCAAAATACTAAAGAAATCATTTACCGGTACTTTCGTGCTTGCATCTCTTAATACAAAAGCAACAAAAATAAGCAGCTTCAAAATATGTTTACTGAACTTGGTCCAACCTCCCTCTGTGAGGTGCCCTCGAGTTATGTAAATGACTAATAATGGTATCCTGCTATGGAAAAATTGATAATATCGTTTATTTCATTCATTTTCACGTGCTAATTTCCATGTATAACAAGTTATAATTTGCCATTGGTGTAACTTAATATCTGCACTGTGTTGGGGTAGTTTTTTTTTTTTTTTTTTATCAGCTCACTAGAAAATATTGTATCCTTTTATAAAATGTCTCTGTAATTCCAAAAGCTTAACATTGTGTGTGTGGACATGTGCGTGTGTGTGCACACGTGCGTGTGTGTGTTTTAGGAGGGAGGGGTGGGGCATTGTTTATCCTCCAGCAAAACTTTTCATTTATTATGGCAGTATTTCTGTGTGCAATACTGTGAATGTATTTGCATGGTTGAAACCAATGTCACTATTTGGTGACATATTGTGATGAAAATTTTCCCTTTGTATGTGTCTGACTTTACAGATGTTAAGGTAAAATGATTTTATACAAAACAGTGACTCCTAACCAAAATGAAATTAATTTTCAACAAAAATGTTTGGAGCAAAATGATTTGGCAAAGGCTATTTCTCTGCTTATTGAACTACATCTGTGCAAAAATGAAACTAATCTGTTATGCATGGGTAAGTACACATTAAAGAAAAAAAGTCACATATCATTCAGGGGTGCCTGTGAAATAATTTGTATCTGGTGTATGTCGTTGTTTTATCACCCATCTTTTGACCCCCCCCCCCCCACACACACACCTCTCCTGACTCTTTTCATGGTTTCTGTTGTTATTCAGTTAGGCGAACACAATTCTAGTGGTTATGTTCAACCCTCCTATAAATATACACACATGCAGCTTATTTAAAAAAAAAAAAAATCAGATTTTGTTTCTCTCCATAGTAGTTTTGCAGATATGAAATGTATGTACATTACCGAATTGTTAATCAAGTGTTGTAGTGTGGTTATTGATTTCAGTCCAAAGGCACAACCATATTAGTGTTGTAGTGTGGTTCATGACTTCAATCTGAAAGCAAAAAGTGCACTAAGTTAATACAACCTAACTCATCATTCACATACCACACTCTACCGACATACCACATGATTAGACATACACACACGCACGCAAACACACACACACACATACATGCACTGATACACATCTACATATGAACTAAACACATCTGTTACTTTTATACTATACTATGGACTCCAATCCTACCATGAAGTGGCTTCAAAACATTCACATAAAATTATACATCATTTTAATGAGAAATATTGTATTCCCCCTGGAGTGGTATTCATTTCTATTGCTTTCCAATTTTTGATACCCAGTATGTGTTCCAATCCACTCATTCACTTATTCTCTCATTCACAACATCTAATTCATAAAAGCACAATTGAAGGCTGTTCAGACAAAAGCTCACAAATAAATGCTGATTTTGATTGCCAAAAAAATCAAACACCGTCCATTTCAACACGGCTCTTTATTAGCGAGTCAAGAATGTAACTGAAGACTTGAAATAGCGACTAAGGTGTGTTCCCATTGAATGTTGAGTGGGACGAACAGATCCTGGTGAGAAACTGACAGCCTTTGGTTTTCTCAGCAGCAGGAACAGCATCAGAACTAGTCAAACAGACCTAGAGAGAAGAGAGAACAAGAAAACAGATATCCATGATCAATTACTTCAATTTCACAGTGTCAAGATCAGAGATGGAATCCCTTGAAGTTAAAGGACAAGTTCACCTTCATATACATAAGGATTGAGAGAATGTAGCAATATTAGTAGAACACATCAGTGAAAGTTTGAGGAAAATCAGACAATCCGTTCAAAAGTTATGAATTTTTGAAGTTTTTGTGCAGTAACCGCTGGATGAGAAGACTACTGCAGTGTGTAATGTCACATGCGTACAACAATATAAGGACAATATAAAGAGAATTTCACAAAATTCCATCTTTTGAAAAAAGTACACATTCCCCTGACTCGTTACCGACAAATGTTATGGGTAATATTATTCCCCCTGCCTTTAGAAAGAGGGAAGTCAAGAGCCCTTTTATTATGCGAAAAAAGTGAAAATATGTTGAATTTTCTTTTACATTTTCTTTATACTGTTGTACGCATATGACTCACAAGCTGTAGTAGTCTCCTCATCCAGCGGTTCCAACACAAAAATTTTTAAAATTCATAACTTTTGCATCGATTGTCCAATTTTCTTCAAAGTCACAATGATGTGTTCTACTAATATTGTTGCATTCTCTCAATCCTTATGTTTATGAAGGTGAACTTGTCCTTTAACTAGTAATACAAGTTACGGGCACTGGAAGCATGATATACAATGTTGATTCCTGGCTAATCTATTCTATTCAATGCTTTTGCAAGGCAGCTATTGTAGTATTTTGTATCTCAACTGGGCTATTTCAGCGGTTTCCAAGCTAGTCAGAGTAACTTACTGTACCTAAATTCCTGCTTCCCTGAAAATTAAAAATATTACGTTTCTGATTTGTCTGTACCTCCCCGTCAGTGCAGCAAAACATTAAAAAATGGTCACACATGTCCACAAGATTTGTAGTATGATCTTTGTAGTATAACTGAAATCCATCTTTTAGAAAACCCGATGCTGGTTGGTCTTTGACTTTATACAGGAGTACTTGTTAAAATGAGGACCTAAAAACCATGACAATTACCTTAATAATTTTTCTGGCTTCTCACATCATCAGGGCACAAAAACAAATTGCAAAGAATTTGGGCCTGTAAAATCCCAATGTTTTAAGACGGTTTTGTTATATCCAACCTCTTAATAATGACATTCCACTGTAACACTGTTTCTCATTAAGGCATTTGGTTTGTATGCTGCTACAAATTCGCTTGTTCATATCATTGGTGTATCAAATCTATGCTCCATAGTAATAGGATTTGTCAGTACAAGGCTCATTTCTTATCACGCTTCTATGGCCACTTTACATTTAAATGTCCCCCCCCCCCCCCCCCATCTGATTTTTATTTGTTGTTACTATTTCTTTCTTTTTTTGGGGGGGGGGGGGAGATGGCCATATGGAGTAGTGTTATTATATCATTTCAAACATACAAATTCAATTAAGTGTGGCTGATTTACATCATCAATCATGAAGGGTGATTTTTTTCCAACAAAGTTTTAACTATGTTGTTATGGTCAACCAAAGTAATATGCCTCTTCCCTCCTTATGCCATAGGTGAGATTCAGTATGTTAGATATAGAGCTCACACCATAGAGTACTTAGAATGGTGTTCTATAAGAAAAACTCACCGAATCCCATGTCATCATCCGACTCCTCTGACTCCTCCTTCACTTCCTCCTTCTTCTCTGTAACGGGAACAAAACAGATAGAAACAAACGGTAATGACTCAATAACACATTTTGATTCACTTCAATTCACTTCATAAGACAAACGACACCCAAGCTGTATGCTAACAGGTGTTACAGGGGAAAGCTCATGAGTGAATGAAATGCACGGGAAGACTTGCCTATGCTGCTCTCTAATTTGCCTAGTTGAACCATCAAATGATCTCCCCTACATTCACAATGGGGCGATATAATATAATGCAGAAATGCTTATCTCTCAGTGAGAACATTCTTTCTGTAATCTATTGACTTGTGCTGTTTACTTCCTCACCATTTTTCTTTTGATGCTTGCAAAATTTTTGCAGTCTTGGCCCACAATGGATTATAGTGAATTTGTCTTAATGTCCCATCTTCACACCCTCTAAACAATAGCTAGATTATGACCAAGTGGAATGAATGACGAAAAGGGGCAGTTTAACAGGTACTCCGGGTAACTGTAAATGACATACATTACAAAGTGTTTCATTTTTGCTCTTCCAAATAAATTTCACAAGTTGACCGATATTCACAAAAGGTAACAGGGATATTATATACTCCTATAACACAATACAATGTATACTGTATCCAAACTGGGGAATCACATGTTCTTTGCTTTTTGAAAAGGAATAGCACTTCCTTCTTAGTCCATAGCTGAGATTTTCAACACAAACCTACCTCATGAAATCATCTTACAAAGTCTCAAATCGCAAAATGCTTTGTTTGTAAAATAAAATGGCACAATATTTTTTTGTTTTAATCTGTTGCTGTGACCAAGTTTCTCAAACCCAGGACCGTTTCCTTGCTGGTAAGTCCTGGCCTTACTCTCTCCGGTAAGCCCAGGACTCTCTCTCTAGACCCTGACTTACCCTCAGCTGGTGCATCTGCTGCTCCTCCAGCCGCTGGGGCTGCTGCAGCCGCTCCACCGCCTGCTCCAACGTTGGAGATGAGGGAGCCGATGTCAGTGCTGCCAAGAGCCTTGGCGAAGAGTCCAGGCCAGTAGGGCTCCACAGACACATTGGCTGCCTTCATCAGGGTCTGCAGCTTGTCAGCCTAAGGGGAAGACAACAGCCATTAACTCACCTCAGACAAAGGACAAAGCAAAGGTCTTTCGTAACTTCCAAACATCATATTCTGCATACTCCTATATCAAAATTTTACCAATATGACAATTCACCTTTCTTGCCGATGCAGCTGAACTGTACCCTCCCGAGGAGTAGACGACCGAATTTGGTAAGTCCATTATATTGTATTTTTCTCAACCAAATTTAGTTATATTATATGTAACTACTGTACAAGTGCTCAGATATTTTTTTTTTCAATTTTAGTGAGGGGTACATAACGAAGCCTTGTAAGCGCACTTGTAATTGTTGGGAGCGCACGGCAAATGTTTGTTTGTGACATCAGAACTATAGTATGCGATGGAACAGCAGCTAAGTTCAAGTCAATCGTGAGTTTTAACATGGGAGTCAATGGAAATGGGCGACATCAGCCATACCATGCACTATCCATTCTTTCTCAAACAAAATTGCACTGCTGACAGTCACAGCGTGCAATGGAACTTATTAACTAAATGTCACATGATGGGCAATTGACCCGCATCGGACAGGGGTCTACCTAGCCCCGGAGACCGCGCCGCCAGGCGCGGTCCTGGCGGCTTCCCCGCAGTTTCGCTTATGTGAGAATAACGAATAGCTCCCCTATTCACTACGGTTTGGCTGCCATAGGCCATGTACACAGTTTAAGCAGCTTCTCAGTCAACACAGCGCAAGCGCAGATCCCCGATATGCATAATTCATGTCGCCCCGAACTCACCGAGAATGCCTGCCGCTCCATCGCTCAACTCCCGATTGCCTACAGAATATCGTTATCTCGACTATCGGCTGTGCGATCGCAGCAAAGGAGAGAGCTAAAAATATCTTGGCCGCTTCTCTCTCGGGCTCTCTCTGCTCCGCGATGCGCTTGCCATGTCTTACCTCGTTGCTGATTGGCCGAGCCACGACTGCATTGGCCATGTGTATTGTGAGCACTGTGTCTCGCTCGCTGCATCGCTAGCATGCACAGTGCGTGTAATCACTGCACGCAATCCCGCTCTCGTAACCCGTTTGTATGTACCCAAACAGCCTCGCAGCGCACCGCAGGTATCGGGTAGATCGCTTGCTACGGAAATCTAACATTATCAACATTGATCTATGCACTTCAAACATCCTCGCACGTACATTGCACATACTCGCACACGGTAAAAATAGTATCAATACACAGATAAATCGATCGAGAATCCATCAAAAAATACGAGGATGAGAAAAAATTGCATGAATGACCAAAACTACTCCTTTGATGACATATTCCTGGCACAGATTGCCGGAAAATTACATAAAATAGGGCGAAATTATACGGAAAATCTCCGTCGTTTTCCAGTAAGCCACGGAGGTGTACATGGTATCAACATAAAGTTTATGAATGGAAGAAAACGATGATGTCATTTTCGGAAGGCATTGTGGGAGAGCAAGCCAACCAATGAGGGAAAACCTTTCATAGTTGAGAAGCGATAGCAAGCCGATCATCAACCGATACCAGCTTGCTGTCGTCTGCTATGGTAGGGATCAACGGCATGGTGCATGCAGTGCGCTGAGCGAGACATGACGTCATCACTCGTGAACGGTGGGAGTCCAAACTGTAGTGCTATTCTATGCGCTTGTGCAAGTGATTGTGAATTCTGTGAACATCGGTGAGCTGCTTATAAGACATCATTTTGTGCATCACAAGCAATGAAATGCCTCAAACAGTCACCGATGATAGTCATTTAGGTTTCATCGACCCATGTAAGTATTCCTAGTAGTTTCTGTTGAAAAATTAAGGAAATATAGCGCCGCAAAGGCACCCGTTTGTTCAACATGAAGATCTGATATGGGAGCACGGCGCAGCCGCCACACGTGGCGGCTGTCGCAGTTAGGGTCTACCTAAATTTACATTCCTTTTATTGTCGATTTTCCTTAAAAATTCCCTTTTAGGTGTTGAATAAAATGAGATAGTCATGAGGTAAAAACCCCCGCATAATTAATGATATGGGGTGAAATACAATGATTACTATTAATGGAATAATTATTATTCCATGATGGCATAAAACCAACTCATCACACCACATGCAGATGTTTACCGAGTGGTATCTGTACTGTAGAAATCTACCATTCATTCCAATACGGTAAATCAGTAAACGACTGTGCATTACATGCCTTCCTTTACACGAATACCTACCGTGATAGCAACATCATCGTCGTGAAGGATCAGGGCGCTGTAAACGCAGGCTAGTTCAGATGTGTTTTCACCCATTGTTTCTTTTGTTTTTTGACTACTGATTTCCAGTGAATTGAGGCTTGATGGCCTAGAAAAGTGGTACACGTCGCCGGATTTGGCCTTAGCTCGAACAGAGAACGGTGCACCTTATTTCGGTCCGTCTTGCGAAAGAACGAAGAAGGGGACGATTCCAATAATCTTGGGGGTTACACATTCGCAGAGGGAAAATTCATGGAATAAAACTCAGATTAAGTGCATTATTTTGCACACTGATTATTACAGATACTAAGTTATCTGAATTCAAACCTTGAATCAGTGTTTTTATGTAAAATTATGCATTTAATAATATATTATATATTTTTGAATTGATAGCTGATTCTTTGTTCTGCAAGACACCACCTTTATCCCATTTGGTAAGGTCGTCGTACAGCCGCATGCATGCTGGGATTCAGTCGCTGATCTCTGGGCCGGTGGAGTAGGGTACGCTTCGGAGTTGGCTTCGGTAGAATTTCAGCGGCTTTCCACGCGCGCGTTGACCGGGTCATCGTGTCATTATGCGCGTGCGTTGAATATCACCGTCATTAGAGTACGCATAATCACCATACGTACTCGACTCCACAGAACTCTTCTGTGACTCGACTCTCGCTATGTATGTTGAATGTGTACGCACGTTACGACGGATCCCTATGCAAGCGCAACTACTACACTGTACTAGTATATGCGAGAGCCTTGTCCATGTCTGTGGGATACTGGGTGAAAAGGAGACATTAGTTTGCCACAATAAATCAAGTTTCTACCAACTATGTGATCGCTGAAGAGTTTCCATCATGGGAGTTTGGAAATGGAGAAGTAAACCAGATGTGGGAGTGGACGTGTCAGCGAACTGTGCTCTTTTAATTCGTAATTCTCAAAGCCTTTTGACAGCCCTTGTTCTGTTCCTGCACATCGCCACCTCACAACTCGTCATCAATGTGAAGAACGATGGAGGGGACTTGGTCCAAGAAGCCATCAACGCAGACGTCAAACAGGATGTCATTTATTTACAGTTTCAAAAGCTTGATGGCACGCTGGTTAAGATGGTTATAGACTTCAAATCGGTAAGAAATAATCTGCAGGATGGTAATGAATGATATGTTTCATCGAATATCGAGTAAATTATGAGTAGAAACCTATAAAAATGAAATGAAGATCTGAAGATTAGATAAAATTTCTACAAAAACAAAGTCACTACTCTCTATATAAATTTACCTATGCTTCTGCTGTTCTTGACTCTCTAGTTATCATGGTTGAGAGTGCCACAGTGGTCAATTGAATTGGTATTACGATTAAACGTATCTAGAAATAGAATAATGGAATTGAGCTGCGAAATATTGTGCACTTGTGCTTGCTTGTGATGTGTGCTCTGCGCACAAATGTCAAATTTCACAATATTCTCAGACTCGGAGTCAGAGCTTGCAAACATGCTAAATTTTAATTTCAATTCAGTTCGGGAAACCCACTCACAAGGGGGGCCCCTCCTTATAAGTAACCTGCCCCCTTATAAGTAACCCCGTCCCCCTTATAAGTAACCCCCGGGGCACCCCTTATAAGGAGTCTCCACGCTTTTTTGCAATGCAACGCGAAAATGAAAGGACTGCGGCAATTCGCTTGATTATGTCCGTAAAGCTTCACAAGTTTCCTAGTTACTCACGAAATTTGAGCAAAATCGGTTCGAGGCATCATATCTAAAATCATGGATTTAAATGCGATGTCAAACGACCCATGCGAATGCTGAAATGTTTCCCGAACTGAATTCAAGTTGTGGATACCCTAAACCATTGTCTGTCCATGTACCACTTGCATTCTACAGACTTTACAGTATACTCTCCTAGCTACCCTTGTGAGCATGTACTGTTAGCAAAAAACAAAAATAAAAAAACCAAAAAAAAAAAAAACCCTGACCCCCAAAAACAAAACAAACAAACAAAATCTGAACAAAATTTCATCATTCCCCTTCAGCCTTACCATTGGAGCTGGAGTTTGTGTACAATGAATGTACCTCCTGCCTGAAACTGCTACATGTAGCAGAGGTACAAAATCGTTGATGAGACCTCGCAGCCAGTTTCATGGCCTATGGAGTCGGGGAAGAATGATGTTACTGGTGGTACAGCAGGGTTCTCACTAACCCCGGGGTGCTCCTTGTACACAGTTATATACTGTGGAACGCTTTGCGTTCGGCATTCGGGCTGTGTTTGAGGTTCTCACATAGGGTAAATTAAATTACTTGAAGCTGGTGGGAATGCCCATGGTTTAATGTTTTTACACCTCTATAGGGCTCTGGTAAATACCGGTAGATTGGTGTGGGTCTTGCCAAATCATGCTACAGGAGTGTAAGACCTAACCCCCCGGGGCGCTCCTTGTACACGGTTATACTGTGGTTGCGTTGGGGCTGGTCGCAGTTAGATAAGACCTAGTCATGTATTATGTGAATGCTATTATTGTAGGTCACCTATTGGTATAACCTGGTTTTTATGAGGCACAACACTCAGTTGTAGATATTATGTACGATTGTACATCAAATACAGAAAGTTTGAGGAAAGGGACATGCAGTAAGAACTTGTAACTAAATAACCAGGTGTAAACAGGGAATGATTTTCCAACTCAAATTTGATTAGCAATTTCAGCTGATGAACAATATATTTTAAATGGTATCCTGCGCACTTCTCTTCTATGGCAAAAAAAAAAAAGAAAAGGAAAAGAAAAAAAAAAGATAGATTGTATAGCCGTGGTGTAAAGATGCATAGCAAATTTCAATGCGATACTGGGAAAATTATTCCCTGGTAAAGATTTCTTTTATACTCGCTGTGGAGATAATCTTGTCATTTATCTTCCTGTGCAGGAGGTGCGTATCTTCAAGACAATTGTCTTGGGAGAAGAGGAGCGGTTAGAGAGCCAAGTCCGCATTATGTGTTTTGTGACCAAATTTAGCAAGACAGAATTCATCTCATCGGATGCAATGTCAAAACTTCGACAGGTAAGTTGGACTTTCAGGATTACATGATTACTAATTAGAATCTTATGGACTGTTGTGTGCAAGAGAAATTGTTGCAATGCTATTACTAGCATGCATGCTCAAATCATGTTAAAGGACAAGTTCACCTTCATAAACATAAGGATTGAGAAAATGCAACAATATTAGTAGAACACATCAGTGAAAGTTTGAGGAAAATTGGACAATCGATGCAAAAGTTATGAATTTTTTAAATTTTTGTGTTGGAACTGCTGGATGAGGAGACTACTACAGCTTGTGAGTCATATGCGTACAACAGTATAAAGAAAATATAAAAGAAAATTCAACATATTTTCACTTTTTTCGCATAATAAAAGAGCAATTGACTTGCCTCTTTCTAAAGGCAGGGGGAATAATATTACCCATAACATTTATCGGTAACGAGTCAGGGGAATGTGTACTTTTTTCAAAAGATGGAATTTTGTGAAATTCTCTTTATATTTTCCTTATATTGTTGTACGCATGTGACATCTAAGTTATTCATACACTGCAGTAGTCTTCTCATCCAGCGGGTACTGCACAAAAACTTCAAAAATTCATAACTTTTGAACGGATTGTCTGATTTTCCTCAAACTTTCAATGATGTGTTCTACTAATATTGCTACATTCTCTCAATCCTTATGTTTATGAAGGTGAACTTGTCCTTTAATATTTCACTCGGATACAAAGAAGACATCCCTCCCAATGAAGATGATTGTTAACATTCATGACAGTTTGAAGACAAACAAGCGTGGCAGTACATTTATGTGTGTGATTGTCTTACAGAAAAGACCTGTGAACTGGCAAACACAAACTGCTGAGTAATTATGGTTTTCCTTATAGGTACAAAGTGAAAGACTCAGAAAAGATTTGAATTGCATGGTCTACATAATTTTATTGTATGTTAGCAGTGTGAAATACAGTTACTGTACATCTGAACAATTTTGCTGTATGAGGATTTGCTTGGTTAGTGTGAACTGTAAAGTGTCAATATTCAATTTGATTTTGATCTCAACTAAGCCCTTGAACAAAGGGGATTTTTTTTTTTGGTAGGAAAGATTGATTTTATATCTTCATTGTGCTTTATTGAGACACCCCAAAACGAAGCATAACATTTTCAGAGGATATTTGATCTTTCTCAATAGGCGTTTTCACATCAGCGCGATAAAAATCCAAGCTCGAGATATTTTCCAATTTCCCAAGTCAGAAAATAGCGCGCTATTTCGAAACATCGGGCTGATGTGAAAACGCCTATTATGAAATTTCTAGTTAATTCATGCAGAGCTTGAGAGAAATAATTGTGTTGTGACCTTATGCAACTAAACACCATTTGACTCCCATGAACTTGAAATATTTGACAACCCAAGACAGCCCCCCCCCCCCCATCCCCTGTTTGTGGCCCCTGCAGGATTGCCCCTGATTTATTAGATACTCACAGACCAGCAAGAATGTTCCACCTGGGGCAAACCACCACAAACTCTACAGTGCTCAGCAAATACAGCACATGCTTACAGAAAGTGTATTTCTCCCTGATGATTTAGGGCTTTTAAACATTGATTTTGGACAATCATTCATTGTGATGTGATGGTAACCAGCAGAATATATTCATTATACAGTGCACTCCTGTTATAATGAACACGGTGACAACAAAATTCCGCTTACAATGAAATAAAAATCCAGGTCGCAAAATGATCGGCTCTATGTTTTTTATTGTTTATTTGTTTGGTTATAACGGAATTTCGATATAACGAAAGAAAACTGTGGTTCCTGAGGACTTTGTTATAATGGGAGTCCACTGTACCTAAGTCTGATCTACCTCTACATTATTTATGCCATTTGCTTTCTTGTGTTTTTTTTTTTCTTGAGTAGAAAAACCCAGGCACAATTCGCAACCCAGAAGAAGACAAAGGAAGTGAGCTTCTAACCTTTGACCTTAGCATAAACCTGGAGAACGCTGGGAGAATCAGTCCTCACATCCAGGAGACTTGTAAGGAGGCAAAGGGGAACATTTACACTAGGGAGGTGGACATCAAGGCCTGGTCTAAAGGTAAACAATACAAGGAATAGCTTACATTGTGTGAGTTAACACAGAGGTCCCATGGAATAGGATTCTAATGCTATAGTCCTGTGCCTGATAGACAATGACTCTGAGTTGAAATGGTGCTGAAGACTGTTTTAAGATCTAAATATTAAAGAGCAGTGTCTGCCTTCTCTTTGGCATATTGTTGGATCTACCATCAGAATTTTATAAGGAGCTGATTTGATCTCCATGAGATCAGGTAGACTTGAGAGGGTTTGTTTGTAGCTATGGGTTAGTCTCTTTCCAATACCTTTCCTTTTTTGTGTGTGTGTAAGGAAAGGTATGTAGAATGGTAAGGAGACAAAAATGCTAACATATTCTGATTGATTCATAACTCCTAAATACACTGAAAATGATGTTTTATTCAGATCGTACATGAAAGCAAACTGTTGCAGACGTAAATACATTGATGGTGGTTGTATGATAAGATTTACTTCAAAATTCCTTGAAATCTATGACCCCTTTTGAGTGATATTATATCAATGTATTTTCCTTCAAGTAGTCACCTTCATTTGAACTACTTGTGTTTGTAGTATCCATATCAAGTTGTAATATTTTAAGAAAACAAAGTAGTTTCTGTTTTGTAAAAACATAAGCCAGCTAAAGATAAAAAAGAAAAGAAATAGCAAAAATTGCTTGAGGGCCATGAAAACATGGTCTCTGAAAGGGCCATGTGCAAGTGGTCAGCATCCTTTTTTGTACCTCTGTGAAATATTTTTATTAAAGTTCTGTAAAAATCCATTATAAAGATTTTATATTCCGCTCTTTCCTACTCAAAATATTGATAAACAGGCAACAGAGCTGCTCTTCTCTACCCAAAGTGGGCCCATACTGTCAAGGGTACTGGTATAACTTTCTTGATTTCCCAAATGCTGGCTCTGTGTATATATCGAGAGCAACCTGCGCCCACTTCTGCCTAAAATGCTTCCAGTACCCACTGGCTTTGCTGATTTTACTGTTAGTAATTTGATGCAATGTTCTCAGTGTTCATCATTTCTCATGCCATATTTTATGTGTGTCCATGGATTTTCATCGCTGCCTATACCCAACCATGCAGTAAAATGTCCTGTAATGTTGCATTGCACTGTATTGCATTTTGTACTCCGTTTGCCGTTGATCATACATACATGTAAATCAGTCTGAAAAGAGACTGATTTACATGTAACAAGCTACAGTAGCTTTGATAATACACTGCTGATATCAGTCCATAGTGACACTGTTGCCACATGCATAAAGCATGGAGGTACATGTAGGGAGTACTTAGTCTTTCTCAAGACTGGATTTCTAATACAAACGAGATGAGTCGAAACAACAGCTGAAAGCAAGATTGACATGGCTTGATTGAAAACAAGGATAACAGCACTAGATGAAAGTGGCGATAGGGGTTTATTCATCATGTGTTATATAATCCTTTTGACTTTTCCCCCTTTCAGTTTAATCCAATTTCCTCCCTTTAAAAAAAAAAGCCTTAAATATTGATCTGTTAAAAAAAGGAAATTAAGTGGAGAAAACCATAACTTTCTTTGATCTCCACAATGAATTGTTGAACAGTCAACATTTACAGTATCTTTGCTGAAGTTTGCTTCCACTGCATATTGGTTGCCTGTGTAATGATGTCATGTTTGCTTTGTTTCTTTAATTTTAATAGACTAAAAAACTGTGAATTATAATACCTTTTGAGTTGCCATTTTCATTCTGAGTAAACATACCCATGTTTTTTTTTGTAAATTAATTTGTACTTGTGGTTAGTACCATTTTGTATGATGACAGTGTTCTTAATATGATGCAAACTATCTGTGCTAAAAAACATCAGTGAAAGTTGCAACCAGTAAAGTTTGTTTCATTACTTCATCAGTCTTTATCATGAGGAAATGTCTAAATGTATTAGACTAGGCAGTTACTAGATGCCCCCTTAGGGCTAGGATCAAAATTTTGGCCAGTATTCCCATTTCGATCTGCTCTTTGAAAGTGCATGGTCAAATTTGCTACAAACTTGGCAGGTACAGTATTATTGCCAGTGTGATAGAATGTACAAATGGCCATCATGTCCCTCCAGGAGGCCCCTCCCCAAGTTTCCTACTTCTTCTTTGGTAATACAGTCCAACCTCTCCTATCTGGCCTCCCTTTCTCTGGATCTCTCTATCATCTGTATGCGATCTCGTGATGGTTCTTTTTTTTTTTTCAATCTAGTAATTGCGGGATAAGGGAACTCTAGCAAAATTTCTGCACAAACTCACATGGATAGTTCATGTATATTCCCAACATAATTAACATACATTCACATCTAATTGTCCCCGCCGAACGAGTTCGAGCAGGGGACTATGAAACGGGCTCCGTACGTGTGTGTGTCTGTGTGTCCGTCCGTCTGTCCGTCCGTCTGTCCGTCCGTCTGTGCGTCCGTGTGTGATCAAAATGTTCAATTTGCTACTTCTCTGTCATTTATGAGCCAATTTTGATTCTGCTTGCTTTATATGATAGCACTACAAGGGAGCTTTGAAACTGTTACACAGAATTTCAGTTGTGACCTTTGACCTTGACCTTTGACCTATATTGTACATTTTGCTTCAAAATGCTACTCCTTCCCCATTTCTCACCCGATTTTGATTCTGTTTGCTTTATATGATAGCACTACATGGGAGCTTTGAAACTTCTACACAGAATTTCAGTTGTGACCTTTGACCTTGACCTTTGACCTATATTGTACATTTTGCTTCAAAATGCTACTCCTTCGCCATTTCTAACCCGATTTTGATTCCGTTTGCTTTATGTGATGGCACTAGGTGAGGGCTTCAAAACTTCCACACAGAATTTAGACCTTTGACTTCTTTGACCTTTGACCTTGATTTTTTACCTATATTGTACATTGGCTACAAAATGCTACTCCTTCGCCATTTCTAACCCGATTTCGATTCCGTTTGCTTTATGTGATGGCACTAGGTAAGGGCTTCAAAACTTCCACACAGAATTTTGACCTTTGACTTCTTTTACCTTTGACCTTGATTTTTGACCTATATTGTACATTTTGCTACCAAATGCTACTCCTTCGCCATTTCTAACCCGATTTCGATTCCGTTTGCTTTATGTGATGGCACTAGGTGAGGGCTTCAAAACTTCTACACAGAATTTTGACCTTTGACTTCTTTTACCTTTGACCTTGATTTTTGACCTATATTGTACATTGGCTACAAATGCTACTCCATCGCCATTTCTAACCCGATTTCGATTCCATTTGCTTTATGTGATGACACTAGGTGAGGGCTTCAAAACTTCTACACAGAATTTTGACCTTTGACTTCTTTTACCTTTGACCTTGATTTTTTTACCTATATTGTACATTTTGCTACTAAATGCTACTTCCGGCGGGGACATATATTAATGCACCGCGTAATTTCTACATTTCCTTGTTTTCATCTGTTAAAATATCATACATTCAGCCATTCACTGCCCCCAAATCACAAGAACATGGACAGAAAATTTTTATTTGATCAGGGCACAGTACAGGCGATCTTTCGTCGGCAGCTGCATATCACTATAAACATTGAGTCTCCCATATCTGGCCAAATCCCTTATCCGGATGAGTGCCGGTCCCGACATGTACAATATGGATAGGAGAGGTTGGACTGTAGTCTGCAAAAATGCATAGAAGGTGAACTTGCGATACTCCGATGAGTGCTAGACCCACTTAGTCTCTTGTTCTTTGCTTTATTACCGGGTAAAACCATTTTGTGAGGAAGGAAGTTCATGTTTCATCACTGCAATCATTGTCATTGCACTCCAGCACTCAGAGGCACTTCTATCTCCAGGAGCTGTTGGTTGAATTGCAGACATTACGGTCTTTGTGTCATTCTTTCTTTGTTTATCCATCTGTAACTCTAATCTGTGTGTGCCAGGTGTGGAACAGCATTGCGATCCATGGGGATTTGGTGTTCATATTTTTGTGCGTGTGTTTCTACATTGTACCTTCCTGATGATATGTGAGCAAGTTTTTTGAACCCTGGCCTTGATATTTAGGGTCAATCCCTGATTCAGTTTCAGAAACAAAAGTTTGTACCATAGTTCGCACACATTTGCTTTCTGTTTTTATTCAGAGAAGTACTCTCTTTTTTTCCTTTTATTGAAACAGGAGTACAATGTGTAGTGAAGTTTACTTCCAGCAAATTATATTTGTAGTCCATTTTCTCCTGCACCGTTTAACCCGTTGAGGATGAGTCCGGATTATACTCGGGCAAGTGTCAATGGGAAATGCGTGTTGTAGCAAAATCAGCTCGTCCTCAACAGGTTAAAAAAGAAAAGGATGCCAGTATTACAGTACATCTCAATTGTATGTTGTGATGTGTCTAAGCTACTATGTACTTCTAACACTGCAGAAATGAATGGCATTATCTCGTCTCTATCAATGATTAATTGTTTGCAGCCAAAGAACTCTTTTATTTTTAATTGCTGAATTGAACATGCTCAATTTTTTTTTTCTGCTGACAAAAGATTTTGATATCATATCCCAAACATGCACTTGCTCTTTACATTCATATTTTCAACTTTTTCTCCATTGTATCTGCAGCTAAGCATGGGAATGATACAACATCTATTAATTATGTACTCAAATTTGCATCAGTATTCTATATGAAGAAAAGCCTTGCAAGCTATACCCATCTTGCACAATCCCTCCTGTCTAGTCAAATTGTCATCTATCCCATTTCATACTTGTAACCTCTATCCGTCGCACACCTCTGACTGACATAAAAAAAGCTCTTTCCTATCTGCAATATATTCCTCTCCAGAACTTATAAAACAACTGATCCATGCCTGTCAAAATTGCATGCAAATTATATGATAGTGTAATTAGTTTATGAATATGATCTGAATTTAAAGTCTACTTTACTTGGCTTTGTCATCTTACAATTTCTTATTCAAATTAGTGAAATTCAGGAGGTCGTAGGTTCGAATCCTGCTCGAGTATGTACGCCCATGATTTTTTATCATGGCTACTACTAAAACACTGATCAATTAAGTGCTTATTTACGTTGATGTTGGGCAATTTGTCAATCAGTTGCAATTGCAATTTCTTTGTTCATTATTTATTTTTAGTGTTCATATTTCTTTATTACTGTAAGAACATCCAACTTAGCCACTTGATTGCAAGTTTTTACCCCGTATTTGATTTTTTTTTTAATTGCAAGTTACATGATTTTGACTGAATCAGTGTAACAGTTGTAAGCCTATTTTCACTATAATTAATCAGAGGTTTGTTAGTGTACACATCTCTTTGTACACCGTAACACCGTAACTCATAATGAATACATTGTTCCATCATTATCTCCATCCCAATGTTGTATATCTTTGTTCTGTGAAAGTCTTTCTAAATTATTACAAACCTTTGACTGAGATGGAAAGATATGTAGAACTCTTGCTACAATGTAGAATTATATACTTCAGAGTACATTTTGTCAGTAGCCTGTCAAACAAGCCTACATAACTCAGAGCCATGTGTAGTTAATGTGTGCCCTGCACTGACTACTGCTGCTCCTTTTCCTGTCTCTTCTCCTTTCAAAAGCCTCTGATCTGGGAAGTTGACCCCTGTCCTAGTCTTGGGTCCAGTCTCCACTGCTTTTGTGTACATTGCATTTTATTCAAGATTTCAAACCTACTCTATGTCAGCACACCAGTCAGGCTGTTTTATTGTCCGTGTAAGGAGAGTTAGCAGGAGAGGAAGAGAGGGATGATTTGTCTGTATTTGAATAATTGTTTTGTGTAAATTGTAAGCCTTTTTTTGGTAATTGTTTATTTTATCATCATTGTTTTTTTGTGTGTTATTTTTAATTGAATTGTGCATGTGATCATACAAGGTTGTCAATGATCAGCCTGCTTTTTTATATCACTGTGGAACATAAACATGCATGCCATAAGTTTCATGTATTTACTCAATGTGCAGACATTCCTTGGTTCATACCGTAGTCTTTTGTCATTGCATTCTATCATTTTTGATGTTCAATCATTTTATAGTTTTGCTGTGAAAGGGTAATCATTTGTCACCAAATGCTAATTTTTGCAATTTTGCTCAAGACCAGCATTGCTGTAGACGCCTGGCACGGTGCTGTTGATACCAAGAGGCCATAGATTTGTGCATACTATTTGTATCAAATACTGCTTTTGATTTGTGAAGCTAATAATCAAACTGTATTGATAACTTTGTGTGGTGTCTGATTCCTACAGGTTCCAACCTGACCTACACATCTCTCATGAATGCAGTCCAGGCCCTACCTAGCTCTAGTTCCAGGCCCAGCTGTAGCACCATCCAAGACGTTCGGCTCCCCTGTACCTGCCGCCTGGAGGTCTGCATCGGCTGGTACCCGTGTGGTCTCAAGTACTGCCGTGGTAGGGACTCGGCGGGGAATGTTGTCAGCTACCGGTGTGGTATCAAGACCTGTAAACGCTGCCACTCTTTTGACTACCATGCTGAGCAGAAACAGCACTGTCTGTGGGATGAACCCTAGCCTGGAAGACAGAATGAGCCATAATGCATTTTTGGTAAGATGTCCATCACCAAGTACAGTCCTTCCTTGGTAATATTTTGTGATAGTACTCTTTAAAAAAAAAGTTTCCATTTTTTTTTCTTTTTCAATACTAAATAGTCTTACTTACTTACAGAATGTGGTTTGTATTTTGGATTTATATTTCAAATCATTGTTGACTGTTGTATGTTGATTAGGATAGCTACCTGCTCTCATTTTGTATCACCATCTCTCCAGTGAATTTTGTTTTGTCCCTTTCAGATTTTAGTTTTTTAGTGTGAATAGTCCTTTGTAATTGAAGAATCTTTGGAGTGCCCTTTAATAGTGTATTTCATGAGGGCTTCTATGATGGATATGATAAAACTTGTGGTATGACAAGGAACAATGTACTAAAATTCTACTATACTTAGTAGAGGAAAGGGGTATCCTTAGTCGGACTTAGTCCATTCAGTAGTTTATATTTTTAGTCAGAATTGCTTAGAATCAAAATTCAGTATCAGACTACATAGAGCTCAGTTTATACCTTCTTCCTGCTAGTTGGTTTGAGAGATGTTCAGTTCACTCTGACTCCAGTCTTCAGAGGATTGTCAGTTCACCATTGAAACTTATCAATATTGTTTTGTTTTGTTTTGTTTTGTTTTTTGGGATTTTTAGGTTGACATGTGCATACAACTAAGGAGGTCATCCCTGCAACATCTAGAGTGACAACCTGCTTTATATGGAGGATAGCTGTGTATAAACAAGGGCGGATCCAGGAATTCCGTAAAAGGGGAGGTGCTTTTACAAAACAAAAGGGGGGAGGGCACACGCCCCCATTTTTTCTTCTTTTATTTCTTTTGTTTTAACAAAAAATAAAGAGGGGGCGCGCGCCCGGTGCGCCCCCCTCTGGATCTGCCACTGATAAAGGTGCTATCTTGTTGGTGTACATAGCAGTAGCTGAACATTGCTATAGAGTGATAAAGAGAAAGACTACTAGACTTGGACTGTAAGCTTCTACTTTGGAGCTGCATGGATGATCTGCAGAGTACTCTATTGGAAAGTGCCTTGGATGTTAACAAAGACAGGGTTGTACTAGTGATATCTGCACTGGTATGGCAAAGCACAGCAAATAACAAGGACAGCATGTGACATGTGTATCAGTGTTTGAAATCATTTACGATTAAAAAGGGAGAGTGTTTCACACTAGCATTGTTGCCAGCATAGTGCAAGTGAAATCTTGTGTAAATTTAGTTTCGATGACCATGACTGGAGATTGGAGTAGGATGTAAGTATTTCTATGCACCTTGTTTCAGACACATCTGTTAATATGAGGCTTGTAAGAATGATTGCTTCTTATTGATCATATGCATGATATTTCATTTTGTTCTGTAGATTAGGACACAATTGATTTTTGATCGATAAAAAAATTATAACTGAAGCAAACTCTTCAACCATGTTCTTCATCCTAAATATGGCACAGCGTGAGAAAATAAGAATGTGTTCAAAAAGAGATTTTATGCTTCAATATGAATAATGTAATTTCATGTGAAGCTGGCAGATGAACACAGCTTCAAAATTCTTAACTGAAAACTGGCTGCCATTGCACCACAGTCTTATAAGTGCTTTATGATTTCAGCATTAAAAGTTCCAGGTAATCTTGATTATGACGATTGTGACAATTGTATGTTTGAAAAAAATATCAAGTTTAAGTCATTTTAGAGCTTGAATTTCATGCTGATAGTTTTATCTACTGCGCAACTGGTAGCAGTACTGTAAAAGTGGAAATTTTTGCAGTGTCAATTTTGTTTTTTTCATTTTACACAACATGAAACTAGCACAAAAAAAAGAAAACCTTTTTCTTTTCGCTTCTCATGTTGATAATTCATCTCTCTAACTCTGCGGAATTAAAAGCACATTATATTCATTTTCCCAGCTTACGTATTAGAAAAAAAAATTACACTTTTACACTACAGTGAAGCGTATAATCATGGTACAGAGCATGTCAAATCTTCATTTACTTGTCAACTTGTACACATTAATCACGTGTACCTGGGTGAAATAAAACTACTTGCCACACAACCTCTCAAATGTCAAAATTACTGAAAATTACTTGAGATCTTTGAATGTTCTCAACACTTTCTGTTCAGCTTAATATGACAAGGAAGAACTTGAACAAAGTTAGCTCTATAGTTTAAGCTAGGTCAGAGTTGTGGGTGTGAAGATTTTTACAGTATGGCTTTTATGAGCTCTAAACCAACTGGTTTGGTCAGCATGACTTTGAAATGTAATATATACTAAGTGTGGTGATAAGAATTACCTAGTTACTCTCTGTAATATGTGTGCAGAAAATATTTTTGTATATTTATTACCATGCAAAGTGAAGGACTGATCATACAAGTGTATTGTAAATCCATGGATTTTTGTCATGTACAATAATGTATATAATGAAAGGTTTTGTCAACCTTGGCTTGGACATGGTTACATCAAATCATAACCCATCTGTACAAAAAGTTGACAACTATTTACTATCAATAAACAGCTCATTACAGTTTTGCACTCCATGTAGACTTTTCTCCTTCTTATGAAATGTACTTGCCACTTTATACCAATAAGATATCAGACAGCATCTTTCAAACTGCAGTAAACTCTGCACAACAGGAGTAGGTTGGCCATCTTCTGTCTTAAGGTATGCATGACACATTCTGGTCATAGAATTCCGTAAACCTTGAAACACTTCTATGTTTGACTTTGACTGTTACCTGACTTTGTGGTATAGAGTGGACTGTTTATCTGTGTGCTGATTTCTCCTTAAAAAAAAAAAAATAATAGTTAAAAAATGCTCATTGCTTATAATTGGGCTAAGAATAACATGTTGGCATTTGTAGGACAAATATACATTTTTTAAATATTGTGATTATCTTGTCCCTGAAAATATTGTTGAAGAGTGTGGATTGTCCTGGGTTGAGTTGTTACCTAGAGACTTGTAAATACATCTTGTAGAAGAAAGCATTATAACAATTTCTACCCTCATACCACTAACAACAGTGATGATGATAGTAACAATAATACTACATATTGTATAGCAATATTACTATCATTATGTAGCAGTGATAGTTCATGTAATGAGTGATATTTGTGTGAGCGGAAGAGTACAATTTTGTTCACTTGAGTTTTAGAAAACTTGTGTCATATGGCGACTTGAGAAAACTATAAAAGATATTTGAGGAATGTACATGATTTCCTCTCACTACTAAACCACTATAAAGTGTGCTGTACTCTGGTACATGTTACAATGATGTCAAATGCCATAATTCAGTTGAAATCATGGCTGATATTAGGAGGACTTGGAATAGAATGCTACCAGCTCTGAAGGGTTCGTATCTATCTTCAGATATACAAATAAATGTTTATGAGTGCAATGGACAGAGTATTTCACGAAGTGAAAGATGAAATGATCTATTCGGTGAGGCGCAGTCGAGTTGAATGGATCAAACAGTTCATCTTTCACCGAATGAAATATTCTGTCCATTGCACGAATGAAAAACATCTAATATTGGTTTTATATAACACCTACATTGTATAATAGGTACTTGTCATTTGACTCTTCATGAATTTAGAAATGAGAGAATGTGCGGAGTCTGAGATTGAGAGTGCTCACTGAGCGCTTTATGCTAGTGCACCTTCACACACACACTGCTGCAAACGCAAGCATTTCACATGCATAGTGTGCTGGGCTCTCGGCATGACTGCAATGGAGCAAATCGTATGGATCCAAGATTGCACGGTAAATGGAGCCACAATTGCACAAATGATGATGTTATAGTAAATTGGGACAAATGATCAATACAAACAACCAATCGAATGACAAGGACCTATCTAGTACTCTAGGTGTTACACAAATGTATAATAAATGATAAATCACAGCTACAGCATACAGTACTCCATGTAAGTCTGAATACAGAAGCCACAAGAATGAAATGAAACCAGAGAAACTGGAGCAGGTGACGTTCAGTACCATGTATTGTAGATGAAGATCACAGTCAAATGAATCAAATTTTACTGTCTTCTATCATTTTCATCTTGAATGAAAACAAAATGACATGTCACCATCATTTAGAAGATCTTCACACTTTCAGTCATTTATGACTAAAATATAGGGGATCACATTATTGGGAATATATGCACAAGAAAGATGTTTTCTTTATAATACTGCCTGGCTATCATGGGTCATTCTAGGATAATATCCACTACATTACACAAAGCGATAATCCCTCCTCCACCGTTAACTCTTATGTGCCACATTCGCACACCTAACTCTGTGGACGGCATGCCAAGTTCGCATATTCTGCTCAAACGCACAAACCCACCCAAACTGATTGATAAATCACCAAATGCCACAGTACAATGAAAGTGTTTCTCGCAGTTCGTTCCTTTCGCACATAGCTTGCAATTTATGTGGTGATTGACTAGCAAGCAGTGTTCCCTACTATATTTGCATATAAATTCTAAGTTGTTACTGTTTTATGTGCAAAAGTCATGCCTTTACAGAAATGTAGCTACTGGGCATTTGAAAGAAAAGCAATCATAGATTTGTAATACAATTTACATCAGAGCAAAGCCTGGTATTTCCTTTCAGATTTTGCTCACTGTATGTCCAATTTGACAGAAACTCATAAAAGTTACACAGATTTAACCCTAACTATGCCGGGGGGGGGGGGGGGGGGGGCCTCCGAGGCCCCCCCCTCGACGTTCCGCACGATGTATCGCAATCGCAAAAAGCTATCGCCGCGACGTTTCATGACTTTTTTCTTTCAAGTCTCCCGCATCTTTTGACACCAAATTTGCGACGCCCGGGCGCGCGTTCCGAAGTTACGCATAAATATGTACATGCATGTCAGACCAAAAATTGCTCAAAAACGTCAATTCGTGTACAATTTCAATGCAAACTGTGCTTACTGGCAAATTTCATAAAAGCATGATTATTTTGGTGTTTTAATGATTAAAATCAATGAATATCATATTTTCTTGTTCGGAGCGATGTCGCGGACAAATTTCATCGAAAAAACAATGAAAAACATAAAGTCGAAAAAACAAGGAAATACATAAGAAATTCAAAAAAACAATAAAATACTTCAGAATTTTTTCTGATATCACTATTTTTTTAAATTACATTTGCTAAGGACACTAAAATGAATATTTACACAAAAAATGTGCCTGTTTTGAGCTTTTTTGTGTGATTTATACCAAATAGTTTGATTTTATGCATCATCATGCATAAATTAGCATAATTTAGCATAAATGATGATTTTTTGAAAAATTAACTTCATGGTACTTTAGATTACATCATAGGCAATGTGTGTGCCGAGATCTGGAGGGGGGGCCTGGGAGCCCCCCCCCCCCCCCGGCTCTATCAACTACCTAAATAGCCCGGCCTAGTTAGGGTTAAAAATAGAATGTTTTCTCAAAGCCTGACTATGATGGTGTCTCAGAATAATGTGGCACACAGGGTTTTTCCACCATGGCACATAGAGAGTTAATTCACAGACATCACATCTAGGGGAAAACACACTCTTTGATTTACATGTATGTGGTCAAACAGTTAGCCTATGCCATTCCTGACTACTGAGAGAGCCTGGGACAATTTGTGATTTTGAAATAACAAGGTCAAATATCCTGTATCTATTCATGAGCCAGAAACACTGGTATAGTTAACAGGAGTTAGGACAACCAGATAGTGATTACGACAGTGAAGAGTCTATAGGGGCAATGTCTTCAGGTTTCTAGGATTTTAGTTTATTCAGCATCAGAATTTTGAGGTGAGAACATTTCACTACTTCAACGATAAACATTTAACAAATATTAAGCAAATGAAATAACCTAACTTCATGAAATATCATTTAAGGTATAACATTTTCATCCATGCCCTCATGACAATGTGAATTAAATTAACTAGCCTCGGGTGAGTATGAAGATATTGGTAAAGGTAATTCCATGATGAATACAATGGGCTTTTCTGCACACTCAAGAGGTAAGAAGAGTTTCCATGAATTAACAAAGAATAATTATTGATAACACACAAAGGACATTGGACTCTGTGACATCAAACTAAACTTGAATAGCTCTTCGACAATGACCAGTCAGCTTCAGCAAATCATTTGATTGAGATTAATCACAAAACTCTAAATTCTATGGCCCCTATAATGTAATTCAGAAGTAGTTTGGTGAAACATGAATAAATATGCTTTCATCTTGCCTAGAATATTAGCAATGTAGAACCAAAGGGCTACAATGTTGCCGTTCCCATCAATTAAGCTGTTGTTTGAACTATTTGTAAACTGCATGGAAGGTTTGAAGGGAAAATGATCTGTCACTTTCCTAGATCACATGAAACCTTGTTTTATTGTCTTTTTTTCCCCTTTTTTTTTGCCATACAAACCAAACAAGCCTATGTACAAATTGCTCAGACATGTAAGTGCATACTGTACATATTTACAGAAACTATTTACTCTGTACAAATGGAGTTGGAAGTTCTCACTGATAGGAGCCAAGATTCATGCGTCTCTTGTGCTGTGGTCTGGAGTTACGATTTCTACCCATGTCATTTTACAGCACCATGCCAAGCTTGCTTATCCATGCAGTGACCAGCACCCCTACATAGCTATACACATAGACACTGACACCAGTCTTGCCATACTGGGCATGGACATTTACAGCATCAACGATAGTTTGCAGCCATCAACGTTTTTAAGTCTCGACAGAATACATGCCAGCACTGCTGTTGACGAGGGAGACAAAACATTTTCCAAGAGCTCGGGTCTTGATTGCTGTGACTGGTGTCCACGTCCAGACTCAGTTTGTTTTCTGGTTTCAGTGATGGTTTCTATTCAGCGGGCTTTTCATGTTTCAGGAGCATGTTACACTAGAACAGAGTCTGTTCCTGAAGACTATAGCCATAGACAAGGACTGTTTAATGGACCGATCCCACCTCACTCTCAGCCAATCAGAGGGCTCTATCCCACCTCACTCTCAGCCAATCAGAGAGCTCAATCCCATCTCACTCTCAGCCAATCAGAGAGCTGATTTTAATCCGAGTCATCCCTGTATCGTGACCGTCGGTGTTTTGTGCTGCGTCCTTCCTTGGCCTTTCCTGTACTATTCGTCTTCTTGCGTGACTTGCCTTCATTTCTGGAACCTCCTAACAAGGGATGGGTTTCTAGCATACATAAAAACAAAACAACAAAATACAATGGTTACATCTTCCATAAAAGTCTATGTTTACTTTTCATGATATTTAATTTGAAGAGAAATCAACTACAGTAGTCTAAAATGGGATGCAAGACACTCTAGATCATGTCAACAAACAAAATGACACTCAGATATACAGAAGGTTATGTCAGCTGCAGTATACCAGCACATATATTGGTTTGAGGGACTGCCATGATCATGACATTATTTTTCTTTGAACTATCATAATGGTATTAACGTAATTTCCAGTCTTCAAATCCTAACACACTTTTCGTTTCTAATTAAACATAATATACTATATAACATACACAATTACACAGAATATTTGTATTACATAATTCTACACAAGGTTTCCTTATACACAAGACTTTGTAAGAGAAACGTGGAGTATACCTCTGGGAATTTCTTCTATTTGCACCAAAGCTTTGGAAGCCTGCTCCTTGCATGACAAGAAATGTAACACATGAAGAGATGGTCAAAGTTTGGAGGATCAGAGTTTATGGGGTCAAAGTTCATGGGGTCAAAGTTTATAGGGTCAAAGTTTCTTACCATCTGTTGGAGCTCCTTTCAAGCTGATGTCATGAGTTTTCAACTTGCGTTTCCTTGGAGACACCAGAGATGGTTCCTGGGGGGCGGGGCGTTTTGGAGCTTCTGTTGGGGGAGGCTCGTCAGTCTGAATGGACGGAGTTAGAACAAAACTAAAAGTCATATCTGACTACAGTGAGTCTACAAGGAATGCAGGTATTCAATATGAAAAGTATCATAACAGATGAAAACTGGCAGAAGATACAACAGTATTTCAAAGGGAGTCCATGGATTACATAAATTTTGACTGAATAGATGTTAATGACATACATAGCATATGTTAACAGACACTGAATATAATGCATGTTGGCACATGCATATGCAACATATGCATATTTTGTGTTTGCTTTAGTCCATGGAATAAACTTTAAAAAATGGATTAGATTTGAATTCAGGCTGATAAGTTTACATCAATACCAACAATCTTTATAGAATCAAAGCACATGAAAACGAGGCACTAATATCACCATTAGGAACTACTTAAGCGAAATCCTCATTTATTTCTTTTGTCACTTCCAAGAACATAAAAATTGTTTATCCAAAAAAAAAAAAAAAATAAAGATATATTTCTACCACATTTCAGAATATAAATTCCACTGAAGGCTCCCTAAAGAGCAAAATTTAGCATTTACTGTAACTACCACTAACCAACAGTCATAGTGTATGTTCAGTGGAAAAATACACAGTAAACAGAACTAAAATGCTGCAGATTTCTTTGCAAACATAAGATGGAATGTGTCCTGGTAGTGACCAGCTATCCTGACATGTTGACTAAAGGGAAAAATGCTGAATAATACCGGTTTTTGGAAAAATAAAAAAGCATTTCAATACCAATATAACAATGAACCAATGCTCTCTTACATGCACTAGGTGATTAGTTAAAACTGTCTACTGCCCTCTTTGTCAATGATCATTAAGTTTACAGCATCTCATCAATTTGGTCCAATGTCTAGCTAACTTACTGGATCAGTGTTAGGGCCCCAGGTATCCTCCGTGTCCTCAACATCCGGTGCTGTTGGTAGGTAGAGGAGAACATCCTTAGGTTCCTCCTCCTCATCACTGACATAAAAATGTTAAACACAAACCAAAATTCAACTGGATCAGTCTAATCTCACAGTAGGTTTACTTTTGCTCTATACTATTTTTTTAAACTACTTTTTTAACCCCTTTATGACGAGTCCCAAGTATGCTCAGGCAAATGTCTGTGGGAAATGCGTGTTGTAGCAAAATCAGTCCATCCTTAATGGATTAATGAAGGATGCTAAAGCAGTGAAAGAGATGATATACTTGTCTAAGAAAAGAAAACATAATGTCTAAATTGAGTATATTTTGTTCTCCATGGTAACAACTTTTTTAATCATTCACAAATTAGAGTGATTAAACTTTTTTTTTTAGGATGAATGGGAAAATTGAAGCAGGATGGACTGAGTCTTTTCACTATCAAAAAATACAGATTGATTATTCAATCAATCTTTCATGGTGATAATGTATTATTCTCTTACCTGCTGATGAATGCCGCTATGGGTTCGACGGATGTCACATCCACCTCCTCATCTTCTACATTGTTGATTTCTGTGGCAGACAGTGGGTAGGAATCACAGAGGTTAAACATACACTGCCTATAGAGGGCGGACTATGTAATATGTTTGTGATCACTAGGAAGGTCGGAGTGCCCTACTCAGTAATGGCGGACTTCTCTCTGCGCGCTCACAGAACAATTGTACAGGGTGTATGGCTAGTAAGCATTCTACCACCTACTTAACCTTTTGAGTAAGAATGCACTGATGTTTCATGGTTGGCAAGATACAAGTGTATAATCTGAAAATGTAAGAAGGTACTGTTTACCATTGGAAGCAGTGATTTCAAAAATGTTTGAGTTATCACATTTGGTGCATATGTGTAGGTCAGGTGTATCACAAAATATCCTACCATAAAAAATTTTTGAAATAAAGACTGGAATGTATTAAAGGAGATATCACCATTCTTCTCATTAAACCATAACTGTAGACAGTTTAGTCTGGAAACAATTCTATTATAACTATTATTCACATTTTGTATATTTAACAGCGCTTAACATTTATTATACTGATTAACTTTTTTATGCTAGTTGTTTCTAACCCTAACTCATATTTTACAAGCATTTTGAAGTGCTAAAGCTGGGATTTTGTTTCATCTGCAGTGAAGTCTCAAGCACTTCATCTACATTAGTACCATAGATTCTCAACATGGAAGAGGCTTTATATCATCTTGAAATATCATTCCCATGAGGAAAAAGGCATGTTATTCATTTCAAATATTTCCATAAATGCAGAAATGAAAATACTGGAATATGTCCACTGTAGACTACATGTTCCTCTTTCTCCCATGCGATCAACAGAGAAGAGATTCTAACTACCAGCAGCAGAATGGTGTACATCTTTCACTTAACCTGTTGAGGATGAGATGATTTTGTGATAACTCACATTTCTCACAGACACCTGCCTGAGTATACTTGAGACTAGTCTTCAACCGGTTAAAACATAAACTTGGTAGAGAAACTGACCCTAGTCTGTCAGCTCTCTGGGCACTCTAAGGGTCAGGGGTCATGGGCAATTACCCCAGACCCTTCACCTGACCCTAACGCTAATCCTAAACCTAATCCTAACCCTAACCCAAACTCTGACCCTAAAACCTAACCCTTACCCTAAACATTACTCTAACCATATCACTAACAAGTATTTAGCCCGGGGGGAGGGGGGGGGGGGAGCATAAATTGCCCTAATATGAGGGTTAGGATCATGTCAAAAGGGTTTCAGATCTCTTCTGGACAGTGTTTCATGAAACTTGTCAGTCACTGACAACTGTTTTAAGCTACTAAAATTCTTGCATCTGATTTGCTGGGAGCAAATTTGTCAGTGAAAATCACTGATGGAACACTTGATCAAATGTCCCCAGATTTCAGTCTAAATGAAGTGAAAACTGACGTCATCCCCTCACCTGTCGGATCCTCCACCGACTTGTCCTCATCCTCGACGTCGAACTCACTCTCCCTCTCCTCATACTCCACGTTCTCATCGAGCTCCTTGAAGTCTGGTGCGTAGGCGCTCCAGTTTTCCTGAGATGTGTCATGGAGAAAACATCAGTGAGGGAACGGTGCTGACACAGAGAGCATTGAGAATCATTTCTTAAAGGACAAGTTCACCTATATGTGTGTTGATTGAGTGAAAGAACAATATTAATAAAACACATCAGTTTAAAGTTTGAGGAAAATAGGACAACCTGTTCAAAACTTATAAATTTTTGAAGTTTCAGTGTTGCCATCATTGGATGAGAAGACTACTAGAATTTGTGATGTCACATGTGTAGAATGATATGGCGAAAATATAAAGAAAATTCAACATATTTTCACTTTTCATGCATAGTAAAAGAGCACTTATGCCTGTTTCAGAAGGCAACTGGCATAATTTCACTCTGAACATGACATCAAAAACTCACCCATTAAGAATAAACATCAAGGTATCTTCAGACTCGATACATCTGACCTCACAAACGATGTTAAGTCTACTCAGACTCAGTCTAGTACATAGGACATTGTATACAGGAAAGTCGTAAATCGTTGCAATACGTCATTACACATGGATTTTTCACAAAGGGGTGCAAGAATTCATCATTCAATTCACTTCACTTCAATGCAATTCAGAGGTTATCTTTAATATCACACAAATTTCATTACATACAATCATTATGATACTTGGTGATGAACATTACTTACAACTTGATTCTGAGCCCACACTGAAACCACACCACTTGAGACAGAGGCTATGATTGGTCGAACAGGATGCCAGACAACGTCCAATAGGAGCTCTCCTCTTGTCCCATGCAGGATTTTGACCAGGGAACCAAATTTCTTTTCCCACAGATACAGAGCATGCTGTTTGGCCGAACCTTGGATTATTTGAATAAAGAAAGAACATTGGATCAATAAATGTCTTCAGTTTTGCTGCCAATATGCTACACAAACTCATTCAATACCGAACTATGAAATGACTCTTTAGGAGTTTGTGTATACAAATATATCTGGTGTATATTCATTTAACAGAACAATGCTTGACAAAATTCACAAGTGTGCAAGAATATTGATTGGAGCTTGACATGAAAATAGATTACTGGTGCAATAAATCTCAAGTAATGTGCAGTTTATCTTTTTCATTCATTTCATTTTTCATACTGCATACTTTATTCTGCCAGTGAACACTGACTCAGCACTGTGTGATGTCCATAGGCATGCATGTGATGTACACAACACTTGAAAATTGGTCATTTTATCACGAAAGAAAGAAGTGTGTGACTGTTTTGTAATATTGTTGTTACGTCTGGCACTGAAGATACAGAGCAGTGGGTCTCCCGAATCTCACCTCCAACGATGTACTCGCCATCCCCAGAGAAGCAGCATTTCTTCCATGGTGTTCTGTTCACCAAATCCTGCAGCTTTTGGATCGGTTCTGGTTCACCATTCTTACCACAGGCTAGCACCTCCCCACTCTCATACACCCTGATGATACGATCTGCTGAGTTCACTAGGAAACAACTGTGGGTAAAGCGGAGGGAAATGAGTTTCCATAATGCTGCTCAAGAACATTTCAAACCTTACAATGAAAATAAGGTTGAAAGGGAGTACATGTACTGTATTAGGATTTATTACAGCTACACATTATATCTTCATATTCAAAGTTTGATGACCTCAAATCCATGCTGCAATTATGGTAACTGGGACATTTTGCCCACAGCATAGAAGTATCCTGAGGGCATACATGAATAGCAATACTAGTAGCAAATGGTGTCACTGAATTATCTACAACATTCAGACAAGTTATGGTGTTTGTTTGTCATTTTCCATCTGAGAAGATGGCTGGATAGCCCATATTCAGCTACGTTAAGCTGGTCTTCCATGGGGTCCAGTTGGATGTGAGGCGGGACCACTTCACCGGGTTAAACACCCTGCTCTTTGCGATGAATGAATGAAGCGGGATCTTTTACGTGCACGAGTTGTGACTCTCTCACACACGGGACCTCCATTTTATGTCCTATCCGAGGACCAGGGTGTTATGCCTCTTGCTAGAGGGGATGGTCTGATTACACACAATATTGCTCAGTCCAGACTCGGGTTCGAACCCGAGTCAGTTAGGTCGGAGGCAGACGCGTTACAGACTCAGCCAACTCACCGCTAGTTATGAGCAGTTGAGTGTGCCTCATTTCATCACAGGGAGGATATTAAAGGAGATAGTCATAATCAGATCAACTCTTTACTCACTTTCCTCTACGGGCAAACTCAATGGACTTGATAGCTGTAGTGTTACTGGTTCCTGTAGTAACCTTGAAGGAAGCAACCAGCTTACGAGTTTCAGAGTGAATCACAATCACCTGCAGAAAAAGACAAATATTGGGACAATAACAAAAAGACTTTAACCCGTTGAGGACGGTTTGATATTGCTACAAGGCGCATTTCCCACAAACACCTGCCCGAGTATACTCGGGACTCGTCCTCAACGGGTTAAATAAAGAACAATACGTCACAAACATTGAAATAATGACAGGATAGAATCTTTTCACTAATAGAGTATATGCCCATCAAACCTTGTTTTAATGATGGTCGATCGTCATCCCTAATGGTACGTACACTCCGGAACGACCGAAGTTTGTGCATGCAATTGCGCAATGCCAGACTAACGAGTGGGACAATGCTGCCACCGACACACGTGTGTGTGTGTGTACGAATCATACACAAACATTGTCACCGCGAGCTGTGGTGATTGGAGGAGAGATGCCAGAAGATGCGTGGCTCTTTCGGCCTCTCTTCATGGGCATGCGCACTGAGAGTTTGCGTCCATTCGGAAGCTCTCGTGGCTCGCTCGGACAGCCATTTTGGATCAGGAGATTTGTAGCACAGAACTCTTGTAGTCTAGCATGTTGTTCGCTGACCCAATGAGCCAATGCTATTCTCATTCGGGGTCACTACATTTGATACAGAATGGGGGAGGCAGCATGTTGCGTTCGTCTCCGTGCCGCACAAACCACTCGCCACGATTGTGTGTCTTTAATGTATGTGTGTGCTTGTTTTTCTTTAATCAAGAGCACGTCTTGGCTGACAGATAGAAAGCTGTAATACCAAGGCATTTAAACAAAACAAAATGAAACAAAAACAGTGAAGAGTCTGTCAAGATTCTGATTCATGTTCAGAGGATATTTTACAATTTCCATGGTTATATCCTGATATGCAAAACTCCTGATTTATTATCATTTGCAAATATACTGAAGAAAACTTCTGAAAAAAAAAGTACTTTTCTATAATAACAACAAGAGAAAGGAAAGCTTGCATCCTGCATGAGTGACAGAGAAGAAAAAATCTCAATCTGACAAGAAGATTACAGAGAAACACACCCACCTTTCCTTTGGCATTTCCAGCATAGACATGCTCTCCTTTCCGATCAAATGATGCAACTATGGTGGTGTCAAACTGGAAAGAGTAATGACAGAGAGAAATAAAATGTCATAATGAACGAAAATATCTAATATCTTAGGAATAAGCATAGCCCACTATGTAATCAGTACAGGTATATTTAGGGTCATTCAGAATAAAACATTTGTTTGAAAGTCATTCAAAGTGAAAAAAGAAATTGAGTCAGAAAAATGATACATTAAAATCAGTCTTCCACATGGACTTGCTTGTATGATATATCATTGACTGTCAGCACTTTCCTTCTTTAATAAATATAATTCAAGAGGAGTTCAAAGTTTATTTGGTGAAAATTGGTTTTGGAATGGCTGAGACATCCAAAACAAAGTAAAACAAAGCGATCATAATAAAAGGTGGGTTCCACCGTTTAATAGGATTGCCTGTTTTGGATATCTCAGCCATTTCATGACCAATTTGCATCAAATAAACACTGAATTCCTCTTCGAATTACATGCTCTTTCATATTTCACAAGAGGTTTCTCACTATCTCACCCAAAAATGTTAGAAACCTGAAGTTATGCCTCTACCAAAACTATACGATCCCTTTAATGTATGCACCATGAGACAATACAATCTTCCTTTATAGCAAACTTAACATCATGCTCTGTATACAGAGCAACATTTTTGTGTTCACAAACTGTCTCCACACCACCTTTACTCAGATCTATATCTTGACTTTGAAACATGAGACCCTGAGTGTGTGAGTCACATGACAGGAATGGGGAAACTCACATCATCATCCAGAGGTACCACGTTGTACGATCCGTCAAGATCCAGCAACACAGGGGCGTACTTGAGAGGGCACACCAGGGCCTTGCTCCTGTAAACCAACACCAACACAAACACTGAGTCTTTGCTTCAGACCATGGACATACACAAAGTCTAGGATAGACAGACTTTGTGTAATAGTTTTAGGTACACACACAACTTACGGGTGCCTCATGCTGTGTTAAAGCTTGAAAACAATCTCAGTCTTCTATAGATATCACTTTGAAAGAAAAAAATAAAATACATTTAGCACAAACATTGAATACCTTAGCAATAAAATGTATAGTGAACCGTAACTAGGTGAGCTAATGTTTCTGTCCTTCTCACAGGGAAACTACACAGCTTGTTTACATGGTATCACATATTAGCAGACAATACTTATTACCTCCAACTATCCCTGGGACCAAGCATACAGTAGTACAGACCATCCAACCTCTCTGACTGAAAAATAGGGATGATTTGGCTCAAAAGTAGGAAAGAAAGAGCAGTTCCCACATGAGTGTGTAGTAAAATTATCCAGAAAAATATAAACATCCTGTTAAAACAAGAGCTGGGAATGGTCAAAATTCAGATTCTTTCCTCCAAATTCAGTATGGTTGGGAGGTCTGGTAGTATTAAAGAGAGTGGACACGGATCACACTAAATATCAATCATGTGTGAGTGGACAGTATACAAATGACGCACAGGTCTGAGTGCGTCAGTCGGAATTGTGTGCATAAGGTAACTATGGAATACTTAACCCACGAGGCGAAGCCGAGTGGGTTTAGGCTAAATTCCATAGTTACCGCATGCACACTATATTCCGACTGACGCACGAAAAGACAGGTGCGTCATCTGATTTATAGAATGGGTAATTTTCTTGTCAAAAACCCATTTTTCTATCGCGTTACCCGATGACAAAATTACTGGATGCATTTCCTTTTGGCTTGCCGTAAATGAGCATGCATCAGTTTTTACTGGACGCACGGCCAGCCGTGCATCAGTTTTTACTGGACGCATGGCCAACCTGAGTGCGCGAACGCTTGCTTTAGTGCGCGAACCTTTGTTACAAGTACGCGTACTCTTGCTAAAGTGCGCGATAACATGTTTACCACTGTGACTCAGCGTGCGGCCAGTAAAAATCAACACATAGCTCTCGACCAATCAGATCGCAGGATTCTCGCTACCCATTCTATAATTCGTGCAAATGTACGGATATCTGAAACTCTTAATGATACGAGGCCAAGACTTACTGATTTCTTGGGTGGAATTGAACTCTCAGGACCGGTGAAGGAAAGCGATGTCTCTGTTCACAGTCCCCTGTGGAGACATCCCAGACTGAGACCATGTTGTCTGTTGACGCACTCAGTAACTTGTGTCCATTTCTACTCCAGCTACATAGACAGATCAGATGGGTAGGACATGGGTCACTGTGACCAACACGTGATAAACAATTAAAGCTTTGGGTATAATTATTGATATACAGATAATGAATGTTTATGAGTGCTATGGACAGAGTATTTCATGAGGTGAAAGATGACACATTTCACCATATGAAATATTCTGTCCCAAGCACGAATGAAAAACATTTATTATTTGTTTTATATAACACCTTAAAATAGATCCTTGTCATTTGATGTTTTATGAATTTGGAAAAAAAACAGAATGTGCGGGATCTGACGAGATCGAGAGAATGCTCACTGAGCACTATACGCCATCACGCTGCATGCATACTGCTCTCAGCAAACGTGCAATGAGGCAAAGCGTATGGATCCAAAATTGCACAGTAAATGGAGCCATAATTGCACGAATGATGACGTCATGGTGAAGTGGGACAAATGATCAATATCAAACAACCAATCAAATGACAAGGATCTATTTAAGCGTTATATGATCGCTAATAATTTGCATGCAACCTCTTGTTTGAATAGTTACAAATGTTGTGTTACAAGTTCATTATTTTGGTCTATAGTTAAAACAAGCATAGTGGTCAAATAGGAGAGAAAATACAATACAATATAGGTACCCATACTTAAGTAGTGCTCTTACGAATGGACATGTATCATAGTGCTTTACAAAATGATATCAAGCTTACATTGAGGGAGTTACAGGGAAAATTATTATGAAAATAGCACAAGAACAAATTATGTGATGAACAAAAAATGTGATGAATACACAACTTCCCATTTAGCATTAACACCCATCTTTTAACCTGTCCCAAACTGAATTCTGAAATCCCCATAGACTTAATACACAGGCCACCAGGTTCCTGTAGGAGACGGGTTAATGCAGAGAGATATTGACATACCTCAATGAGCAGACAGGGTGAACGTGGGCACTGATGATCTTAGCAATACCCCTGGTCAAGAAATCCCAGACCACCACACGTCCATCATTGCACCCTACGGCCAGGAGAGTGCCTCGCTTGTTAAAGGCACAGGTCAGCGCCATGCTGATGGAATCCAAGGTCCCATCGCTCTCCTGGTCACAAAAAGATCATCATTAGGTTATGCACTGTCTCATGCATCAGTCATTATCCACCTAACTCACATCAATTGGTAAAGTGTACTTTGTGTTCAATGACAGGCCATTAGTACTCACGTGTTTGAATTTAATCTTGTATATGTGCTAAAGTTTTCAAAGACTGTGATGGGTAGATGCACATCAATAGCTGAGTAATAATGCACCAATTTGTGACAAATTCATGGTAAGACTTCATTCACATGCCCATTGGTGCTTCCTTACACACATGCAGCCTTGAAAAGCAACCAAATCCATTAAAAAGCCACTCCATTTAAAAAAAGCCCACATCATCAAATACAATGCAATTGTGAGCTGACCAGACTTATTGGAACAGTTACAACAGTCTTGAAAATGTATAATCAGAGTGTTCATGAAACAATTCCTGAATGTCCAGTGTGTACATTTTAGGCGATAAATGGCAAACAAAACCATTTATGTTGTCTTGTGTTTAAATCATTTTTATCCATTCAGCCAGGAAACATTGATTAATGACATGTTGGTGACAGAAAACAAAAATAGAAAAATGAAAAGAAAAAGAAATTAACCACGACAGGAGAGCGAGAGACGGAGAGAAAGGAAGAGTGAGTCTGAGAGAGCCAATACACATCTTATTTATGTAATTTCTTTTTCTAAGTATCTGTACATGTACACCACACAAGACCTGCCAAATAGTATGACTATTTATACACTTGATGGCGGACTGTACTTATCAAGAAGAAGAAGGAGAAGAAGAAGAAGAAGAAGAAGAAGGAGGAGGAGAAGAAGAAGAAGAAGAAGAAGAAGAAGAAGAAGAAAATTACTAATTCTTACCTCTGGGAAGTTTTGCCCAAAGGATTCTGTAGAAAGAAAAAAAAAAACACAATTAAACAAAAAGTAATTGTAAGTTGGCCAGACTTGGCAGCTAACTTATAAAACAGTATACCACTTGATGAGGGTAGTACTGCCTTGGGAAAGAGCAGCTACATTAAATTGCAGTAGGGGGTCCAGCGGCTCTCTAGCTGTAAAGCTCAACTGAGTAAATTACTTTAGCCTACGGTGCGATGGGCCCAGGGCATTAGAATATTATCATGATGTTTAATAGGCACTACCACTGTACTAACCCTGGCGCGGGGCGGGCTCAGGGGTAGCTGTAACCCCGGCGCGGGGCGCTGTAACTTAGTACGGGTTGGGGTCGCTGGTGCGGTTACCACTGTACCAGAAGTAAGAACTAAAACTTTAGCTCAGATCATCATAATCTGATCTTGGTTGTGAGTTGGATGACACCCAGCCATGCACAAGAGCAAAACAAGCTGTTGTGCTAGATCCTACTACTCTAGGCCATAATTGTGTTTGGAAACACAATTTTGCTCGAATATTATTATTGAACACGTAAAATGTGACTCTTCGTCTTTTCCTCAGTTTAAAAGCAATAACTGACGACATTTTGATTTGTATGTAAATTTCCCGCCACAGTTCATATCCAATCATACAATTCGCAGGCACTGTAATTTCAACTAACACGAAAGTATACGAGTGGGACAACGATAAACATTTTACATTAGATAGAACCGATATGTTGCCAAAGTCGTGAGCTACATAGCTTAAATATCCCTTAAAATAAACTATCATTCACCAGTATGTTAAACACACACACGAATTCACGAATAATCATACCTAAGAGCTCAAGATTCATGTCGACTGAACATAGAGTTCAATACTATCAACTGCAGCAGTAGGGCCTCCGTCGCGGCGGTACTTTCTTTCCAATCTTTAACGTGAGCTCCTACATCACATGCGATTGGGATCTGACAAGGGATTTGAGAAACGGGTCGTTGACCTCACTGAGATTAATACAGCTAGCTGTACCACAAGAAGCCCTTTAGCTTAAATGATCTCTATTCTCTGAGCAAAACTCCGGTACTTATTAGGCTTACAAATTATGTTACATTTGAAAAACACAGATAATGCAAACAACGGAACCAGAATCATGGACATGGTGTTTTGACTGTGAAATCTCAAATAAAAATGAATATAAGCCGATCGAGAGACAACTATGAAAAAACGTTGAGAATCATAATTCAGTTCATTTCAATTTAATTCATTTAAATTAAATTAAATTCAATTCAATTCAATTCAATTCAATTCAATTCAATTCAACTCAATTCAATTCAATTCAGTTCTATTCAATTTTATTCAATTCAATTTAATTCATTTCGATTCAATTCTATTCAATATAATTCAATTCAATTCAAGTTTTATTTCATTTTTCGAAAAGAACATAGACATTTAACTTTCTTTGGTAACAGAGAAAACGGTTTCATTAGCAAAACAAAGTAAACTGATAATTATAAGAGTGTAAAAGGGAACTGCTTTCAATACAGTGGTCAAGTAGGCATATTGCACAAAACTAGTTTATTTCACTAGAAAGGAATGAGTTCATAACAGTCCAGATTGCTAATTGCTATGACGGTAACTCGAATACAGCCCTGTTGCTGTAGGGCCTACATATCGCACGGCGTCTGGTCAGGCTACATAAATATTATGACATTTGTGTCGTCCTTAATTGTTGCAATCCTGAAAATTGATTTCATTTCATAAGCTGGTATATTGAAGAGGTAGGTAGGCCTAATTCAGATATTTGATCCTCAGAATACAAGTTGAAATATAACTGGAAGCCTCCTCATGATGGAGGGGGAATCAATACTATGCAGCATAAGCAAAAACAAAAACATAAACAAAAACCAAAAAGCTTAGCCACATTTTCAAGTGGTTAGACCCTAGATGTATTCCTATGTATTATGGAAAAAATAGATAAAGTAGAGAGGGGTGCCCTCTTACATTAAATTATACACTTAAAAGAAAAAAGAGAGAGAATACTCTCTCTTTCAATACTAGAAATAAACAATGTTATGTTTTACCATTTTATCGTCTGAAAATCAGTCAGTCTAGCTCAATAAAGTACAAAGGGGCTAATTGTGGAATTTGTTAAACACGAAACTGAAAACTGTTAACACATTGAATCTTTTTATGACTCAATATAAGCAGCTTTTTCTTAATCTGTATCATATAAATTATGAAAATTGTGCAATTCCCATACAAACCTTTGACAATTATCCTGCTTGTTTGTTTTGTTTTGATTGCATTGTTTCATATTGTATTAGTTCAGTCCTTGTTTTGTTTCCTTTTTCCTGTTTCCTGTTTCTATCATAATGTATTGTTGATTTTGTAACGGCCTCTAATTCAAGTTCTGTTTTAAGTACATTTTGATATGTATAGGCCTATCAAAACTATGATTTTTAACCATATTGTAAAGGAAATCTCCATTTCCAAGCCCTGGGCTTTTGCGTGATTTCCTCCTTTGACTCACAAATCTATGTAAATATTTTATGTGATTTTATGAAATGAATAAATTGAATTGAATTGAAATTGAAAAAAAAAACAACATGACGGGAAAATGAACCGCATGCCGACAGTGTATACATGGACATGCATTATAGTTCGGTTTATCTTTATACACACTGTGAACACATCGGTGTTAGATTTCACACCGTGGGTGTTAAATTTAACACCGATCAAGTTTTAATAGAGGACCACACCCACAGGTGTAGAAAATGTATTGTGATGGTGTTGAAAAGTGTTCACCTGGCACTTTGTGGTGTTAATTTGACAATGTATCTGGTGATATTTTGACACTGTGCTGGTGTTAATTCAATAATGACACCGCATGGTGTTGATTTGATATTGCTAGTGTTAATGTCAATGGTATAACACCCGTCCAGCTTCAATAGGAGACCACACCAACCGGTGTTACTGTGGTATAAATGTGTTTACATATTTTTTTTTTCAAAAATCGAGTACTTTATCGGAAAATTCTTGATCGTCTTATTGAAGTTCAAAATCAACAAGAAGTGCAGTTACTAAGAAACTCTTCAAAAAACAATTTTATATTTTGCAATGACACCAGGAGGTGTTAATCTAACACCATGAATGAGCACCGAAAATTTACACCAGCTGGGTGTTTCATATTTAACAACGGACTTTTTGCAGTGTGCATATTACACGTAAATATTCATCACAATAACGTATTTTATATTCGCACTTAAAAAAGAAATGAAGTGGCATACATCAACTTCATTTCAGGCACAGAATTTCAAATGTGTTTAGCCTACTCCTTGATATTTAACAGGTCAATTGAATTATTTACAATCATTTATTTGACAATATTTCATGGATATGATTATGGAAATAATGAATGAATGAATTTTTGTCACTGTGGCTACTCCTTGTTTGCTTTGCAATTTACAGCTGTTTTCCATATATGAAGAGCTCATTTGCAAAAGGGGCTAGATCCATTTTTGATGAAAATTGAGTTATTAGCATCACTGCACAGAATTCCATTTGAGTTAGTTAATGAAAATTTCACCATCAGACAACCATTTGAATAGAAATTATCGCAAAATTAGAATTTGATATTCCATACACTTCTGTACAAATTCTCTCAAACAAACCAATTTTTCTCCAAAGTACTAAAAGTGGATCTAGCCCCTTATGCAAATAAACTCTTCACATATTACTTTTCTTAAAACTAATGTTTGACATTCATATATAACATGAACTCATGTCACGAATGGATTGTCTCGGCACTTCTACAATCCAAGTGTTACACAACGGCTCAGTGTAAGGCCCACACACTCGATCCAGATGTGTATTTGAATAAAATATCTTGTCACTACTTAACTTCCGAAAAGAAACAGAATGTATAAATATATGCCCTAAATGAGATTAGGAACAGACGAACGAACGAAAGATAAGATCGGAGTTCGGTAAGTTTTGTTACGTCAGCAGAATTATCAATTCACAGGAGAAGAAAAAAACACAAAACGGAAAGCGCTCACATGATTAAACACACGACAAATCTAAAACAGGTAGCGAGAAAAGGAAGTGCTTCTTTTTCTTGTCCCTAGCTGGAAACGGATACGTGCGTGAACATTACTATGTGTTATAGTCAAGGTAGTATTGAAAAGAAAATAATAATTACCTCAGCAGAACTAGATTAAGCAAGGACATCATGTGGTAATTTCAACTGCAGGCTACGTGACTGAGAGAGCATCCCCCCATAGAAAAAAAATAAAAAAAAATCTTCAGCTGCTTTCAAAGACCTCACATTAAAAAAAAAAAAACAATTCTTATTTATTTGCAGTGCTATCCCAGATTTCTCCGTTGACTGTGTACTTGCATTGTTCCCCGTGATGTAAGATAGGACAAAAACAATTGTAAATAATCAACACGAACTGTGGCTTGTGGTATCCAAACCCATGGCACACCTTGTGTGAAAATATCCCTTTCAAAGTATGACGTCATACAAGTGTGGGCGTCCCATGGTCACTTAACCTCAATGCTCTTTGAAAGCGTAATCAAAATATTGACCACTACGTGTGACCTTCACTGGAGCGACAATGAGTGAATAATCACTTTTCGGTATAAAAGCAAATCAAACACACTTCGCTGAATGATCCAAGTAATATCACACTTTGTCATAGAAATACTGCAATGTCATGTGGGTACCACTACCATTATTACAGCAGCAAACCGATGTTCGACCTCTGTTCCTATACTTTACACTACTTCCAAGATTACCATGTACATCAGTGGTACACTCTGTAATGCCGCTGCAGTTAAATTCTACCTTGGATTCGCATGGTTGTTGAATAGGAGGTATATAGACATAGATATTACACCAAGTAGGGCCTACCCTGTCAAAAAACGCCATGATGTTCCAAAGCATCTTCAAGATATTTTTGTAGGAAGACCAAATAGAGAAAATCTAATCAACTGCTAATCTTGCGCTGTGTAGGTTGTTGAATAATTTTGACATACATTGAAAAGCAGTGAAACACATTGTTTGTGCTTAGCGCTATGTCCACAAAATTTATGCAAGTGAAAATGAAAAACAAATAAACAATACAAACAGGGAACATTGCATAACAAACAAACAAAGTACTAATATGCAAACTTTAAAAGATGGAATTTTAGTGTAATTTTTGTACCATGGCAAGTTGTATGTTTCATTTGTTTTTCTTTTGTCTGCTTTTCTGATTTTCGTATGACGAAGTGCCATAGGTGAGTCAAACAGATAAGCAACAACTAGAACATAGAATGTTGCATCCCGTAAGACACAAAATACATTTTTGTTACCGCAGTGGTGAATGCACTTATAATGTAGCCACTTAACATTCCTAAAGTTGTTTTTTTTTAAGCTTTTTCCTTATTACAGATGTTAAAGACGGAAAATTGTTAGAGAAGAAAACACTGAAATGTGGAATTGGCTGCATCAGGAGCAAATGTTGGTGTACTCCATGATTCATCGGGTGTGTAGAGAGCTGCTGGATGTTTCTATGGGAACCATTCGTCGATGTGATACTGAATTGTCTTCAATGGTCCAAAATGGTCTTAGAGCTCATCTCAGGTGCGACCCTTCAACACTGGTGTGGTATAGTGCATGGAAAAGGCTTTGGAGTGTAGGTTCGAATCCCACAAAGTGCTTACAGCATGAGGCAGGATGCTTCACACATACAATAGCAGGGACGGATCTGGGAATTCCGTGAAGAGGGGGCGCCTAGAGGCCTAGAGGGGCGCCTGGGGGGGGGGGGGGGGGGGGTCAACCGGTACGCTCCCCGCTGGATCCGCCACTGGATAGCCCTTTTATCACTCAGGTGTGTTTAGTGTGTTAAAATATCATGTTTTTAGATATCTAGAAAACTCACACACAAGACATCTATAATATTTAAGATAATGAGACAAACATTGGACAAATATATAAACAGCAGCTAGTGGAGTTATTTCCTCTCAAGTAGGTCCTATATTAATGAAAATATAACAGCAATATAGATGAGAAAATATAATAGATTGTGTAAATATAACAAATTTTCGTGGTGGAAGGCCAAGTGGACAATGGTGACAAGGAGGGACTGGCAGTCGGTAACTCTCTTTCTATCTCTCTCCCACACCTGTGGTCACTTCAAATTATTAAGGTCAAAGCTGTAGTAACAAAGGGCTTGGTCTTCACCATTCACGGTCAGAGAATTCCTTCTGTCCTTCGGCCTTTGCGGAATTGGTGGAAATCGGAATAACCTTCGAAGATAAAAATGAATTCACTTGATTCAATATTATTTCATATCAAAATTTACAGGCAAATATTGAATTCAGCGTATAGATATCAAAAGAAATATTTTCCATGGTCACTGAAAGAGCTCCCTCTTTGTCTTTCTCGTGGTCACTGTTTGAGAGATTTTCAAATATACTTCCACCGCAGTTTGCTTGGTGTTAACCAAGTATTTACTCGGAGATGACAAGATATTAAACAAAGATGCCTAATATATTTGTCGCAAATAAAATTCATTGTTTCCCTTTATTGAATTTTCCTCGCATCAAGTGATAATTAGAACACTTGTATAATGCAAGAGCCTATAAATATGAGAGTCGGCTTAGTCTACCAACATTGAAATTGGTTTTAAGATATCGTGCAACCTGTTTTGTTCTGACGTTTTCTTCTTACCAATCTGTGAGACATCAGACAATCGCATCCAAAGTAAGTTGATTATCTTTCTTTTCCTACATCACTGGACTGTCGAAAAATTATCACATCTCTGTTTGTTATCAATCACATCAAATGCTGATATTCCTGTGATATCCAAGTTCCTCTTTGAAACCGATTATACAATGCATCTCCAACACAAGGTTTCTTAAATCAAATGCAGTCGACGAAAATCAATGATTAGCCAAACTGGGAAATCACGTTTAGAAGTAAGTAAAGAAAATCAAAGATAGGCGAATTTCTTTCCCTTGTGTGACAGGCTTTGGTTCATTTTCATGATTATTGTAATGGACGCCCAAAAGTCTCTATGTGAATTGACTTCTACTTGTCTTGGTTTTCCCTTTCATTTATCACGCTTGTGTACCTTGTTTACTTTGTTACAATGTCATATTGAATTCATCACTTTCCCTGTACATAGGTTGATTCTTAATGTTAATGCACTTATACTTCTGCTTCTGCAATCGATACTACAGGGCCTATATCAATCAAAAACAATACAGGTTGTTGTTGTATATCGTATCATACCACGAGTATTGCACCTGTGTCAGGGCTATGATAATGGTGATGGTATCTTTGCAAGATTATATAGCCTACCACTTTTCGTATTATTACCTTTAATTTATTTATCACTTTTACTTTTAGAGTTATCGTGATGAGTGAAAAAAAAAGAGTTCGAACAATCTGAGATTATCGTCACTACAACAAGAATAGTAAACTTAGGTGCTATTAAAGGGATGGTGTAGTTTTGGTCGAGTTAGGGTTTCAGGTTTTTAATCTTTTTTTTTTTTTTACTGTGAATAATCAGAAATCTCTTATAAAATATGAAAGCGCACATAATTCTAACCAGGAATTCAAAGTTTATATGATGATTTTTTTTTTGGAAATTGCTAAGATGTCCAAAACAAAGAAGCCCTAATTAAAGATGGAATCCACCTTTTATAAGGACCACTTTGTTTTACTCTTTTTTTATTTCTTAGCTATTTCAAAACGGATTTTCATCAATCAAAGATTGAGTTTATCTTAGAATTGTATGCTCTTAATACTTCTGAAGTGGTTTCTAATTACCTACTCAAAAGTTAAAATCTGAATCCCCATCTCAAGCAAAACACCATCCCTTTAATTAACACAAGAAAGATCTCAAGACTGATTTCATGATCATTCGTCAGGGGCGGATCCAGGAATTCCGTAAAGGGGAGGCACTTTTCTAGACTTAAAGTTTTTTATTTTTATTTCTTTTGTTTTGACAAAAAATAAAGAGAGGGCGGGCGCCCGGTGTGCCCCCCCCCCCCCCCCTCTGGATCCGCCACTGTAGTACAGTATATGTACAGCCACGATATCTAAGCAGTGCTAAGTGATTGAATCGCCTTCCTGTGCCCCATTTATACAGATGAACTCCCTGAAGCTGTCTGCCATCCTCCTGGTTTCCCTCTGTCTTCTCCTGACCATGGACCAGGCCCAGGGTGAGTTAAGTCTATCAGCTGACAGCATGACAGAAGGCTTTGTGTTTAAACTGACTTTGATGATAATGAAAAATAATTGTGATAGCAGGCCCTAGATGATAATAATTCAGATGATGACATCGGTGCTGATGATGATAATGATGATGATGATAATAACAATAATAATAATAATAATAATGATGATGATAACAATACTAACAGCAATGATAATAATACATGTAATAATAATAACAATGATAATAATAATAACGAAAATAACAACTATAATATTGACAATAAGGATAACAATTATTAATAACTACAATGATAATGAAGTTGACGATGATAATGATAACATCAATACTTATGATAGATAATTATAAGAACAATAATTAGTCTTGTTTTCTTAGTAGTCTTTTTCAGGATATGCACTATCCCCCCCCCCCCCTCGAGAGTCTCGTCACTATATGTCGACCCAAAAAAGAAGTCAAGGTACCCATTTACAATGATTTATGACGCTAGGCTCGATAGAGGGACTTCGGATAGGTTGTACATCTTGTCAAAGAATGCGCGGACATCAGGCGAGCTTCGAAGCTGAAATTTCCTGTTTTATAGGGTAATAGTTATTGTCCGTCATATACCCCAGGCCTCCCTCTCATGTTTTATAGCCCGCCCTCAAACTGAGCGAGGCAGATTGTTCGGTATCCTCCGTCTACATCAAAACATGTTCTCCATAAATACATTTTACCTCTATAAAGTTATAGTGTTTATTTCGTCTACACTTTGACCCCTCGTTATACTGAAGCCGAAAGCAATAAGTTCTCGGTTTTAGATGTAAACTTGTTATCACACAATTATACCACGAAAAACAAATCTTCTCTGTTAATTGTGGGTTTTAATAACACTAATCATTTCAAAGATTGTTTTTTTTTTAATATTTAATGGAATCGTTGGTTATCTTTAAATTTGATATGTTCCGGTAAATTTCTCGAACAACTACTTGTCCGCTTGATAGAGTTTAACATGGCTCAATGACGATTTATTTCTGCAAATATCTAATTTCATTTTATTTCATTTTATTTCTTTTATTGATAATCATCAAGACACAACCTCATACTTTCATTAGATACAGAACAGAAAAGAGACAAAATGATTTTCTGGTGTTGCCGGCTGCTGGTAGGTCTTTCTGATTAAAACAATGATCCACCCATTACAGCTCTTTTGTAAGGTTACTTTATCTATTCCCTTTGCAAATGTCACAAAGTGTTTAGAAATCCGAAAGAAGTTCTACCATCATAATAGCGTGACAAAGACACTTCGGAAAAGTGTGTCATAATGTTGCTCCCATAACATTCCATTCATTTAATCCTTTTTAGTTTCAGAGACTTTTGACAGTGCGTGTAATACAGCGCTATGGGGATTTCTGTGCCAATCACACTCAGAGCATACCAAGGGCTACATTGACTTCAATTTCAATCAAATTTTGTTTCACAGGTCACATACCATTACAACAAAATCAATGTTAAAATATAATAAAATATAATAATACATACAGATCAATTTGATTAGGGTATTATTGAAAGAGAGATCGAGGACTATACAAAAGACGAAATTGTAGACATTTAGGGAACTCAAGGAATTGAAATATTTAAACTTGGAAAACTGCCTTTCTCACTGACTTCTCCACTTTTGAAAGAAAAATCGTTGTTTGAAAATGAATCCTTACTTTCTTGCGCAAAGCGTTCTTTATTTTCAGTCAATTGTGTAGGCTGGAATGAGGTAAGTGAAAGAGATGACTTGGTATATTGTGTGTTTCTAAAGAAAAAGTGTTCGTTCCCACTGCTAACCCTTTTACTGTGTGATCGTTCTTCTTAGGTTCTGAACATCACGGTCTCCGCAAGTCTGGTCGCCACGGTCTTCACCGGGCCGAGCGCAGCCTGAATCGAGCCAAGCGAAGCAGCAGCGAGGAAAGCGCCGAGTCGGCTGAAAGCGCCGAGTCGGCTGAGAGCGCAGAGTCGGCTGAATCTACAGAGGCACCCGATACTGACGATAGCTCAGACCGGCGCTAGAGCTTCGGAACACGCTGCATGATGGAGACTATCGTCTTCTCAGTGCCACTGAGCAAATATTTACAAATTTCACACACAGACTTTTGGACTGAAATTAATGTGGTACAAAAAGTGTAAACAGATTGACATTTCGTCATTAACGGGGCATTAATGGGGGTGGGAAGTATTATGAAGGAATGGCTAATTTGTGTGTGTGTGTCAATGGCCAATTGCAGTACGATGACACCGCAAAGGAAATGTTTCTGTTTTTTGCTTCTTTTTTATTTCCATCTTGTTGCTTTGAGAGAAGGTTTAACGTCTTATCAGCAATTCAATAAATACTGGAGATGCGGCCAATGTAGAGGAATGTGTCATGTGTTTCATTGTTGCATATTTTAATTGGGCTTTAAGGAATCATGATAGTGAGACGGTAACGTGGTATAAGATTTGAATTCACCTGTAGAGACCGGTGGAAGTTGTGTGTGTTGAAGAGAATGAACATTTCTGTATGTACTATGTAAGGTCATATATATTATGTGTGTGCGTGTGTGTGCGTGTTGCGTGTGTGGTTGTGTGTATATGTGTGTGTGTGTGCGTGTGTGTGTGCGTGTGTGTGTGTCTGTGTGTATGTGTAGGAATCGAGGGGTGTCTTTCTTCTCTTCTTTCTTTTTTTCTATCTTTCCTTCCCATAAGGGCGATGGTGCGATGGGTTGAAGCGGGTGTGGTGAGACGCACCTCCCCAGTTGAGGCGGGTGTGGTCTTTGATGACGTCACAGTGGATCAAACTCGCCACCCCGACATGTAGTGACACACACAATAAGATACGAGATTTCTCTATGGATAAAACACACTTATTTTGTATTTGATGCAGAGTTTGCGTGGTTGGGGGCAAGTATAAATCTCTTTGGGGAGATGTTTGATATAATCTGACTGAAGGTGACTATTTGAAGAGATTGGAGATGACCAATTTCCGATCGATGTCACGCCCATAAAAGGCTTTTATCTCATTGTTATAATAACTTGTAAAAAGACAAGTAATATTTACACAAAATTTATTACTATGTAAATTGGACAGATATAGATACCGAATACACTCTGTATATATATATATATATATATATATATATATATATACATATATATATATATATATATATATATATATGTATATATATATATGTATATATATATACATGTATATGTATATATGTATATATATATATATATATGTATATATATATATATATATATATATATATATATATATCATTAAGTGCTTATACAATAAAAAAAAAGACACATGGCAAAACATGAGTGCAACTTCCTTTACACGGATATTCAGTGGCCCACATATTTTTTTTTCTTCAATCGAAATAAGAGCAAGGTAATACAATAATTGTCTGATTACCGTGGTTTCGGGGGGTATCATCATCATCATCACCGCCAACGATGATTTGAAAGAGAAAGAGAATTAAGACATTGTGAGTGCTGATTCGGATATTTCCTTATACTTCTGATGCAGGTTCCCTATTTTTCAGTTCAGTATGGGATGATAAAATTCGCTAAACTTTGTTTGGATAAAGAAGGAGGTGGCATGGCATTATCCGTACGGTACAACATGAAACTTGGAATTTACCAATTACTCCCTGTTTAAACAAATAAATAGTAACCTGCGTTGTCTTTTGCCTTAAAAGATACTTGATATATTGTGTCATTTCCATGTAGAACCTCGTAATGTATATATGATTATGTTTTCGTCATAATCTATTATATATGTGCATATGTTTATTATATCTATATGTAATGTATGTATATGTATGTATATATCCTATATATATCATATTATATATACATATATATATATATATATATATATATATATATATACATTGTATATATATATATATATATATATATATATATATATATATATACAAGCACCTACAAAAAATCAATAGGTCCCTCAATCAAACTTTTTAAAGAAAAAGATTTAAGTGAAATCTTGACGAAATAATCTTAGGGATTTCAAGGAAGATAAAGCTTGTCATAAAGTTTAATAAGTGTCACGGATTTATTAAGCACTCTCTTTCATTATATTTGCCTTTAAACTATATACTATATTCATGGAATGGTGTTGCTAATATGGGTTACAAAGTATACCACACAAATTTCAATATGTCGGACATACTTCCTCTCTGGTCATAGCATTGTTTATAAATGGCCTTCTTCTCAATGACTGTGGAACAGCCATGTCCTTCATGTAGCACAGTTTCTAATATTATTCATTTATTTTGTTTTAATTTTTAAGGTCATTATGTGGATTAACTGTTTATATAATCCATATTTGGATCCGGATGTTGGACATAAACCAGGAATAAAATAAACCAATCTGCCCCAAGCTTCCAGTCATCTGTTAATTCTGCGCTGGTTATAGACTGGATGTTTCTCTTCTCATTCTCTTACTTATTTTCAACGCAAGGTCCAGTTATCAGTCGAGGTAAGTGGCTGCATGGCATTACTCGGAAGTCCCATTTGTACCGTAAGTCCGTGCATGTTCTCTATGGTGTAGAGATAACCGATCCAATCTCAATTGGGAATTTTCTGATTTTTTTTCCCCTTTTGGTATTAAGCTTCAAAAAGTAAACGCGGGATGTAAACATTCTATAAAGTTCAGTAACTTCAGGGTTTTCATTTGCTCTTCGAACTACATGTATTTCTCTTTTCTTTTTTTTTTCTTTTTTTTTGCAAGGAGGAATGATTTGTTGTAAAACTTTCTTGGGAATATGCTTCACAAAATGTGGCAGCCAATAGTCATTGCTGTGTGGCTTTGTATAGTTATTAATCATTGCTACATCGCATAGCTGGAAGAAATTTAGCTCTTTCCCTTTGTGACTGGTATAAAAACTACCATTGGTTACAAGTAATATGTATGACATTGTAATACTCTCACTCCCCTCTTTATCTTTATCATCTAGATGAAATCAACCACATTATTTCTTCTCGTCGTCTGTGCCGCCATCATTCTGATGACTCTTACGCCAACTGAAGGTTCGTTGATGACAAAAATTTTTATTTGAGAGCATTGGTCATGATAGGACAGTAAGAATAATGAAGAAAGTTACAAATGATCGCAACAATATAAGCATACTTTTATCAATAATTGTTCAGTGGCGGATCCGGGGGGAGCGCACAGGGCGCCCCCCTTCATTTTTCGCTAAAACAAAATAAATATTAAAAAAATGGGGGGAGGGTGCGTGCATCCCCCTTTTCATTTTGTAAAGGCGCCCCCTCTTTACGGAATTCCTGGATCCGTCCCTGATTGTTGTTATGCAATTAGCAATAGAACTGATTAGTATAACTTGTTGAAATAAGTGATACGCACAAAGTAGTCAATAATGACGGTAAATCACCATCAGTGATGGCGATTTACTAGCGTCTTTCTCATCACCATACAGTGATGATTTATATTACATTGTGTATAAGATTGCATACACAAACTAAAAGAGCCTTTGTCTTACTCCTGGGTAAACATTGACGTTACCATGGCTACCATGGCTTCTTTGATTCCCGCGCTTACCCATACTCCCTTAATCACTGCATCTGTTTCAGATACAACCGGTGAAAGATAATCATGAATATATCTATACTGATTTCTATACTTTCCACTACATCGTTCATCGAAAATACGTGAGAAAATAATTAAAAGATTATATATATTTTCGTACACACAACTTATAGAATTTCAAACTATACGGTTTCAGGAAAAATCATTCTACAGTTTTAGTTTTATCACAAATTTCGACAAAATTTATAATGCAATGTTTGCAATGCGATTGCAATATTTCTAAATCTGAGCAAAGCGTTTGACATGTTTAATCATGCAATCTTAATTGATAAACTCCATGGTATACGCGGCAAACCGTTTTCATGGTTTCGATATTAACTCTCTAGTAGGACACAATATATACGTAACATTTCTTTAAACGGCACAGAACTGCGTCTTCTTTCAATTAGTAGCAGAGTTCCATAAAGCTGAAGTTTGGTCCCTCTTCTTTTTATTTCATGAGTTAATGATATATCTAATGCGTCACCTTTATTTTCATTCGTTTTTTTTTCGTTTTTTTTTTTTACTGATGACACTAACATTTTTTATTCACACCATAACTGCGAAACACTAGTCACCACTCTTAACACGGAATTACCGAAAGTTTATTAATGTATCCCTTAACATTAATGAAACTCGTTTTATACATTTCAAACATCATAATGTTCAATTGGTTACTGCTCCTTTACACAGTAAGATTGATGATATTTTCTTGAACAGAAACAAAAGTCAAAATGTCTTGGAGTATCTATTGATGAAAATCTAGGCTGGAATGCTCATATCATGTACGTTATTTCTAGCTCTATATCAAAAGGCGTGGTAATCATTTTAAGCTGAAATTAATTTCACCTCTAACCCTTGAACTGGCGCTTCTACCACCCCCTCTCTCATAGATTTGTTTCTATCCAGTCTCATTTTTTTTGTGTAATTTTATATTTGCATTGTAAAAAAAAAGAAAAAAAAAAAGAGGCTGCAACATCAAATCAAGTGAAATGCTTTAGTACATTGTAAAAGCTCTGTGAACTAATCTCCACTGGTCTTGCTTGTCTGAACAGGTCATAGGAAGAGGGGCTATCGTCATCGTAGAGGAGGCGCGAGGCGTCCCGGCAGGGGACATGGTGTAGGCAGGCCATGGAGACCAGTGTGGCCGGGAAGACGAGGAAAGCCAGGCAGACCATGGCCTCCACGGAGACCATGCTCAACTTCTCCCGCTCCCTCACCGAACCCTCTGTAAATACCACCGAGTTTCAAACCGAGACAAGAACTGAGGTCTTGTCGTCTGCTACTGAAATTCCGACGATACCAGTGGTGACTGGGTGTGGTCGAGGCGACATCCCTCCGTGTTAGACAGCACCATAGACCATGGTAGCCTGAGTCACACGCCTCCATCTGAGACAAAACCTTGGACCACGGAGCGAGAGCAGCTACAGGCTTAGACTCGTCCCGATTCTGGAATCTTATCTTTTCTCTCTTTTTTTAAAAAAAATTTCCGCCTATTTGCGCCCTCATCGGCCGGTAACGCGACGCCTTTTTAACCCTCTGCTTGCCAAATTACATTACCTGCCTATAGACTTGTGTATGAGAGTTGTGCGCATTGGCATAGAAAGTGTTAATTGCAACAGTCCACGCATTGCGTCCGAGTTGACAAACCGCTTCCTCCAGAATTTCTATGCTCGGATTCCTACCACACCATGAACGACGAAAATATTCTAATGCTCTCTCATTGACTGCACTGTGTGGAAAGCAGGACAGAGATAATCCAGTCAATGTCAGTGGATTAGGCTTAAACTGACGTCATTCCAACCACACTCTCCAATCTGTAATTACTACAGTGTATAACTATAGGAAGGGAGAGAGACAGAGAGAGTGGGGGGGGGGGGGTTGGAGATCTCTACTATCGTGACTATACACCTCATGGATGGTAAAAATGGCGGATTAGGAGGAAGATGTTTCATACTAAAGTTAGTCCTCGGATAGTCCTCGGAGTTGGACTCAAAGATAATATTGTAGATTGATACATTTACGATAGAAAAAATTATGTCGAGGAAATATAAATCATGAATTAGATTTATCGAAGTATACGTCCTTGCAGATCTATCATGATACGGACGACACATTAAAGGACAAGTTCACCTTCATAAACATAAGGATTGAGAGAATGTAGCAATATTAGTAGAACACATCATTGAAAGTTTGAGGAAAATCAGACAATCCGTTCAAAAGTTATGAATTTTTGAAGTTTTTTTTGCAGTACCCGCTGGATGAGAAGACTACTGCAGTGTATGAATAACTAAGATGTCACATGCGTACAACAATATAAGGAAAATATAAAGAGAATTTCACAAAATTCCATCTTTTGAAAAAAAGTACACATTCCCCTGACTCGTTACCGATAAATGTTATGGGTAATATTATTCCCCCTGCCTTTAGAAAGAGGCAAGTCAATTGCTCTTTTATTATGCGAAAAAAGTGAAAATATGTTGAATTTTCTTTTATATTTTCTTTATACTGTTGTACGCATATGACTCACAAGCTGTAGTAGTCTCCTCATCCAGCGGTTCCAACACAAAAATTTAAAAAATTCATAACTTTTGCACCGATTGTCCAATTTTCCTCAAACTTTCACTGATGTGTTCTACTAATATTGTTGCATTTTCTCAATCCTTATGTTTATGAAGGTGAACTTGTCCTTTAAGTGCGTAGGCAAGGAGCATGTTAATCAATCTCTACACAAACGCACACACGACTATCGTGATGTGCTCGATCTAACCTGTTGCTTCCGAGATTACTCGAATTCAAATTGTTTTAAAACAGGGGGCACCAGGTTCCCGTAGACATAGGGCTGATAATGGGATATTCTCTCGCAGGCGCAGACTTAGGCAATAGCAGCTCCCTGGCAATAGGCAACTAGGTAACCCGTATCAAAAGAGACTTTTAACAGAAAAGTCCCCACAGTCCACTGTACTCACAGTGTCCCCAATATAATAAATGTCAGTATCTTAGTTTTAATGACAATAAACGCTGTAAGCTGTCCATACCCCGTCCATATTGTGTAGACAACAAGTCAATTCGTGCTAACGGTATGTCAAATTGTCTATATCGTGTCAACAATGTGTCAATCCATGTTCATGGTATATAATTTTTATTTCGGTGTTATGTACATAATAAATTGTGTGTCCAATGTGTCAATCCGTGTTCATGGTATATACGTTGGTGTTTTGATATGTCTATATCCCTGTGTCGACAATGTGTCATTCCGTGTTGATGGTATGTCGGTGTTATGTCTGTATCACTGTGTCGACAATGTGTCGTTTCGTGTTGATGGTATATACGTCGGTGTTGTGTCTATTGTGTTTACAATGTTTTATCTCGTGTTGATTGTCTACATACCACTTTTGTTTTAAAGTATTTTTCTTTATTTTTTACTGATGGACTTCTTTACGATTATCAGAGCACTCCGAAACTTTTGCCAGGAAGCAGCGAATTAATAGAAAACAGAAAAGTGCAGGTTCACCCCCATCATCAGGAGACAATAGTGGCACAACCCCTCCTAAACACACACACACACACCTACAAATCAACATACGAAAGAAAATAAGAGTATAAGGAATATGGAGAGTATATTAGAGGGAGTGTGTGTGTGTGTGTGTGTGTGTGTGCGTGAGAGAGAGAGTGAGAGAGGGGAGAGGGAGAGATGAAAGAGTTAGTAAAACCATTGAAATTTTGTATTTTTCACATAAAATACAAAATGTCATTATTTTGTAAAGAAGCGTTAAAACTATTTTTATGACCTTTTTTTTCTCATGATATGCAATTGTATTAGTGTTATCATTACACCTCAAAGCCAAGTATACAAGGAAGTAACTGGTGCAAAGTCTATGGAGGATTAGAATCTTGTAAGAAACGGGTCAAAAGAGTAAATGTTTTGTGTCATTTAATCTCCGAAATATAACTTAATTATCAACATAGAGTAAACACCTTTTTCAAACTTTACATTGATGATTGTTCAGTCAGGCTAGATTGTTCCCAGTGTACTTTCTATTCAGCGAATGATTAATTTCATCAAAGTATCGCTTACAACACTCATTTCACAACCAACGGCAACCTTCCTTGTTTATATTGAAAGTAAATTTAATCACTTACTACAACGTAGGCCTAAAGAGGAATGACCAAAAGTGGATGCCACAACTGACTTTTCGGAAATTTGACGTCATCCTGTCAGCTTTACAATAATAAAATTGCAATTAATAGCAATACCAGATGGTGGTATCTCGGAAAACACAGCAACAAAAATCAAACAAACTCACTGCGAGGGAATTTTGGTAACCGACGCTTGTTTCCGTTGTAGAAGAGGAAGCCCATATGGCATCGAAAAAAAGATCAAAGTTACATAAGTTTTGAGCTGAATCACCAATTACATTCAATCCACGACACTAAACCATTAATAACCACAACGGCAACGACAACAAGGAAAGGTTCTGCCATCACATCTATGACGGAAGCTTTCTTTGTCATTTCCAGATGACTCGTGTTTGGGGTTTCCTCGATAGTTCATCGTCATGTCAAAATTCCTCTGGGTGAATGTTAGGTGAATGTTATTTGATTTTTGTTGACCTTAAAATGCGATGATTAATTCTGATCGAGTCATTACGTGAAAAATCTCAGCTCCGAGATCAACATCACAGCTAGCTAGGAGATACAGGTCGTGTCAGATCTACATAACCATCAAGTCTTCTCTTGTCTCTGTACGATCGAGAAAGCTATCTACTTAACAAAGGTACGTACTGCTTTCCAATGAAAGGTTGATAATCAAAATCAATAACGACTGTTGTTTCCCTTGTAAAATTTAATAACATGCTTCTTATAAGATGGCCCTTAAAGTTATCATTTTCATAGTTATCGTCTACTGCACAAAATAGTTCTGAAGGTCATATCTCAAATAACATCGGAAAAAGAAGATAATACAATCGTTGTTTCTGGAAAACCGTTCCCAATTTAACACAGACTCTCTCTTTTGTTACCTTAATGTTTCAAGATGAGTTCGGACCGAACTTTAGTAACTTCCTTAGTAATCGTGTCCTTGCTTATAGTCTAGAATCACTAATTTACATAAATGAGAATATGTTTGAATGTGTTCTGACTGGGATTTGAAAAAAAGAAGAAATAATTAGCCGGAACCGTAATAAAGTCCATGAACAGTTTAGGCATCAACCTCAGTTTTGTGTGTGTGTGTGTGTGTGTGTGTGTGTGTGTGTGTGTGTGTGTGGCACCTGCAAACTTAATTGAAGTTTATGTAATTTCGTTTGCCGACCTGGGCCCTGTTTTATGACGAGTTATAATTGATTATATATTGATTTCAATTATAAGTCTATGGCAGCCTGCGTGGAAAAGAAATCTAGGCCCTATAATCGATTATAATATATCTTTTGATAAAACGGGACCCTGCAATGATATCTCAACCATTCTCACAACGTGTGCTATACTATTGGCAAGTACAGTTTGTGTTCTTTGTTTTTGAAATACTTCTTATCATTCCAATTATATCTTTTACATCGAGATATCGTTACTATTTTTTTTTTGCGCACGATCGCAAGATAATTATAAATAATCTTGGTGACTTAAGAGATCAAGGTATTAATTAATGATTCGATGGATTTCTGGTTTGCATTACCCAGTCGATCTTCAAAAGGAGAATGAAACCCACATATGATATATGTCGTGTGAATCGAGTGAATACGGAAACATTAGTAACACACGTCAGTGGACTTTGAGGAAAATCGGACAGTTTGTTTAAAAATCATGCATTTTTGGAGTTCGGTGCCCCTATCTCTGATTAACAAGACTCCAATAATCTTGATGTGATTAATTTGGTTCCTTCCATACAAGACATGATACAAAGTCAATTGACTAAAGTTATATTGAGTGATGCTTGAACAGGGGAAAATACATAGAAACATGTAAATGAGTGATTAAACGTACAGCACTGTTTTTCTTGATACTACAAAATAAAGACGATGTCACAAAAGGACAACTATAACAAAACATAAAGAGAATTCCCTTTTCTGAAAATGAAAAGTACACGTTCCTCCAACCTTTTTCCCGACATAATCTTAAGGAAAATACCATTTCTGCTGCTTTCTAAGAGAGATAAATCGTTTGCTCTTTCATAAAGCGCGAAGGTAATCGTTAACTAAACGATTAAAATGAATACTTTTATATCCATGGTTACAAATCGTTATGAATGTTTCCCACATTGATATGTGACTACAAACGAGTATATGATGATTTTCATTAAGTGCGTTAACGCTTATTCCTACACAGATGAAGCTGTCCGCCATGTCATTTCTTGTCCTCCTGGGTCTTTGTGTCCTACATGACGTCATGCTGGTCGAGGGTAAGTCTTTGCTAACTTTGATTAAAAACTTTCCACCGTAAATACAAAAAGTCTGAATGGATTTTACCCACTAAACATTGTTCATGAAATCTAGTTATCACAAATTTTAATGTCGTTGCCCGTTTATTTTCGCTTCATGGTTAAATCAAGTTTCATAGGGCCTCCAGCATGGTTCTATCAAGTTCATTCTTCATGTTGTCACCGTTTGTTTGAAACATGATTTAAGTAAACCCACGATCATCCGTGAATGGCAAACAAAGGATAAATGGTGACGGCAAAAAGAAAAAGGCAATTCATTTCTGGTCTTACTGTAATTGTGATGAGTCATCAGGAAAGTCATACAGTGTCGGGAAAATAATTTTGTAGTTTTAGACAGATTTGAATTTGTTAGATGCTAAGATTTAAATTTATCTTTTATGATTTGCATGGAAAATTTTTAAAAAAGAATGAAAAGTTAGATAACAGTAAAGGGGTATATTTCCAAAATGGGCTTTACGTACATTTTTCTCCTTATACAGTCTCCGAGTTTACATGGTTAATGTGATGACGCACCAAATTTAAATGAAAATCGTATGCATGTCATACAGAAAGTAACACACTTTTTCGTCGATGAGCAGTATAACAGGCTGACTAGTAATGAGTAAAGTTTTGGTTTAATTTCTTTACGAGAATAGAGATTGAATAATTTCTCTCTGATCTGTTATATGCGGACCAGGAAGGAGCAGTCGACTCGCCGACCATTTCCGGCTCCTGAGGGTGAGGCGAAGTAGCTCGGAGAGTTCGAGTGGCAGCTCGTCTGGGGAAGCAGTATCTCAACCTGCGGCTATAACTGCAACAACACGTCAGACCACTGCCGCAACAACTCCTACTACACCTACCATGGGGCCAGCAACCATACCACCTGCTATTCAGTGAAGGGGAGATCTGGGCCAGGAGTGCCCGTGAACGTCTACTGGCCCAATTTCTACTCATCAGTACTAATTCTGGACTTGAACTTTTCATTGTATTTAAAGAAGATTAATTTACATACTGTAGCCAGAATACCGTTAAATTCAAGTCTTATGCTTAGTCTCATTAAGCCTGCACGCTTGCACGCTTGTACTACATAAACGTTGGAGGTAATAAAACGAACTCTTTTTTTTTAAATATATAATTCCCATTGTTCCCATTTTTTTTTTTTGTGAGCTGAAATTGCTTTGCTGTGTTAATCAATTAATAGTAGTGTGACACGTTTACGAGTGAATTGGTATCATAATACAGCTGTAATAGCTTTATTGTGTGCTATCGATTTTTTTCAAAAAAAAATAGTAAAGTGTGACATTTGAACTTTGTGATGAACTTGTAAGGGAATTATCATACCCTACCAAGAATACATATAAAAACACATAAGCCTAAATGAAGTAGAAACAGAGAAATAAACACAGAATAAAGGCTCTAGCATTGAGAAGGATCTTGTTGAACCAACAAAATCCAAGGGTGATACATAGACTGTTTTTTTTTCCTGTGGCTGACATGTGATATATAAATTATAATCTGTATTGACCTTAGCTAAATGATACCCATGTAAGGGAACATTATCAACTAACACATGGAGAGGGAGTGGAGGAGACTGAAATTCATGTATCGTAACGTAGGTGTGTGTATGTGTGTGTGTGTGTGTGTCTGAGTGCGAGACGAAGTGTGGTTCCAATATTTGCTGTGTGTGTGTGTGTGTGTGTTTTAGTGGGGGGGGGGTCAACTGGAGAATACAGATGTTACACTTATCTGCTTATGGTAAGATTTGAAAGAATTATTCAATTCAATTCATTCAATAGTTTATTTATTTTCATTAAAGAAGAAAAAGAAAACATGATTCAAAGCGGTACAAATTGTCAATTTGACTTTCATTCATCTGATAATACAGTTCGTCGAATGCATATAAAGTATATGCACGAATGATTTTATAAAAAAAACAAAAAACAATGCACACTTTGTCATGTTAACAAAAAAGTAAGTGATCATAATGGCTGAAAAGAGCATTCCGCTAAAAAAGGAGAGCTTGAAGGACGTGGAACACTAGAATGATTGGATTTGGAGAACCAGATAATCTTTTATAATTAATATTTTCAATCATATGAAAGGTAAGATAATTAATATGATGAACGTTTTATAGATATCATCATTGCTTTGATAACGAAGGTATTCGATCCATTGCTTATTTTTAGGGGGTTGTTTTGAGGAGTAGTGATAATGTCAATGTGTTGGTTATTTTCGAGGCGGTTTTGAAAAGTAGGAAATATAATTGGGAGGTGGTCAATTAACATATCTCACTCTGATGACGATTATTTATATTTTTGAGAAAATGGTTAGGATCTGTAATATTCCATCGAGAACAATTTATGAACATTTTGTGATATGATTATGTTCACAGAAATCATGCACTTTACAAGTAGCCTATGAGAATGAGGGTCAACGGCATTTCCAATTCGTTGTAAAAATGCGTTAAGAAAATATTGAAAAGGCTAAAAAGTTCAAGTCTGAGTAAGAAACCTAAAGAGCTTCAGTATAAGTTACCTTTTTTGGTTTTTACTTTTTTATATTAAGGAGCATCTTTTGAAGGGTGGCTTTGTTACAGGTAATCTTTGTTCTTTTTGCAAGCAATAGGTGGAAACATGTACATATCTAAATTTTGTTTTCAGATGAATCATCTGTTTTATGTTCATCTAAATGAACGTTAATGATTCGCAAAATTAATTTGTATGAAATCAAATCAGCGAAAGATTATTTAAAGATTAAAGACTGCTATATTATGTCATATGATACTGTGTGTGTGTGCGTGTGTGTTATGTAGTCTTATCGTGTAAAATACTTTAGCTGGAGGCGTTCACACTTTGCCCTTTTTGTGCGTAGGGTTTGTGTGTGTGTGTGTGTGTGTGAGCGTGTGTGTGTGTGCGTGTGTGCGTGCGTGTGACAGAGATGGCGGGGAGGAAGGAGGAGAAGAGATTATTGTAAGATAATAATGTTCACACTTTATATGGATCATATTATCACTCATATCAAATATAAACGACGCACACGTCATTGTCACGCTCTTTACACAATAAGCATGATAAGTATTTTTTATCCTTGGGAGATTATTAGCATCACCTTTCCTGGCCGTGTAACCTAATTTCCTTTAAAAAAAACAACAACAACAACGCACAAACAAGCAAACGAACAAATATACAAACAAAACAAAGCAAAACATACAAAAAGAAAGAGAGCAATAATAAGACGCATCCCTTAAATTTGACGAGAACAGATACCATGACGATACTAAACATGACAACTATTAACAGATTAAAGCCAAATCTTTCGCAGTAAACTATTAAGTAGCCAATTAATGACATTATGACATCACTTATCTTACAAAAAGTGAATCCTTCTTTCTTGATTTCGAAATATATCTCTTCATTTGCTTCGAAATAGTTTTATAGCGTTTTATCTTTTAATCAATTACAAGAGAATTTCGAAAAGCGGCCTTGCTTCCGTTTTCAATCGAAAAGGAAATTACCCTGGCATTGGAATAAAAGCAATGTTGTTATTTGTTTTATTGCCTGACGAGTTACATGAAACTAGTAATTCTGAGGTTTAAAAACAAAGAGAAAGAAGAAACTATCGTAATCATTTCATCGGTAGTGTCCTTTCTCATGGTCACTCTATTCTCGTATCTGGGTTTTCTGCGTTTGCTGACCGCATTGTCCAAATTCCGGTCAACGAAAATTGAGTGATGGTATTTATTTCGAACGTTGTGATAACCATTTTTCATAAATTGCTTCTAGTCGAAGTCACATTCCAGCTCAGATATCACAAAGTTGTTCCAGATCCATTGATCTTTAATAGTCGTCTGATAACAACGTACAGAGGACGAAACATCTGTAGATAGCAGAGGTATGTTATTTGCTTCAATGCAGTTTTCTTGTTTCTGGGAACATAGCTTGAAAAACGATTTTTGATAACATGCTGCTTGAGATGGTTACTGAAAGTTATCAATAGGAATCTGGTATCATGCTCTGATGCTGATGCAAATACTTGTAAATACTTATTAAGTCACAAGTCAAATACCGGATTCACAGAGCTATTATAGTGACTTAAAAAAAAAGAAGAGGATATTGGCAACAATAAACCAGATTTGTTCTTCACTTCTGAGATTTCCCCATAGTATTGTTTGCTCACATCAGAGAATTATTGAATCTTTACAAAAGTATATTTATTCCAGATGAGTATATCACTGTTTTTTTTTGTTTATAAATCTGAAAACAGCCTATGCATTCACCCTTTCTATGTACTTGTAGGATAGCTGATTGAAACAAGCTGATTTGAAAGTTGTTTCTTTGTCACGTTTGTTAACCTGACTTATTCCTTTAAAAATTGTTTTTGTATTCGTTTTCACTTTCAAGAGCAGGGGGGTGTTTCATGAAACTTTTTGTCAGTGATTTACACCGACAACTGTTAAAAGCTACTGAAATCCTTGCGTCTGATTGGCTGATAGCAAATTTGTCGGTGAAAACCTCCGACGAACTCGTTGATGAAACGCCCCCAGGTTGTGTGATTTGTCGTTAAAACATTCACTGTTGTCCTCGAGGTTATTGTTTTTATAATTATTATTTTTTTAATTGATAGGAAACACACTCCTTTGCACTGACTAGTATCTTGAGCTTTCCTCTTCTTACTTAATACCTATTTCCTATTCCGACATGGTACCTGTGCGTGATAATCTTGTAATCTCCTTTAATTGCTAGTATGATCGTATACGTGCAAATAAGAATGTACATGTTTAGGTTCATTATAGGCCTACACTGTTGTAGCTTTAATCTTCGAGGTATGACACAATCGTAGGTCTATACTTGCCATTATTATGATACTTCAAGAATTTTCATTGCTTTACATGTATTTGTCTTTTTTTGCCTAGATTCCATTATTATTTTTTTTTTGGGGGGGGGGGTGGTTGATTTTATTTTATGTTTCCTATTCACAAACTATTGAAATGTACATTTTGTGATCAACAATCTTCATGTATGTTACCTGTATACATTGATAAGTGATTGCAAACAAGTAAGATATCTGTGTTTATGTTCTTCCGTTCAGATGAAGCTGTCCGTCGTGCCATTTCTTGTCCTCCTGGGTCTTTGTGTCCTCCATGCTGTAACGATGGTCGAGGGTAAGTCTTCCTCAACTTTATTTGGAAATTCTTCCCATTAAAGGGATGGTACAGTATTGGCGGAGATGAAAATTGGGCTTTTAACTTTTTGCAAGATACCAAGAAAACACTTACGAAATAGTAGAGTGCATACCATTTTAGGAGGAATTCAAAGTTTATTCGATGAAAATCGGGTTTGGAATGACTGAAACATCCAAAAACAAAGTAAAACAAGTGGGTCCCACACTTTACTAGAATCGCTCTGTTTTGGATATCTCAGCCATTTCAAAACCAATTTTTATCAAATAAACGTTGAATTCCTCGTGGAATTACACACTCTTTTATATTTCACAAGAGGTTTCTCATTATATCACCAGTAAAAATGTTAGAAACCTGAAATTAGGTCTCAACCAAAACTATACAATCCCTTGGACACCAGAAATTTGAAAGAATTTGTTCATTTTGACGTCGTCAATAAGATTTTGTTTTTGCCTGTGTTGTGTGCTGATAATAGCCACTTTGTATTTGCTAAGCTATACATTTTCCTCTATATTTGCTTGTTTGTATTTCTATTATCCATTTTAGTTTTGTTTTATCTACAGTTTATTTGTATAATCTTATTAGTATGTTGAATGTTTGAATATCAGTATTGATATAAGATATGATATAAAATATTTTTTATGTTTTATAATGTTGGCAAAAATACGCCTCTCTTATGTCTTATATTGTAGGCCCCTAATTTAAATGTTGTTTATAAAATTGTATATTGTATATTTTGTTTTGTAAAAAGTATATGAACAAAACAATTATCCGTGATACTACACTTGATGGACAATAAATTATTGAAATGAAAATGGAAAAAAAATCTAGATTTTAGAAATAAAAACAACAGAAAGGCGTGACTAGCAGTTGTTTCTAAAGTTGATTGTGGCAAGTGGAAACACATACGATTTTATGTACTGTGAGGGTCCTATAGGTCTACACAAAAGACAAACTGAAAATGTTCAATTAGGTGATTAGAATCTTGGCCATGGTGTAAAGGGCTTTCGTCGGTTTTCAATCTTCACGCGGACATTCAACAATCTTCCTCTGATCTGTCTTATATTCCAGGAAGGAGAAGTAGACTCGCCGAACATTTCCGGCTCTTCAGAGAGAGGCGAAGTAACTCGGATGAAAGTAGCTCGGATAGCAGCTCGTCCGAGGAAGCACAGCCTGTACCTGTGGTTATCACTACACTACCAACAACACGTCAAACAACTGCAGTCACAACCGCTTCTACCACAATGGATACCACAATGGAACAAACGACAGATACCACCACTAATCCTACAACTGTAGCTACCACTCAAGAACCCACAACAGAGGGTACCACTCAGCAGACCACTGCAACGATGGCCATGACAACTGAAATATCCACCGGTACTCCGTGTCGTGGGGATCCGACAACGTGTTGATACCATGAACATTCGCAGGCTGCGCCCTCTATTGGCGTACTACCACACAACAATCACCCACGTCACGGCTCACCTTAGATGTTACTCGCATTTTGATTCTTTCATCTGTTACTGAGGTTATATCACAACGAGGAGTTGAAACAGTGTGCCTCCTTGATTTCATTTAAAGCAAACTTAAAGAAGCACATTTTATTACAGTATACTTCAAATACAAATTAAAAACAAATAATTCATATGATTAATGTTGGTCTCCTAAATAGCAACATCGCATACCGTTCCCTCTTTCAGCAAACCAATTCGATTATTCTACATTCCAGCATATCTGCCCTTCTGCACTTTCTAGCACTTGCACGCACATCCACCACCATCACGTTTTTCCCCTGCTATCTTCGCAGCAGAATTTGTATTGTATTGTAGTATTACGAAACTAGTATACGTCCCTACCTTTTCCTCTGGCCGGCCATCTTTTCAAGCTATGCTTACAATGGCGGCCCTCTGCATTATCGCTCCATAATTATAATTGTTGTAATCCCCGCTGCATAGACATGCATACTGTATATTGTATCATTAATTACCTTTTATATCTTTGTTTACGCAAGTCAAACGACTCTGTTTTGAATCTATTTTGTATATTTCCCACATGTTCATGATCATGTGCCTTATGTATATTGATTTGCTGATTGATTTGTTGATTTGCAGAAAATAAAGTATCTATTAAACAAACAAACGATAATATTTGTATTTATCCTATATCTTTTTCTGATCTAGTCTTAAAACATGTATCCTCTGCAAGTCAATATATTGTAATGATGTGAGCCATTTCGAAAAACTTTGCGTTTACATGTTTGCACCTTTGCATTCAGCATGCTTTGAATATTTAAAAAAATGCACAAGAACAAAACCCCTTGTTCTTCTGTTAAAGAGTATTTATCTGTTTCTTTGGGTTTCTCGCAAGCAGGATGGCGGGAGAGAATGCATGTGTTGATTTGTTTTCATGCTTAGGAGAGAGTAGTCGGGAAGATAAACGTGTTGTAAAGGGTATTACACTAACTGACTTGCAATTTGGACATTCTATAACAGTCAAACTGTAAAGCAGGTAGAAATGAAACTTTGTAGTCAAACAAACAAACAAACAATGAATGAAGTAATAATCACAGCAACGTATTAAATGAAACGATGTCTTTATCTGGTCGTATCTTAATCTCATCTTTTTTATTTTCAATTTATTAACAATGATGTCAGAACGTTTTTAAATGTCGTTGAGCGAAATAGAATACATATTTATATACATATACATATATATGTGTATATATGTACATATATATGTATATATATATAAGTATATATATAATATATATACATGTATATATATATATATATATATATATATATATATATATATATATCATGTTCGGCGTATAATAGACAGGGCGTGTCTCTGGTCTCCTTTAGTGTGACGCAGTTTCCAATTCAAAGGAGAAATATCAAGACATGTGTAAGTTAATCAAGTTAAATGTAAATCGTATCCTCTTGAGAATTATCGTCACTCTAAACCCTTAAACTCTACAACACCAATAGTCCTGGTTTCCGTCATGAATTGGATGCACAAGCAAATCACAACATCATTCAGCTAACCACATTAACTGCACCCACCAAACAAAGTAACAAAATTATTTTAAACGATGACTCAATAGCAGTGTCACAATAATCACTACACAAACTTTTAAACATGCATCCGAGAACTCAACGAGGCAAAATACTTTAAACTTATCAGTATTTTGGGACAACCTGATAGCCGACCCAACTGAGCAACAGGGACACCTTATGAGGGACGGCTGGAAGCAAAAGGACAATGGACAATTAGTATGTCGCGCTTTAAACCGGTGAGCTTGGTAGCTGAAGTGTTTATACCATACTGCTTTTGAAGAATCTATAAATTCCACCCTAACTTGTGTAGAGGTGAATATTTCTTGCACTTCAATTTGCCTGCTTAGGTTACCATCCAGTAGTCACATAGTTGTCGTTAAAACAAATATCAAACGCAAATAATAAAAAAGGAAATAAATCTGATGTCTGCGGAAACTGACTTCTACTGCGACAGGATGGAATCTTGGAAACAGTCACCTGCTTTCGTCACCTGTCTCCGTAACCAGTGGAAGAGATAATCACAAAGACCTTGAAAGTAGATCAAAATAAGATCAACTTTTATGCCGAGTCACAAGTTACATAATTGATTACACGCCTCAATGTCCTCTCTATAACACCGGAAGTTGTCTCTTTCAGTGCCATAGACTCTCCATTAGGGGTTTTCCTTGGTTTTAGGTGACCGCATTGTTCAAATTCCGGTGGACTAAAATTGATATTGATGTTTCATTTTGATCGCCCTTAAATATCAGTGATTTCTCCTGATCGAGTCAGTTCATGAAGCATTGTAGCTCGGAGATCATCAAGCCGTGCCAGGTCTACTAAGGAAGGAATCATCCAGTCATTTGCAAACAAACTCGAGAATCACTTATCCATTGAAGGTATGTATCAATGCGTACGGACGCTTTTTTTTTTTGGGGGGGGGGTGGGTTCTTTAATTAAACCGTATAATGAAGAGCAGATGTGAAATGATGTTCTTTGGTACTGAAAGTAATCTAGTCATCATTAATTTATTATCTATTGTCGGTCTACATAATGTCTTACGAAGTTATGAACTAATCATTCTATTCAAGTAAATTGTGTCATTCCATTAAAAAGACGAACATACATGATGAATTATGCCTGATCCTTTCAAAGTTTAATTTAACTTCTTTTCACGTGGGCTTTGATGAATACAGAACACTAGTGATAAAACCAGCGGTAATACAAGTTTCATCCAATAAGATAATCCGCTTAATTGATTTTTATTTTCTCGTGACTTTATACAAAGAAATAATTTGTGTTGCAATCACTCATGAAAATTCGATGCAGTGATGTTATTCGACAATAACTGTTCCTTTAACCTGAACACAGATCTTTGCTAAATCGAGTTCTTTTAATTTAAAGCATTATAGAAAAACATGTTCTGTTGCACAATGAAATTGCCGTGTCGTCATAACTTATATACAACTAGAAAGACTTTTAGGGGCACCGACTTGCGCCCAGATGCAAATATGAAACTTTCAGTTTTGTTTTGTCTAACATTTTCCCCGTTTTCTGCTTTGATTTTATTCGGTTTGTTGATAATTTTGTTTATATCTAAATCAGTATTTCTTGGTCAAACTTTTCAAATGGATGCTGCTGTGCAAGTTTTTACTATTTGCTATACTTCCGTCCATATGTGACTGCAAATGTAAAAAATGATATCTATAATTGTTCGTTCCTTCAGATGAAGCTGTCCGCCATGTCATTTCTGGTCCTCCTGGGTCTTTGTGTCCTCCAGACTGTGACGATGGTCGAGGGTAAGTTTTTGTCAATTTTACATGGAAATGATCACCGGCAATTAACATCAGCGATGTCAAACAATTTTGGCCATTTGAATCCGTCTATGAAAATTAGTGATCAGAAATTCCAATGTTGTCGTCTGTGCACTGTATGCTTTGTTTAGGCTTGTTAATCATTTTGAAATGATTATTATCGTAGTCCTTCCGTTTGTCTATCTAAGCTTCACGGTGAAAAAAAAATGATCAAAGAAACTATAACTTCGTCCTTTAATGGCAAATCAAGAGGAGTGAGGACGGCAAAGACAGTACCGGAAATTTGTATGTTTGATATTATGAAGATTGTGACAGTTCGCAATTTTATGATGCCAATGATAAAAGCATGGTGTGCCACACACGATTTGAAGTACTTGCAATTAATCCCCGAAGTAGGTTATGCATAATTCCTTTCTTCAAAATTAAAACATAATAATTTTCCTCTGATCTGTCTTATATTCCAGGAAGGAGAAGTAGACTCGCCGAACATTTCCGGCTCTTCAGAGAGAGGCGAAGTAACTCGGATGAAAGTAGCTCGGATAGCAGCTCATCCGAGGAAACACGGCCTGTAGTACCACCTCGTCCTGTGGTTACCATAAGAGCAACAACAACACGTCAGACCACAGCCACCACAACCAGAGCTACTACCGTGGCTACTACCATGGAATCAACAACAGATGCTACCACCGTGGAGAGTACAACAGATACCACCATGGGAGCTACAACAGATACTACCACCATAGGACCTACAACAGATACTACCACTAATCCTACAACAGAGGTTACCACCGAACAGGTTATCACTACCACGACCTGCCGGCCTGGCGGAGATCTCAATATGTGCCCGTGAAATCGTAACAGCGCCCTCCAGTGGCCGGTTTTCAAGTCATCAGTACTACGTCACGAGTATTCTTTACCTGGCATGAATAATTATCATTGAACATTTGCAGAGCCCTTGTCACTGTGAATGTTGCCAGGATATCTTGATATTTATTGGACACATTAGCTGATAAATTTAAGAAACAAAACGTTTCTCTGCTGTCTAAATTAAGTCATATCCATCAAGATATGCGTTACCAATGGATACCTTTATTCAATACCACGGATCAATACAAAAGAACAATGTAGGTTTTCGCTAAATCTGTCTGTCTCATTCTCTCTGCCTTTTTCTGTCCTTTTGATGTGAACGAGTAGATGTGCGAAGATTTGTAAGTTTGTACTAACCGTTACTATTCCATGTGATAAGAAACTAATACATTTCGTGTGAACATAATCACTTTGTGCTGTGGTCTTTAATAGGGTCCGGTTGTGTGCAGATTGTGTTGTATCTACTGTCAGCCCAATGACTTGTGAATGTGAAAACCTACTAGTGATTATACAGGTGTGGTAGTCCGGGTCGCATTGGCAGGTGGTTGTGAGTCAGCACTGGTATCACAATGTACCGGTATCTAACAATTTTTTGTTGTTTATTTCTTTCTGAAAGGGGAAGTAATTGATTTGCCTTATAAATTTTCGACAGTTTTGTTTCAAATTGATTATGATCATCCTGACCACTGATCTCTATGTGCTGACGACATTTCTGCTCCTGCGACAATCCCGCTCCGGTCTTATTTTCTCCAAGGATTTAGGATTAGTGTTGTGATAGGGTTTTTAGCTTGGTGTGAGAATAAGGATTATGTTTATGGTTATGTTCATAAGTAGAATTTATATTTTGCTCAGCGTGCAGATATTTGGGAGCAATAATTGTCGCAGGAGCAAATATCTTGACCCCTTAGACATCACTGGTCCTGACGCTTTGAGACTATTCCAAAGTAAACACGAGAGGGAGTAGTATTTGTGCCCTCAGAGTCTGGATTGTAACATTCATCCAATTTACAATAACAATGATTATGGGGAGACTAACTGCGATGCCACAAACAGGCAAGCAAACAAACAATGATGCATCATTGTTTGTTTGTTTAGTAATCATTGTTATTGTTAATTGGATGACTATTACAATCCAAACTCTGAGGGCACAGACACTACTCCCTCTAGTAAAATAAACATACAGTTTATATGTATTTATTTTGGTGTGCTCAATAATGGAACACAGATAATGTAGGTTTTCTTATTTTTCTTCCTAGCAATATATCGAATGTATGTCTCATTGCAATTTGAAACTAGTGACATTTTTTTTTTCTTTTTAAATAGCAAACTTGGATGTGGCCATTACAACAATCACACACAAACATTAACAAATACATCTGAAAAAGGAGTGTAAGGAGTTGTTGTTGGACAGTCAGATAAACCTATCTTTCTTTTTTAAAATGTACATTTTCCCAAACTGCCCCTTATTGGGCATTTCCGTCTAATGCTAGAAATAGCGTTGGTATATATATATATATATATATATATATATATTTGTATATAAATATATACAGTATGCTCTTACTATATACTTAAATGTTATTACTCTCATCGATTAACACGGCTTTTCTACACTAATTTATCACTAACTATTGCAGTCGTGTTTTTTGTGTTATTGTTTTTGTTCACATATATCCATGGAGAGGGAGCGGCATGCAGTTTGCCCTCTCATGACAGGTGTGTCTGTATGTGTGTGGTGTGTGTGCGTGTGTGTGTGAGTGTGTGTGCGTGTGCGTGTGTGTGTGAGTGTATCTATCTATATATATATGTATATGTATATATATATATATATATATATATATATATGTGTGTGTGTGTGTGTGTGTGTGTGTGTGTGTGTGTGTGTATTAAACGTGAACCAGCTTTTAGTAAATGTATATTTGCTTTCCTGAATAAATTTCGATGTATGCAAATGAGAACATGTAAAGAGGCCAATATTCAAAGTTTTTTTCTGCGCATGAGCACTCAAAAGTCAACTGAGAAAAACATACCATGTAGTCATGGACAGCGCCTAAAGTATTTCTCAATACTTTGCAATAAGAGAACATTGTAAACATTCGGGGGACATTGTCAACATAGAAGCAAGTTGTACGCGCAAGTGGGCGATACCTATAGCTTTATACGTTTTTGTTTGTTTCAGTGGTTTAAATTGGGAATTATTTGAACAATAAACTGCCATCTGCGAAGTGGTCTACATTGCATTCTTCCACAGTTTCTTATTCTATTATCCTTAAGGTATTATAGGCAAGAGCTCATGTTATAATCAAAAGTGAAATGGTTTATGTGAAATGAAAAGTGAAATGAAATTATATCAAACGACAGTTGATGTGCCCTATAGCAATAACATAAAGAATAACGCGAGGACAACTGTCATTTTTGATTGAAATATGAAATAAGAGGTTTTTTCACGCGCTGACTCTGAACAAAATATTAAAGTTACATGTACAATGAATCATTAGTTGTGCGTGTGATGATGATCTCAACACTGTCTTTATTTCAGTCAGAGTACACTTTGTCATGTTTAATGATAGCACAAGGTGATGTATGGAAGAGCTGAAATAAACGGAAGCGGAAGGTTTGTGTCCATAATATTTCACATGGTATAAAGTCTGTATATCCTGGGCGATGTTGGTGCAATGCCGATGTTCAGGTCCCTGCAATTTCGGAAGGCTGGTTCGGACAAAGGTTATTGAACGTGGCGTCTTAAGAGTTTGTAGATTTAGTCACAAAACAGAACAAAGGATTGTGTGCTTTTTTTTTATTAAACTTGATGGGATAAAATGATTTTCATATCTCGTGGGGACAACAGTCAGATAGTAGAGGTGTCTGGTTTTGCTTATCATGGGGCACGGTCGGTGTTGATGGCGCTCAGCGAGAGAGCGAAGCGTCCCCGGTGGATCAGCCAAGGTGGAGTTAAACGGGGGTAAATTCGAGACCAGTGGTGAATCCAGGGGGATAGGGGAAGCGCACCGGGCGCGCGCCTCTTTATTTTATTTACTTAAAAAAAAATGGGGGAGGGGTACGTACGCCCCTTTAATGTTGTAAAGGCACCCCTTCTTTACGAAATTCCTGGATCCGCCCCTGAAGACTTTACTTGCGACGCGACGGAATGGTGGAAAACATGCTTGCTTCCGTTTCCTGTTGAAGGGGAAGTCATTATTGCTATGAAATATAAGAATGATATAAGTTTCATGCCGAATCAAGAATTATAGATGGAATTCCATGATGAAACAAAAGGTAAGGAAAAAAAGTGTGCCGTCGTCACCACAAGGAAGGTGTTTTTTTTTCCGTGCCAGACAAATCTCTTATCGAGAACTTCATTGGTAGTTCACCACATGCAGAACGGCTCCAGGTATTAATTGTTTTGTTAGTAGCTCACTGTAGTGTCGGAAATTTGATGGGGAAAACAGAAAAATGAATTGTTTGGTTTATTTTCAACGTACATAAATTGCAACGATCCTCCTGATCGTGTCATTTCGTGAAATATCACAGCTCCATAATCACCAAGCATCTCCTTACTATCGAGAAAGCTATCCTCAGAACAAAGGTACGTGCTTATGATGGGGACGGTTGATACCTAAAATTGATAAGTATTGTTGTAACCTTTGCAACATTCGATAGCATACTTCTTGAGATTGACTATTCAGTAGTTTAGATATAAATTAATACATATTGCACAGATACTTCAAAAATGCATAAACCCATCATTCTGCGAAACGAAATATAGACAGATTATGTGCAGAAACCTTTCCGGTAATATATAGTACTTGGTAAACTCGATTCCATTTCCATAGTTATATTGAGACTGCTGTTACTGTGCCAAAGTCAGAAAATCATTCATCTTAATTCAACACTATTTCTTTCGATTTTTGTTTGGTCGTAATGAACTGTTTTCATGAGCACGTTCTATCCTTAACATAACACGTTATCCGCTTTATCCATTTAGCCCTGTATTAAAAACAAGATGTTTCTTATTAGTAGATATTCACTCAAAGACTGGTTTCTTTTGCCTAAATTAGAATCGAACATGTGACTCTTGACTAAATGACGTACAGCTAGCGTCGCACAGATGCAAAGAGACGCCTGTGAACGTCGCTCAAATAAATTTGTTAAGAAGTAATGTAACAATTAAGGATTCAATCTCCGGCTGTCTTGTGTTTTCTAGTCAAACGATTCAAATGATACGGTGTTGCTAAACATATATGTTTTAACTACATTGATATGTGAGTTTAATGAGTAAGATACATAATATGTTCATATTCGTTCCTTCAGATGAAGCTGTACGCCATGTCATTTCCTGCCCTCCTGTGTCTTTGTGTCCTCCACGCCGTAACGCTGGTTGAGGGTAAGTCGCTGTCAACTTTATTTGCAAACTTTCATGATTTCACATTAGTCATATGTATTTTGTTCTAACCATCTGATAACATCCGTGAGATTTAGTCGTCATATATTTTTGAGCCCTTGCCTGTGGCTTTTGCATAGTATATACTTTCCCTTGTCTTGAGAGCACATTTAATATTTTCTCTTTGAAAATATGATCGAAGTAAAATAATTATAAAAAACAACAACCATGACAACGATCGCCTAGGAATGGAAATTTAAGAATGATGACAGCAAGAGGGTAATTCGGAAAAATGTACCCTTGAAATATGGAATCTGCGCGTTATGGCTAAAAGTAAACACAAAAAACATAATCTACGGTATAATGCATTGCGATGAAAATGAATGTAATAATATTATTAGACTTTGATCTGTCTTATATCCCAGGAAGGAGCAGTAGACTCGCAGACCATTTCCGGCTCCTGATTGAGTGGCGAAGTAACTGGGATGGAAGTATCTCGGATAGCATCTCGTCTGAGGAAACACGCCCTCTACCGCCCTGTCATGTGGTTACTACTGCATCAACTACAACAACACGTCAATCCACTGTCACCACCCCATCTACTATGGCTACCACCATGGAACCAACAAGAGATACCACCACGAATCCTACATCAGTTACGATCTACAACCCTACAACAGAGACCACCATTGAACCTACTACAGCTACCGTCAACAATCCTACCACGTATACCACCACCAATCCAACAACTACAACCACCATCAACCCTACAACAGATACCACCAACGAACCTGCTACAGCTACCATTACCAATCCTGCAACATATACCGCCTTCAGTCCTACAACAGATACCGTCATGGAAGCTACTCTAGCTACCACCATTTATCCAGCAATAGCAACAACACAGGAACCCAGGACAGAAGGCACCACTCAGCAAGCCACTATGACGGAGCCGACTACCCCGGCAGTCTAGCAGTGTAGAAGGGGCCCGAATGTAGTGTCGGTAAAAATAATAACATCGCCATGTACATGATCTAGTGGTCGAATTTCCACACAGTACTAATTTGGGTCTTGAACTTGTCCCGTGTGTTTAATGCGCAGAGCATGGCCAGAATAGCACTAACACTAATCACTGAAATTTAACCTTATATAACAATGTGGTCACGAAATAGGTCTATGCTTCTTCCGTTAAGATGGAAATTTGAATTAACTAACGGTTTTTATAAAATAAACGTTTCTCCTTCAAGTGCTTGTTATTGTTTTCTTTTCTCGTTCTTTCACTTCTGACTGTCTCGTGAGCTGCGAGACGTGAGAGAGATGGCTATGGTTGTTTTTGGCAGTGAATTGATTTATTAATACACTGTGACTTTTAAGTGTGCCGTTGACAATCCTTTTTCTCGTAACTGATACTACCTGACCTACGAAAAAGCATGGAGCTACTCTAACTCCACGAAATAAGCATGCAAAACACCTCCCCCGCACCCCAACCCAAACACACACAAATCGACTTTACATTTGACAATCATCACCCGATCAGCATTGGCATAGAGCGCTGATTCATCACTTACTTTGTGACTATTCTGTCTGACAAGATATCTGATTGGACGTCGCCATGTAGGAAGTGAGAAGAATGCCCAAGGCTATTGTTCACTATAGATCGCCTGTCCCATAAACTGGGGAACATGAATCCAAATTAATCGTGTTAGAAATAATATATCACATATGCACCCAATGGTACAAGGCAATGACTATATGGAAGAATAAAGTGATAATACCACATGTGTGTGTGTGTGTGTGTGTGTGTGTGTGCCATTAATTCATGTACTTCAGGAAAATTCTAATAGTAGGCCTAGTGATGTCGCAACTGAATGACATATTGCCCTTCATCGACGTAAATAAGCATTGATTGATGAGTGTTTTATAGTTGAAGCATGTTAAAAAAGAAATCATGGGCATACATACACACAAAATAAAAAAGATTACCCTTTAGGAGACAACGTATTCAGGCATCGCAAAGCATGACCCTGCTCGAAATATATGACAAGTCCGCATCAAGATATTTATAGCATCTCCACACTCAAAGCTTCACAAACTTTAGTTAGGAGAGGTCATCCCACGAGACCGACACCCATGAGTCATACGGTCCACGAGAACGACATCAATAATAGGTCAGAGTCATACAGCCCATGAGTTCGACAGTACGCACAAAAGGCTCACGAGACCGACACTAAGTAAAGAACGCCCACAAGACCGACACTACACAATAAAGGCTCACAAGACCGACAGTACGCAAAAGAGACTCACGAGACCGACACTAGGCAAAGAAGGCTCATGAGACCGACATTAGGCAAAGAAAGCCCACGAGACCGACATTAGGCAAAGAAGGCTCACGAGACCGACACTAGGCAAAGAAAGCCCACGAGGCCGACACTAGCAAAGAAAGCCTACGAGACCGACACTAGGCGAAGAAAGCCTACGAGACCGACACTAGGCAAAGAAGGCTCACGAGACCGACACAAGGTATATATATATTATATATATATATATATATATATATATATATATATAGTCTGAGCGAGCTCTTCTTGTGAACGTTTGTCAGGACTATATATATATATATATATATATATATATATATATATATATGTATATATATATATATATATATATATGTATATATATATATATATATATATATATATATAGAGTAAGTTAACGAATCAGTAGAAGAAGAACGCCGTAAAAAAATAATAAATCCTAGATCTTGAAGATCTTAAAAACGGAGCATAGCTCTCAAATACTGAAAGGCAAGGTCACACTCTTCATCAGTGCCCATGGTGTGACAAAAGATCTTAATCAAACCCGTTTCTGAAACAGACATGAAAACACGTCTGATCATGGGCAGACGGATTTTGAAACTCACCTTTCAAAGAAGTCACCGCGCTAAACAGATGGAAGTAGCGCACAGTGTCCATAGTGACGCATCCAATGACGCGTAGTCATGACTGCAAGATGACATGGCAAATCTCCGGCTCCAAAACAGTGAATCTGAAAAGGGCCTCATCGCCAACAGTCGGAAGAGTAGCAGAAAATGTACACAGTACAGAAACGTAATAAGAAAATTGGTCTGCTCGGCATCTTGATTATAAAAAGTTAACGAGTCAGTAGAAGAAGAACGCCGTAAAAAAATAATAAATCCTAGATCTTGAAGATCTTGATCTAGATCTTATATATATATATATTTGCCTGAAGCCCACAATAGGGAGACAAATGGGGGTTATAATGTGGATATTAAGGAGACAATTTCTCAAAGGAGACAATTTGATGTCTCCGTAATTATTTTACACCTTGTACCATCTTGCTGTAAGGATGTTGGCGTCTTTTGCACTCTTTTTCGTTTAGAGGGAACCAACCTAAGTCTGCAATACCACTCGGTCTTGTATTATGATTTAAAGGTGGAAGACGGGATAGGTTAGTTGTTCTCATCGTGTATATCTGTAGGGGTTATAAAGCGACATAAAGGAGACTTTTAGTTTTTGGCCTATTGTGGGAAGAGGAAACTGTATATCTTTATTACAAAGGTGGCAGCAACAAATATATCTTTTCTATACATTCTGGTACTGGTATCATCAAATATACATCCGAGTTGTTCATTAAACATGCACTTAACTGAAAAACGGCCCCCGAAATTGCACGTTTTGACCCTTACGCACTGTTCGCTTTCGATCGGCTTTTCGTCCGCTTGCGCGCTACGTACGCCTCCCCCGCGCGCGCCGTTGCATGATAATGTCGCGGCAGTACCAAAACACTTGCACCCAGAACGTGTGAAGAAGAAAAGAAAGAAAGAAAAGGAAACACCTAAAATATTGACAGTTACTAACGTTATTCTGTACATTGTACCAACGGCGTAAATCTGTACTGACGAGTGGGGGGGGGGGGGGGGGGGGGGGAGGGAATCGATGATCGGCGATAGTCACCATCACCACGATTGCAAGCCCGTAACCGGACCGGCGCAGCCTTGGTGGTGGGGGGGGGGGGGGGGGGGGGGGAGGGGAGAGAGAAAGAGAGAGAGAGAGAGAGAGAGAGAGAGAAGCTTGGTGCCCCCTCCCCCCCCCCCCCCCACACACACTTTACAGGGATTGAATGTCCCACTCTTTTGTATGAAATAAAAAGTGGGAGGAAAGTGGCAGCAAAAATATGAATACTTTTGTTGTTGTTGTTGTTGTTGGGTTTTTTTTTTTTGCTTGTCAGATGACTTTCGGCGGAAAATCAGACCTTAAAAGTATGAAGACCTTTTCTGTGTTTGAAATATCTGTGCGAGGAAGAGGAGCGACCAAGCGGGAGGAGGGTGTGGGAGGGGGTATCCCACAAGAGGAACCTTTGCATTTTCAGACCCGAATTCCAGCGATATGGTGCACACTTTTGGTGAAATTGTGCATTTTTCTGTCAAAAAAAAATACAAAAAAGAAAAGAAAATGAATATAACTGAATGACTAAATCGGGGGTATTTCAGCTCTTGCTCCGCCTGTGCGACATAACTGTGAAGGCCTATCACCGGCGTAGCCGGGGGATGCGAGGGAGCGAAGCGAGCGAGGGGGGAGGGTGTAGGGAGGCCTTCCGCTTCCCACGGTGAGAACTTTTTGCATTTTCAATCTGTAAATGGTGCAATTTGATGCAATTTTTGCGTGTTTTATCGATTTGAAACAGTCCCACATCATTAAGGTAGCACTTAATTGTGATTTAGATTATTATTGAAAGTTTTTGCCTATAAAATATTATGATTTATAAACATCTTGTACTGATTATTACACTGAATATCATGAACACGACCGAGCCCGAGCGAGCGAAGGGAGCGGGGGGGGGGGGGGGGGGGGGGGTGAGGGGTCCCCTCCCACGATGAAAACTTTTTGCATTATGATGTTGTGCATGGTGCAATTTGAGGCATTTTTGTTTAAGGTAGCAGTACATTTTGATGTAGATTATCATTGAACAACTTTAACTACAAAATTGTATCATTTGAATAAACTTCTTGTACATTTGTATTAATCATCACCGTGGGAGGGGCTAACTCCCCTCCCATGGTGAGAAGTTTTTGCATTTTGATTTTGAACATGGTGCAATTTGATGCATGTTTTTGCGTGTTTTATCGACTTCAAATAGTCCCAATTGTTTAAGGTGACAATGAATTTTGATGTAGTATTATTGAACAATTAACCTTTAATAGCATCATTTAAATAAACTTCTTGTATTAATTCTTCAATTGAATATCATGAACGCAACCGAGCCCGAGCGAGCGGAAGCGAGCGAAGGTGGGTGGGGTGAGGGGGGGGGGGGGGGGTGGGGAGGGCGTTACACTGAATATCATGAACACGAGCGAGCGGAGGGAGCGAGGGGGCGGGGGCGGTGGTGGGTGGGAGGGAGAGGGGTGTCCTCCTCCCACGGTGAAAACTTTTTGCATTTTGATGTTGTAAGTTGTGCAATTTTATGCATATTTGCGTGTTTTATCGACTTGAAAAAGTCCAAGCACGCGAACGATTCGCGAAGGACAAGAATGGAAACATCCAATATTCGGAAAAGTTTTTCTCCGAGTGTGAAGCTGAAAACCATTCTTGCGCAATTTTATTTTGTGCGAAGTTCTCACGACGTACTATGTGCGAATGTCGTGTGTATCATTGCTATAAAGTACAGCATGTTACGTGCACGAAGAACGCACGAAGGAAATGCGAACAACCCCAATTTTTCAATAATCATGGGAGAATTTAATGTACCCAAGGGTTGGTGGGAGCTGTCTTGAGTTTTTTTTTTTTCTTTCCTGAAATTTTCTTTTCTTTTTCTCTTATTTCTCTATTGTGTGCTGGCCTAGAGTTTTTTCATGGGACCTATCTCCACTAGTAAACCATTTGATTTTTTTGGGGGGGGCAGTTTCTCCAACACATAATCTCTTGTTTCAGATGTAGTTTTGGCATACTTTAGATTCTGCGACTTTTTGTACATCAAACATTTCTTTCTCTTTGGTGGTCTTTAATTTCTTTTTTACTATAAAGTTGTTAATAGTTGTTCAGATATATGCTACAATTCTGATTTGTAGAAAAAGTAGGTCATCCAAACAAGCGCTAAACGTGCGTGAGAATGCCTCAGAAAGTACGCGAACAGTTTGCGGTTTGAAGTAAAAACTACATTCGCGAACGATTAACGACGCTTCCGAACCTTCACGCTCGTTTGGCGATCTACGGAAGCTTATAAGCGCCAACCAGATGACGAGATAAGAAGACGAGAAGACAAGTTAAATACCGAGAAGCCGAGTTATTGGAACTCGGCAAGTCGACTTGTTTGGATCAAGAGGACAAGAAGCCGAGTTGTTGAGTCGATTTGCTTGGGACGAATAGACGAGATGATGAGCTGTCGAAACTCGGCAAGTCGACTTGCTTTGGACAAAAATACAAGATGACGGGTTGTTGGAACTCGGCAAGTCGACTTGTTTGGGTCAAGAAGACAAGCAGCCGAGTTGTTGGAACTCGGCAAGTTGACTTGTTTGGGACAAGATTTCAAGATGACAAGTTGTTTGGGATAAGAGGCCGAGTTGAAAAAGATAACGAGTTGTTGAAACTCGGAAATTAACTTTTGGGGGATAAGAAGACAAGATGATGAGCTGTTGGAACTCTCCAAGTCGACATGTTTAGGACAAGAAAACAAGATGACAAGTTGTTTGGACAAGGGGACAAGGAGCCGTGTTGTTGAAACTCGGCAAGTCAATATACATATTTCTCTGCGACATTTGCAACCTCATTGCGTCGTGGATTTGCATACTGAGTTTCTCTTCCACACGACAGCAATATCTGGGAAAATTGACATTCTTCCTGATTTTTAAGCTATTTGCCATATTCCACAAATTGTTATCATGGAAAGAATAGTACTGGAATACGTATTTGACGGACGGAAGGCAGCAACTTGCTCTTTAAAACATCTGAAACTATCTGAAATTATATTAAACTATAGGAATAAATTGCGACAGTAAATAAGCCTCTTCATTTGATATTTTGAAATTTTGTGGAAAAACTGAAAATAAATTATGCAATTAATTGGGATTAAAACCAAATCAAAGACATGGACTATTGAGCCATTCACTCTGGAATTTAAAATAGAATCATTAAATAAGCGTTGACAATTGACACACGTATTATCATAAGCATTTCTCAACAAAATGTGATATCAACACATAGCATTGATTTACCAAGGGCGGAATGGGGAGAGGGCATAGATTTTATCTACGGCCACTAGCACTAACTTTTTTGACAAGCTGCAAGAACTAGAAAAAAAAAATGATACAAGAGTCAAGCTTATAGATCGATTTACGGAGGTGGGGGGGGGGGGGAGAAGGCAGCTCAGTTCATAAACCTGTCATTTATGTATATTATGGTCGTTCCTTTACTTCTACAGCAATATCATATTTCGCAAACATATTGTTCCCATCTCCCAGAGCACCCCTCTCCACCAAGCAGGGGCGTAGATAGCAGGGGGGGGGGGGGTGGTATGCACAATCATTCCCTGCAGGTTTCAGAGATACTTTAGTAAAATATACGTGTTCCTAATAAATCGCCTGATTTTTCCTCGTGAAGGGTGGGGGCAGTTGGCAATGAAAATATTGGGGGGGGGGGGGAATATTGTCCCCGGCCCCCATAGTCAGGTCGCTTAATGTCAAAATTTGGGCTTACCGTTACAGGGCGGATACAATCACCAAATTTGGAGAGGTGATCCCCTAGGACCTACTCATTGATATTAGAGCAGGAGCCCTCTGGATTTTTTGTTTGTTTGTTTTTTAGGGTGAAAATGCTGAATTTCAATATTTCTCTATTTATGATAGATATATACCGTATTTGCGTAATATATAGGGGAATATGGTGACATATAGGTTCAGATCTGTTGTGAATTGATTTATGTTTTCATGGATTGAAAATATCTAACGTAAACTTGAAACCCTGATCAACATCAAACCATATGAAACATGGAGTTGGTGGAATTAATTACCGATCAAATATGATATACATATATTACATACCAATCAAATATATGTATACAGTTTAAAAAGAAAACAGTTTCTGACATAAGCGGTTTTCCTATACTCAATAGTGGATCCAGGTGGGGGCGCACCGGCCCCTCTTCTTTGTTGAAATAAAAGAAATAAATAGAAAAAAAAAAACATAGCGGGGGAGCACGTACCCCCCCCCCTTTTTTTTTTTGATTTTTGTAAAGGCGCCCCTCCCCCTCATGGAATTCCTGCATCTGTCCCTGCTTCTCCCATAATCTGAGACTTGTTTTACACTGAAATTATTGTGCAGTAAGATTTTGAAGTGTTTTCAGGTACAGTGCACCCTTGTAATAACGAACGTGGTAATAATTTTCGTCATTATAAACGTTTTCGTTTAAAGTTAAAAACCAGGTCCCAAAGCTATCATATATCCTTCAATTAATACTTTACTGTTCGGTTGTAACGAAATTTCGATATTACGGGAAGAAAACTGCTGGTCCCGACGACGTTTGTTATAATGGGGGTGCATTGTACTGCAGTCTTTAAATCTAGTAAATCAAGCTCTAAATTGCATGAAATTGAATGGTCATCGATTAACTAATTACTTAAACCACGAACAACTTCCTGTTGTGCTACGGAAGGTCATGCTGAGATAAGTTATTCATCTAGAAACAGCCAAAGATAGACATCTTAGAAACCACTGGTGAGGATGTTTGACTACATTCAGCTACTGCATTATTCTTCTTGTGCCACCGAAACGTGTCTCAGCAACCGAAAACTTCCCTTCTGAGATTATGGGTGAACTTTATCTTTTACCAAGAATTTCACTGAATCAGATAATCATACCAAATGAGGACAGAAAAATATACACGATGTCTTGTCATAGTTGTGTTGGCCATAATCTATATTTGTGTTTACAGATGTTTGAAGTTTTGTGGGATGAGGGAGGTTTGTTTTGCAGAATGTTTCATCAGACGAAAGAAACTAGCTGACTGGCATAGTCGCTTTGTCCTTTTTCCCCCCAGAGGATTACCTTTATCATGTACATGTGTTTTCTGCTGTAACAGCCCAAGGCATCATAAATGTACATACCTAGAGATCAATTTTCACCAGAAAATGTCTTTGCTGCCAAATACATGACAATATTACTCCAATCCACCTTAAGTGAAATGATTGAATGGAATTCAAAGGTTTATACGATAATTGGATTAAATTCCAATACTTTTGCTTTTCAGAATGTAATCCATCATGGTAATTAAGTGGGATCGTTGCGTGATTTGCCAGCAAGACACCGCTCAACCCTTAAAGTGTCTCTTGAAGAGTTCAAGGGCAAGTGGTGACAAGACAGATCCCTACAAGTCTTTCCTGTCGAATGTCGAACAGTTCCGAGTCATTAATGCTGTTCCAGTTTAACTCTGTTTTGGAACGAAGAAAGTGTTGAAAGCTTTCTTACAACTAAACTCTGCTCAATGGCACAGAGCTTACCATTTGCAATTCAATAAATCTAAAGTGGAGAAGCCAAAGAAAAGAGCGTTCACACCCCAAATAAAGACCAAAAAAGGCTCACCAAGCGCAGAGATGTTTAAAAATGTTTCTTCTGTGAGAAAGGAGCAGAGGGTGGAGGATGTCCTCCATGAAGTGTCAACATCCGACGCTGATAAGAATATCATTGACATGATCACAGAGCTCAATGACACCTTACTAATGGCCAGAATAGTCGTAGGAGATGTCATTACAATGGAAGCAAAATATCATTTGACCTGTCTCCTCAAGCTTAGAAATCAATATCGCAGTCACACTCGCAAGACAGGCCAGTCGCCAGAAACATATACAGTGAAACCCCGTTATAACGAGGTCCGTGGGACCGCCGAATTATAACTGGTTCCTCGTTATCAACGTACGCGCTAAAAACAAAGAAAAACATAAGCATGGAGTCGCATACCAAGGAATCAAACTTATGAGCAGTCTTTGTGTTGTTATTACACAATTAAATGTATCATTATTATTGAGAAAGAATAAAAAGGAATCATTTGTGAGTTGATACCGTAGCCAAAAGAATAAAAAAGAAGGGGTTGAAAACGTGTTCTTTGTTTTTCTTCCGAAAAATCTCTTCGCGTGTGTTGTGCATGCGTTCTTGAAAAGTGCACGGCAGGGTTGAACTCTTAATCCTTTCTACACCTATCTCTTCCTCGTGTTTTGAACCATTCTGAAAGAATAAAAATATCATTTGTAAAACACAGTATAAAATTTTAATAAGCAAAGTCATATTGTATTAAAAACGTTTGTTACTTTTTTTCTGAACATGGGTGCAAGCAGAGTAACATGCATTATTCAAAATCATTTTACGCTGTGTGCGCCCAGCGGGATCGCGATGATTACATTAATTATTTAGGCTGTATTCCAAGTCTGCACTTTGCGTTATTACATTACACAAGTAAATGTATCATTATTATTGAGAAAGAATAAGAAGGAATCATTCGTGAGTTGATACCAAAAGAATAAAAAAGAAGGGGTTGAAAACGCGTTCTTTGTTTTTCTTCCGAAAAATCTCTTCGCGTGTGTTGTGCATGCGTTCTAGAAAAGTGCACGGCAGGGTTGAACTCGTAATCCTTTCTACACTGACACCTATCTCTTCCTCTTGTTTTGAACCATTCTGAAAGAATAGAAATATCGTTTGTGAAACACAGTATAAAATTTTAACAAACAAAATCATATTGTATTAAAAACGTTTGTTACTTTTTTTCTGAACATGGGTGCAAGCAGAGTAACATGCATTATTCACAATTATTTTACGCTGTGTGCGCCCAGCGGGATCGCGATGATTACATTAAATATTTAGGCTGTATTCCATGTCTGCATCAGCAGGGGTTGAAAATGCGTTTTGTATTTTTCTCCCCAAAATCCTTCGCATTTTATACATGCGTTCTGGAAAGGTAGGCGACATGGTTGAATTCGTGATCCTTTTTACGCCTATCTCTTCCTCATTATAACGGACCATTCTGAAAGAATGAAATTATTCATTTGTAAAAATACAGTGTCAAATAATAATGGACATCACGATAATTTCATAAATTATTTCGGCTGTAATCTTTTACGTATAGTGTACACATCAATGTTTCCTAACCAGCAAAACAACTGGAAGTCGGAACTAATATGGAAAGGATTATGATAAGCTGCACATGCATTCCAAAAATATATCTCTCAATGTTCTGTCACCAGTTTGTTTTACTGGATGAAACAATTTTGAATGAGTTTTTTTTTTTTTTTTTTTTTTTGGTCACATGCAACAGGCTCAGGAAAGGGACACAGAGCGGGAGGGTTTAGGAGGGGTACGATCCCCCTCGTAAGCACAAGAGATTTTACATTGCATGCATTCTGGTGCATACTTTGGAAAAGATATTTAGACAAACGCAAGAAAATTTTCCTCATTTCGGGAATTATTTGGCGACAAAATGACATGTTTACCCCCACCCCCGTCGTCCAGAATCTACGTCCCTGCATACGAACTGGGCTTTTTCGTTCTTAGAATACAGATACAAATGAAAAAATTTCGATGGAAAATTTGGAAAGCTGTCAATCCCCAGAATGTACTATAAGGTTTTTAATGGGAAACAAAGCGGGGAAAAGGTGGATTCAAAGAAGATATCCCCTCCCACCGCGATGGATCTGTCGTGTTCTCTCTTGTAACTGAAGTGAGAGACCTGGTGCACTCTTAAGATAAAACTTTTGGGAATCTTGCAATCTAAAAAGAAAAAAAAGAAAAGGACCGAAAGGGGAGGGGGTATCCCCCTCCCACGCGAGATATTTTTTTTTCGCATTTTCAGAATTGAAATTCTGCAATGTGTTGCACACTTTGGATAAGATGTTTGGACAGTTTTCTATCCAAAAACGCAAGAAAAGTTTCCTCATTTCGGGAATCATTGGGGATCAAAATTATATGTTTGGTACCCCCTTGCATTTTTAGAATTCAGATGAAAATATGTCGCAAACACATTTATAAGGTAATCTGGGAAAATTTCAATCCCAGAAGTGTATACTTTTTTTTTGAGGGGGGGGGGGGGACCCTTCAAAAATTGAAAGCATCTAGATATCTCCTCCCACCCACTGAACTTTTGCATTTTCTTTTAATTGAAGTAACAGACCTGGTGCACACTTTAGATGAAACATTTTAAAATCTGTCAATCTGAAGTGTACGGGGAGGGTATGGGAGGGGGTAGGCCTAGGCCTATCCCCCTCTTACTCGAAGGAGATTTTGTATTTTCAGAATTGAAATTCCGCCATCTTTTGGTGAAATATTAAAACAGTTTTTTGTATTTAAAAAAAAAGGTAAGAACATTTCTACATCTCGGGAGTTACGAGGAGGAGCAAAATGATATGTTTGTCCACGATACTTTTATTGGGGAACCCCCCCCCCCCCCCACACCGACCCCTCTGCATATGAGGGAGCTTTTGTAAGTGAAAGATCTGCTGCACACTCTGTGATAAATTATTTGGAAATATACGTCAATCTCAAAAGTGTACAAAGTATATTGTAAGGGATCCAGTATATAGCGGAGCTTTTGCAGGTTTATGAGTGCAATTCAACGATCTGGGGCATAGCTCTGGCGGCATTTGGTCAATTTTCCATGAAGAAAGTTCGAGATTTGTCCTCATCTTGAAAATTCGTGGGGGACAAATGATTTGTCTGCCCAAACACTCCCATAGGGGCGGGGCAAATGCCCCTTTGCCTCCCCCCAGATAGATTCGACGCCCCTAATCATCCCTTAGTATACCCATAGATGTATCCTGACTGAGTCAGCAGAGTCATCATCGTTTCTCAGGAATGATTCAGGAATTAATGGAGAGGGTTCAATTATGGCGGTATAGTTTTTGTTATTGTTTGTTTGTTTTTCGTACATATTTTGCAGATGGTCCCGAGTTGCTCGCGTCATAGCATGTTTACATGTAGGTCTATATCTATTGACGTTGTTAACGTCTGGGCCATTCCTTACAGTGTATGTCGATTATTACTTTCTTCAGCGCTTGAGAAAAATATGTATTTACACAACATCCTACAAGATAGAATACTGTTCAGTTCTGTTACCTGTATTTCGGGGGGGGGGGGGGGGGGAGGGATTCATACCCCCATCCCCTAGTATTTACGCCCATGCCTTGTACTCGTGGTAGGGTCATTGTCATGCTACTTAAATTCTGAAACATTGAATCGTGAGATTTTGCAAATTGTATAAGCTTGCGTACTGATCATGGAAGAATAGTCAAAAAAATACTACAAATACAAATGTGCGAGCTTTTTTTTCTTACGATTGACACCCATGACACTATGTGACCGTGCACCACAAAACGAACAAAAAGTCGTACACACTGATTTTGTGTGAGGACTGAAAATAATTGAAATGGGCCAACTTAACCGATCTTGAGTTTTTCATATTTTCTGAAAGAGCAAGTCTTCTTCTACATTATGCTAAAATTTGGGATCATAAAACGGGTAGAAAAGTGTGTTTTTTAGCAGTTTATCTTGAACATGTTTTGGTAGAATAGTGTTATCAGGTATGTTTTTAGAGTCCCTTTTTCATTTCTTAAGAACCTTGTGCGTACTCTTCACTTTCAACTCTGATAACTTTTTAAAGGATGATGCTACTGCTTTGAAAGTTAGCATCATTTATGAACAAAATATGTTGATAAGGCACGCTCAATTTCAGTTTAATCTGATAATCTCTTCATCATTGTTACTTTTGTGGTTTACATCCTGTTTTTTGTCCCATTCATTGCACAGCCAGCGCGGCTTGGTAAAGATTTAGTTAGTGCTTGAATAGACACTGCACTTCAGAGCCTCTTTTCTCAGTTCACACTTTTCCTGAGTGTGTGTTTTCATTTCAATATTTAGATAAAAATATGTTAGGAGAGTCCATTTGATTTGAGTTATACATCATTTTAAAACTTAAAGTCTGCTATTTTAGATTATGCTCTTAACTAAAATTTCATGTCTGGCGACTTTCTGTGCGTTTTGTGATGCAGGGTCACCTATAGTCTGTGGCAACATCTGACAGATTTTAGGATTTATTAGGATTTAGCCCCCCCCCCCCCCCCCCCCCCCAAAAAAAAAAAAAAGCCCAAGCTATTTTGACCCTTCCCAAGCCCGGGGGGGGGGGGGGGCTAACTTTTTATTTCAATCATTTTATATATCACCGTCATATTTGGCACATGGATAGAGCAACTCACATGCTGCATGACCGTACATTTGAATTTTCTCATGGTCACCCATGGAGGGCGCTATTTACGAGAAACGATAAAGAAATACATAAGAAATATGCTAAAAACATGATTTTCCTGTGTAATATCTTCATCTCGGTATACATGTCTTATTATAGACCAATCATTCTCATATTTGCCACAAATGATAAGTAAGTAGAATCGCATTATTGGTTATGGTGGAAATTTCTCAAGATCATCACATGGAGCGCTATTCATATGACATAAAAAATACATTTTGAGACCTGTGACCTGGGATAGGTAGGCGTACGTGTATACTTATCACATTTCACATTTGCATGATATTGGAATTTTGAGTTTGTAGATAGATAATAATTGATTATGACAATGTAATGATATTACAGGCATAACTAGAGTGAAAGAATCAAAATGATACATTATAGAAGGGCAATCGTTGTAAAAAGCGGGTTTTTTTATTTTCGCTATCAACGTTTGATGCTTTTGTCACATACAAACAATGGACATGATAAGAAAAACATTTTTAGGACCATAATCACTTCACATGTCGCTTCTCCAGCAAATTTCAGTCCAGAAACGCCCATTCCATTCATTGTAATTTTGTTAATTGAAAGTGGAACAGAAAAAAAAAATGAATCTGACTGACATGGTTATCAGTTTATGGTTGCCATGGTAGCCAGCAATATCAAATAGAACTAAATGTATATCGAAATGTTTGCAATAAGATGTTAGGATAAGTCACTTAATCTGGTTGAAATTGGATAGAGGGCAAAGGAAAGGCAAATGAAAATCTGGTACGGGCTCAATGCCCCCCTCCCCTTAATGGGCTTTAAAGGATTAAGCTTACGGGGAAGGGTATGAAACTTTAAGTTACGAGTACTTAATCATTAAAACAACATAAGAATTGAATATTTCCTTGTGAACAAGAGCAATAGCATAGCAACAGAAATGCTATTAAAATAATAAGAAAAAGAAGGAAGAAAAAAATAATGTACGTATTGCTGTCAATATGTATATGAATACGTGTGTACTTAAACTCTGTCTCCCTAATAATTATGTGATACATAAAAATTAATATGAAATTTGATATTGGCACATTATGGAAAAAGGTCTCCCTAAGATACTTATTTTTCAAAGTGTCTCCCTAAGGTGGACTCTTGGGTTAGAAAACCTAAAGGAGACAAAACTTTTAGAATAAATATCTGAAATGAATTTTCTTGGCTCCAATTTATATTTCGGATTAAAAAGAGATCTTCATTTCCAATGTTTTAACGTAATATGCAAAAATAGAAACTATGACAAAATCACTCTTTTCAGAGTTTACCATATTGTCGCTGTAAGGTATGTATTTCACGAACGTCTCCCTAAGGTTTCTTCCAGGAGTATATATATATATATATATATATATATATATATATATATTAATTAAAAAAAAAATCACACCATCATACTCAGAACTTTTGCCATGAGCTAAACTACAAACAATATCATTTGGAAATGATGGGTTTGACAAATGCAGTTAAATAATTTTCTTTCATATGTGTTTTATGTTCATTTGTTCTTTCGACAAAACCATCCTCGTACTAATGAGACAGATTAACCGATATTTACACAAAAAGAGAAATTTAAAGAATCACGTATTTTTATTCATGAATTACCAATCGATTACTACATAAAAACATATCAAACAATGTCTATTTCAATGTCCAAGTATACTTTACTTTACACTTTACTTTTTAATATTACCTGCAGCATCTTCGAATTTTCTCACATAATAACTTTATCTTGACGCGTTTTACTTCACGCCTTACCATACTTCTACATGCTCACTCAGGCAGATTATACGGAAAATAGCGGTTTAGCATTAAATTGAGGCCTTATATGCGCCAGACATGAATTTTTAGTTAAGACCATATTCTGAAAGAGCAGACTTTAAGCTTTAAAATGATGTATAACTCAAATCAAATGGACTCTTCTAACCTATCTAAATATTGGAAAGAAAGCACAAACTCAGGAAAAGTGTGAACTGAGAAAAGAGGCTCTGAAGTACAGTGTCTATTCAAGCGCTTAATCTTTACCAAACCGTGCTGGCTGTGCGAGGAATGGGACAAAAAAACAGGAAGTAAACCACCAGAGTAACAACAATGAAGGGATTATCAGATTAAACTGAAATTAAACATGCCTCATTAACACATTATGTCAATAATTAATGCCAACTTTCAAAGCAGTAGCACTATCCTTTCAAAAGTTATTAGAGTTGGAAGTGAAGAGTGTGGACAAGGTTTTTCAGATATGAAAAAGGGATTCTAAAGACACACCTAATCACACTATTCTACCAAAAATGTTCGAGATAATCTGCTAAAAAAACACACTTTCCTGCCCGTAAACTATGTATCATACTACGTTTTTTTTTTTTTTTTTTTTTTTTTTTTTTAAATGCCTTCGCCACAAAGCGACGCCTGGATGGAAGCGGTTATGTTTTGGGGTTGTCTACCCGTCCATCTTTCCGTTCTTCCACCAGTCTGTCTGTTCGCCTGTCTGTTCATCTGTTCGTATCAAATATACATTACTAATTCAAGACTAGGCCCTATTATAACATTAATGTTGCTCACCTGCACATAACAAAATAAAGGGCAGTGAATCGAACGTTTACCAATATCACGATAATATTTTGTGTATTCTCCCGACAAGATAGACATTTAGGAGTAATTAACAAATAGAAAGAAAAAAAAAGAACACCCATGAATTCTAAAATGTTGATTGACATCTGATATACTAGTAATGGTCAAATTGTAAGAAAATCTAATATCCCAGACAAGAAAAAAGGGGGGGGGGGATTTGGGGCACAACTTTTGAGTTCAGGTCAGTACCACATCAATGGCGTGTACACACACACACACACACACACACACACACACACACACACACACACACACACACACACACACACACACACACACACACGATGCGCGCGCGCCCGCCCGCGCGCATCACATGAAAAACACATGAAAAAAAAAATGCCATTTTAGTCCACAACTCACACAGAAGTTCCCCCAGTCGTAAAGTACCTGCGAGCGGTTTACACCTTGGATTGTTACATGACAGTTGAAATCATAGTGGGAATTTTCCATTACGCTTGTTGGAAATAATTTTGGTAACTCTCGACAGCAAAACCAAACCTACTTCGTTTGCTCCGTTGGTGTGATACTTGCTTGATACACCTATTTTCTTTTCCTTGTACAATTCTATCAGAGTGTGAGAAAACAACTTCACTTTGCGTCAGATAAGTGGATTTTACCAGTAGCTATGACAGGAATTCTTTACAAACTCACAGTGATGCTCATTTTCTGCGGTAAGTTTGCTATTCAAAGCAACTTTTTTTTTCTTCAATGTAATCAAATCTGTTTTCATGATACTCAGAAAAATGATACCGACACTAAAGTAGGGACAGCAGGAATTCCGGAAAGAGGAGGCGCCTCTTTTTTTTTTTTTTTTTTGATTAAAGGGGGACGCATGCGCCCCCATTTTTTTTTTTGTTTTTATTTCTTTTGTTTTAATAAAAAAAAAACCCGGATCCGCCGCTGGACAGGGCCTCTGTGACTTAAATACATTTTGACTTGATACCCTAAACGTCACGTATGTGGCGAGAAGAATATCGTAGTATGTGCTATATATCATGTATATTGTATACTAATTTCCCGCTACATCTTCGGATTACTTGGAATGGATCACGAAAGAAGAGAAAAGAAAAGAAAATTCCAAAGGATTATTTTATCAATGACATAATGCAGGGTGTGACATCGAAGATAAAGTACAGTTTCTGTTGATAAGGGGCTTGGCTTTTCCAACGTTTTTTGTGATTTTTTTGGCAATGAGAAATCTCGTATGAAATTTGAAAATGCATATACAATTTTAAAAGGAATTCAAGGTTTATTTGATGTAAGCTGGTGTTGAAATGGCTGAGATGTGCAATATAAAGCGATCCTAATAAACGGTGGCACCCACGTTTTATTAGGATTGTTTTGTTTGATTTCTTTTTAGTTTATTTATTCATTTATTTATTAAAACATCTTTATTCAGGATTACATGGTCAGCAAATGTACTGATTTTCATCAAGGTCCTGAGATACAAATGTTATATAAAATCATTTACGATATATACAGATACATATCAGTTGTTTCACAGTTGTTTCACTGTTTCACTTTTCACTTTATATATCAGTTGTTTCACTGAATCCGATTTTCATCAAATAAACTTTTAAGTCCTCTTAGAATTGTATGCTTTTTTACATTTCATATAAAGTGGGGTCTAGGTAAGTCTATGTAAAGCTGAATTCTCATGTCAGCCAATACTATACTGTTCCTTTAAAGGTGGTGCGATGTTCCGAGGCTGCTACAGATTGGTGTTGGGTAAAACCATGAATACTTCATGTTCAAAACTTCATCATTTGTAAGAAAAAAAAATAGATTGGATTTCAGTTTAAGGTAGAGATATTAGAGGGCAATCTTTGGACTTCTCAAAAGGCCTAAGGATGCAAGAATACCGTCTTAACGGACATAGATGGACATTCAGATTTTTGTAGCCATCTTCAATATGTCAGAATCATAAAGTATCATATTCAAGTATGGTATCATCAAGATTCCGATTCAGCACCTTCGAAATGTAGCACGCCCGTAGTGGCCAAAAAGCGAGTAACACATACACACACACACACACACACACACACACACACGCAAATCTCTCGGCGGACGTTAAAGTAAGTACAAGCTCTAATAGGCGCAAGAGTTGGTCAGCTGGGGGATGTGGGTTGATGCGGTTGTCCAGGGCGCGTTTTGTTGCTAGGATACCCTCATAGTGAGGGATGTTGGTGTACAAACTACATACGTCGGCTGACACTAGAATGCTACGCAGTGAAAATGGGGCATGCTTGGTGTTTATTTCCTGTATGTTCTTAAGAAGTGTGTCGTGTCTTGACTGAAAGAGGGCAATTTTTGAACAAGCGGTCTTAGGTGTAAATCGACGAGTCTGAATATTTCTACATTTGGACATGCGCATCCGGATATCATCGGTCTCCCAGGGTTGTTCTCTTTGTGGATTTTGGGTAGGAAATAAATGTTAGGGCAGGTTGGGTGAGGTGGGGTCAGTACCCTCTTTACCTTGGGATCAATATCTAGTGGTTCAATGGCTTCCTTTACTTGTTCTAGATAAGTTTGTGTGGGGTCTTTGTCTAGTAGTGTGTAGGTGTTGGAATCTGATAGTTGTCGTTCGCCTTCAGCGATGTAGTCAGCGGTTGACATTAAAACAGTTGATGAGCCTTTGACCGCTGGTTTGATTACAATGTCCCTATTTTTGCATAGGCTTTGTAGTGCTTGTTTTTCTGGTTGGGAGGGATTGTCAGTGCGCTTATTGTATCTTTGCAACACGTTGTCGATGTCACACTAGACGTTTTCCAAAAAAGACCTCTAAATGTGCATTGTGAACAGGTGGGTTCCACTTGCTATTGGAGCGGAAGCGTCGTTGTGTCTTTAACACAATGGAATTGTCAGCATTTTCATTGGTGGCTGCTAATTAGGGCGTGGGTTCAAGAGGCGATTCATCTTGAGGTTGATCATTTTCACTGAAAAATACTTTCAATTTCAAAGTTAAGAATATCTGTGTGTACTTGCAAATGATCAATATTGGGAGGGGTTGGGCGGAAGGTAAGACCTTTTGAAAGGATACTGACCTCTGCAGGGCTTAGTACATGGTCAGAAAGATTGACAATTATTGGCACATTTCCCAATTCTTCTCCTTCTCTACTCGTTTCATTATTGTTGGAGTCAGTTGTATTGCTTAGATTACTGATTCTTCTTCTTTTCGTATATGATCTCTTATTGTATCGCCTATTTCTCTGTTTGTTCCGGGGTTGTGTTGGCTTAGAGGAGCTGGCAGGTAGACTGTCCAGTGGACCACAGTTCTGGTCGTGTTTGATTGACGCCTTGATTTCCTCACATAGTTTTTCATCCCGTTTCAGTTTACGTTCCTGCTGTTTCTTTTCTTCGTGGTTTTGCTTTGCTAATTTCCCATTGATTGTGTTAAGTGTTTCATGGCACACTCTCGGGGTTGTGTTTTGAAAGAGTTCAGCTCTGGCCGTTTCTATGTTCGATTGAGTGCTTGTTATTTTCCGCGTGATTTCTGAGGAGACGATGTCTAGAAGTTTGCGAGATGCAAGCCAAAGTGTAGTCCGCCATTCGCTGGTTGTGTCATCGTCGCAGTTGAGGGCTCACACGGGTAAATAAATCCCCATATAGAGACGTGTGTTAAAATTCAAAATTCGTAAAATAGCTGGGAGAAATGAGATGTTTCATTTTCACTAACCTGGATAAGTGAGCTATACCCTGTCATCCATGAAATTTTCAAGGCAGGTTCTTCGGCTCAAACTCTGTCCAAGGATCCGCAAAGCCAAACTACGAGTTCTTGTCACTCAAAAAATCACATATTTTCCGTACACGTACCCAATGAAATATAGTCCCTCCAAATTCCATGAGAAAAGCTTTCATCTTCAAACCAAAATGCAGTTTGTAGAGGAATTCATATATACTCAATATCTGCAACTATTCAGTTTTATGCAAAACTGCATTAATGACTTTTAATGAATTTTTTTCTTCATTTATTTTGGTATCTTTGGTACGAATTTGTGAAGGGGTCTGGGACATTCCATTTTATTAACAGGTGTGAGCCCTTGAGCGCGTATGATTTCCTCAGGTTAGGGATGATGTCTCTTTCTTTACATTCAAGTAGGTAATCTTGTTGTGCGCATAAATGGTTGAGAAATTTCTCCTTATTGTGTTGTAGTGAGCCATTGTCGTATCCTTTTGTCGTGACCTAGATGTTCTGGTTCCGGACGTTGCACTGCCATCCTCACTGGACTGGATCCACTGGAGTGTGACTCCCGGAAACAGGCCGATGACCGTTTATATTTATGTATTTATATATATATATACACACACACACACACACACACATATATATATATATATATATATATATATATATATATATATAAATCATTGCTAAAGGATGATTAGCAAAGGCATAAAAGAACAGAGTATGGTATTATTGAAGTTGATGTGGTTGGCCATGAAAATGTAATTTCCCTATCAATCGTGCTGATAATCTATTTGTTTTCTTTGTTAGTTTTTTTTTTCCGAGTATTTGTGTCTCCAAAATTATAACGAGCTCTCGCTCTCACAAGGCAATTTCAATTTGGTGTATTGCTAGAATTGTTAACAGTCATAAAGGTAAGTGCCTTGATCACTTGCGCATCAGCGGGTAATTTCAATAAATCGTCTGGTCGATGTATGGCTGGCCGGGGGGGGGGGGGGGGGGGGTGGGACGGCAATGTGCAATGTGCTGTGGCAAGAACATAAAAAACAACCGTATCACTCTTCACTCCCTCGCCACACGCATTAATGATGATGATGATGATGATGATGATGATGATGATGAAACAGCATTTATATAGCGCCATTTATCTGCAGAAACATTCAAAGGTGCCATGCTCCCAAAATATGTCACACATCATTCACAAAGTTGCTGGAAAATATAAGTCTTCAGTTCAGACTTGAAGGTATTGAGGCTGTTGCAATTCCGAAGCTGGACTGGTAGAGAGTTCCACAGACGTGGTGCAACAGAAGAGAAGGCTCTACCCCCTTACATTTTTAGGCGAGTATTGTTGGTCGCCGCTGTCGTACACTGATAAGTGCAGACACGTAGCCGGGAGACAAGTTATGGAGAACCTTATAAGTAAGCAGTAAGATCTTATAATGCACTCTGCTTTGCACAGGCAGCCAATTAAAGGGAGGCAGTCCTGAGGATTTTCACTGTATGATAATTAAGAAGAGTAAAAGATATAACCTTTCACCAATTTATACACGCGGAAAGCAAACACTGTCTCTGTACGCAATTTAAGAAAAATAATTCCTGCAAGCGATCGTGTAAGAGCCTGCACAAAGGTGCAACGTCATTGATTCCCAACTCACTAAGTTGACAGCCGTGCCTCAGAAAACCAATTTAAGTGTTCAAAATGATCATATCTGATTTTGTCATAAAATGTGACAATATGTGGTTTTGTTATTTCAAACAAGATATTTCAAGCTTATTTATATATGTAATTGATATAAAAATAAATAGTAAACATGTATCTATAAATAATTAGGGAGCGTACGTATGACGAGCAGAACACGGCTGGGAAGAGTTGTGCCTCGGTGACGTCTGACTCTCCGCCAAGACTTGCTCATTAGCATATTCACCATGCAGATTCACACTTTTTCAATCAAAATTCACGAGCTTATTTGATGATTTGAAAGTTTGTTTTTGGTGAAAGTAGTTCATTGGAGGTACCAATAACAACATTTTTTTTTTTTGAAAATTCGTGAGGACTGTCTCACTTTAAGCTCACAAAGTATTGGAGAGATATATGTTATTATGATTATTATTCATAATGACAAAGAGAGGGAGAGAGAGAGAGAGAGAGAGAGAGATACAGACCGACAAACATACAGACGGGGATGGGGTGGAAGCATAATGAGATGATAACCATTTCCGTTCCTGTCTGGTCTATTAACTTGGAGAGTTGAAATGAACGACATTATTGCCTCTCATTTAGCAATATCACCGTTAAAAATCATTTTACAGGCCCAATGGAGCCGGTAGAGTGCGGGAAGTACAGCTGTAGCAACCAAAATTATATGTGCACATGCAATATACTATAATTAGCTATCTATATAAATATGTGTAATAAAATGATTTGTGTAATATACTATATAGCTATTTATATTCCACATACTAAGAATCTTGCTATAGGATTGGTCAAGAGCTGATCACGTGATAAAGCGTAGTTTTGTCCATCACATCACCTGAGAAGAACTAGGTCACTTGATAGCACACAGTGCAACGCACTTTCCCTTCAGTCTTCAGTGTCGCGCGATGCGTGCAGCAAATTCATTGTTTTGTCATCTACAGACCGATTCGGGTTCGTTGAGGGCAGCCGACAATTTGTGGCAGAGCGGGTTGATAGATAGAGTTGCGACACTGGGGTACAAAGGTCACGAAAAATAGTTTCCCCTGGTAGTCGATGTCGACGAATTATTTCTACAGGGTTTTCACATAAGCGCGCAGTACCATACGGACCCAGCGGCAGTGTGAGATACCATTGTTGCTTGCGACGGGAGTGTGACTTGTCGAGAAAAATGTCCTGTTTTTACGGCAATCATGTAAACTTAATGAAGTAGAGAAAGGAGTACTTACTGTCGAAGTCAAGGAAACGGATGCAAACAACCGGAAAGGATGAAATATTTTCAGAGTTGTTTTAACGCTCCTGGATGATGTTAATGTGCGAACGTCAAAATGGAAGGACGAAATTATTATGTAGTCCCACTCCTTTACATTTGTTGTTGCAATTCAAAGTCCCAGGCTATCGGTCTTTATTGTTGTTATGACGACCAGGGGGAACTTTCGCGTAGAACCCATGCGCGGAGCGCGTAACTCTACTTTGCGCGATCCACGGAGCAAAATAACAATAAGTGCATTGTTTGCGTCATAATGGGGGTATGCGGTTTTCCAAGGTCTTATCGACATCAACGATCGCGGGGAACTATTTTGAGGGATTGACCAATCAGCGCGAACTTCCGGTGTCGCAACTCTATCTATCAACCCGCTCTGATTTGTGGCACTGGGCGCAGCCATGAGCTCATTTTGAGGTGTCGTAGCCGACCCCCCTCCTCTCCCCCACCCCTGGGCAACATGTTTATCACGCACTTGTAACAAAGGTTCGCGCACTAAGCAAGCATTCGCGCACTCAGTACGAGACGCCTATTGGCTAAAACGATCATGCATCAGTTTTTCATTCCGCGCGCGGAAGGGGGGTGGGTGCGAGAGAGAGAGAGAGAGGGGGGGGGGGGGGGTGGGTCGGCTAAGACACCGCGTCAATGGCGCTGCCCATGCCAAAAATACACATAGCGCGTCACAGAATCGGTCTATAAAGACAGCTGTTTGTTTTGCTGATCTCTGGCAGTCCATACAGTCTTAACGCGAGATGAGAGTACGCGCGAAATAAAAGTGCGTTGCACTGTGGACTATCATTTGACTAGGTCACTTGATAGGGTAAGCACTATTTGGGCACCCGTCCCGCTTCATCATGAATATTCATCATCTAAAGGTAGCCGTAATACCGTGGAAATACATATTTTTTTTAGTTTCTCGGCAGCGTTTTTAAGTTTCTCGGCAAAACTGAACATTTTTCCATCTTCCGGCGAGACGTTTTTACATTCATATAGCACATATCCAGCGTTCTGCCATTTACTAGTACAGTATCTTACTGCCTGATGAATGTTCATGATGAAGCGGGACGGGTGCCCAAATAGTGCTTACCACTTGATAGTACACAGTGCAACGCACTTTCACTTCAATGCCGCGCGGTGCGCGCAGCAAATTCATTGTTTTGTCATCTATGCGCACACATAGCCTAAGCCCTAAGGATACCTAAACACAGCTAAAACGGTTTCAGATGTGGAATAAAATGGGAATTTCTAGGACCCTAGATGTGGAATATAAAGCAAATAATCAACTTTTAGTTTCAGGCAATGAGACAAACTATCACTTCCTCGGCGATCTGAATGTGTACGCTATCTTTCCTCAGCTGCGCTTCGGAAAGATAGCTACATCCAGATCGCCTCGGAAGTGATAGTTTGTCCCATCACCTTCACCAACGTTGATTATTTGCTTAGTATATAAAAACATGTGTTGTAAAATCATTAGTATGTGTTTCCCTCTGGTGGCTGTTGTTTAATACACCCCTAAGATGTAAAAATTTTCAATTCAATTCAATTCAATTCAAAATGATTTTATTTCCAAAACAAAATAATACAAAGTAATATACATAACGCTTACATGAGTACATAATATTTAAAGGAACTTTGAATCACGTAAGTTTCAACAGAACATGAATACATTTATTATGATGATATTAGCTCTGGTTTGGATAAATAAAAGTATGTCATTTACGCTTATCAATTTATGGAAAAAATGCATTCTAGTGTCCTTCGTTAATAATATATGCCAGTATCATACCAGTAAAGGACATATGATGTCCTCGACAGAATCTTGGATTGGAGAAATATGTTTTTTTTTCACATATGTGATACACCAGGATAATACAAGTCAACAGACGCCAAAACGAGTCATTTACATTTGCATTTACATTGCATTGCATAAGGCTTTTACCTTTTCGGTGGCGAGGAGTCAAATAATGTGCACAAATTTTACACACGTAACTAAGAACAGAGAATCAATTTGGCACGCAAAAGGTAGAAGTCGAAATGTCTTTACAATAGAGAGATATCCTAGCTGGTGACAGGGGGTATGTTCTCTTCCTAGGGCAAAATCTTTGGCGACACTTGCGTATCATGATCGAATTTTCGTGCACTAATTTTGTTTTTAAAATCGCAGTTAAATAAACAATCATTCTTACTTTTATCCTCCAGAACATTTCTATCAAAAACAGACAAATAATATAAAAGGCACGTGTTATTAGGTATATAGGATGAAGACGAAAATGGTCAAGGTGAAACTTAGACTCTGTGAAAATATTATAGCTGTAACAAAGTAGGACTAAGTACGAATTTCTCCACACAATCAAAAGCTGAAAATTCTATTCTATTCCGAAAGTTGAAAGTCTATCAGGTGAGTGTCAGACATATCGTGCGTGATCCTCATCAGACGATCTTGCCTCATTACTCGCACCCGCCCGACATGTCTGACACTGACCTGATTATATAGTTGACCAACACTAGTCGAATTCATTGCACTGCGATCCGATGTACTTCGTGGGTGGCCGGCTTTGCTTCCGATGAGTGACCGACGAGAGAATATCTCAGGAATGGGGGTACATGATTGTATTAGGTTATCATTTTGATATTATAATATTGCATACAATTATGACCAGTGTTCTATGTCCAATTTTGCGGCTTTCCCGTCGTAACCCCTCATGAGCCATTAGATGTTACTTGTCACCTTTTGTCTCCAACGCATCTTAATCATGATAATAACTTTCCATTAACTTTGGGGTATTGTTTTTTTCTCTCTTATGATAGACGTGGCCATGGCCCTCCTGCAGCAAGAAAATGAACAGGAAACCTGCCCACCTGCGTTTGGAATGATTTGCGGCACCCGGACAGTGACATTGGGCAACGGAGAAACGGTTGCCATGGTACCCAAACTAATGACGGAGGATGAAATAGCACGAGCGGGAAATCATCCGATGCTGAAAGGGAAGACAAGGTTTACCTGTAGGAATCCAGGTGTGTATACTGACAACTCAATTCCAATTAACGTAATGATCTTGCGTTTGTGATAATTCTTTATTTTTCGGTTTTTTTTTTTAAGTATAATACCAGATGCATATCAGTACTGGGTTAAAAAAGAAATAGTGCTTTAAGGGGAAAAATTCTATATTTTATTCTTTAGTGCTGTTTTGGGGTATGCTGATATAAAATATTCTTATATTGCAAGAAAACTTAGAAGAAAAGGAAAAATGAAATGGTATTTTATATATAAAGGTATATGTTTCAGGGGGCACACTCGTCAAAAGAAGCGAAGCTACCATCTATACACTAAATTTACTTGTAAGTGTATAGTTGCCCCGGTAGGGGCGAAAATTTCGCATTTGTCAGTCATGAAATTGACGATTTTTAAACAAGAAAAATGCCTTTATTGTTCAGTTTGGTCTTTAAATCATTGATTATTATTTATTAAAGGGGCACATTCGGGGAGGGGGAAACCAGTTTCCCCCCCCCCCTGAAAAAAAAATGTGTGTGGGGGGGGGGGGGGGGGGGGGGGAGAGGGTGGCAAGTGCCCCCTCTTCCCTCTGCCAGCACGATCTGTATAACAGTGTTACCATGGAAACATAACAGTATAGGATCCGGCTATCCCGAAGCTGCATAATCACGGTAATGGGTTATTGTCATTGCTTTTCGTCGGCACGGGTCGTTTATTTCTTCTTTCAGTAATGAAATGACATGGTGACAGGACAAAAATAGCATATCCTTATCTTCTTTTTTTATTGCTGCCCTTTCACAGTTTTGAATTCTAATGTACAACGCTTTCACTGATGACCCTGAGACTTCAGAATGATCATTCAAGTCATGAATAACTCATAATAAGGCTGGAAAACGCTGTGTTTCACACCGCCCATGTAATGTTTTATACAGTAGAAACGTTTTCATATGCTAAACAAGCAATGAGTAAAGTTGTTGAGAGAAATTTATGCTAATGTACAAGGCTTTTATTGATGACCCTGAGACTTCAAGTGATCATACAACTTACAAGTCATGAATAATTCAATAAGACTGGAAAACGCTGTGTTTCACACAGCCCATGCAATGTGTTATAGAAACGTTTTCCCACATGCTGTGATGTAAATTCTATGGCCAATCTACGATTATTACATTTTCTTCTTGACGCTTAATGGCCAGTTGCTATACGTTATTTTCAAGGCCTGGGAGGCATCTCCTTTGCAGACACAACCACGACAGAGAATTTGAATTTACTCGGAAAAAAACCCCTACGGAAAGCTACTATTCAATCATCTGCCAACGCAAGTTATCTGTTTGAAGAAACGGAATCAGGAGTGAAGATCTCATTGTGCGGTGGTATTTTTTTTTAGGGTGGGGGGTGGGGTGGGGTGCGCCTTTGAGCATAATATGCAAACCTAGTTCAGGCAATAGATTATTGTCATTTCATCAACGAACCAAATGTTCATTTCGTTTCGAAGTGACTGTATTTCGCTACGAAATTAACATTTCGTCAACGGAATGATTTCATAACGAAATGAACATTCGTCGATCCCCGTAATAGATTGGGTGGGGCATGCAAAAGTGGCACATAATGAGGTAATGACATTACCATCATGAATTTTGCGATTATCAATTAATTAAGAAAAAAATTCTTCTGTGTCCACCGGCAATTATTCCATTCAGATTCGTTGCTTTTTCAAACGCTGTTTCTTACTGATATTTTTTTCTTTTTTTTGTTATGCAAACTCTATTTCCACGATGATAATACAAAAGCAAATCACATTTCTGCTATACTTTCCATTAAGTAATAATAGGCGTTATAATGTTATAAACTAGAAATGGATAGGGTGTGTTTCCCTTGAGGACCTTCTTCCCTGTTCGATTTTGATGAGACATGAGCTCAAGTTATTCACTGCAACTGGTTTTTATAGACCAGTTCGTTATTCCACTTTGCACATTAGCAGAAAAAGGTCATCTGTAATAACATGCATCTTGGTTTGTTAATTCACTGAGATAAGGTATTAAGCATCTACGATGGGATGATTATTCATGTGATCCTTATCTAAATGGTGCTTGCCAGCACATCCACATGGCAGCAAGTCTGGTATTTGGTAATATCAATAGAACAGGGTTGTTATTGCATTCAATACAAAACAATGAAATGGACACCTGTTACAATGTTAACTGATGGACTATTCTTGTCAACTTGTCTTAACGCTAGTTCATTCATAGTTTGAACGCAAATTCCACAAATTACTACGTCGGGCAAGCTTATGCAATATGCAGCTTTGAAAAAGAGTGAAAAAGAAGGTAATTCATAATAATGTGTACATGAGCTAATTACGAACTTGCGTCATTATCCACCCAAACTCGGGTTTGGGTAGAACTAAAGTTGCACTACTTTATGTCATTTCAACGGTACAAACTCCAATAATGTAGCATAACATTCTACTTACAACTCGTATTCAATATTCGTCAAAAAGAAAACTCAAGATGACTTTCCACGTATCATGAGATGAAAACACAACCACAACATAATCAAGCACACATGCGCTTGATATTTTCCTCAAACTATAGTTACAGGACTAGGTTTATATACAATGTAATAGATAATGTTTCTTCTCCCATCTTGTGGTTTTGTTAAAGAAACAAAAAAGGTTTAACCGGGAAAGCATCAATGTAATCACGACGGTTCCATGACATTATTTTGCTCCAGGGACAATTTATTGTTCCCATGAAATATCTGTATGTTAAAGCCAAACATAGATTCCACCCACAAACATAACCATTACCCTTATCTTAATTCTCACATCAAAGTTAACCTAGAACCCTAGCACAACCCTGACCCTTACCCTAAATCCTTTGAGAAAATAAGACCGAAACAATTGTCACAGGAGCAAATGTCATGTCACCAATCACAAAAGGCTTTCTTGGACTTGACTTTACAGTAAAACTTCCAGTAGACCTGAAATTTAAAAAAAAAAAATAAAAATCAGCCGAAATAGATTTACTGGGATCAACTCGTTGAGAGTGACATGCAAATGCACCTATTTTTTTTTTTTTTTTATATAGGTTGAGGCCAGCGTAACTAAATAAAACGTTTGAGGTATCCTAATGAAACTTTGTATGTAGGGATGAGTGGGCGCTGTGGCACAGTGGATAGGACTCCCGACAACCACTCGGACTGGACACTGGGACCCGGGTTCGATTCCCGCCTAGTGCTTATATATGGATAAGATGTTTTTACCCACCAAGTCACCTCTATAGGCCGAGGTGTAAAAATGGGTACCTGGGTAATGATAATGTCAGGATCCTCTGGTAGAGCAGTGACAACACTCGAGAGGCTACCCTGGATAAAGAAGTCGTTATTATTATTATTACAGTATTATTATTATCATTATTATTATTATTATTATTATTATTATTACTATTACTACTACTATTACTATCATATTTTTGTATAATCATTGTGGGCCACTTTTTTTTTTCAACGGGTAACATTATAGACCAATTTTCACGTCATTGTCTTGTACTCGCGCTTTTAAATCTAAAAATAAAAAATTCAAAGTCCCTATAATGATTACAACATAGGCATCAAATTATATCTAGAAATAGTTCAGACAGGACATGTTCGTTTCACAGATTGTGCTTCTTCACCATGTGACAATGGAGGAATCTGTACCATGTTACCATGGAAACATAACAGTATAGGATCCGGCTATCCCGAAGCTGCATAATCACGGTAATGGGTTATTGTCATTGCTTTTCGTCGGCACGGGTCGTTTATTTCTTCTTTCAGTAATGAAATGACATGGTGACAGGACAAAAATAGCATATCCTTATCTTCTTTTTTTTATTGCTGCCCTTTCACAGTTTTGAATTCTAATGTACAACGCTTTCACTGATGACCCTGAGACTTCAGAATGATCATTCAAGTCATGAATAAATCATAATAAGGCTGGAAAACGCTGTGTTTCACACCGCCCATGTAATGTTTTATACACTAGAAACGTTTTCCCATATGCTAAACAAGCAATGAGTAAAGTTGTTGAGAGAAATTTATGCTAATGTACAAGGCTTTTATTGATGACCCTGAGACTTCAAGTGATCATACAACTTACAAGTCATGAATAATTCAATAAGACTGGAAAACGCTGTGTTTCACACAGCCCATGCAATGTGTTATAGAAACGTTTTCCCACATGCTGTGATGTAAATTCTGTGGCCAATCTACGATTATTACATTTTCTTCTTGACGCTTAATGGCCAGTTGCTATACGTTATTTTCAAGGCCTGGGAGGCATCTCCTTTGCAGACACAACCACGACAGAGAATTTGAATTTACTCGGAAAAAAACCCCTACGGAAAGCTACTATTCAATCATCTGCCAACGCAAGTTATCTGTTTGAAGAAACGGAATCAGGAGTGAAGATCTCATTGTGCGGTGGTATTTTTTTTTTAGGGGGGGGGGGTGGGGTGGGGTGCGCCTTTGAGCATAATATGCAAACCTAGTTCAGGCAATAGATTATTGTCATTTCATCAACGAACCAAATGTTCATTTCGTTTCGAAGTGACTGTATTTCGCTACGAAATTAACATTTCGTCAACGGAATGATTTCATAACGAAATGAACATTCGTCGATCCCCGTAATAGATTGGGTGGGGCATGCAAAAGTGGCACATAATGAGGTAATGACATTACCATCATGAATTATGCGATTATCAATTAATTAAGAAAAAAATTCTTCTGTGTCCACCGTTATTCCATTCAGATTCGTTGCTTTTTCAAACGCTGTTTCTTACTGATATTTTTTTCTTTTTTTGTTATGCAAACTCTATTTCCACGATGATAATACAAAAGCAAATCACATTACTGCTACTCCTTTCCATTAAGTAATAATAGGCGTTATAATGTTATAAACTAGAAATGGATAGGGTGTGTTTCCCTTGAGGACCTTCTTCCCTGTTCGCTTTTGATGAGACATGAGCTCAAGTTATTCACTGCAACTGGTTTTTATAGACCAGTTCGTTATTCCACTTTGCACATTAGCAGAAAAAGGTCATCTGTAATAACATGCATCTTGGTTTGTTAATTCACTGAGATAAGGTATTAAGCATCTACGATGGGATGATTATTCATGTGATCCTTATCTAAATGGTGCTTGCCAGCACATCCACATGGCAGCAAGTCTGGTATTTGGTAATATCAATAGAACAGGGTTGTTATTGCATTCAATACAAAACAATGAAATGGACACCTGTTACAATGTTAACTGATGGACTATTCTTGTCAACTTGTCTTAACGCTAGTTCATTCATAGTTTGAACGCAAATTCCACAAATTACTACGTCGGGCAAGCTTATGCAATATGCAGCTTTGAAAAAGAGTGAAAAAGAAGGTAATTCATAATAATGTGTACATGAGCTAATTACGAACTTGCGTCATTATCCACCCAAACTCGGGTTTGGGTAGAACTAAAGTTGCACTACTTTATGTCATTTCAACGGTACAAACTCCAATAATGTAGCATAACATTCTACTTACAACTCGTATTCAATATTCGTCAAAAAGAAAACTCAAGATGACTTTCCACGTATCATGAGATGAAAACACAACCACAACATAATCAAGCACACATGCGCTTGATATTTTCCTCAAACTATAGTTACAGGACAAGGTTTATATACAATGTAATAGATAATGTTTCTTCTCCCACCTTGTGGTTTTGTTAAAGAAACAAAAAAGGTTTAACCGGGAAAGCATCAATGTAATCACGACGGTTCCATGACATTATTTTGCTCCAGGGACAATTTATTGTTCCCATGAAATATCTGTATGTTAAAGCCAAACATAGATTCCACCCACAAACATAACCATTACCCTTATCTTAATCCTCACATCAAAGTTAACCTAAAACCCTAGCACAATCCTGACCCATACGCTAAATTCTTTGAGAAAATAAGACCGAAACAATTTTATTGTCACAGGAGCAAATGTCGTGTCACCAATCACAAAAGGCTTTCTTGGACTTGACTTTACAGTAAAATTTCCCGTAGCCCTGAAAGAAAAAAAAAAGTCAGCCGAGATAGATTTATTGGGATAGACTCGCTGAGAGTGAAATGCAAATGTACCCATTTTTTTTTTTTATTTGTATTTCTTATTTAGGTAAAACAAAACCATAGTACATGCACATAATCATGAGTAGGCCCATTATAAGTCTAGAGTGCGTATATATAAAAAAAAGTAATCCAACTTTAGAGGGCTACTTTTCGATGATGTCAACTATGGAGAGCGCAATGCTGGTTGTGAGAAAAGGGACACTCTTGATTTTTCCATTGATACCTATCGGTAAAAGATCCACATGACTGAGCACATTATCAATGACAACATTAACAATGACAAGTTTTTTTTTTTTTCAAAGTTTAAGCACTATCATGATGGAACATGTGTCTCTATAAAATTGATGAGATTTGTAATTCTTTTTTATGCCTCCTCCACGAAGTTTCGCATTATGGTTTCGAGATGTCCGTCCGTCCGTAATCAACTTTGTGGCCAGCGTAACTAAATAAAACGTTTGAGGTATCCTAATGAAACTTGGCATGTAGAGATGAGTGGGCGCTATGGCATAGTGGATAGGACTCCCGACAACCAATCGGACTGGACACTGGGACTCGGGTTCGATTCCCGCCTAGTGCTTACGTCCTTTGATGAGATGTTTTTACCTACCACGTTACCTCTAGACCAAGGTGTATAAATGGGTACCTGGCAACGCTATAGGGTAATGATAATGTCAGGACCTTCATAGAGCAGTGGCAACACTTAAGAGGCTATACCCTAGATAAAGAAGTCGTTAATTATTATCATTATTATTATCATTATTATTATTCCTACTACTATTACTATCATCATTTTGTATAATCATTGTGGACCACATTTTGTTTTTCAGCAGGTAACATTTAGACCAATTTTCACGTCATTTTCTTCTACTTGCGCTTTTAAATCTAAAAATTAAAAATTCAAAGTCCCTAATGATTACAACACAGGCATTAGATTGTTTCTAGAAATAGCTCAGACAGGACATGTTCGTTTTACAGATTGTGCTTCTTCACCATGTGACAATGGAGGAATCTGTACGGAGACATACACAGGATACAAGTGCTCCTGCGGTGAAGAATTTTTTGGCCCAACCTGTTGTAAGTAATAAATCTGAACCATTTCAAGCATAATTATGTGTGTTTGTGCTCATCTGAAACAGACCAGTTGTCATGGCTAGACCGGCAACTTGTAGTTCTATACATTATTTCAATTGTTATCAAAAATATGCTTCCAATACACATTCACCATCTGGAGAAATTGTTTGAATCATACAAAATGCATCAAAAAGCCCTCCCCCCCAAAAAAAATAGGAAAAAGCGAAGAAGACATAATTTCTTTTCCTATAAATAGGGAATCTCATAGATAATGAAACAAAAATGTCTTCACCTCGGTAGGATACCGAGGTTTGATCGTGCATCAGTAGCATGAACTGTTAAGGTCCACTTAAAACAATCGTTTTCATCCTTTTCCACTTTTTCAAATGTATTCCGAAAGAAAAAAAAATCATTTTCCCATACGTGGCAAGTTTGAAAGTGGGGTTAAAGGAGAAGATGTTCTGAGGTAGTAATTTCGGAAACTGAATACTGTACATGCTGTATGATGTCTTGAAAATGTGTGTTATGAAAAATTTCAGTGTTAAAGACGTTCAATTAAACATTCTTACAATTTATCTCTTATCTACTCACAAGCAAATAATTATACACGAACGCAATATCAAATATTTCGTTCATAGCCGTTTTTTAAAGAATGTTAGTTTTCTAAGCGTAAACTTTTTTTTTACTCTTGCTGTGTATGTGACTGTGCATCACAAGACTAACAAAAAGTCGCGCACACTGCTTTTGGGTGAGGAATCTAAAATAGGTGAAATGGGTAAACCTATAGTCATCTTGAGTTTTGATATCTTCCAAAAAGGCAAGTCTTTTTCTACATTATGGTAATGTTTGGGGTTCTTTTGGCAATATTCTATAACACTTTTGTTTTTGTACAATAATGTGATTAGGTGTATCTTAAGGGCTTTTTACACTTGTAAATTTTTGCTTAGCCCCGGACCAACGGTGGGGCTAAGGGGGGGGGGGGGGCCTTAGCCCCACCGTTGGTACGGGACTATCCTTAGCCCACTTTCTGTTTACACTCGTTTTTGCCAAAGTGGGCTAGCCCCACCGATAGTACGGTACTATCTGGCCCTGCAAAATAGCAGGGGTTAGCACCGCAATTGCGGTGCCAAGCAAGTGAGTGTAAACAGAACGAAAAAATAATCCTGGGCTAAGCGACGGAGACGAAGTCCGACCCTCACTGACCAATCAGAAACGAGGTAATCAAGTGCTGCCGGTGCGTGCGTGTACGTGTACAGTACACAGCGTAATTGTGAATATTCATGTGGTTTGGAAAGTCCGGGGCTAAGAAATACGAGTGTAAAATGGTCAGTTTTCTCCTTAGCCCCGGACAAGAGATAGTACGGGACTAATTGGCGAGTGTAAAAAGCTGAAAAAATTGGTACGGGACTAACGATAGTCCTGGGTCAGAGAAAGTCCGGGGTTAAGAAACACGAGTGTAAAAAGCCCTATAGAGTCCTCTTTTCATTTCTTATAGCTCCTTTACATACTCTTTACTTTCAACTGTAATAACTTTTGAAAAGATGATGCCATACTGCTTTGAAAATTGTTCTTAATCTTAACGGATAGAATGCGGTGATAGAACGTGATGAATTTCGCCGTAATCTGATAATCCCTTCATTCTTATCGCTATGGTGTTTACATCCTTGCTTTTATTTTTGTCCGTATCAATTGCACAGATAGCACAGCTGGTAAGAGAAAGGGCTTGAATAGAATTTTCCAGAGTATGCGTTTTCCTTTTAATGTTAAGATATTAAGTCCGTTTGAATTGAGTTATTGCTCCTTCAGAATGTGTCCTTAACTAAATCCGACTTTTTGTTCGTTTTGTGGTACAAGGTTATATAGATATGCTATGACTACATGTGCACATGATATATCTATATTACGTGCATATTCGTAATGAATATGAATACATGAAGAAATACATATGTATATATATATAAATATAAATGTGTGTATATATATATATATATATATATGAATAAATCTATATGAATTATCTGTCAATGCAAATGTCTGTTTTGGTCCATTATAGAGAATTCTAATCTTTTACTTGGTTTTGACCTAGACAGTCACAGTATGAAATTATGTCCTTTACCAGACGGATGTACGGTCTCGGAAGGAATTGTCTTAATGAAAAGGCCCGTTTGTTTGTTTGTTTGTTTGTTTTTAAATTTGGACCCTCCCCTCCCCCTGCAAAAAAAAGAGATAAAAACAAAAAAAGAAATGCAAAACGAAATAACATCCCTACAAGTATACGTAACGAGCCTGCCTCCCCAACACAGCACCCTTACACTTACGCATACAACAGACATTCAGGCCAAATTGCTCAAGAGTCAGTCAGTTTCGTATTTCTTAAGGCCTTTCAATATAATGTGAAGTTAATGTGCACTATGATTTTATTCGATTCAGATTTTGCCCTCGCATGAATCTTAAATAACATCTAATGCACTCTTTCTCTGTAGCGGGAAACCATTTAACTGTCATGAAATGTACATTAACTATACCGGGTGTCCCCAAAAAAGCGGAACGGTGGATTTTCAGTACCTTGCGCTCTAAAAGTGATATTTTTTTGACATCATTAGAAAGAGCATCTTCCGCAAAAGACAATGATACCAAAGTCATTAAATTTGGTTCAGCACTGTTTATTCACGCCAATTTCTATAAATGCAGTCATTTTCAAATTTCGACGGATTTTTGCGACGTATGAGATAATAATTTGGGTGTGACACGCGTTCCATACGGTGAATATTGTGCAAGCTCGTTGATCCATGTCAACAAAAGATACAGCTTTCACATTGGGCGCGCGCACACACACACACACACACACTGTTTTTTTTTTCCTGGCCCGCGCCCAATGATGAAGGCCTGGTGACTGGCCGAAAGCTCGACTGATTAAAAGGGAGACTCAAGATCGAGAGCAACGTCCGCTTCAGTCTAATTTCTTTCAGTATGCTACCCACAATGAGGCACCGCGTACGTTTGGGAAGGGAACTATTATATATATATAATATATATATATATATATATATATATATATATATATATATACATACACATATACAAATATTACACATGCAATACTACATAAGCAGTTAACATGCATTTTTTTCTTAAAGCATGCAACGTAATCCACACACCAAACAGCGGCCGCAAGTTAGTCTTCAACTTTTATGGGCTGAACCTAACAACGGATATGACGTCACTGGATTTTGAAGTCAGTACTGACAAGGCCCCTCACATTGCCCTGACAATGAACCCTTCCCAGACGAATATCCACGAATATGTGATCGGTGAGTGTCCTTCCTGTCGAAAGAAATGTTCTTAACGTATGATTCTCAAGGATTTAAAATTGTACTTGATTTCATTTTGTTTTATCTATATGTCTATCCTACATTTGCTTAATTACACAAAAACTTGGATGTACAGGTATGCATTTATGATTACTGTTTAGAATATGTTCATATGTATATGTGTTTGTATATATGATATACGTGTATACATTATATATATATATATATATATATATATATATATCATTTCATTTTCATTTCATTTCATTTATTTCCACTTTCATAATTGGTTTACAAACTTTGCATTAAAGACAAACAGACAGACAAACAAACAAACAAAAATACATGGTGTCAAATATGATAGTGGCGGAATCATGAGAAGCACAAAGTAGGCTTATTGAAAATGATCCCTTAAGAAATATTATGATGTAAATACATGTAATCTTTTAAAATCATTGGTTTGTAACTGAATTGAAACAAACATGAATACAAAATACGATAAGATTTACAACTTGAATCAATAAAAAACCGGATACGTTTAGATATGAAAGTAGAGAAGAAAAGAAGAAAACTCCATATTCAACTATTCGTCAACTTGTAACTTAATTGCATCAAAAAGATGTTGTTTATATAATCTTTTAAATTGTCTTACGGTCTTACTGATCCTGAAAACTATATTCAAATTATTCCACAAAATAGTACCTTTGTAAAATATTGATGACTGCGTACAAGATGTGCGATTTAATGGGGGATGAATACTCTGAGCATTTCTGGTATTATAATCATGAATTGAACTACTGAGGGTAAAATAATCAGAGAATACATCAGGGAGAAAACTATTATAAAGTTAAAACATGAATATTGCAGACTCTAATGAAATTAAAATAAGTAATATTTGAGTTTTCGAAAACAGAGGTAAACTGGGGGAAGCATATGTTGAATTGGTTATTAAAAGCACTCCCCGTTTTTGTAATTTATGTATTCGATCAATATTTTTATTAAAAGTGAATCCCCATACAATATTGCAGTAATTAATTTGTAGTGAAATCAAAGCATGGTATAACATTTTAAGGACATTCCTAAGAAGATACTGTAATTTACACAAAACCCCTATGTTTCTTTATATAATACTGGCTATGTAATCAATATGATAATTCCAAGATAATCTTTCATCTATAATTACTCCTAAGAATTTTGTGCTTACAACTCTATCTATTTTCATATTCTTAAAATACAACTGCAAATTGTGGTCTGTTATGATTCGCATACCAAATAAAATATAATGATTTTTATCTATATTCAAAATGAACTTATTGGCTTCCATCCAATCACTAATATTGCGCAATTGTCTATTAACAATATCAAATAGTTTACATGGATCTGAGCCTTTACAAAATACACTGGTATTTTCAATTTTTTTTTCAATTCAATTTATTCATTTCATAAAATCACATATAAAATATTTACATAGATGTGTGAGTCAAAGGAGGAAATCACGCAAAAGCCTAGGGCTTGGAAATGGAGATTTCCTTTACAATATAGTTTAAAATCACAGTTTTGAATGAAACATATATATATCAAAACAGAACTTAAATTAGAGGCCGTTACAAAATCAACAATACATTATGATAGAGACAGGAAACAGGAAACAAAACAACAACTGAACTAATACAATATAATACTATACAATAAAAAACAAACAAACAAACAAACATGCAGGGTAATTGTCAAAGGTTTGTATGGGAATTGCACAATTATTCATCATTCATTCATAAACATTAATCAATACAGATTGAGAAGAAGCTGCTTATATTGAGTCATAAAAAGATTCAATGTGTTAACAGATTTCAGTTTCATGCTTAACAAATTCCACAATTTAGCCCCTTTGTACTTTATAGAGTTGGACTGACTGATTTTCAGACGATAAAATGGTAAAATATAACATTGTTTATTTCTAGTATTGAAAGAATGTTTCTTGGCATGAGAAGAAAAATAATCATTGAATATATCTGGCAAGACGGAGCGAACATATTTATACATAAAAATACCAAGTTTAAATGAAATTCTGTCTCGAAAATTTAACGTTTGCAAGTCCTTAAATAATGGAGGGGTGTGGGCAAGTTTGAGGGAATTTGTACAAAGGCGAATGGCTTTCTTTTGGAGGACCGTTAGCCGATCTAATTGTCGCTGGCTAGTCCCTGACCAGACGAGATTACAATAGTCTAAGTACGGCAAGATAAAGGCATTGTAAAGCATGAACAGTGTATTTTTCGGGATTAACGAACGAAGCTTGAACATCATACCAAGTGCAACACTTATCTTTCCATGAACATAATTGACATGGTCATTCCAGGACAACTTTTCGTCAATATATACCCCTAAAAAGTTTATTGTGGCAACCTTTTCAATTTCGTTATTATTAATTTTTATAGAAAAGTTTGGACAAAATTGTATCTGTTTTCTGGAAGATTGGAAAATCATGTATTTCGTTTTACTAATATTCATTTGTAGTTTGTTTGCCTTGAACCAGTTGCATAAGGATTGCACTTCTTCATTAACAATTTGGTTAAGGATTTTCTGATCAGAATGTGAATATATAATATTGATATCATCAGCATACATTACAAAACGAAAAACTTTCGATGAATTGATAACATCATTGACATAAATCAAAAAGAGAAGAGGGCCAAGGATACTACCTTGGGGCACGCCATGAGATACGGGCATGAGGTCCGACTTAGCACCGTTGAAGCTGGTGTATTGTTGTCGTCCACTCAAATAATCAACAAACCAAGAATGAGGCACACCACGAATACCATAGTGTTCTAGCTTGTGCAAGAGTATGTTATGGTCCAGTGAATCAAACGCTTTACTCAGGTCAATGTACATAGCCAAGGGAATTTCTTTCTTTTCAAGGGATAAAATGACTTGTTCCAAGGTGTGTAACAATGCTGTTTCGGTCGAAAAGGAGGGCCGAAAACCAAATTGTTCTTTTATGAGAAGGTCATTTTCGGACAAATACTTGTACAAACGTTTATATACTATGCGTTCAATTATTTTGGAGAAAGTTGGAAGAAGAGAAATTGGTCTATAATTTTCTATCAAAAATTTATTATTCTTCTTATAAACAGGAATTACCTTTGCAAGTTTGAGGGAGTCTGGGACCTTACCTGAGCATAGCGATTGATTGAATATAAGAGCCAGGGGACGAGCAATATAATGGATAATTTGTTTTACAAATTTAGAACTAAAACCATCATGACCACATGAAATCTTACAATTCATGTCTTTCACGATTTCAGCTATTTCCGACTCATTGGTAGGACAGAAGAAAATGGAAACTGATGGTTTCGAGCTCAAATAATCTGTAAAATGCTTTGGACAACTTTGAATGTTTTCTGAGATTGAGACTCCTATATTCGCAAAATACTGGTTGAAAACATTTGCTATTTCTTTATGATTTTCAATTTTTTGACCACAAAGTTCGATAAAAGGTGGCAATTCAGATTTGCTACTTCTCCCCAAAATCTCATTTACAATTTTCCATGTTTTACAAAGGTTTGATCTATTTCTTTCAATCAAGTTTGCAAAATAAAGTCGTTTTGATTCGCGTAGAATCACATTCAATTTGTTTCTATATCGTTTATACACAACTTCATTCTTACGTGAGGGAACATGAATATGTTTGTAATATAACCTTTGCCTTCTATTGATTGACTTTAATATTCCTTTTGTTACCCACGGCTTTCTTATAGTATATTTTTTGGTCTTCTTGAGTGATGCACGCTGGATAACATGTTTATCACAAATCTTGGTGAAAGTCTCAAGAAAATTATCATACGAGGAGTTAACATCACTCCCATTTTCAATAAATGACCAATTGACTGAGCATACACACACAACCTAAATTGGTAGGCAGGACTAATAAGAAGCTAGTCCAGATGGTGTCACCCTGGACTAGTGTTATTCTAGTAATGCTAGCTTGACTTGCTTATTGGACTACCGTGAAGTTAGTAATGACTACTGGACTTGGTAAGCCAAGGCAAGTAATGACTTCTGGACTTGCATAATGCTAGTCATGATGTTAGTTAACACTGCTGGACTAGGGAAATCAAGCTAGTAATGAGCATAAAACTACTCATCATGTTAGTAGTGATTGCTGGACTAGTTAGGCAAAAGATAGTCAAAGAGTGCTGGACTAGCACAAAGCTAGTCATGTCTGCTGAACTAAGTTACTAGCTTTGGATTTCCATGCTAGTCATGACTGCTGGACTAGCATGAGACTTGTAATGGATGCTGGACTATGCTGAGTAAGGCTAGTCATTGCTGCTTGACTAGAAAACGACTAGCTTTAAACTAGTGTAGATGGTGTCAAGTTACACTAACATAGAGCTAGTACAAACAGCTAGACTAGCTTATTGCTGGTCTGGCCCTTTTGACTAGCTTTCACCGAACCTAGTGCAGCATGCGTGACAAGCGAAAGCTAGTCAAGGTCTCGGAGATGAATCTGAAATGAAATTACATGTATGCAGATAATGTAACTGTGACGAAAATACATTAAAACAAAAGCAATAATATCAGGTTAAAAATCTCAAATTTTATTCATCCAACGAATGCAGCAAATTAATGTAGGCATCATGAATATCACAAATGAATCTTACATAATTGAAAAGAAATTGAATTGCAGCATTGAATAAACATATGAATATACAGGGTTACATAAAAACACTCAATGCACAATGGGAAGCATGAAATAAATCAAGAGTCGAGCTCTACAACTGCATATCTCCTTATATACAACATTTATATAAAATTGAACCCGTAAATGGCCATGTGTTGTGAACTTGCAACCCAAAAGGGTGGACCAAAAAAAAAAAATTATGTTATGATTCATTGTTATATGAGCTCATTAAGCACATGAAATTGTGACACGGCAAGTGATAGAATAAAAAAAAAAAACGATGAAGGTGCGGGGGAGGTGAGGGGGAGAGGGGAGAGAAACGGTACACATAAAGTCTATGGGAGCGATTTTTTTAATTATGTGAATAACTTTGCTATACTAGGAACTAGGCAGTTGATTTTGGTTTTTTCTTACAGCTAGGACAGGTATAATAATCCAACTCCAAATGCATTATAAATTTCTCAATGATAATTATCTCAAATCAAGTCACAAAAGCTTTAATCATATGACCAAGTCAACTTAACACTATGAGAGCAAATTTATTATAATTCATAATTTTGGTATAATATGG